>NC_142192.1:23745000-24407500 GCF_026936395.1 Plectropomus leopardus
AATCAACACAGTGACCCCAAACATGGTTTACTGAGAGGAAATTCGGCGTGACAGGAGGCAGAGACACAAACCCACAGGTACATACAGCATTTAGGGCAGGTGGTGAGTGTATGAGGTTTCAACTGTGGTTTCATTTCCTTCTTTTGTGAGGCAGCCTCTTCAGTCAAAAGCTCCTTTAAGCCTACTGCAGACTGAAATTTTAGAAATCTTTAAAGTTTGCAAGCTGCACTGTGGGACATGGATCTAACAAACTTGGGTACAACATCAGGTTTAATGTATGCAGATTTTATGATGACCACGCCTACTGAAATGCACACTACAATGTAAGTCCATCGACGTCAAAACGCCAAAAGAAATCGCAGTCAGTGTGCATAATCCATCTATTCAGCTGCAGTGGTAAGAGCAAAGCATTGGCATTTATTTGTGTTGAAAAAAGTTTGAAAAGAGGTCATTTTAGCGAGCCTATTTTGCATTTATTAGCATTCACTAGCATTTAACTTTTTTTGCAGTAGCCACTTGTGGTATTGCAGTGAAAAAATCCCCTGCTACCCAGAAAGCAATTTCCCCGTACACCACCATTATAAAAGAGACATCAATTATGAATCTTTCTATTCTGATTTTTTTGAGCCATGGTGATTTTATATTTGTCAAACTTTCCCAGAGATAAGAAAAGCAGTTTAAAAATCTGTGATGTCATCACAATGTAAAGTCGATGAAGCAAGCAGGAGAAACACCACTGTACACAGTCAGTGCGCCGCATACCCTGGAAGCAAACCTGGATGCTAGGAAACGTTTTCGGTAAATGCTCCAGGCCAGCAACTCCATAGGAATGAATAGGCGCCAATTTTGGTCTGCTGTCTAGGTTGAGTCTATGCATTTAACGTTAGCGTCTACAGCGTTGCGTTGATCGGTGCATCATTTCATACTGCATTTCTATTGGTTGGTCAGCAGACGTAGGTCGTAACAGCAGTCGCAAAGTGAGATGGTCATCCAAAATTTCTGACACTGCCAGAATTTTATCCCAGACAACCATGATTGTAGAGGGGGGTCCATTTGTAAACGCCTCTCGCTTCTCCTATGCAGAATTGTTTGATATCGTTCAGTTTTATCAAAAAATGTTTTTCAGAGTACTGAGAATACGACTGGATAAATGAAGCTTGGATTACACTCAAGTTGTGTGAGAGTTTGCACTCGAATGTTGTGATACTGTTTTGCTGATGTCACACACGGACCCTGTGTACTTCACTTAATCAAGACTGTTCTCTGTTTTTGGATTCTTCTTTCATTGCAGAGGCGTGCAAGAAAAACAAAGTTTCCTTCACAAATTCACCGTAGCACGGGGTGAGTGTTTGATGTACAATTTCTTATTTTCTAGGTGAAGTTTTCCTTTAACTAGTGACAGCCTCAAACTGTGTAAAGAAACCAGTGAGGACTACCTGCTGGATGTCAGTGATCTCATTTGTAGCCAAATAATGATTCAACTGTCAACTGTCTAAGCAGCCATGTGACCCTGTTACCTCCTGAATGATGTCCAGAGGGCTGTGTATCACATCTGAACCCTTTCATTTTCTCCTCTATGCCAAATTGAACATTCAGTATGCAAGAGACAGCAGCGATTCATTTGGCCGATTTGCGAGCAGCACAGGAAGCAGCTTGATACTCTCTGCATGCTTGTGGTTTTTTCCCCCTTGGCACTGAGACAATACACTCTGTTATCTACACACAAATAGCCAGTTGAAGCTCAGACTTGCTGACTAACACAGCGAGCCGCAGCCCTTCCAGTTGAAGGAGACGCTGACTGTCGGCTTGTGTCGACCGGCTCCAGGTCAGAATGGAAAATAATATCCTTCTGATCCCATTTCACTGACTAATTATTGGAGAAGAAAGTCTTTGATAACACTGAGTTCAGGCTGTAGGTCAATCTCAGCTGGAGCACTAACAGAAGAGAGTAACAAATGATTTTAAGATGGCAGATGATTGCGCCTGCTTTCAGATTATTATGCAAATTGCTGCATCTTGTGATTATGTGCCTCTTTCTACTTTGCACTTAGCATCTTCTACTGAAACAAAAGAAAAGGCATCACTCAGACCTGCATTATTAAGTAAAAGTGTTCTTCAAATCAATAATAAAAAAAAA
The DNA here is from genome assembly GCF_026936395.1 of Plectropomus leopardus. Lineage (NCBI taxonomy): Eukaryota > Metazoa > Chordata > Actinopteri > Perciformes > Serranidae > Plectropomus > Plectropomus leopardus. The sequence continues at coordinate 23,747,138 of NC_142192.1, forward strand.
ATTCACCCACATCATCACCTTCTCAGTAACAGAAGTGATGGTATCTAATCAGTACACCTGAGCACATTGTTGTGTGAGGGCACGCTTGATTTTGTAACACTGTGTGATCATCCGGAACAAAAATCCGGAAGACTCACCCAAAAAAATATTCTCTTTGCAAACGTTGCTGTACATAACTTGTTAAAGCTTGAGCGGGCAGTTTAATTTTGGCTTCACTTGAAAAAAGTCCCATAATAAACTTTGAGCATATTGTAATTCAAGTGGTCTGAGATAAAACTAAACTCCTGCACCTCCTTTTGCTCCTGTTTTCAGTCTTTTAAAACTCTACCCCTGATGGTAGACTTAGGCCAATCATAGGTCATTTCAGTGAGAGGGCGTACCTATTGGCTGTTACACACATGCAGATGCGCGTGCATGTCCCTTTGATGAACGTCCTATTCAATGGCGGAAAATCCTGCAGAGAAAGTTGCTATTTCAGTATTGGCAGCAAGTGCCTGTACTGCAATGCAACCAAAACCAGAAGACAGACTAATTGGAAAGATATCCAACCTGCAGGATGCTACAACTGATAATCAATCAAGGATAATATAATAAAGGGATTATTTTTGGTTTATTGGTTCTTTGTTTATGTTAGAATTTACTTCAAACACTTATTTAACTAACTGAGTACTACTGCAACATTATTCATCACATCTCTATGACTGAAACTACAGGCCTTATGTGATTGGGTTAAAGCCTTAAAAAATCCCAAATACATGTATTTCCTCTCACTTGTAGTGCTAATGATCTATCTAGATTGTTTTGGTGTTAAAAAACCCTAGTAATGTGTCAATCCAGAAATCGTGACCCAGTTACTCAAAATAACGTGTCTGTGTCCCGCTGCTGGACACACGGACCATTTATTATTCAGCATTTTATCATATTGTTATTTTTGAGATCATGCAGTAAATTCTCAGTGGTTGCATGTGTAATGTACAACTGAGTGTAACACCATTAAAGCTTTTGAAAAGAAACTTTGTATGATGGGATTTTCATTTTGGGTAGAAGATTTCATAATGTGTTGTACGACCTAGTTCTTTTGAAGCACACTGAACCCTTTAATCCACTCTTCTTTAAACTGTTTGTCAGACATTCGGTATCAAAGTATTTCAGTATTTTTCTCCTGATTTTGATCTAAAGAAAAGCTTTAAACGTGGAAATGGATGCAGCACTCTCCTTTTCTGTGAGTGGATAACGAGGACAGAAGCTTTATTAGATTTATAAGAAATTTAACGGAAAAGAAACTTTTTTAAATCTTCACTTCAATGTTGAGTGTTTCTTTGACATGCTGATGGAAGGTATTTCAACATATGGGGAATTCAATTTGCACTTGTCAATCAGTCACACCCCCGACATCTGCCGCATGCAAGAGAACTATAAAAGGCCTCTCTTTTAGTAAAGACGCAACTTTGAGAAAATGAGACGTTCACAAGAAACTCCTGACAAGTGCAGCGTTGGAGAGGCGCTCTCCCACTGGGAGTGGCTGCTCCGCTCTCCGAGGAGAACACGGTATTCACACAGAAACACCTGTGCCGAGCTGTCTGTCTGCACAAAGTAACAACCTTCCCCACTCGCTCCTCATTGTCATCATCTGCAGAAATCACTCGCTCTAAAGGGGCCACTTACCCCAAGAGTGAGCAAGCGCCTAAATCAGATTTTTTTCTCTGTGATGTGCACAAGCCTCGCTGTGATTAAAGATAATTAGTTGCCTGTATTGAGCCAAGCAGTGCGGCTATGCTAATATGCACCTGTTTGCACGCTGACGTGAGAGATGTAAACGCCGCTCAGCCAAGAGCAGGACCTGCTGTTCTCATTGTGGGAGAATACTGTGATACTGATGAAAATTTCAAAGCTGGTTTTGTGTTACGAGAGGTGCAGACTTGGAGGTGACACGCTGACAGCTGCATTCATGTGATGAATGTGCGAGGTTTTGTGCTGAAAACCGAAGGGACTAACAACGACATGAGAAACTGGTCCATCTGCACATTAAAAATGAGTAACAATAGATGCTCGTGCTGGTCTGTGAGTCCTATTTAAATGTCAATATTCATCCATCCATCCTGAATAATATCCGAACACTTAAGAGAGAGAGAAAAACCCCTCTTAGTCAATCATCTCACCACCATCATCAGACTAATTACAGCCATTTTAATTACAGTATAGCGAAAGATGTTATTGGTTATGATAATGGTAAGTCTGGAGATTAATGCTCAGGCCGCCGGTTAGATCTGATTAAAGTGCTGGGAGATATTATGAGCGGGGCATTTTCAAAGTATATTTCAAGGAAATGGACAGGCTGATGGTGACTGGTGAGGTTAGTAGAGTGGGACAGCAATTACAGCCACCAGCCTTTCCACATCAAAACGACACCCCGTAATTATTCACACTATATTATATGCGAAGAGACAATTTGTTGTAATTTCAGGTTTAACTTCGGGTTTAATTGGTTTTTAATGGCTATTATTCACTTGTGATTGAGAGAGCTGCATCTCACGTTTGTTGTGCTGAACAGTTCATTTTAATCTTTTATGCATTTCAAGAAAGGGAGACTTGAATGTCATTTTAAAGCAGAGTAAGTGTTCTTACACTCTACTGGTATTTCACCCCATTAAAGGCAGAGCACAGAAACACTACGAGGAAGGCAAAGTCGACAGATATCTCTATATGTATGCACAATCTGTAAGCAAAACGGATACCATTTTGGTATCGAGACGGTTCTAGTATGCTAATTTTAAAAAATAATTAAATACAGTACACACATGTGTACAGTAAATTTCATCAGGATATCAAAATAAATTCCCACAAATTATTTCCATTGCAGTCCTGAGGTCTGGGCTAGGAGGCAGGCAGAATTGGGTAATGGCAAGTATATGCTACCAATCATAAACGAACCAGAAAATGCAGTGAAGTTGGAGACAAAATCTGACATTTACAATATTTTGATCAATTTGTAGCTTTTCCAAGCTTGATTGAGGTAGTTGGACAGTAATAGGACAGTTCAGCCTTTTAGAGGCCCTTGCCTCAAGTGTAGCTATAGATTCTGCGTATCCAGTATCTTCTTACACCAGCTGGCGACAAGGAAATCTTTATTTAAGAATAAAGGTATCAACCAGAGAATAAAGTCGGCCTTTAAAGCTTTGGACACAGACCATCGATGAAATGATATGCAGCTTAAAAAAGCTGTTAAACGACTCCAGACTGAACCTTGAAGCTACTCTTTGTCCACCCTCGAGGTGAGCTCTCAGGGACTCCCATGGTAACCAATACCAGATCTGAAGCGTACGGGCTAATCTTAATCACCGACTGTTGAGGAGGCACACGAGAGCCTCTTTGTACCCTGCTGTTTGAGCAAATTGAGGCTTTTGAGTACAAATGCTGATATTCAACTGTGGTTATTTTCAGAGCAAGAATATTGGGAAAAAAAGGGTCATACTAGGCCTTGTGTGTGTTTAGCTGAGCTGTATCAAAAAACTGCTTTTCTCGCTTAATGACTTTCTTGATAGTTCTCAACTCTCACTGAGGCGTCGGGAATGGAAATACCTCTGCCTGCGAGATACTCTGCCCAACTTTTTCTCCTCTGTTGGATCATTGTTTCCTCTTAGCTCAATACACATGGATCACTGAGTTATTCAGGGAATATAGGCCAAGTTATTCTGATATCCTCCCCCTCGAGAGTGTGAGGGGACATTCCAGCGGCTCAAGTGGAGCAACAATAAAAAGGAGTTTCTCTCGCCTGAGTGGATACAGGTCACTGAAAGCAAAAGGCCCTCAGCACAGTGACCGGCTGCAGGCTCTGTGTCTGCTAACAATAAGTCTTAAAGTGATATTTCACTTTGGTGTAGATTTAATGCTTCGGCCAAGCACTTCTTCTTTCAACTCAGTATACAATGTTTTTCACAAAACTGCACATATATGTGGGAGGCGTTTCCATTGTACGCAAGTGTAATGACCGGAATAAAGTAAGTATTTAAACATTTTGTCAAAAAAAAAAAAAAAAATGCCCATCACAGCCCACAACCCAAAGTTTTTCAGTGCAACTTGCAAAACTTCCCTAGAGCTTTAAAGGTACACTATGCAGGATTCGCCATTTTTTTCCATAAAAGGTACAAACACTGAATGGGGGTGCAGAGTTATTCCACCTTTGAGCCGGCAGTGGAAGTAGTGGCAGAGCCGTATTAATGTTGACAAGTGTGATGTTTTGACGACATGTTATGTGTGCAATCCACTATCAGGAGATGTAACACGCAGCGAGCAGAAGTTTGAAGCTGATTCAGAGAAGAAGAACAGCAATTGAAAATGTCTGTAAGTTGTGGAGAAATTAACGTCGAAGGAGCTCCTTACATTTCGAGCAGAAGACGAGATCAACCTCCATATAAGAGAGACAGGATATTATTGTTTTTGCCATGTTATGCCATTTTTATTGTTTAGAAAATCGCCAATCTAGAGACCACTTCCTTCCAGTATCCATGTTATCTAAGTGTGCTGTTCAGACAGGACGTGCTGATAGTTTCGGCGTTTGGGCTACTTCTTTCATGAGCGAATTTGTCAAGAATACACACACGATTATCTATTATGAACAATATAAAGGCTATTATAGATATCGTCATTGTCAGGCACAAACCTCCACATTTCACTATTTTCTTTTTTTTTTTAATAAATTAATTCCATTGGTTCCCCTCTTTGTCTGTCAGTGGGTTTTACCATTTCTAAACCAATGAAATGTATTTAAAAAGCTTGTGACTAAACCTATCTCCACTGGATCCTTTTAAAAACTGTTTTTCTAATTCCTGACAAATAGCAATTTTGGAGAGAGAAAGTTTGCGCCAGACAGCAGCGACGATAAAAATGATCTGATTATGATAAATGACAAAATGTGCATCTCATGCTTCCAAATATTTGTCTGATGTGAGAGACCAGCAGACACGCAAACACGCAAACGGAGACAGAGTTCTCCGAATCATTAGAAAAGAGCAGAGGGCGCTTCTGTGTCCAGAGTGAATATGGAGTTTCACATCATGCCTCTTGTCCTTCCACAACTAAAATCTAAAAACTCAGCCAGCAAAAAGCAGTCTTCATCACGAAAGAATAATGAGATCTCTGTGTAATACAAGCTAATGAGAGCAGTGAAAGGAAATTAAAATAGTGAAGTTGCAGGCAGTTAAAAACCAAAACAACGAGCTAAAGGACACTACATGTGGTTATCTGACCCCTCAATCAACTTAAAAAAATGAATTAGAACATCTTTAAGAGTGAAGCTGTAATTCTATCAATTGCTTTCCATAACCAGCTCTCCAGTACATTTACAAATACTGGACGGGAAAAGTTTATTCATAACATGCACACAGTATGTACACACTGCACTCCATGTGACCCCGATGTAAAACACACTCACTCCGCTCAGTGTTTGTACTTTGCCATATTCGGGCAGCGTGAGGCCAGCATGAGGTCATACCTCTGAGTTTGTACAGCTCCCCATTGACAGAGTTTACAACGAACATATGCGGAGCCTCGTCGCTCGGGGTCACCGAGGCACCGATCAGGGGCAGGGACCCGCGGGGCTTCTGGCTCTTCCCCTGCTCGTTGACAAAGTACTGCAGCTGTCCCAACTCTGGATCCAACACAAAGTACCTGCAAGGGAAGGAAAACAAAGACAGGGAGTTAAGAAAGTAATGGAGCAGAGAGAAAAAGGAATAGAAGAAGCAGTGTTATCATCATTTTGTTTTATGCTCTCATTATCGCAGCTTGTTTACTGGTTGAACTCTTTTTTTTTTTTTTATTCCTGCTGCACAAACTTCTTCAGAGTGTGTGCAAGAAGTGAGAAGGGCTATGAATGAGGGTCAGATGAGGTAAAAGAGAGACGCTGTAAAAACACACAGCAACCTTAAATTTCTCACCTCCCATGCAACAACGCCTGCAGGATATTATTTACCACAGCTCTCTTCACGCAAGATTCGTTAAAAATACCCCTCCGTGCACATTAAGGCCTGCTTTCACCAGTCGGCAGCTCAGTTCCAAATTACTCAAGGTAGCGATTAGCGCGGTCATCTCGAGCAGAAGCCACAGCTCGAGGCGTGGAAATTAAACCCCATATTTTTCCCCCTTTGTGATTAATGAATCACATTCAATCACAGCATAATTGAATCTCTGCTTCGCTCATCCACAGCTGGGAGATTCAAAGCCAGACAGACACATAAGAGACGTGGACACGTTTCATTTCCTGTGGCCGGAGAGGACTGTGTGTGACATTCAGAGAACCGGCCTGTCTGCTCCGCTCTGTTTCTGGTTCTGCGGTTCAACACAAGCCAGAGCAGCACTGGGTGGCTTTGGCTGACCTTTCCATGTTTGTGTGCAGCGTCCTGAGGTATCAGCAGTTGTCTTTGTGCTGTCTCTTGCTCCGCGTATCGCCCTCTTCTCCCTGAGATTTTCCATGTTCACAATCAATGTTCTCTTTCCATCCGTGATTACAGGAGCTGCAGTATTGATCAGGCTTTTACCAAGATCACAGCTCACGGCACTGGCACAGCTGTTGCTTTTTCGTCCTGAAGTCACAACAGGGCTGTGTGTGATGATTGAAGTCATCACCTGCCCACTCCAGAGTCCCACAGGTGTTGATTTTTGATAGGTGTCTCACAGATTTTAGATAAAGTTCACTTCAGTCTTTCGTGCTGTGGCTGCACACATACCACTTCCACTTCCTTTCAACTGCAATAATACATCAACAGACTTATTTGCACATGGTCAAAGTCAAACATATATACATCTATTTTCAATTTACCTGCCAAATATTATCTTTAGTCCCTGAAAAAAATATAAGATAATTGTGACAAATGTGGATCACACTTTCCTAAATCCAAAAGTCTTCAAATTGTTTGTTTTGTTTGACAATCAGTCTGATTTTATAACTTTATACTGGTTATAATATCAAACAAATAAAAGCCGGAAATGTGCCCAAATGAAACTGAGTAATTTCTTAATTGTATTCTCTCAAAAAAAATAAAAGTGTCCAAATCCCCAAATTAAGAAAAACCTAATACCTACCCAACGAACAAATACTAAAATAGTTGAATATTCAGTCCTTATACCAAACACAAACTAAGACAGTGGACATGGTCAACTTCATATGTGCCAAACATCAGCACGTTAGCTATGTCATGTACAGCGCCAAAAAGCTCCTAACATCACTGCAGACTGTTTGTCTTGTTCTCCATTTATCATTTAGTCATCAAATAAAACTGTCAGACAACTGAAAAGTGTCTTTCTCAAGTTCCCAGAGCCCAGGGTGACATCTTGAAATTGCTTGTTTTGTTCAACCTACATTGCAGAGCACAAATATATTAAATCTGCAGTTATATAAAACGGAGAAAAGCAGCAAATTTGTACATTTAAGATGCTTAAGCCAGTGAATGTTTGCTTGATTAAAGACCAGATTATTTACTAAATGATAATTCAGCTAATTGTTTCAACAAAAAATATCAAACAATTGTTATTTGTGATTAAAAACCACATCATGAATGGCTTCAGTCTCCAATTATGCAAACGATGAAAGGATAAAACTCTGAAACTGCATCCTTCGCATCAGGCATTTTCCCATGAACCCTCCAGAGTTCTCCTGAGAGGATGCAGTGAATACTGCTCTCTGAAAATTGATCCCCTCCTGCGGCCTTGCCCCCCTTACATCAGGAAAGCTGGTGATTTATGTCGACCACAGCCAACCGGGGAGTGATCTGCCTGCATCAGTTTTTATCCTGCCGTCTCTTTCACTCACACACACACACACACACGGTTACTGTATATGAAGTCTTATCCCTGTTCAGTCAGCAGAGTGGAGGCTTTTACTGGTGACCCCTCGAGGCGTGTCATGCCTTTGCAGCTAAACCACAATGCAGACCTTTAACATGATGGATGGAGCTGGATAACAAACCCTGGGCTTTACATTCAGCCTCTCGTGTCACAGCGGTGTTGATAATGTCCAACCCGCTGTAAGCTTTTCACCTTTGGAAGCACGATGCTGCAGCAAACTGGGCCAAATGAAAGATAATGATCGAACAACACCGACAGAACATTTGCAGCAGCGTTACTGCACTTGTTACACAACGTATTATGATTTCAAAATCTTGGCTAGAGAAAGGTGCTTTTTCCTGCATGGAGAAACCTAAATTTAATGTCAGTTGCTTTCCTGACTTTTCATCAAAAACCACTAGGTATGAAATAATATCACTCAAATAATCATGAATAGACATCTGTAAAAACAAAAAACTTTCCAATACTGATATTTTTTCTCTTTTTTTGCTGATGTCATTCAAATAAATCGCCACAGTAACAATAACATCATTGTTAAAAGAGCTTAGTCAAGCACATCTATCCCCATCAACAGAAACACTGCCGTTTCCTAATACAGGAAACAGCCTGTCAGCAGAATTTGCATCTCCTCTCTGCTCTTTAGGCAGTTAATTCTTAAAAACGCTCAAAGGGAGCATCTGACCGGGAGGAAGGCAGTAAATCACCCGCATTATTGGCAGGAAATGTGAGTTATACTTGTTCAGTAATGAAATGTGTAGTGTTGTAGTGTCAGAGGGCTCATGTAAAGCCAATATTATCACATACTGTCATGGGAGTATATTAAAGCTGCAGCAAATGATTTTGGTGGCAGAAATGCTCCAAAACAAAGAAGATGCTCAACTTTTCACCAGCTGCTCATTTAACATGCGGCTGTCAACATTTCTTTAACACTTTCAACATGACACAAGAGTGAATTAAATATTGCCAGACTGATCAGATCACTGGGTTCACTGTACACTTGAATTCACAACGGTCATCAAGGAGTAATTTAACACCCCCTTAAAATTATTTTGCTGACCATACAGTGGTTTCACTTCTAACCGCGATATACAGGTATAAGTTTAAGGAATATTAACACACAAAACATCTGTCTAAATGACAAAAAGGCATCACTTTAACAGACAAATTAGGACAGCGATTCCTAGGGGGCCTGACGAGAGAGAGTCAACCGGAAAATTAAGGTAAAAACTAGCCGAGTGAAATTTCTTGGTGCAGAGATTTTATTCTATATTACCACAAAAATATCACTAAAGTTGAGCCTGAAAGTTAATTTCAGCGACACATGTTGGTCTTTAGTTTAATTTGACTACTCTTCAGTTTACCACACCACGCACCAACTGGGTCTGGTGAGAGATGGAGGTGCTGCTCATTTGGCGACCACTGCTAGCAACACTGTCTCTATCCAACAATATGGTTGGATTCCCTCTCATCTTCGCCCAGGAGGACCAAAGGATAACTCTGTAGGCCGCTTAACTTTGAACCAAAACCCCCTTTAAGTTATCACTGTAAGCTTTGTTAGCACAGCTAGTAGTTTCAGCACAGCTAGCATTGCTAACATAGATAACAACGCTAAAGGGGTTTTGCAGCTCCAAAATGAAGCTGCTTACTCGCCCAGGTGACCTGGGGATGGGCACAATGTTTCCACAGCAACGCCATCCAGGACGGTCTCACCATCAGTAATCCCCTGCCAGCTAACTCCCATCGTCGAGTTTATGTTTCCCAGAATAGTTCAGTTAGCGGTAAATGGATGTCCAGCCATTGAAAGCAAAAATTAACCAAAAGTGACATCCCTGAATCCAGCCCTTGCAAACAGCAGTTGAAAAAGCCCAAGTAAGGCCCACTTACTCCTGTGCTATGGAGCTTTCAACCCTTTCACATGGTCTTCATAAGCAAACTGAGTTGGCTCAGATGTCAACGTGTCTGCCATGTTAAAAGTTCAATGTTTAAACATTTACGTTTCCATGGCAACTGAGCAAACGCCACATGATGATGAGAATAGTGTTGTGCAATTGAAAGCTCAGAACAAATGAGTAAGACGACCTTGAGTTGAGATGATTTTGTCAACTCCTGAAAAGAAACAATTATTTTGCACCATCCAACCACCATACAAAAAATTTTGAACCACCTCAAATAAAATTTAAAAAAATCTAAATTAGGGCCGCAAAAGAAAACCAAGTTTTTCTTCCTCTCCTCTGCCACAGAAACACCCACCAGAGCCGCATTACCCCGACTCACAGCTTTGATCAAAGAAACACACCAGCGCTCCTTTTCCAGTGAGCACATCTGCAAAGAAATGATTCATCCCTCTCGATGTACTCCCCGCCCTGCTGACCGCTTAGGAGGACATAAATTTAGAATCTACACATGTAGCAATCCTCTTAGATCCAAAATGGTACAGCGAGATATCAGGAAACGGAGACTGAGAGAGCTCTGAATGTTTAGCACTCTGTGATCTGCATGCAAATGTTGGAATACCTACATATGATGCACAAACACTCATCACGCTGAGGAGATGAAAACCTGATTATAAAGCAACCACAGAGCAATATCTCCTGCGTTATCACACACTAAGCATGAGCACTTGATCCTAATCAAACACACACACGTACACACACGCTTTAGGTCCTGCAGAGTACACTGATCTATGTTACGGTCACAAAAGCGCCAATGTGTGAATGTTATCTGACACGCGACCATCTTTGTATTTATAAAAGACCCAAGGCTCGACAGAGATATTATGCAATCAGCATACAACTTAAACATGTGTCAAGTGTGTGTATATAAAATGTGAGTGAAAGTGTGTGTTTGCCTAAAATCCTTTAAAAATGTTCTAAGTTCGTAATAATAAGCATTATTTGTTTATTTCCCTGGTTATCTCTGCCACGCAGGGTTCCTACAACTCAAATGAGGAAGGATTTAAGACTTTTTAAGACTTCTTTTAAGACAAACTTCACGACAACCAAAATTAAAGAAAAGTTAAAAAATAAAACGTCAGTCAGCTGCACCACCTTTTGGCTGTAACGATGTTTTATAACATCTGTTGCACAACGTTATACCACACCACGAGCATTTCAGAGTGAGAGTTTTTGGCTTTACTATTCTGTAGACGTGCAGATTTTGTGGATTTAGTCATTGATTCTTTGATATTAGTAGCGCAAGTTAGTATGCAGTAGAAAGTGCATATTTTTCTTAGCTTCTAGGAGCTTGTGAAATGCGTCTGCCAGAATTACAAAGACTGTGGCTGTGATAAGTCCAGGGGACCGCCTGGACAAGATCTGCTCTACTCTACTGAGTGCCCTTTTCTAGTTATTTATTGCTTTTATCTACATTGCAATTTAATTCATTCTTATAGACTATTTAGCTTAATTTTTAAAAATCTTTTTTTTTTTTTTTTTTAAACTGAAATAAAAATAAAGTTGGATGAATTCTAAAAAAAATTACTTCTTGGTCCACCACTGCATCACTTTTTTAAAAAAAAAAAATAGTATTGCCTACTGTCACACAAAGCTTTGAGAGATGATTTACTCATGTTGCACAGAATATAATCGACACTTCACACTACACGTCAAGCTGCAGTTAACTTGTTGAGCACAATGATCACCGTAAAAACCTTTGAACTATGAACGACAATCTATAAAAGGCAACAAAAGCAACAAACATGGAACGCACCATGTTAATGGGGGTCCTCACAAGTACATTATGTATGTGAGTTAAACAAAAAATGGCAACCTGGCACATTGTCTCCGACATGCAGGCGCGCGCACACACGCACACACACACACACACACACACACACACACACACACACACACCCTACACAACATAACAGCACTTCACACTGACACATGGCCACCCACACAGTGGCAGAATTAGCTCCACTCAGGTCTGCTGCCCACCACGACACCACCTGCCAAACACACACAATGTGTTTCTCCGCCTGATAAATACTGGAACGTGACGGACGACTGTAATTACTCCAACACAACCCGTCTCCAGCAGTACACTGCCTCTCCTCCTTCACATGTTGCTATAGATAAATGCAGAAGGCACTTAGAGATATTAACTCAACAGCCCAACCTGAGAATCCATCGTCTCCTCTTCCTCTAATGGATTAAGAAAAAAACTCCTAAAACAAGTTAAAACCAGCTGCAAAAAGCTTCTTTTCAAAAAAAAACTTCTTCACATTTCTGTACACCTCCAGGAAAAAGCTCATACATTTGTTAAAGTATCTTATGTGTTAGAAAAAGCACTCATGAGCACAGGGACGAATGGAAAACAGTGTTTTTTCACAATCTACAAACAAATGTAAAATGTAAAAGTTGAAGGATATAGAACCTGCTTTCAATACTTAACAGACTAACTTAATTATCTGGTTTGTTTACATCTACTTTTTCAAATGATTTTTTTTTTTTGCTTTTATAATTTTTTTCAGTGGGAAGAGAAAGGAAATGACATACAGCAAAGGTAATAATCGAACCTGCGGCCACTGTGGCGAGGACACAGCCTTTGTACATGGGGAGGCTGCTACACCAGGTGAGCTCGTGGGCGGCACTCTTTTTTAAAGAGCCCATATTTGTTTTTATTAAGTTGAGAAACACAAAGTGCTTATTTTGCATTTGGAACTAAATTCTTTCAAAAACTACAACTACTTCAAAAACACACTCTATGCCCAACGCTACATTATACATTATGCGCTGATAAGAGGTTGTGTGGAAAATTTTGAATATTTACACAATTGAAATTTTTGATTGTGCCTTTCGTTCTTACAGATTATTGTAAACCTAAAGGAGACATCCGTATCTAAAACTTACTTTTATGACTCTGGAGTAAAACTGTGCTTTACTTCTAGTCTCAAAGACAACGGAAAGTTCAAATAGTCTTGCAGAAAAATGACTACTGACCCAAAGCAGTTCCATTTACAGTATATTACCAGCTGTTGTGCAAATTACAGTTTTGGAAACAACATTACTGACAACGAGATGCAATCTCCTGTATATCTGAAATATACACTCATGGCCGTCATGCAACATTTTCCTCCAAATGGACTTTTTTTTCCACAAGAAAATGACTTTTTTCTGCTTTTCTGGACATGTCAGTGACATAACAGCCTCATACAACACAACTCCAGGAATCACCTCAGCGCACTTACAAAGGGATAACTCATTTTAATCTCAGGTACCAAATATACATCAGGCTTTGACTGATCACATCCTATCTAGGTGCTGCGTTTGAAACAACCCGAATGAAGAAAAATACGAGCAGTTATTTGTTAACCTTTTGGATTCCTTCAAAAGGAAGCTAAATTTTCCAGATGTTTTAGTCAGCACTCGCTCTCTGCGTCTACACACTCGAATCTCTCTGTGAAAGGTACACCTTCACCTTCAGGCACTTCAAATTTGAAACGGCACAGGTGCCATCACCCCAAAGAACAAACCAATCCTTTCATGTTCTTCCTGATAACAACTCAGCTTACATCCTGCTCATACTGCGATGTTTGTGTGCATATGTGCGCATGCATTCAAGTGTTTGTAGGTGACAGAGAACAAATCCCACATGAACGCCAAACACAATTTAGATTTCTTTTGATTGATATCGCCTCTCTGAGATGAACATGTATGTGTGATGAAGCCTATATGCAGGTATTATTCCTGTGGGTGCACATCAGGATGCAATTCAATGCATCATCTGCCCGTCAGTATAATGGGAGAGCAGGGAGCAGCCATTCCTTCTCTCCACCTCCGCCTTCCTACCTCACCCCTCTTTCACATATAAACTGGCTTCCAGCCCAGATCACAGTCTAAGCTTCCCTCTTCCCTGCAGCACCGCTACAGCGACAATGAGACAGTTATTTTTGTGTGCATATTGTTAAAATAGAACTAATTTCACTCCCAAATCACACTACAGCTGCAGAACAGAAATCCTGCATAATTCATTTGCAGAAGTTGAGCAGCTTGCAGAAAATTCACAAGAAAAGTCTTTCTATTCCCCTAAAAGAAACTCAAACCACATCCAGATGTTTCGTGCAGCTCACAACAACAAGTGATCATATTTTCAAATTAAACACTTACTCACAGCTTCTCCTAGGAACTTTCTCAGTGTGTGAGTCGAGTGAATCGGACAGGCCAGGGAGTGAACCCATAAATGCTGCATGAAGTACAGAGTCACACAATAATGCACCGCTGTGATCTCCACAGTTGTTGCTAAGATATTCTGCACTTCATTATGAGAGCGGCTGCAGTGCTTCATTAGCAGCAGAATATCAGAAAACCACAGGACCCGAGCACAATGTCTGTTTAAAGCAATAAGATAAAGCAACAAGGTAATATGAGTAACATCTATCAGGCATTAGTGCCCATACAGTGAACACAGCATTTTGTAAATGTTTCGAGCCACCTAAACAATCCAATACAACAGCCCTACAATAAAGCCCATCTTTAAGAATATTATAACCAGAGCATCAAATATGAGTCGATTAGCTGATTAACAGAAAACCTATTTTGGTAAGTAATCATTTTAATTATTTTTGTGCAAAAATACTCTCAACTTTCAGCTGTTACTTAGTAGATGTCTACAAACTGTTTGATTGTCCTGCCTCTGTGAGGTGAATGGAAAAAATGCAAAGTGACCTTTCTTAATTAACAAATATTGTGTGGCAGACCGCATATAGTTGACATAGTAGATGTCAAGTGTGTCTTGTGTTGGACATCTGCCGCTGTTTGCTGATATTTTATTGACCAATCAATCAAACAATCAATCAAGAAAAGCAATAATTTAATGAAAATATTCACAAACAGCAGCGGTTACTGTGATGTATAATACTGAGACAGGTGTCTGTTTTGACCAATCCTATCACCGTACATGAGGTGACTTGGCATTAGAAAAGGCACAGCTGTAGGGCAGCATCCAACAATTCCCATTAGTGATCTGCTGAATATACTCTAGAGTTACTGCTTCATCATCATTCCCCAAATCTCCAGGCAGAGCTCTCCATATTTGTCATTTTGTCTGAGCAACAGTTCAAAAGCCAAAGATTTTTGGTTTGTTGTAGATGACTGAGAAAAGCAGGAAACATTGACATTTCAGGCGTGAAAAACAGGTTTTTGTCAGTACTAAGGTTACTCAAACAACTGACCAATAACCAAAACAGATGCTGTTTTAGCTCTAAATAAACGACACTAAACCTCACCAGAAAATACTGTATTGTTGGATCATTACACTTCTAACACAATGTCAATCAGGACTCTTGCGTTAGATAAATTGGTATACCTGTAGTTATCAGTGTCTGTTAGCTGTAAACACTGTAAAATCTCACAAGTTTATTTTACTTTTGAAGTCTAGAAAACCGATTGCCTTGAAAAGTAAACACAACTATTCTTAAGTTACTTTTCCTTAGTATGTCCTTAAAATGTTGTTGTAGTTACTTCATTTTGTGAAGTCAACTTAAAAATAACAAGTGAAATTAACAAAATCAAATAATCAAAACAAATCCACCTCAAGCCTTATGAAAAAACAACTGTGAAGCATTCAGATTAAATCTTACGCTCTGACGTTTCTTAAGATTTCAACACAGTATTTTATCACAATAATTCTCCAGCAAGTTTCAACCAGCTTACAAAATAAATAAAAAATTCCATCAAACTGGTCTGTTACGCACATGCCTGCAACTCCTCCACATGCAAAATCCTTTTTGTCATGACACTAAATAAATAAAACTGTTCACTTAAGTCCGACCAATTTGGTTTAATTAAAATTTCAAGATGCTATCACTTAGAGAGAACAAGTTCCTAGATATTTTAAAGCAAGATCAGCTTGTGATTTTACAGTGTAACAGCCAGTAAAGCAGCGGTGGAAGAAGTACCTTAGAAGCCATACTTGATTAAAAGTACAGCTATCTTACCTGAAAATGACAAGTTATAAAATATATTCCTCAAAAGTCTTAATGTATCTGATATTTACTGTACTTCAGTATCAAAAATAATGTTATCATATTAAATGTACTTAAGTATTAAAGGTAAAAGTACTAGTAAATCTTGTCGGTAAAAAAGCAAACATTTTGAATTTTGAGAGTTATGAAGTTTATCTTTCTGCAGCGTAGCTACACCAACCTAAAAATGGAGCGTACAATACTCTTGAAGAAAGGCCTTTTTTGCAACTTAAAGTATTTAGAGGACAAAATGCAGTTTTCAGTCCCTCCCATTCCTTCATTCATCCCTCCATCTGTTACTTCCTTCCTTTTATTCCCTATTTTGTAGTAAGTGACTAAAATGCTTAGAGGTAATGTAGTGGAGTAAAGTGTAACTCAAGGTAAGTGATACTCCCAACAAATACCCAAGTACTGTGACAATGTATGATTACTTTGTTGCATTACACCACTGCAGTAAAGTAGTTTATCAGCAGGTCTGCAACGCATGAGTGCAGGGTTTGATATGAACCCCCTCACCCCTCCTCCTCCCCCTCACAGTGACGTGGTGGTAAAAGTGCAACGTGGACGGGGCAAATAACAACACGAAGCCATCTGACACCTGAACACAGAGTGAATCGTGCCCACCGCCCCTCTCTCTCCATCCGTGTGCTGCTTACCTGTTCTGCCAGCCTTGGATCAGGTTGGTGTATTTGCTCAGCACTCCTTCCAGCTGCCTCCTGCGCGGCTGCTGCTGCTGCAGATTCATGCTGTTTCCCAGCGCTGCTCCCCGGCTGCCTCCTGCTCCGGCCGGGCCGCCCAGGGAGCCAGAGCCGGGGCTGTGCGACCCGCTCCTCCCGGGCTTCCTCGTCGATGAGTTCCCGCGGTCCGATGAGTTGGTTTTGTTGGTCACGGGATGCGGACTGCAGAGCGTCTTGTCCATCCTGGCGACGGGACGGCGGAGAGCAGGAGGAGGAGGAGGAGGAGGAAGAGAGGGGAGGAGGAGGGGACGGGGATGGACCAGAAGCAGCAGCAGCGGGGAAGATTTCAGCAGAGCATAAGTGGTAAACAGGACGATGTGCGTCTGCAGGACTAAAGCGGAGGCAGTGGGTATGCATTGACTGCGCTGTCCCGGTGGTTGAAGCGTCCCTCGGTGCGGGAGAAAGCGGACATATTCCCCGGTGGAGTTTGTTTGTATCCCGCTGTCTCCTCTGCAGTGCGCGGCCGTGTGGCTGTGTGGCTCTGTGGCTCTCCTCCGGCGTTTTCCTGGTAGGTAGGGGAGCAGAGCGCAGACACTCCCACTCCACTCTGGACCTGCCCCCGGATATTACAATGCAATCCTATTATACACATCATCAGACCAAAAAAAGTAACCCAAAAAAAAAAAAATGCTGCATATGCCAGCAGGGTAAGCCTCAGATGAGTCATACATAAGGCTTATACACACCAAGTCTTTCTTTAAGGAGGTACATTTTGGAAATGCTAGAAATATCAGAGTGCTGTTTACTGCATTTATATTTATATATTTCTAGTAATTAATAAACTGGTCTAAACTGCGGTATTATTAACATATTAATGAAAGTTAAAATCACATTTGTTAGGAGATCTCACACTTGATGATGGTTTATTTTATATATATTTTATTTGACGTAAAGATTTTTTTCTCCACTCTTAGTCTTGAATACAGTCTTCCTATATAGCAAATAAACATTATTAAAATAATTAAAATCAGAAATGCTATCTCAATCCTATTTTCTCAAGAGACCTCACGCTTGATTTTTACTTGATCATTACTACAAAGAGTCATTTACTGTCTTAATTTTGGATGATGGTTTATTCTAGTATTTTTGTCAGAGAATAAAAACAAAAATATGGATTATGATCATTATTTTTTTTTTATTGTCATTACTAGATTTTACTATGACTCAAAATAAAGTGCAGAGGATTTTTACGATTATTTCTCTGCCCTTGGTCTTACCTGCAGTCTTCCTATCTAGCAAATAAACAATATTTTAAATATTAAATATATTTAACTACTTAAAAAATACAAAATGCTAAGATGTCTAAACGCCATTTTCTCAAGAGACCTCACATTTGACAATAACTATGAAAATCTTTACTGCAAACAGTCATGTGCTCAGTCATTGAATGTTTGACTCCAGCATTATTGTCAGATAATATATAAACAAAAATATTGATGTTTTGTTATATGTTCATGGGGATATTACAGACAACACTACAATGTATGTAGAAATGTTGCATGACGACGATGACAACATTATATTTATAAAAAAGGCAGCAGATCAAGTAAATTACTCTAAGCTAACTAACAAGTTGCACAGATACTAAAGGAAACATCAAGGCAATATTACAATTTGGCAGTTTGAAGAAGCACTGAGCCAATTGGATAAACTCTATAAACCTCTCCACTGTGGATGCACATGAAAGTTTCATTTTGTCCTCATCTTATCTCCCTCGGAGAGAAAGACAAAAAGCTCTTTCTGTCTGCAGTTGCCAGGTTAGACAGCTGAGAGACCTCAAATGTGTTTCAGGGTACATTCAACAGCTTTTGATATTTTTTTCTTCATCTCAAAACACAGTTCAAGGAGAACTGGTCTTCTGTTGTAGATTTGTGAGAAATACTACAACGTCAACCTAATTTAGGTGTAAAGGCTTTTATATTTGACAACATTTTAGTGAATGCCCCTCATTTAGAGGGCATCTGCCTGTAGAGGACTGGCTCAGAACATGTAATACTCAATATAACGAAATATTATGAATCAAATCTGTTTTAAGGTGGAGTTTAATTCACTGAGAAACTCTGCCACAATCACCTTCATTCAAAAAAGCATACACTACAGGTACAATATACTATGGCACAATATTTATTTTATAATTTATTTATAATTTATGAGAAGATAAACCAGAAACAATTTGATGGATTGCCATGAAATTTGGTACAGATCTCCTCAGGATAAATCACTTGATCCCTTCAGCTAGCATCATCCCAGGTCAATATTTTAATTTGTCCGATACCTTATTTTCGAAAAATAAAAAATAAACTCATATCGTTCCAGACTAGGGCTGCAAGTAATGATTATTGTTGAATAATTTTCATTTTTTCTCAGAAGATTTGTTGTTTTGTCAATAAAATGTCAGAAAATGGTGAAAATGTTGATCAGTCTTTCTGCAACCCCAAAATGACATCCTCTTTTTGTTTTTTTTAAATGATGTTTTTTATGCACAACACAAAGATATTCAGTTTACTGGCACAGAGGAGTAAAGAAAGTTAAGAGACCAGTAAATATTCACATTTTAGAGGCAGGAACTAGAGCATTTTTATTTATTTAATTTTTAATTATGCAAATTGAATATTGCCCATCAAATCGGTTGGTGATTAATTTAGGCTGTTGACAACTAATCTAATAATTGTTGCTGCTCTATTCTCATCAGCCTTAGCTGTACTTTGTGTTAAGTACTAATTATCAAATGTTTGCCTGCTAACACTTTTAACTTATGTGGTGAATATAGTAAACAACATGAGAGCCTCATCATGCCTTGAAAAAAAAACAAAAACAAAAAAATATTAGACTTTGGCAGGGATCACTTCCTGAACTTATTTCCATCAGGGTTTGTTAAGATGAATAGGAAATATTAGAAAATATTGTAGGACATAAAAAAATAAAATAAAAAAAAGACAAGAAAAGTAAACCATGCAAGCCAAAAATCCACACATTGTTTTCAAGACACAAACAAGGCAGGCTGTACCCTAGACACCCAAAACAATGGGAGAGAATAATGAAACTTAGACATAAATATTTACCTTAATAATATTAATTTTAAGGAGACAGGAGTGGTCATTGTTTGATTATGTCCAGAATTGATATCAAAAACATTATGTCATTTTTGTATCTTCTCTAGTTCATTTGTTTTATGTTAAGATTTTCATAGTATTATATAACCTATTCACACACACACTCACGAACACACGATCATGAAAACCAGAATGAAAAGGACACGTTAATGAAGACCTAGCTGAGGAGCACTGCAGGCTATTAAGAAAAGGCCGAGATTGCGCTGAGCAATTGAAAGCATGCCTCAATGAATCTCCACAGGACACTTAAAAGAGCACGCATAGCTGAGACAGCCACAAAGTGAAGATCAATACAAGTGGGTAAAAAAAGAAATCCTTGGGCAACAGAGAGTCAGATAGGTTTGGTAAAAGCTTGTGCTGAAAGCAAAGCTCAGGTCAGCTGCATTTCATTATGAGAGGTCGTTCTAGTTTGACTCAGCGGCCTTTAACTCTCAGTTTTGAGTGTACATAAATGACAGAAAATCATTTCTCATTTACATTTTTCAATATAAAAAAAATCAGCTGTTAGATAAACCCCGCCCCTGAACTTAAGGGATGTCCCAAACACATTTTTTTAAGGCCATGTCCACACGGAGACGAGTTTAGGTGTATCCGTTTAAGTTTTTTATCATATGGACGTTTCGTCCATACAGAACCGGCATTTTGGGAGCCCAAATACGCTAATTTTTGAAACCGGGTCCCAGAGTGAACAAATCTGTAGATGCCACCCTTGCGTTTCTGTGTTTACAATCCATACACATCTTTCCTGAACCGATGACGCCATAGCCCCACCTCTCCCTTAACCCACGTGCGCTAACCCCGCTAATAACAACAACATTGGCGGATTACAGCGTTGCATTCATGCTGCAGAAGCTACGGAGTGTGATACCGCTTTTACGGCAAAATCTTCTGCTTCACACAAATGTCTCCTTTCTTGCTCAATTCGTATTCTCCGCCATCTTCTTCTTCGTGCTTTGTTTACATTGCACAAGTTTTATGCGCATGCTCCATGTCTTATTCTCTGTTTTTGGTGTATTTCTGTGGCAGCGTTACAGCGCCACTTACAGGCCTTACAGGGGAGAGTGGAGCAGAGGTTACGGAGGCTGCATCCACACCGCCCTGCAGTAAAGTAAAAACACCCGTGTGACAGCTGACATAAAACAAAGGATAGGATGCTCAATAAGCTAAATATTCCCTATCCTGATCATTTAAAAAATGTTTTGACTGGCCCCCGATTTGTTGTTTGAAATCGGATTGGGACATCCCTACTGAACAGCAATAGTCCTATCACACGTTAGCAACCGTGACTAAGCAAGGTAGGTCTGTCCAGCTTTGGATTTTTACCACATGTTGATGTTGGCATGGGGCTGTAGAGAGAGAGAGATATTCTGTACATTAGTAGTGTGTTTCCAAAACTAAAAACACAAGAGCAAAAGCATGTGGATTAAACAGTGTCTTCTAATGTGAGCTGCGACCAGTAGCACATGCAGCTAACTGACTTACTACCTTATTTATTAGTTATTATTTTATCCTAAAGCAAAGGGGCATGTTATTATCTTTTTTATACTATTTTATGAGGTTAAGTTTGCAAAGTACCAGTTCAGAACTGAAACTGCAGAGCATGAATGACAAGATGCCTACCAGTACCAGTGGTTATTTGTCATACCCAAAACCCATTCTCTTGTTACAGTGAGTCCTCCTGTTTGAGAATAAAAACGCTAAAGCTTCTATGTTATTGTCCGAGAATATTTCACATCATCTCAGAGTTATATGCTAATCAATAACATTAAAATTCAGCCCAGTCTTGAGAAGAAAATGTTGGCATTGTACATTTCTGCAAACCCTGAATACATTACATTTGCACATTTTGTACAAATCATGTCAATATTTCTAAAGTGATCTTGTATATGAGCTGACTTTGTCATCGGGAGGTGGAGGGGGTGATGTGTCACTTGGGCGAGATGCCTGCCAAGCTGCTGACCCCTGCAGAACCAGACCAGAAACAACCTGAAAATTCCCACAAAGAGACACAAAAAATCCACAAACATGCCAAGAAACTGCAAAGAGATGGAAAATAGCAGATAAAAAATTTCAAAAAGACCACAAAGAGACACAGAATGACTACAAAGAAACACAAAACAACCACAAGGGAATCCAAATGACTACAAAGTGACACAAAATGACCAAAAAATGACCTCAATAAGTCAATAAGGTACCTCAAAGAGACCCAAAACAACTATAAAAAGACAAGAAACAACCACATGGAGACACAAAATGACCACAAGAAATGCAAAACCACCACAAAATCTGTGTCTTGCTCCTATGCAGAAGAAGAGCGGGGGTCCTTTGCATATCTGTACCCAGGGGCCCATTGTCTCATGATCCGCCCATGTGTCAAAGGTTTTGGTTTCTAATAGCAACTGGTGTAGTGGATGCCGATTTGTCTTAGAATATGGAAAGTAAACCTCAAGGGTGCACTTAATTTTTTTCAGAAAGACAGATGAAAGAAATGCTGAACGATAGATTGCATTAGGCTGACGAGCTTTTTTGCAGCTCTGCAGTACCATCACATTAAACATCATCATCTTCATTATCATTACTCCTTCCTTTTAATCTTCCACTCTCTCCTTCACCCAATCATCTTCATCACATCACCCATGTTTTAAGCACTTGCATCATCATTGCCTCGGCCCCCATCACTCTGCTAAAACAGAACACGCTGTAGTGGGAGCCACAGTAGAGAAATGGGTGTTTCCTCACCTCAGCACTGTAAAACATGAAAAAAACGTATTCCCCAGAGCTGTGATTCAATGCGTTTCTTTTCCCCAGCTACACACTGACATTGCACCAATCTCCTCCATTACAGCCCCACGTCAGCTCAGTCAGATTTATGGCAGCTGTGACTGCCCGAGGCGGGCCCTCATCATCTTCCACTACCAGTCAGCTCCCGGCACCAGAGCCATTACAGCCCAGAAGAAGATACTTTAAAACCTAATAGCTCCACAATGTCAGCTTTTTAGGAACGTAAAAAAGCAGCCATGTTTTGAACAGGACAGCAACACATTTCTCAGTTTATTTGAGAGTTTTCAGCTTTAAATGCTAAATTCTAAACCTAAATGTTAATGTGTGGAGGAGCTTTTTTAAACTTTAAAAACCCTTTTAACATCCTTTTTTTTAACCCTTAAAACTATACCCTTAAAATAATAGTAAAAAATAAAGCTGACTACTTCACGGATTTCACCTATCGCGGGTTATTTTTGGAACGCAACTCCCGCGATAAACGAGGGTTCACTGTATATCACAATTAAAAAGTTTACAATGTGTTTGATAGTTACTCACAAACTGCAATGAAATTACCAATTTTGGCTGTTAAATATATGTAATGGTATATAAAGGACATTAGCTAAAAAAAAAATTAAATAAAAAAAAGTGAAATTATAAAGTTTCAAAAAATGTAATCCTCTACTAGATCAAATATGTCAGCCAAATGAAAATACTAAATATGTAATAAATGGCTTTGATCAATCAGTCAATCAATAAATAAATAATTTGTTTGTCACATGAGGTCACACAAGGCACAAGTCCAGTGAAATACAGTCCCATCATCTTCTTAAATTTGTGCATTGCAATTTAGACTTTTATTAACATATATGGGAATGGATAAATCTGCTCTTTTGCTCTTTCAACATTCAATCAAGTCTTACACGCACGCACACACACGCACGCACACACACACACACACATACACACACACACACACACACAGAATTGTTTACTTTTGAAATTTGTACACCTATGCAATCAGCTTGTGGGTGGAGCCTAAGTTAGAAAGATGAAAGGAACGGAATGTGATGATGTCATGATCAAAGGAGCATTCTAGAATGTGGAACATGTTCAAAGCTTGTAAGTGATGACAGCTGTTGGTCGCTCATACTATAGCAGGAATTCCTCGCCACATCAGGACTAAATAGGTAGATTGCCACTTTAATTTGCGCAAATTATCAAAGAAACCCATAACAGCACAAACATTTGAAACAGATATGGATGAAGTACAACAGCTTAAAGTTAAGATGCAGATACTCAAGGAGGAATTTGAAAAAGAATTGGGTTCCTTGAAGGTAACCATTGAGTTTAAAAACAACATAATAGACTCTCAAAAAAATGAAATCCAGGCTCTCAAGAAAGAGCTGAACACCTACAAAAAGAGGGAGGAGGAATGGGAAAACCTCAGTTTAGAGAATTGGGAGTTTTTTACAAGAAATGAATCAACAACCAAGAAACTTCATCAACAGAAGCTAGAAGCTGCTGAGGCACAGTTAAAGGAGCTATCAATGGAAAAAGTAAAAAGAGAGCAGGAACACGCCATTGAGTTAAAGGAACTGCTCTGTCAAAAAGAAGTGGCTCTAAGGTGTGAAAATGTCCTGATACAGAAAGACCTGATGATGAAGATTGAAAGGCTAAAATGGGAAAACACAGCTCTGAGGGAAAAGGAGGACATCACTGAGAGGAAGGTGTCTAAATTAGCAGAGAAATTAAAGGTAGGGAACCAAACGTATGTGCGTCTAGAGGACAAATTCATAAAAACAAGGTCCTGGCTCAAAATGACAAACAAGCAGATGAATGGGGCTAGAACTTCTTACATCAAAGTAATCAATGAGCAGATAATGGAGATGCACAATTTGAAAAAAGATCTCAAACAGTCTAATCTGCTTCTTGAAAAGGCAACAAAGCCAGTAAGCCAGAAGTTAAATTCTTGGTTTAAAAAGAAATTCGGGCGATGTGCCAGTGTTGTCCCAGAGGTTGAAGAGGAAAAACCATCCTTTTACCCAGACAACTGGCAGCCATCTATGCATCCCTGTACAAATATCATCCATGTGGAGCCATGTTCTTGTTTGAATGATGGCATCATACACGTGAGGCCATATTTGGATAATGGTCCATTTGACATCACATCATCATCTCCATTGTCCTTTGACCTATGACTACGGATGCACGACGCTGGGTTTCTTGCCAGTATCTGATATGCTAAAATATAACAGCTTATTTGGCCAATAACCAACATCAATATAAATACACATCTTTTTCCCCACCTAATTTTAGTAAAAAAAAAGTTGGTGTTGGCCGATTCCAGTATTTAATTTTAAAGCCAAAATCTGCCAGGACTAGTGAGACTATTGACGTGCCACAGCAGCTTCACATCTTCGCTCAGTGCGGTGAACGCCTGAGCAATGGTGACATGGTGACTCAGTGAGGTGAACTTCTGAGCACTGTGTTCAGTGGGTTTTCTCCGGGTGCTCCGGTTTCCCCACACAATCCAATAAGGAAAACAATTGTGATTAATAAATTAAGTAATATCAAGTTCAAATAAAACCACCCTGTGGGCCCACCACATACAGGGAAAGGAATCGTGGATGGGTGTCATGTGTGCTGAGTGGCAGGCGGGGGCAGGGCCCCAGGCATGCCAATCCTCAGCGTTACAAACTGGTTCTGGGGATGTGGAACACTACCTCACTGTCGGGGAAGGAGCCGGAGCTGGTGCGGGAGGTTGAGCGGTACCAACTAGATATATTTGTTCTCCACGCACAGCACTGGTTCTGGAACCATACCCCTGGAGAGGAGTAACAAGAGGGCCACCTCGATGTGACCGTGAGTCGCAGAGAGGAGGTCTCTGACTGTTGTGTGTGCATATACACCCAGCATCAGTTCAGAGCACCCGGCCTTCTTGGAGTATCTGGGCTGTGCCCTGGAAAGGGAGCCAACTGGTGACGCCATACTTCTTCTGGGGGACTTCATGCTCACGTGGGCAATGACGGAGAAACCTGGAGGGGCGTGATTGGGATATTATATAATATTCTGTAAAACACATTGCTATACATTAATATGTATGACTTAAAAGAGAAACATGAAAAGAAGAGAGAAAGAAGAGAACAAAATTTTGTTGTACTGCTATCATAACGTGATCTGTTGATACTGTCTAGGGCAGGCATGTCAAACTGGTCCACAGGGGGGCCGGTGTGGCTGCAGGTTTTGTTTCCAACCAAGTAGCAGCACACCAGACTTGACTCATTTAATCAACTGATCTCCGTCTTCAGACAGTTGATTGGTCAAACTGTGTGCTCTTGGTTGGTTGGCACAAAAACCTGCAGCCACACCGGCCCCCCTGTGGACCAGTTTGACATGCCTAGTCTAGGGTGTGTAACTTAAACAGGGAGAAAATATATGCATATAAATGATTTGTTTTACATTACTCTGAAAAATGCTAAGTGATTTTGAAATATTGTGTTGATAGAAAATGTTTTTGTAATGTGATGTTTTACCTGCATTCTAATGTAATACAAACATAATTGTAAAATCGATCACTTAAAATTAAATTAAGTTAAATGAGTTAAATGTTGAAAGTGTAAAAGGTTTTGACTGATTCTTGTGTTGTAAAGAGTACAAATTTCCCACCACAAGGTACTAAGTGCTTATCACTGGGGCTGTATCCTCTAAAAGGCCATATCTGTACCATTTTAAGGGTACATTTTTGTCCCAGCACAATTAGGTCAATTTTTGTTCCCAGAAGTTTGGCGATTTTGTCCTGAAATGTCAATACACACATATTTGGATGTAATATTCAAATATCCACATACTTTTGGCCATAAAGTGTACTAAAAAGTGCTGTCATTCAGGGTATTTCAGTATGTTGCAGCAGCAGACTTTGTGCAAGCAAACCTTCACTTGATCAAAGTATGCTGCTGTCTAGCACGTTTGGCATTTAGAAGTCTGACAGCCTTTCAGAAATTAATTGATTGATTGATTGCAAAGGCTCAGCAAAGAAAAAGCTCGGGACTCAGCTTTTAAAGATAAAGTAGTGTGAAGAAATCCTCCATCAGCACACCTTCTCATCTCTTAGTTCTAGTGCTGCCCCGATTTCCACAACCTAATATTTTATCGCTTTTAATGGATGTTGGCATCTCAAAGGCGACTGCGGTGAGAGGAAGGACGGAGAGTTTTGCTCGTTGATATAGTCAGAATGAACGATCTGTTCTTAGCGCACAATTTGAAAGGTTATTGGAAAAACTACTGAGTTGAGTTCATTTTAGAGCAGGCTGTCAAAATTTGAATAAGCATGGGTATATTTCACTGTCAATCTTATCAGTGTGAGCTTGTCTGTCCTTGTCCCTGCACACTGCCCATTATCTTGTGCATAAATACACACAAAATCCATGTAATACTCCTCCTCTTAGACTGAGAAAAACAAAAACCCAACAAAAACGTACCGTGAGGCATGAGCGACCTTGATTTGTTCCTATGTTCTTGCTGACACTGCGTTTGACAGAGCAGCTGGATCAGATTAGCATTTCACCTGGTTTAATTGTTCCTGGCAACGTCAGGGACTGAGATTATCTCCAGTCGGTTTGTTTTGGGAACATTTTATCTGCTTGTTGTAAAAACTACCGTCAGCCAACATGTCTCTATAAAATGTCTTTCTCCCTTTGCTCTCTGACAAGAAGCTTATTTGACATCCTGTTTGCTATTATTTTGGTTTTACTGTTTTCAGGGTTCTTACAAATTGTCATGGACAAAAATTTCAAAACTTTTCCATAATTTTTTTAAAGGACCAAAAACATCAGACGTAATTTCAACACACATGATGTGTTCAAGGACTGTCAGAAATTTTAAAACAATTTCTTTTTAGAAGACATGCCTGTCAAAAAATTTAAGAAAGATTTACTTTTTTATCCTAAAATCACAGTAAAAAAATCAGAAAAAAAGCTTGTTTTAGAAAGCATGCATTCCAAAGCAATGTTAAATAAATAAATAAGAAAAAAAAATTCCCAAATGTTTTAAGTTTTCTATAAAAATAACTTAAAAAATTACAAAAGAAGAAAAATAATCACTTCTTTGAAAGAACACATGCCTTCAAAACCCACAGGCATGTTTTTCTTTAAAAATTGTCTGTAAAATAAATACAAAATGCAGCCATTTAAAGCAGAATTACGCTCTCCTCAGCAAAGAAGTATTTGACAGGCCTGGCGGGCCCGTGAGCCCATGATCATGGGAACCCTGTTCAATGTAATCCTGATGTTCGGTCATACTGCATGTAATTATATTTCTGAGGGAGTTCAGTCTGTCACATAAATGATGTGGTGATACTTGACTTGCCAAAAGCTTGCATATGTTTTCACAACAGCCTGCATTATTCACAAAGACCAGCAACCTCGCCCATAACTACCTAATGGACTGAGAGGGGACTATTGACCCTGTACGCAGACAAGGTCAGCAGATTGTGTGTATTTGTGTGTCAGATTGTAAGCTGAGAGCAGGAGAGAGCAATTTTATAGTTCAAATATGTCTGTGTGCCAATGAGTGAATATTTGACTTCTCTTGCTGCCTCTCTGCATGGTGGGCTGAAAGATGAAGCCATGTATATTCATCAAGGCAACTACCGAATAAGTCTTTATCATATCTAGAGATGAATGATATGGAGTCTGCATTGTTCATACTTCAGGAACATTCAATAAGCCTCTGCTCTGAAGGTCAGAAAACCTTCAGAGGAAGGAGGATAGGTAAATAATACCAGTATATCAACACAAAAGTACTTAACATCTGAGTATCTTACTAGACCATAAACCACACTGCCTACATGACATAGTAAATGTCCAAATCTTCTCATAGCAAAGAGTTAGGTAAAAAGAAAGGCATGGCATGTTCATTTATTTAGCATAGAGGAGGAAATCACAGACACAACGCTAATCTAAATTACCGTGCCAGAGTCTGCGCAGTAGAGATATCTGCAGTGAGGGAGTTCCTGCCAAAACATTCGTCCAACCAATCGTGAGCAGCTCCACTGAATACGAGGGCATGGATTGGTACATACAGCTGTCAATCGTGGCGGAAAATGAATAACTCATTCAATTCAATTCAGGAGGTTTTTACTGTGAGCTGCATTATCGGCAGAGGTCCCTTCCTTCCTAACACAAACTGACACATGATTTAAAGCTGGTAAAAAACTATTGGGTTTGAGATCTTTTTTTCACCTAAACTATCCTTAACCAATATATCTAACATCCCTAATTTCAAGGATTGTTAGTTTCAGGTGATTATACACTAAAGAAAATAAACTTACTATATCATATCCCATTTCTGCCAAAATAACCCCCTAAATCCTACACAGCGGACCTTTAAGTAAGTACAACAGTAAATGAATGCATTCCCATTGTAAGGTATTTTTAATAAGTACAACAATAAGTGAGCACATCGCCCCTCAAAGACACTTGTAAAAGAATACAGTGTATGAACATTCAAAGGTGCTACATATGTACAAAACTAAAAAAAATGTTCATTTCTGATTCAGACTCTTTCTGTTCAGTAATAAGTTCAGTTCAGCTCTAAAAAAACCCTACATATCCACCACTGAACACATGGATACTAGTGTAGCCGCCTGTTATTTACAAGAGTCTATCTCTCGCTCAAGGTCTTTTAATTCGCTTTTAACAAGAGAGTAACGTACTGTGAATGAAAACTGGGCTGAGTCACCAGTGAGTAGAGCTCCACTGCTAAAAGCTGCTGAGTCAATCAGTGTTGATTAGGTCACTTCAGTTTAAATATTCGTTGATATATAAACTGAACAGTTATAGCACCTTTCAATTCAAACACAGAGGCAAGTATATATGGACACAATAAAATACAGAAAGGTACAGAGCAAGTAGAAGTTGTGCAATAGAAACCTTATTTAGTCAAAATAACAAGAGTTTTTAGTTCAGTTGGTCTAATGTGTGTGCAGCTTATAAATTATTTGGCGCTACTGAATAACAATTAAATGCACACACAAAAAACACTTATCTTCCCAAAGTGCTTTTTTATTTGGCATGTCCTTGTAGAATAAGAAGTGAGCAAAAAAAGAAATTAGATAGAAGTGTGGAGGCATTTTTCCCTTCTTTTTTATCTCTTTTATGGTGTTTCCTTTGTGTCCATGTTGGGTGTGCGTGCTAAAGAACACAACCAAAAAAGTCAAAAGCAGCCCAAAACTGTTAATGCCCTATGCTTAAAGACACTATTCACTGATCCAAGAAAAGTTAAAATAGCTAAATAATGTGTTAAAGAAAGGGTTGGGACTGTTATTGCATTTGGATTTTATATTAACAGTCTTTTAATAGCTGAATTGTCCTTTTAATTCGTCAAAATCTATATTTGTCAGCCAGCAACAGATAGCCGAGTTAAAGGTCACAGTTGAAGTCCTTCCACTAATGAACCCAACACATCAAGGATGGTATTTTCTTCCTTATTAAATCACCTTACACGACCAAAAGCAGTAAAAGGTGGACAAAGACACAAGAAGGCAGTGACAGACCTTCAGTAAGAATGTCACGAAAGCTCTCTGTGGGCTCAATTATCGCTCAGTTGACGAGGGAGCACCAATTTGTGCTCTAACTTGACACTTGTGTTTGTCAGAGGAGCTTCAGGCTGGAAACTACAAGCGAGGATATAACAGCTAATGGCTCCTCTTGATTTCAGACTTTTCCTGCTAAGCAGACACTCTGGAAGGGTGACAGTGTCAAAATGTGACAGACCGAGGACGGTCATTTCCTTTAAGCTTGTTTCAGAGCGAGGAGAGCGAGGACACTGTGACAGAAACACCTTACTTTTTTTCTTCTGCACTGTCATTGCTCACCACTTCAATATCCTTTTTCACAGACACTGGCTCAAGCTCCGGCCCTGCATTATCATGTGCTTGTTTCTTTCTTTTCCTTCTTTCTGTGCCTCTGTGATCACCCTATCATCACTCTCTAACTTAGCTTGACATGTGCAGATTTATTCAAAGCATCAGTGATGCCGTAATTGCTTTCTTTTACAGGCTAATTAAGATTTTATTGCTCACAAATGCCAAGATGGAAAGGTAATATGGAGCTGTGGCAACAAGTTGTCAAAGCATCAACAGACAAAGCAGGTTATATTTCAAAATAACCTCAACTCACGACACAGCTGCAGAAATAAATGGACACATGTCAGTGATTTACATCCTCAGCAGGCTGGTGAGGATGTATTTCTCTGCAGCACATTAGAGACATCTACTGGCCAAAAAACTAATTTGGGTTTACACTTGGCCTGGTTAGGAAAATGATGAGATCACCTCCAAAATGTGATGTAATTGTCTAGAGAGAATTTGGGTGTTCTGACCTAAAAAAGCATTGTATTTACACATTTGATCAAGACTGAGTTAAGACTAGTTTTCTAAAATGAGTATGATACATGTTGATGTACAGTGTATTAATTATGTGAAAATCACACATAAACAATATGTATTTTATTTTTTATTAACAAAATGTTTAAATACTGCCTTTGAAACATCCATATCAATATATGGTTGAGATGGATCGACTTTTTAAAACCCTAAAGACAAGACTTTACGAGAGAAACCTGTGCGTGAACTGAATACTAACATTACTCCCAGTTCTTCTGTTATATTATAGATTTGTTCGGTACCAGCAATTAATGCCTGTGAAATATGGCATTGGGGAATGCACTCTGTAATTTTCATTTTGAAATTTGAATAGTGTAAACAAAATAACAAGTCACAAGTCAATGTGCTCTTTTATTTTTATTTATTTATTGATGTTTACTTTTCCTGTGTTATTTTTTATTTAACTAATTTATTATCTCTTTATTTGGGACCTAATTTATCAAAGTGGGAACTTAGTTTTGATTTAAAACATCCTTTACATAATAGAGATGGCTGTATTATTATTATTATTATTGTTGTCATTTATTAATTTACTTTTATTTTATTATTATTTTATCTATCCTAGAGTGCTTTCACTTACCTGTCAACTACTAGTCTTTTGGCTTATACTTTTATTACTATTAAGCACTTGTTTTTGTTGTGATTAATTGTTGCAGGAAGTAAAGTTTTTATAACTGTATTTTTGTAAATAAAATACAATTTAAAATAGTATAAAATGATAATAAGCCTTGGTTCTTTTGCAATTATATCCACGAAGCTAACTGTTATCAGTCTCTGACTATGCTAATTTATATCAAGAGGCACAGGACCTTAATAACACTTCACCTGAGCTGTATAGTGGGTTTCAGCTCATTATTTCGCAGTCCCATCCTCAAATTTACTGTTTTAGCCTCACTCTCACGGCTCCAAGTGTCATTTTCTGTCGCAGTTTTCACATAAAAAGCTGTAAACCACTATAAGCTGTTACCCGACTAACGCGCAACAGTACACGGAGTGTGTAAAAGTACACAGGCATCATATAAGATTAAATATAGTGGTGTATTTAGCAATGAAATGAGTTGGTTCACATGAAGAAAAGAGCTGAACTATGTTAAAATAAAGTTGAGTGAAGACGTGAACTTACCTTTTAATCACCAGGTGACCAGAAACATGACTCCAAACTGATGCTAATGTTGCTCCGTGGCGGTTGGGTGTGTAAATAAACAACTGTTTTCCAACAAATTCGCCATGTCGACATAAGAGGTGGTTAGAAACTCGATTTCGTGCTCAGAACTGGTTTTCGCTGCCCCCAGATGGCCAAAAAAGTCAGCTAATGCAGATTTACGTTAAGCTAACGTTAGCTAGCTGCGAGTTACCTCCGGCTAACGTTAATGTTGTGGTACGTTCACGTGCTCCTCGGAAGGTTCATTAGCCGAGTTGGGAAGTAACTTTATTTATTCCGACTTTGGTGTGTTCAGGAGCTTTTGTAAATCCAATAATGGAAAATGTATGGACGCTACGAAGAAGATTTGCTGTATTTTATTGCTCAGAGGGTTTAATGTCGCAGTAAAGATTCATGTTGCTAACCAAGTACTACGGAAGAGCTCTAGTGCTGCGTTCATGTGATGTCGGAATAATCGACTTTACACGAACAGCCTCAAACAAACAGGAAGTAGGATACTGCAAACAAAACAACAAGAAAAACAAAAAGGACAAAACAAAGACAAAAACCATTCAGGACAACTACATAGAACTATTTACATATATACATAAGGGCGCCAACCAAAGTACCAAACAAAAATATGTAACGAGTTGCTAACGTCCCATGTTTTCTCAGCTTTGCTATTTTTCAGTCCATGTAATGTTCTATTTCTATTTTGAATTTTTGTATTTTGGGTTCCTTTTGAGTCAATTCTGAATGTAACATTCCCTATAAAAAAATAAATAAATTCAAAATATTTTTTTCCGACTATCAACTATATTTTTATCATGCAAAAATATATTATGTCTTTTATTCTAGTTGAACCTTTGCTCTCAATAAATTTTCTATTTCCATCCAAAACAATTGAGTGTAAAGGCATTCATAAAATATATGACAAGTACTTTCAAAGTCATTGCTACAAAAGACACCATTTTTATCCACTTCTAATTATTCTGAAAATCTGTTCTGGTGTAATTCATGTAATTTGGTGTGGTTAAGCTATATTTAAACCACATATAATCGCTTATTAATTTTTGATATACATTTTAATATAAAAACGGTATTAACTATTATAAAAAGACAGACGATACACATCAGATTAAACAATAACAAGCTACTTAATCAAGTATTTTCCTAAATATCTATTTCTATTTGATTCTGATACAGAATATGAAACTGATGTGTGTCACCTCATCTCTAGTTGGGCTTTTACATGCAGTATTATTAAAATATACAGTGAAAGAGAGCAGTTATACATCACAAAGGCTATAAAAAACAATCTGAACTACTCAGGAAGACTGATGATGAATTTTAATATGAAGTATTTTGATATAAAGATGAATTTCTATATAAAGAATCTTGATATAATGTTTTTATCAATTGAGATATGTTTTGTAATGTGACCTTGACATCACTGTTTTTCTTTTCCAGTGTATTTTTTCTATATGTACTATTTCTGTGTAATTTATTTAATTGTTGATTGTCAGTTGTTTCACCGTCCTGAGCAGTCCAGATGGTTAACAACACCTGCCACCACAGAGTTTGTCAGCCTATTGGTGTATGTATAAATATAGGTGTGATTTCATCAGACATTTTGACCTGACAAAGATCCAAGTAGGATCAAAACGTTGTTTTAAGCTTGTATTGCATGGAATAAGTGAGCAGCGTTACCTTTTTACTCATTAAAATATACAAAATAATTTCAAACATCACAAAAACACTAACGCTATCGACATGGAACATATTCCACAATTAATTTTGATTTGATTATGCCTACTGATCTGAATGTAAGGTCCTTTTTTTAGGGCCAATTTCACCACAAAAGCCATTCTTTCTTCATCGTCTCTGTCGAGCCTGATGAAGAGAGGGACGTCTGTCTCCCATCACTCTTGTCTTTATGACAATGCTCTTAATACGGTCATTACGGGCCCATACATTGACTATGGTGATTTCGCTTTCTTTTCCTAATTAGAGAAATAATTTGATCTTGTTCTGGCTCCACCTCCATGACAGGCTCATTTCTCTGCAAAGGGCACTGACGATAGGAATGAGGATTATGTGTGAGCATCTACTGCCTACACACACACACACACACACACACACACACACCTCCCATCAATATACCCAGTGTGTTTTAATGTAATGAGCCTTTATAATGCCACTCATTAGTATGCTGAAGGGACCAGAGGTCTGGATCGGCTGAAGTCATACTTTACACCCACACACAAGGGCATTAAATTAGCATTGATTGTCCTCTATTCCACCCAGTATAAATAGCACAGAAGAGTATGAGGGACGTCAATTCACTGTTTATTAATGATAATCTCTCTTACATAGAATATCACATAAAATATGTTCCTAAATTGTCAGAGTAGGGTGGTGGCTAGGGTGTGACTATGTTTGTTTTTTGTTTTGTTTTTTTTATTCCCGGAGCTACAAATATTTTTCCTTGAGTGACATAATAATAATAATAATAATAATAATAATAATAATAATAATAATAATAATAATAATAATAATAATAATAATAGCTTGTGACATGGGAAAATGCGTGACCCTCCCTCCACCATAAATTGGTCGTTAGATTTTTAAAAAAAACCCATATCTTTTGAGACGAAATCCTGGAGTTGAAGAAATGCCTTCTTACTCATATTCAGAATCAGAAATACTTTATTAATTCCCGGTAGAAAACTGTGATTAGTATAATCGCTCTGATGTCAAGCATAAGAGATAGAGAAATAATTAAACTTCATTTCCCAGAATGCAACAGAGTATTTTTAGTCCAACCACGGCACTTCTCCAGTTTGACCATGTGTTGTGTGACTGCCACCGGACGGCTGTGTGTAGACAGTGCAGGGAAACACAGTGGTACACACACACACGCACACACACACACACACACACATACCATACAGCAGGCGGCTCAGTCCGGACCAGCAGCACACACAGAGGCAGAGATGTAAAAGGCGGATTAGAGAATTATGTGCCTCGGCTCATCTTCATCAACATGTTCCCGGGAGTTTTCTATGCACTGCTGGCGGGTTTCCTCGGGGCCGTGGCGTCGTCGTCGGCTAAACTGTCCCTGGGAGCCGACTACCTGAAGGGAGTGTGTGAAACCGGACTCCGGACGTGGGGAGAGCAGCGGAAATTTAGACAAGCGGACGAAACTACCGCGTGTGACCGGGTGAGGCTTCAGCTAGAGTGAATTATTAACGCGGTGAGGATGAATAATGCAGCGTGCATGCCCGCAGAGGGGTGATTTCTCGCGGAGGAAGTTGGGGGGTTATCCCTCCCTCAGCATCAGCACCATCAGCAGCATCACACCACGGGGGGAGCCCATGCTGCAGCTGCGCTCTCGTGCCGTGTCCGCGTGCTGCTGAATGACATTGCAGCTCGTGCGAGTGCGTGTTATCGCGTTATTTTGTAAGAAACTTGTCTCAGCGTGTGTTGATGGAGATGGAGATGAGGTTGTTTTCTGTACAAAAAAAAAAAAAGAGGGGTCAGGTTTGGTGTGTGACCTTCACGCGCTCTACGCACACGTCATGTGGTGATGTCAGAAACATGTCATGTGCAGGCAGGTGTCTGGACGCATAAACGGTGGCCTGATGATTAAAAAGGCAAATAAGATGTGCAGGAGGATGCAAATCAAATTCTCTTAATATTCAGCACCAGGTTTGAATGCGTCATAGACTTCATCTGGTCTAGGCAAAATAACAGGGTCCCTCCAGCATGTAATGCTCATGTTAACAATGTTATTATAATTATTAAAATTAATAATGTTATTCTTAACTCTGTCAGATGTGATATTTGCAGCGGTAGAATGTAACTAAGTACATTTACTCAAGTAGCCGACTGTAATGATGTACGATTTTAAGGTTTAACTGTACTGCATTTGCGATTATATTCCATTTCGACCAATATGTCCCCCTAAATCCTGCATACTGCACCTTTAAGTAAAATTGTGAGGTACTAGCATTTCATGGGCTGCTTCTACTCCAGGAGATTTTACTTCACAAGTTACTTTACAGATTTTACATACAAAACATAATCAATTTATAAAGTATGATGCATTTTTTAACTGATTAAACTACCACAGAAATTATAGTATATAGCTAGTGGATGCTTCACTTCCAGCAATTGCAACATAAAAATGCTGCATAAACATTGGGCTATATCTATTTTAATAACTCTGTAATAAATTACATTATAAGGTAACACAGCTGCATTGTGGTGCACAATTAGTACCTTTTTAGGATAAAGTCATTATCAGGCATTAAAGTGGACACAAAACAATAATCAGTTGTCATTAACTTCAGAGTTTCTGTTTTTGTACTTCAGCTCCATATCCCTCTGAGGCTGCTGTGCGGCGGGCTGCTTTTCACCTGCAATGCTGTGATGTGGACCTTCCTTGCTAAAGCACTCAGGTACTCCTCTTCCTCCACCCGAACCACTGTGACCACCACCGCCTCCAACTTCATATCTTCCGTAAGTAACAGTCTCTCTAACACGACTCTTACTAATTGTCCTCTAAGCTTAATACTTCACATCAGACTGTAGAGGAGTGTAAGTTAATTTCAGAGTGACCTTATATCCTTTCGTCCTTATATGAGCTGCTTTATTTTAGAAAATAGGCTGGACTATATTCAGAAATAACTTGTCGCAGGGATTCAGGCCTCTTATAGGAATTTCTTGTCAAAGTTCAACTCCTTGTTTGACGTATCTTTTAAAGTGGTGATACTCAACTTAAGGCCCCTGTGCCAAATCTGGTCCCCGCTATGGTTCTGGGTGGCCCAACAACCATTTTCTAATCAACAACAGAAATAAAGTGATTGACACTGGAAACTGTTTTTGTATTTTTAGTATACATAAGGTGGCAGAGTGCATAAAACAGCATCAAAATAGAGCCTGTTTATCAAAAATAAAGTGCCAGTGGAGGATCCCCCGCATCTCTAGACGGAGGTCCTAGCTAAGCCGCTAATGTCTTAAAATCCTAGAAATGCCCTGAAATCATAGAAATTAGATAAAGTCCTAGAAATGTCTTTAAGTCCTAGAAGTGTCCCAAAATCTTAGAAATTACCTAAAACCCTAGAAATGTTAGAAAATCCTTCAACCTCCTAAAATCCGAAAAATGTCCTAAAATCCTAATTTCCTGGAAGCATGTAAGGGGCTGCTGGAACTGGCCCCTAACCTCCGATCATTTTGCAGAAGTGGCCCCCAAGCAAGTTGAGTTCTTTAAAGGACGCTTCTTTATTAGCTGTTTTTTCAATGAAAATGTAAAGACTGAATTACTTTGACAAAGAATAAACAGATTTGTATCCTCTCCTGCAGGCTTTCCTGGGCCAGCTGATCTTTGGTGAAGCCCAGATAACGCTGTGGTGGGTCGGGATCTCCCTGACGTTTTCTGGCCTGTTGGTACTGCAGAGGGTTTCACCGCAGGACGGGCAGCATGATGCGGGCGCCAAGGACGAATAATATGTCTGGTCTCCACTAGTGTTCAGCATGGCTCCGGCTGGCTGTGGTATGAGGTGTACTGATGGTCGGCATCTCCTCTGATTTTAACATTTAGCCAATAAAAGTGAAAATGTATTGATAATTGTCCTCCAATCACACAATGTTTTTAAACGTATTTCCCGAATAACTAAATTACACTCAAATTGCATCATTCCTGAAAAAGAGGACATTCTTTATTTGTAATGTTACTATTTATTCTTCAGGCTGGCTCAGCTGTGCTGCGACACTGTTTAGGCCCGCTCTAAAAATCAGAGGAGATGTTGGCCCTCAGCCAGTCCGACCGTGACACAGCTACAGTCTGACTAGTGGAGACAAGCTAATGGATGTCTGCGCCCAGCTTCCCAGAAGCTCTAAAATCAGCTCTGACCACAGGCTTACAATAAGCAAAAATGATACTAGCTTTACATTACTTTACTCAACACATGAGCTAACAGACCAGAAGGAAATTTTGGGAAATACACACATTTGCTTTCCTGCCGAGAGATAAATAAGAAGATTAATACCACTCCCATGACTTTGAGGTAAATATGAAGCTGATGTCGGCGGCTGGTTAGCTTAGCTTAGCACAACTAGCAGAAGAAAGAGCTAGCCCGACTGTCTGAAAGTAACGAAATCTTCCCAACAGCACCAGTATGTTTTGCGCCTGCCTGAAAGGAAATAATTCTCCATAGCAACAGACAGCGGCCGTCTGTAATCATCATTCAGAAAGGGAACTCCAGAAGACCATTTTGACGCTAGTTAGCACATTAACAACACAATCCGAAGTTGAACGAACAACAACAGAAACCACCAGGAAACGTTTCTGCTAAACAGCTCAATAGTTTAAGAAAAACTTAAATCTTACTTTATGTAACAAATTTGTTTTAACCTCACTCCACTGCTCTTGCTACCGAAAAGAGCGTCAATGAGTTCCAACAGTAAGAACAAACTGCAGCACCGAGCACGACAAACGCTCGCCAACAGCCCGACGTTGAACGACGCCCGACCGTTGGGTTGGTGTGTCAGGGCCTTAAAAGCACGGTCACACATGCAAAATTAACATTGGTGAATATTTGCCATCCGTTCACTTCCATTCAATGCAAGCAAAGAGGTGAACAACACAATAGTGGAACAGCAAGTTTGCATCTTTGCTTCACGTGAAGTTGAACCATGTTCAACTTTGGTGAACTTGGCCGGCCTCAAAGAAATATGTGTGGAGAAAACATTGATTTGATAGAATAATTATGTTTAAGCAGCCGACATTATATGATATTGGCCATGAAAAATACAGACTGCACCACATGATTTAGGAGACAGGCATGGGATGAAAGAAAATGGAAAATGTACCAATAACATCATATTTTGCAGTATTTGTTAGCTATTAGCTGTCATGTCTTGGCTGTAGCTTCATATTTACCATATAGACATGAGAGTGGTATTAATCTTCTCACCTAACTCTTGGCAAGACAGGTAATAAGTGCATTTATCAAAATGTTGATCTGTTCTTTTTAAAGAAAGAGACAGATTATACACTATAAATTGAGAACCTGTGTTACAGACTGATCTGAAGTCAATCTTTTGGGTTTTGTTCCTGAGCGATGGACAAATAGCATCATCGGCTACATGCATGAAGTTGCCGTGAATCAGCCTGTGCATTTAATATCGCGGTCAGATCACCAAAGCTTTCTTAATTCTCACGTTTCCTTAAGTTACTCTGACACTCACTGTAAACATGAGACTGAAGTTGCATTTTACGCATGCTCGAGGTGAAGCTATAAACGAAGCACTTAGCTGCAGAGGTGAATTCTTATTTTCACGAGTAATAATACTAATGTAGCGCTGAGAGGCTCCTCCCTGGGTCTTTCTTTTACTTTTCATTTGCCTTTCTTGACAGTTTGAACCTCAAGATGTGATTCATGTTTTCATTCAAAGGCAGCTGCTCTTCCACTTTGTGTCAGACGTGTGCATGTTCCTACCGATGCTTGAACTCAAATATCTCACACCAAAGCATCAGTCCACATCAGAGTGACGTCCCCGTGAGCTGCTTCATGTTATTAAACTCACAATCTTGTGACTTAAGTGTCCAAACTGTCTCTCCTGCGTAAGAGACATCACACAGCCTCTTGAGCTTAATGCATTTACAATCTCATATTTTCCTGTTCATCGCCTACCATCCCTCTGGGTTTCAAAGACACCTCGCTTCATTAAAAGCTTCCCTCTACATCCGTGGAGTCGTCAGAGTGCAATAACATTAAACTTCCTTTAAATTTCATAACACTGTGATGTGCGTAAGAGCGAGGGAGTTGTGAGCATTAATAATTAAGAATAGAAAATGGCAATACGTGCTGAAATAGGGACGTTTCCGTTAGCTGAGAGAGCGTACTGCAGTATACAGGGGGTTTGATTTGAGAGGTTGCTCTACTGAACAATATTTTAAGATCACACTTTGCTGTTGTTTGAATACATATCACAATATAAATGCATAATGGTAGCTATAATATATGTCTGTAATATTCTCAGCAGCAACGCACAAATACATGAGATGTCCTTCCAGCCGCTGCTGTGCAGGTTTTGTATCATGTGATTTACATGCATCCCTATCAATGTGACCGCAGTGACAATGTGATCATACAGCTCTGATGTTAGAGGCCGGCTGAGTGATGTTTCATAGC
This sequence comes from Plectropomus leopardus, assembly GCF_026936395.1. Classification (NCBI taxonomy): domain Eukaryota; kingdom Metazoa; phylum Chordata; class Actinopteri; order Perciformes; family Serranidae; genus Plectropomus; species Plectropomus leopardus. The sequence continues at coordinate 23,787,338 of NC_142192.1, forward strand.
AGGGCTGCTCTCACCGCGCAGGATTCCTCAGCAGTGGAGAGTTTGTGCCTCCACGTTTTTGGATCCTGGGTGTGTTGTATTACCCAAAAGAATAGTTTAACATTTTGGGAAGTTGCGCTCATTTGCTTTCTTTCTTTCTTGAGTTAGATAAGAAAAACAACACCGCTCTTATGTTTGTTTAATATATGTAAAACTGGAGCCAGCAGCCGTGTAGTTTAGCTTAGCATAAAGACTAAAAACGGGGGAACGGCTAGCCTAGCTCTATCCAAAGGTAATAAAATCCACATACTATCAGCTCTAAAACTCATAAATGAACGATGTTTGTGAAGTGTAAAAACATCAGTTTGTGGTTTTACAGAGGGTTATGTGTCAGAGTTTATCTTCCTTGAGTCTTATCATCACTGTCAGCTGATTAGGGTGCTGGTGGGTAAATTTGGTGGTATGAACAGAGCCAGGCTAGCTGTTTCCCCAATTTGTGGTCTTTATGAGTCCGTCAGGTGATGCCATGGGGCCCAAAAAAGATGTTTCCCATAGACTTAGATTGGGAAAGAGGTGTCTGTAAATCAGTGGATAATTTTATTTTTGAGCGTCACAGTCCTGGCAAAAAGACTCAGTGTTTGATCCATTTCTTTCGTTAAATAACATTTTGACAGTCTAGAAAAGCCACACACTTAAATGATTTTATTCCCCTGCAAGTTAGCAGAGTGCTAAACCAAAAGTCGTCGGCTCGGCTGGTGGAAGTCTGAAGGGCAGCAGTGCAGATTGTAATTTTGTATGCGACAGTTGAACGTTTTTGGCTTCTTGTTCCACTTAGCAACTTTTATTGGAATGAACAGGGTCTGCCTCAATGTTGTATCCAGTTCTCTTTATACATCTGTGGTCAAGAAGCCACCGAGGCTAAAAATCTCACAAGGTAGGGAGCTGGTCGAGTAAAGCAGGAAATGGGGTTGTATAATAGCAGAAGAAAAAGATGAGGCCATTGAGAATATCAGCATTTTCCTCAGACCTTTTATAAAACTACAGAAAACTCTACATGACTACTTATGATATTTTATCTTAATATTCAACTTCCGTGGCTTCCACCATTTCTGAAAACGTCAGCAAACACGTCACAACTCGAGCTTCCAGATTTTCACTTATTAGGTTGTGAATACTCCAAGTGTTCATGTGGACTCTTCTGGGAGCAGTTGAGATAGAAAGAAATAGTCTGACATATAACCCACAACTTGACATTTTTGCACGCAACATTTGGTACAGATTACACATGTAATATGATAACAACATATAAAGTCTTAATTAGTGGTTTAGTGGAAGTGGTGCAATCTGCAATCTAACTCTCAGCGAGAAAGAGAAATTTCCCAAAATGTCAAACTACTCCTTTAACAACCTTTAATATCTGTAATCTTTGCTTTCGATACTGAAGATTTTCTGGTGCCTGGCTTTCCTCCACGTAGCAGCAGCATGATACATGAGGGTAAACCATCTACCTGTGAACCCACTCTCACTGTAACATAACCAGTCAGAGCTTTGCAGTAAACCACATTTATAGCCCTGTGACAGCCGCATGGCCCTGAGCGTGATGTATTTATATCCATGTGCACATAAACTGTAGATGTGGTTGTACAGAGAGATTAGAAAAAACACTAAAATACAATGTTGACCTGACAAGGCACGTGTAACATTGACGACTTAATGTGCCGCACTGCGAGAAAACAACAGTAAATTTATCAAATTTGACCGGTCTCTTGCTAGAATAATGAAAAAACAAGACAAATTTTGCAATAATTTGTGGGTGTGCTTTAACCTTAAGTGCAGATCATCACTTTAATCAGAAGGCTGCTGCACCAACAAATTTAATCACTTTTTAACACAAATTGCTTGATTAGAGGGAGTGACTCCGTTTGCTCCGATATAAACGTTCATGATGTGTCTTACAGATTATGTGAAACAAACATTTGTAAAAGTGTAAATATATTCTGTTAATAGGAATCACTTTAAGAGGATGTGTAAGTTTCCATCTGCACTGAGAGAAGAAATACTGTTGAATTATTAAATAAACATCTCATCTGACAAACAAAATTCTCGTCTGGGTCACTCAGATATTGTTGGCTGTGGGAAGATGTTAAGTACGTCCTCATGAGTGCTTTTTCTCCAAAAAGCTTCTTGGAGCTTTTTGTCCGTCCAGATCAGTTGAACTGGATGTGAATGTGGGTGTGTGATTTCCCGCAGCAAACAGAGTCTTTGCTCTCATTTGTCCTCTCTTTGCATTCAAACACAGTTACAGCTAATGAAGAGCGTGCTCACTGTAGTTAATGGAGCTGGATGTAATGTTTGCCCTGAGCTAGTCTACATCTACTTTAACAGTGATGCTCCGTTGGACAAGTTCCCCTCCATTAAATACCGCTTGTAAAAATGAAAGACAAAACACTCCAGTTACACAGCAGATAAGAGTGTGTTTCTGCACTGAGGACAGAATATGTTCTTTTTATTCTTTTTTATCAATACTAACAGTAACAATTGTCTTTTTTTGTTTCAGTCGCTGAATTACAAATTAAAAAATGTCTAAATTCTGTTAAGAGAAAGACTTATTTCTCAAGATTTAAGTAAACTAGTAAGTCAATAAAATACAGTAATTTAAATTATTTTAAATTATTTGTTTTCATTCAAGCAATCTATGCTTTAAATAACAATATATATTCAATTTATACTTTATAATATACATTATAATGATGTACTGAAATTTCATGGAATTATCCAATCTATCTAAAATGCCATTAAAATAAAAACAAATATTCATCCATTAATTCTTTTTAAATTTCTTTTATTTTTTTGTATTACATTTTAGAGACATTTTCTAATAATGAATAACTGTAATTAAAGTTTTTTGGCATGCCATCCTTTATCACAAAGGAAGAATAAAAGTATACTAATTAACCGAGTGAACAATATATCCTTAAAGAAATGCAAATTTAAATAGTTTATCTGTGTTTTACATTAAGAAAACTGGGCTTGTAATTCAAATCAAAACATACATCAAATTGGAAAACTTAGAGTTATTAATTTCTAATTATTATTTGTGTTTTTTTGGTTTAGTGAATTGTTTCGGGGTAAAGTTTGATATATCCACATTTTAGAGATGTTTTTGTATGATAGACCACAAAATTACAAATAGTGTAGACGGCAAAAAAATCTGAAATAGTAAACATAGTTTACTGTAAATTTCTGTGATTGAACTTAATGATAACTGTTTGGAAACGTTTAGGCCAGAGTATGTTCATGACAAGTTTTTTTTGACACACTAACATAAAAAATTGCCTTGAATTTAAAATAGAGGAACCACATTTCTGACACAGTAAGACCTGTAAACTGATTAACAGAGTCAATGAAGTATCTGTAAAACTTACAGAAAGTTGTGTCATATACATATTGTTTTATTTCATTCCCATTAAAGAAATACAACAGTCAAAAAGAAAAGAAAAACATCATGTGGTCCACAGTAAGTACTATAATCAGCATTCATACCTGACCACAAAGAACATATCGAACAATTCAAGAAGAAAGAAGAAAGCTGGTGTACTGGAGGTGTAAACTGGAGAACAACTGTTACATCTCCATATGATGATAACATTTTTACTTCTTTAAAAAAAAAAAAACTCCAGTGATTTTAAATGCCTAAGAAAATGTCACTCTTTACGACACTTGAATCTTGAAACGGTTCCTTCAGTGGCTCCCTTTATTAAGCATTAAATTTGGCAACATGTATGTTCAAATATGTCCATTCTTCACCCCAGAAAGCATGTTATAAATACAGTAAGGCTTTCGAACACATTTGAGCAAAGGCATTTTAGTGTTAAATGCTTTGAAGTGGCCTATTTCCTCTCTGCACCAAATTCTCATCACAAAACATAAATTCTCTTCACACTATGTGATCCAAGACTGTCCGCAGCTGCGACAATTAAAATGTGCATTTCTATCGCAGTCTTTCAGGCCTCGGTGAACATTTTCCACTGACCTAAATTTTAATCTACATTTTATCCTGTAAGGCTTTTTATTCGCCCTCTGGTCAGGCTCACGACTGCAATCTATGACAAACTGGATTATCCACAAGCAAATTCCATCAATTGAGAGCGAGTGAATTACACTTAGGGTCAGTGCATTCAGAGAGCAATGTGTATTGCTTTTATTCCCTGACTTTCTGTCTGAGCTGGTGACTGTGATTAAAACGGTTATAAAGCAAAAAGGCTGGCTAGCTTGACTACACACAGAGCGGCCAAATAGTCAACAAAAGGACAAACAACCTGCTGGAGTCCAAAACTGGTACTGATACTGCTCAAGCCGTGCTGCCTCTTGGACAAGAGACTTTGTTTACCTGCCAAGTGGCACATTTTTAAGTTATAATCCTTGAGATTTCCAGAAATTCAAACCCCATTTTTTGATGCCATCTATGATTGGCATTTTTATGAGTAAGCAGTCATTCGGTGTGAATTAAGTCAGTTATTACCTTTCAAAAAAGTGGTTTCCTCTATAAGTGGCAGGGTCCGCCATTTCCCCACTACGTTCAAATTGCCTTCACAGGCATGAGGGACTCATAATGTTAGTGTTTTTAACTTTATCTCATTGATATGAGCCTCACTAAGAGTGTTTCCATCCATATTTTAGTGCATAGTGCCTATAGAAACAGCAACTTGGCAATAAATAATGATGTACATGAAGCAAGTGCAACGTTCTCTCATACCTAAATGATAAAACAAGTCCTTTTCCACTGACTTCCAAAATATCATACATACCCTCCCCACAATGACATGTATTACTGTCCTTTCTGTTGCAGTTTTAAAAACATCCTAAGCAGAAAGTCCTGTGCTTGTTTGATCCATCTCCTTCTTCTCCCGCCCATTTTTTTCCATCTTCATATAACATTACACTGACTTTGTTACTTTTCATACCACATCACATCACTCCCTCCTCTGCTCCCACAATGATTACTAAAGCCACTAGGGGGCGCTACCTTACAATATGGGTCGTAATGAGCTGCTTGCACTGTCGACCTTTATAGACGCTTCTTCGGTAAGAACGTGCTGAGCATGTTAATGAAATGTCAACTAAAGATATGAAGACATCAGATCTGTGTGGAGAAATGAGACTGCTCTGCTCCTCATCAAATATTTGATATTTCCATCGTGTTTTAACAACTGCCCTTTTAAGTTCATCATCTCATTGCACTGCTCTTCCTCTACAATTGATTAATTAGCACTACAAGCAGTCCCAAGCACGAAATTAGATCACTGTTGCTTACGGACTGAGTGGCAAAATCCGGAACTGAAAGATGAAGTAAAACCTGCAGTTCCACTAGTGGCCACTTGAAGCTGGTTATAGTTTGTTTGGCTGCACTATAACAAATTTACCAGTTGCTCTCCTGTTGTATTTTGGAGTAAGAAGCTGCTCAACAGGCGTTTGCTTTAATATTAAAATCACGCTTTTTTTCTTCCAACCCTAAGTCAACTAAGACTGAAATCTTAAGGATTATAACTACAGCTGAGGCTGCTCACGGTCTTAAAGCCTTTAAATGTCCTTCACAGTGACCCTACTTCAGTCTGAGCAGGAACTTGGCCAATGGCCTGTGTAAATGACAAAATAAAACATTTATTTGAACTGTTTTTATCTGTGATTGGTTTTAGCTTTCTTGGTAGCAGATAGATGGGGTTCAGTACAGACTTTCAAAATCCAAAGATAATTTGATAAAACTTAGTCTTAAAACACATTTCTTAGACAACGTGAACTACTCCACCTATCTGGCAACAAAGAACAACAAAGTTAAATCATTTAAATGATTATTTAACCAATGTGATCTTTTTTCACCCTGACCTTCACATTAAGGCAAAACAAAATAAATGTCTTTTAAAATAGCTGATGCCACCGTTAACTAACGCACTGTTCTAAGGCAAATCATCCGCCGCACTCAGCATAAGACTATTGCAACAACAGGAATACAGCAAAAGAAGTCACAAGATCACAACAATGTTTACAGGAAGACAAAACCAGGAGTCCACCTTGGCACCTGGACTTCGGAAACTTTCTGGACTTCAGTTTCACATTATTTAGTCTCGGAAGCAGGAAATGATCAGACGTACTGGAGGAAGTCTCTCTGTGCTGTTTTGCCAACTCTCATTAAGTGCTTCTTGTCAAGTTGTTGCTGCTTAGTTTGGTTTGTTTTTTTGTACAGCTTAATAATCTCAGTCAGCACCCAGAGTGAAACAATAAAAATAACAAAGAGGGTGAAGGTCTTTAAAAAATAAACATTTTGACAATGTAGCGAACAACGGAACACCCTGAAATATCGATAAATGTAAGATCCATAAACGAAAGACAACGTGGCTAAAAGGAGTTCATGCTCGTTTAGGTCCAGCCAGTCAAAGGGGAGAACAGGAAGTCCACAGCAGCAGAGTTCAGCTTCCAGCTTTCACACAATGTACTGGTACAAGTCTGCCTTGCCGTGGTCGGGTGCTGAAAAGGGGCTCAGCCAGGCTATAGAGAAAGGGTGACCAAACACCACTTTCATGTTCATCCACTTTGACTTTTTGGCCCATCGCCGCTCCTCCTTCTTCAGCTGCTCGATGCCCTGCAGGGAAAATAAGATGTCACAAACATGAGAGGTTGCTCTTCTGCTTTAGTACTGGTTCATGCTCCAATCTGAACATATAGCCGTGCTATAAATGTTTCATGTGCCGGCAGAAAATAACCAGTGGAAGGGATTAAAAATGAAGCGTGTTTTGCATGCTCGCGCTTAGGGTGACTCACTCCCAGCACTTCCTGGTGTCTAAGAACAGCACACACCGATGAAGACTCACTAACAGGACAGAGAATTGCGAGCCCCATGATTATGAATTTGACAGAAACAGATGAGCTTTGTAGTGAAGATTACAACATTATGAGTCATCGTCATGAGTGGTTTGAGCCGATACGTTATGAGAAACGCGCTCATATCAAAATACCTCCGGAGGCTACGGAGTAAGTGAATAAACTCCTGCTTGTAACTTATTTCAGGAAGTCAGAACTCCTATTTTAACAATAATAAAAAAAAACCTATATGAGTGCCTGAATAAGTTGCTGAACTTGCTGCCTGAGCCCAAACATCGTACCGCAGACACTGGTGCAGCTGATTCCTTCCACAAACAAACTTACTTGCCAAACCTCCAGATTTTCCCGGGAGACTCACGTTGCCGTGTCCCAGTTGCCTCGTGAGGTAATAGTTCTCCTTTTTCCTAATTTATGACACATTTTCATACCCATTTTTTGTTTTAGTTATCACAACCTGTTTCTGGCACTGTGCAGTTCTTTTGGGTTTTTAGGAAAAGTGGTGTGCATTCTGTAAAAATTTAGTATATTGATTTTTCTTTTGCACTCAGGGGTCGGTGCGATGAAATAAGTGAACGAAAACTAGTATTAGTTAGGGCTGAAAATTACAATCACTTTCCTGATGAATTACTAGTAAAAGTAATGACCAATTAATTGATTAATTGTGAAAAAAATTGTATACATCATCAATACCAACTGTGTTTTTTTCTCAACGACAGATAAATCGATTGTCAATGAATCATTATCATCCCTGATATCAGTGTGTGAGATTCATGAAAGTTCATGTCAGAGAGGCAAATTATTCTGTATTCTTTCTGTATAATTCAAAATAAAATTAAAAGTAGTTAACAGAAAAAAACCCAGTGCGCTTATTATTATTTTCATTCCTTAAAAGTCACCAGAATGCAGGAAAAAATGTCTCGGAAACTCAACCACCAAACCCCCCCTTCGGTTTTTAAATACCCCCTGTGTTTGAGGATTCAGTGTTCAGTGTGATGTGATCGTGAAACTGCTGCTGGTTTCACTCACCGTCTCGTCGGTGCAGATGGAGTGGACCTGAGTCCCAAACATGACTGCGGTGAAGATCAGAAAGAGGAGACCCTCGAAGCAGAGGAGGATGAGAAGGATGACGGTTGCTGGTGGAGAGAAGTTACTGCACTCTGAGAGAGAGGGAGAGCAGAGAGAGTTAAAAAGGATTCATGGATTTATTATTGTTATTATGAAACGTTGCACAATGAAACTACACATACAGAAAATATATAAACATACTCAAAATGTCATTCACAATAAACAGTAAAATTGGCCATTATGTAGAAAAAACTATATAAAGGTAGCAGTAAAGGAAGAAATAAAAAGGAAAACTAAATTATATTTACAAGGAATGTATATAGTTATTTTTGTATTTACAGTTAATATACAAACAAAACACATAGGAAGTTTGTTACATATATGAAACCTTACAGCTAAGTGCCTTGCTAAAATGACCCACGTAAAAATAAATAATTACAGTAAATTCTGTCAATGGCTGGTACGAATGTATTTTATCCTGAAGAAACTTTGTTAAAACATTTATAATTTTTAAAAGACTGTCAACCTCAGCTGGTCTCTTTGTCAGGTTTATCTGCACATGGAGTTGGATGGTGGTAAAACAGTTATAACCCTGAGTGAGTGAACGGGGAAATTTAGCAGCCACTTCATCGTTATCATTACTCACTTGCCCAGTCTTCTTCAAAGCAGAAAATAAAATGGAAGGCCACCAAAATTAACGCATGGAGGGATATTAGTGCAATATACATCTGGTGAGGGGAAGAAAGAGAAAAACAAAGATTTAGCATTACGATACCTACCTTAATCAATATTCACTGAAATACAGAGAACCGTCTCTTTGGAACAAACTTCTTCCATCAGGCGAGTTCAGGACACAAACCCAAATTTCAGTCAATAGTCTGAGTTTCAGATCACAGGTCCAACCAGGGCTATTTACATTTGTCCCATGACACAAAAACACATCTGGATATAAATGTATAATATTGAACTAAAATGAGTCATTTATGGACATCCAAAGAATGTCCATAAGCAGTTTTTTGAATGCATAATCCACATCGATATTATTGTTATTAAAATCATCTGACAGGACTCTAATTTTGTGGATATCATTTGAACACAATTTAACTTATATGCAATCTTTGTTTTTTTATTCATTTGCTCGCTGTAACCGCTTATCCTCCTCAGGGTCACTGGAGGTCTGGAGCCGATCCGAGCTGTTACAGGCCTCCAGACCATCGCAGGGCTGATCTTTGTTATTATTGAGATACGTCCCCTTTTAAATAACAATTCATACTTAAAAGAAATGAAAAACTTTTTTTTTCTTTTTTTTAAAGCAAAGTAAGCAAAAAAAGAAAAACGTCATGCATTAACAAGGAATTCAAGTGTATTTTACTGTACAGAAGCTCCTTAACCATGAAAAATTACCCCCCAAACAACAAAAAACAGAGAATAGAGTATGGTTTTACTCCATCACTCAACTTTTTAAAAGTTAAAAACTAAAGCAAAAACATAACTATAAAACAATCACAATTACTTCTAATCTCTCCTTCACAATGTTCAAACTTCTTTTTAATTCTTACTGTGTTTTTTTTTTAAATTAATGTATAGATGTACAAAATAAATGAACTACATTTAATATGAATGCTGACATTATTTTTCTGTTATTCGGTGCTTTTTGAAATATCTGCTTTAGTTTTGATAGTAAGAAAGCAAGAAAGCACAGCAAAAGGCTCAAGCTGGACTAAAACCTGGACCACTGCAGTTATGATTAACCCTTCATGGTGCCGTAGCTCCGTCTAGTGAGCCAACTGGGCTCACGTGCTTAACCCATTAGATTTTACAGAAAAAAACGAATTAATTTAGCTTTTTTATGAATCTCTGTTCCTTCTGGTTTGACCATGTTCTGCGTTCTCTTGTACTGACATATTTATTAACCTCCAGTGTTTAAAGACTCACTGTGAAGAGCACAAAGTATTTCTGGTTGTTCTCTCCGACACAGTTGTTCACCCAGGGACAGTGGTGGTCCATCTTTTTGATGCAGCGTTTACACACACTGTGGACACAAAGATACAACATAAAGGTGACAAAATTGAATAAAATAATGCAAAAAAACCCCAAATAAACTGTGACCTTTTGAGAAAAAAGACCAATCTGAATACAAAGTATTAAAAAACAAACAAACAAACACATACACACAAAATGCAGGGTATATTAAAGGTGTAAGAAATTTAAATTTAAAGCTTTTATAGACCCTTTTTATGATAATTTTAAGTCAAATTCAAGAGTGATTTATTCAATAATTTTTTTTTTCTTATTCAGGCATTGCAGGTAAGTATAAAATTAAGTAGTATATATGTGGCCCTGTGCAAAGGTAGGTTTTATTTGGGAATATGTTTGCAAAAGTGACTTGGTTAGTCTAGTTTTTGCCAACAGGTAAGTGCAAGTATAAAGTAAAAAGACAGCATTATGCTCATCGAGGTTTAAAGATTTGTAACATAAGAAATGTGATTTTTCGTGCATAAGACTCAATTTGACTAAAAGACATGAAAAGATGGGTACATGAAATTAAATAAATTGTTGTGGTACAAAAAAAGGAATAAAAATAAATTAATACACAAAAAAAAGGTAAAAGTTGTTTTTAAACAGGGAAATAACCTGGTAAAAAAAACTGTTAAATTACAAATGTATAATAATTATAAGGTAGTTCTCTGGAATATAAGACTATTTAATGACTCTCAAAGGCGATTGTTTCTAAATTGAACTGAATACATTGTAAGACTTTTGAAGGACCTGCAGACACCCTGAAAGTGTCCCTTCATCTTTAACACTGACTGATGTGACGGACAGTCATAGTGGCTGGACTGTCAGGGGTTATTTATCTTGCAGACCTGTCATTGTTTGACAACTCCAGTGGGGTCTAACAACTCAAAATCTATCATCTGAAAAAGCAGAGTCACACTCGATCTACTCGTGCGCTTTGTTTACGCACTCTGAGAGCCAAATCTATATTTAAAAAGCTGCTGTCTTGTGTGTAATATATTATTCTCACAGGTCATTAGAGACAAATGTATCATCGCAGTGTATCATCTGAACCGCCCACAAGAATGACTCATAAAAAAAAAAAATCATCCATTTCATTCAAACTGACACCCATTTTTCCCTCTGAGACCGAATGACTCACTGGCTTTACAATTCAATTACACTGTAGTGTTTTTGTGCTTTTCATGCCTGCAGATCCCCGGGAAACCACCGAGCAGCCGCAGAGGGAACTCCTTAACATCGAGCTGCAAAGTCTGCTGGGAGAAGCTACACAGCTACTCTAAATAAAACACACACGGGAGGCAGGAGAACCGCCGGAGCAGGAGCAAACACAGCAGAGACGAGGAGTCCCCAGTGAAGACTTGAGGGTGCAGACTTCAGCAGAACACTTCGCTCGCCCAAACACACATCTGAAAATCTGCAGAGCTTGTATTCTTCCCTAAAATCTGCACATTCGCAGAGGGAGAGGAGTACCTGCAGTGGTGAGCTCTGTCAGGCTTGATGCTGCAGCACTTGGGACATTTGTACACCACCTGTCCCGGTTTGAGCTGCAGGCTCTCGATGAATTCTTTGGTAGCGTTCCCTTTAGGCACGGCTCCCTGAGAGAGAGAGGGGAGAAAAGGATTCACGACAAGGAATTCAAGTGTATTTTACTGTGCAGGAGCCCTTTAAAAATGGAGAATTGGTCTCAAGACAACAAAAAAAAAACCCTAGATAATAAAGTATGGTTTGACTTTATCACCACTCAAGTTAAAAACTAGAACAAAAACATAACAATAAAACAATCACAGCATGATTAAGCAACTAGGTGACCCCAAGTCAAAAAAAGATTCAGACCCCAGCTGATACTGAAATGGCCTCAACCCAGAAACCAACTGGTATTTCTACGCATGAATACCACCCTGCCCTAGGTCTGCTGTATATCATTTCAGTCTGATAATTCGATTAAACACTTTTTTTAAGGCAATATGGACCATATAACGATACAATCAACTAAAAAATAAATAAATAAATAAACTTTTAAATATTTTTTAAATGCCTGAATTTCATATAATTCAAATGCGAGTGTAAAGGAATTTTGGGGGCTTTTTTTCTTTTATTATAGCACAGCTTGGGGATGAGATGCAGCAAAGGGCCACAGGTTGAGGAAAAAAATAGGGAGTGCTGCACCGAGCCAAGACGCAGAGTGTAGGTGATTGTGCAAGAATCAGGAGCTCTTTAAATCGAAACTGGGCCGCTGCAACATTTCTGTTGCTGCTGTTACACAGACTGGACCTTGCCTGCTGTGGACCCCGACGTTTGGGTTTGTGCCGGCTGTATTCAGGTTCCTTCAGCCACTACTGAAGGTCCGTCTCCAGAGCTGTTGCCCACTTTCATCCCTAATAATAGTCTCTTAGCGGTGGGGAGTGAGGTGAGGGGACCGTGGGATAGTTAGCTAATTCTTGTCTAATTTGTGGTCTGATAAGCAGAGAGCAGAGAGTGGGGCGAGGGGATGAGCGAATCAATGCGCTGCAGGGAGCTCGACAATGGAACAAGATTTTAGTGATTTTAAATACTCAACAAATAGAAAATCAATAAGCGGAGGTCAACGATGATATTGTGGCAGCCACCACAAATAAATCACTGTATGGGAAACACAGCAAACTTGATGAGCAGGAACTGCTAAATGTAGCACTTTAGGTTTACTTCAAAAGGTATATTTTTTAGTATTTTTAGTAAGTGAGTAAAGTATATGTCTGTGTATTATATTATTATTTTATTAAATTTAGCTTTTTTACTGTTTTTAAAAAAAAAATATAAACCTTTATTTAATCAGGTAAGTCCCATTGAGATGGAGATCTTATTTTGAACGAGTATATAATAAAGATAAAAAACAAACAATTTAAAATGTACAATATCAGTAATTATAAATAAACAGTGTAAAATAATTTTACAAAACCATAAATTATAATTTTATATTATATTGCTTTGTGTTTTTTTACTGCTGCTTCTTGCTTTGCACTATCACTTTTGCTGATTTAAAGATGCAAATTTCTTCACTGAGGGACTCATAAAAGATTATTTTAACTTATCTCATATTAAATACAGCAACTTTTAAAAAACCAAGGCCACAAAGTGCTTAACTGGAATAAATTTGGTAAAAATAAGTCCACTGAGCAGTTACTATTTTATGTAACTTTCTGTTCTGTGCAGTGTATGAAATAAAAGTCAGACGGACTGACAGACATGAGACGTGCATTGTTTTTGGAAACATGTGTCATGGTTCACAGCCTATAGAAGTGTATGGTTTAACTTTTTCCCATGCTGCAAAGGTAAAAAAAAAAGGAAAAAAAGAAATTACAATAAATTGTGATAGTGAATCGTAATACCTAAATAATCGCAGTACATGTTGAATCGGCACCCAAGTATCGTGATAGTATCAAATATGGAGGTACGAATATTGCCCAAGCCCCAGTATTATGTATGTATATGTATATATGTATTAAAGCTTGAGTATGACTCAGTTTACTCCTACAGATTAATCTGATCAAAGTCTGACTGACCGGGTCTGTGCACATCGCCTTTGCATGAGAGGCGAGGGCGAGGAAAGCGAGGCCGTTGAAGATCACCCCGTTGAAGAGGCTGTAGATGACGTTCTTGGCGGGTAGCAGCATGACGAACACCACCACAAACTCGGCGTAGAAGACCAGGAACCAGGTGATGACGCCACACACGATGCCGCAGCCGTCGCGGATGAACCACATGGTGTCGGAGCCGGTGCGTGGAGGGGGAGGGGCGCAGTGCTCGGGCTTCAGGTAGCCAGCTTGCCTCTCGATGTCCCTGGTGCGGTGCGCCGGGCTCTTCATCCTACAACGCCCGTGGCTCCAACCACATGCTGCGAGGAGCGATGAGGGACAGATGGAGACGAAGAGGGGGAGCAGAGAGACGGGAAGACAACGGGAGAAAGGAGTTAGAGAATTAGGTGAGTGACTTGGATGAGAAAAGTTGTCAGTGCAAATAACATTTATCATTGCTTCACTTCATTTTGTCAATCGACTGTTCTAAAAAAAAGGCAGAAATAAAAAGTCTTTCTATTTATTGAACAATCATAAACCTCATTATTACAGATTTACCATCATGTAAGACGATGACGACCTGCTAATTCTCACAGAACAGAAGGTGGAAAATACAGGCTAATGTGTGATTTAAAATAAAGACCCTGCAAGACATTATAATGAGAAATTTCAGAATCTCAAAATAATGAGTAACAATATTAACACTTTTTTAAAGAACATTTTTCATGATTTGGGAATATCAGCTGCTCAGAAACTAACTCATAGTTTTAAGATAATAAATCATAACTTTGAGATACTAGGTCATTATTTTGGGATACTAACTTATTTATGAATACCAACTTATTATTTTGGGATGCTCACTTATTATTTGGGGATACTGCTAACTTATTATTTTGAGGTACTTACTCATGATTTTAAGAAATTGGTAATGACTCACAGGATCTATTTTTCCGTCACTCTGGTGAAAATGAGCTTCCATAGTAACAAGGTCATTTTTGGTACTTTTCCCTTAAAAATGCCTTCCACGAGTGATGAGTCGATTCTCAAATTAATTGCTGATTATTTTCAGTCAGTTTCATAATTAACTAATCAGCTCAGCTCTATAAAAGTGTCCTGTCTGCCTGCAGCAATATCACAGTGTAAGAGTGCCGCTCCACAACAATTAAGCGTTTATATTATGTAGTAAGTCCTCTTCACCCTGGAGGAATAAAAACAAAGATACCAACTAAAAACCATCATGTGACTGGATCACACCAGCCAAGATACAGGGAACTATCTGCTAACCAGAGAACTAATTCGTAGATCTACCAATCCAGACCTGTTACATTAGAAAAACTCAACAGCAGGTCAGATAGTTAACATATTTAATTTTATTTTTATTTATTAGTCTATTTATTTGACACTTTATTAATCATCTTCTTTTTCGGTGGCGCAAATAGTTTCACAAATAATCCTGCCATATATTTTCTTGCACAAAATGTTTATCTGAGATGCCTGGTTATGATAGCGAGGGGGAAGTCAACAAGCACATGTTGAGCAACTAATGAAACGCAGCCACACATGACACCCTTGCTCAGACCGAACCCCTCTTCAAACTCTGCCTTGTGATCTTAAACCCACAATTGAAAAAAATTCATGACTGCATCTCGCACAGTTGCATCTAACGACAGACATGATCAGCCCAAAGTGCTGAAAACCGCTTCTGTGGTAGTTCTGGCTAAACAGTGTTTCCAGAATCACATTGCCATGATGACACACACACACACACACACACACACACAGACACACACACACACACACAGACACACACACACACATTAACAAAGTGAAAACAATACAGGCCCTGCTATTGCGGCGGGTAATAAGTCCACAGAATGACTCAGCAAATGAGGCTGAGGACAACACTCAGGAGGAAGCATTAACTGAAGGAGGAACAAACAATGACTGGTCTAATCCCAACAGGCCAAACAATCCACCCAGATCCCTCTCACAGAGAAAAGAAGAGGCCGTCGCTGGAGTCACAGACTCATCATTTAGTCTGAAAAAGTGAAACAAAACAACGCTTCAACAAAACTGTCTCCACAGCTGTCTGGAGCTGCACCGGGCCTGACTGTGCGTCCGAGGCTCATGAATAAGCAATTGAGCAGGTCTGAGTGTGTGCATGCAAAGATGATGTGACTTCAAAGGGGATAAAATGTCAGAAAACCAAGAATAGGCCTCTCTCTTATATGCAGATAACACAGACCTGAGTAAAACAGCTGAAGCCCGGAGGACGGCTGGACCTCGCCGCACGCCTCCTCAGTAAAACCTGCAGCTCGTGGAGAGTGCAATCAGACTGCTTGGTCATTCCTGAGGACTCAGTCTATCCATTAAACATCCTAATCTTCACTTTATGTCCGTTTTAATTAGGGCTTGGCAAATGATCCTTGCAGTTAAACATGCTTCCCCCGGGGACGGGGATTTAATCAGAATGACAACGATACGGCATTCCTACAACACGTTTGGGTGAAATGAACGATGCCATCTCTGCACCTGAGACATACAGCCTTTATCCGCCTTGCTCTCAAACTTTTTTTTTGTTTTGAGCTTTTATTTGATAGGACATCTTAACCCTTCAACACCTGGATCAACATCACTTTTCTTCACTTTCATTTTTACCTGTGAAACCTTAGAAAACTGGTTTGATTTCTTTCACAAAAAAAGCACAATGAGCTACTTGGTAAGACATGTCCCACAAATTTAAAAAATAAAAATAAGTGTAAAAATAAAAGGTGACAAGAAAGTGACCTGAAGCTGTGGGGGATTATTAAATATGACCAAAAAATGGGGTGTGGGGGATGTGTCCAGAAATTTTTTTTTAGACTTCTCTTAATTATATATTAAAAATTATGTTACATAAAAAAGTGAAAAAAATCACTTTTTTGAAGCCATTTTCTTGTTTTTGTTTGTATTTTAGTTTTCTTTTTTCTGTTTTTTGATTTTTTTGGGTTAATTCTCTTTTCACTTGCTGTTTCTTGGGGTCATTTCTTGTTAAGCTGCTTGTCGCCCCCACATGCTTTTGAAAGAAATGAAGCCAATTGGCCTGGAAATCAAAGGGTTTTGCATGAACGGGGGAGAGAGGGGGGATGACATGCATTAAAGACCCGCAGCCGGAATCAAACCTGCGGTGTGGTAGCGATTATCAAATAACAAAGAGTTAAGTTAATTGTCATGGAAAATGACCTAATTTTATTGGTCTTGCTCTCAAAGGTTTTGACAAATTGCACAATAGTTGGAGTTTCACCCACATCCACTAAAGTCACCCAGCTAAACCTGTTTTCAGGTGAAACTTTGTCTTTAAACGCTGCATTTTCTTGTGAGTGCCTGACAGTTACCGTGTACAGCTCTCTACAGAAATGGGAAGGAAACAAGATGGCTCACTCTTTAGCTACTTTCATCACCTCCACAAAAAAAAACACAGTGTTTAACTCATTCTGACAGTTTGGCAAGTGGTAAAACTGAAGCCTGACATGGCATTTTATTTGCCCCGGGCAATCATGCAATCCTTACTGCTGAGCTCTGCAACAATCTCTTGAAACATGAGATTTCTTTTAGTTTCTACTTTTTCGTTTTTAGTTATGCTTGTTGCATTGATGCATCGTCAATCTGATCAATCTGACTTAGCTCCAGACTGAAATATCCCAACAACGGATTGCAGTAACATTTTGTACAAATATTCATGATTCCCAAAAGATAAATCATGCTGACTTTAGTGATCCTCTGACTGTGCCTCTAGTCCCAATACAACGGGACATCTGACCTCTTGAACGAATGGCTGGATCACATTGAAATTTGGTACAAAAAAACCTGCAAAACTGTACTTTCTTGTTTAGTGCTGATTACCAAACATGCTAAACTAATGCGGTGAACATGTTCAACATTATACCTTAGACCTGCAACGATTAGTCGATTAAGTAATTAGTCTTTCAGGAGAAGGTTAAACATAAACTATTTAGATAATCAATTGTTTCAGTCAAACAAGGATTTTGATATTTGCTGGTTCCAACTTTTTAAATCTGGAAATTTACTGCTTTTCTTCCTAGTTTGTGAAATTAAATGAAGAGCATTTGGGTTTATGAATGAAGATGTCACTTTTTAATGAGCATTTTTCACAATTTTTCACAATTTTCCAAGTGTGAGCTACATGGACTTTCTAAATATTAAACAGAAGACAGTATACAGTGAGTAATTACAGGACTACCTTCTAAAATGATGAAGCAACCTCATGAACGTAAACCCTTTATGTTTTTTTTTATGGGAAAACAAATACAAAGATAAAGACAAATGAATAGAGGACTGTAAATCGCACGAATAAGCCAAGATAAGATAGTCATCATTTAGGCAAATACTTGATTTATAATAGCTGTAAATTTATACAGTTTAGTTTTCAGCGATCTGAATTTATTCGTCTGTATGACTGCAAACACTCCTGCCATCCAGCTCTAAAACCACGTTGGAGACAGGAGCATTGTCTTGCTAAAAATTGGAATGACTTTTTTATATGTGCAGCATGACTGACCCAAATCCTGCAGCATGGCCTATTGACCCTTTTCTCTGTGTCAGACACAACGGGAGGTCACGTTGGAGGTCTGGTGTGTCTGCCAGTATCACTTTCATCAGAAGTCTGGGATTACTGGACCATCTGTCTCAGCTTCAGTGGTTGTGAAAGGTAAAAGTGAGTGTGTTTGCACTCCTACTGTACTTGAGGATTTCCTTCTTTTTTTGCTTCTTTTTAGTTTATGCTCTTCACTGCATTTGACTGAATTGAAACTGAATTCATTCTTTACAAATGCTTTTTAACGTCTTGAAGGTCCAGGGTTTAGGATTTAGAGAGAGATATTAGCAGAAGTGAAATATAATACAATAAATACTTTAAAGGTTATGACTTCAAACAGTTTAATAATACATAAAGCTGCCTAACAGTATATTGTAGGTAAGGCTGGGCAATATGGAGGAAGTCAAATATTGTGATATTTTTGTCTAAATACCCTAATGTCAATAACGATCGGTGCTTTTACAATGTATTTACACAATTAGATTTTTTTTTTAAAAAACAGCAACAAAAAAAACATTAGTAATGTGGATATAATGACTACGCTGGTAAAGGCAAATAATATAGCTACAACAGTCTGATGAGTTCAGAAAATGTACTCAGATGAAACATCTTCAAGGGGAAATTAATTAATTTCTAGTAGCCAGTTAGGCACAATTTAAGCAGCACAGCAGCTGTGAGAAAATGTGGATATTCTCGAACATACTTGCCTTTTCACTCATCTCTGAGTCACTTTTAAATTAAATAATTTCATGTTAAGATCTTCCAAATTCCTTGTTAAACAGGTTCGAACTGTCGCTGATTCATGTGACCGTTTACAGACCTCTGATTCAGCCGGTGGGAGCAGCCCATTTCAAGAAAAACTAGTTCCAGTCAGGGGGGACGCAGGACGACGCCTGATAACGGCCTGTAATGGATCTACTGTTATGTGGACCGCTTTAACGTTTCACTCCATTAGAAACAAAAGACGGCCCTAAAAAGCTGAGTTTACTGAGAATGCAGATGATTGGACGAGATGGGACTTTCTACAATAAAGTGCCGAAAGACCTGGAGTGAAACTAACTGCAGAACCAGACTTCATTAACATCAGCTGAGTCAATGGTGTCTTCTTTGTGGACTGGTGAATGTGTCCTTTTCTTGGAGAATAGCCGTTTGTTTTTGCAATAAGAAACAACTGAACGACTCGATTGTTACAGAAACACTTTACACAACAGCCTCCCTTCTCTTGAGTCGACCCAGAGAAACCACCACGATGCCTCTGCAGAACTGCGAGATCAGATAAAGTGCGTAAAAAAAGGACGGATTTATGCTGTAACAGTGACTCGCTGACTCAAAATATATGCACGTCTCAGTCAGATATTCAATTAATGATTTACGGGCGTGTTTGATACCCTGCTGCTAGAACGCATTTCAAAGTAACCGACAGCACTGACTGATGGTGGCGACTAATGTGTGAAGGCAGGGTGAGCGGCACGAAGAGAGATGTGACGTAGAGATGAGAAGCTGCGAGATTTGACCCCCCGTCGAGTTAATTAACACTCTAATGTGGTTTCACTTTACTGATAACCTCCTCCAGCAACTTACAAAACAAAGGATGGAGGACTTGAGACTTTAAATTCACTAAAATCTGTTTTGAAAAGAAAGATCCTGCATGCTGCTCTTGCTAAGCATCAGAATTTTTTGGTTATACCAACATTTTGGTCCCAAGACCAGGGAAACTCTACGTGCTTTGCTCGGGGGCCACTTTTGCAAAATGTCAGGAGGCCAGGGGCCACTCGCAGCAGCCCCATACATGTTTTTAGGATTTTAGGATATTTCCAGCAGTTTAGGACATTTCTAGGATTTGAGGTCAGTTTTAGGTTTTGAGGGTATTTCTTGGATTTGCGTTCATTTCTAAGACTTAAAGACATTAGGGGCTTAGCTAGGACCTCTGTTGGATGGTGTGGGGGATCCTCCATTTTTTTTTTGATAAACAAGCAATGATAAACTGGGGCCCTTCATGTCTCTGCAATGATGCACTTTATTAACTTTCTTATGACTTCTATCTACCTATTTATGACTTTTATTTTTTTTAATCAGCTATTTATTGTCGACTTACACAGTTTTTATCCTTTAAAGGGAAACGTAATTCGTTTTTATTTAGTGTGCATAATTGAAGATGACAAATATAAGAAGTCTGACAACTGAAATCAGCTCTTTTTGGATGCTGTTTTATTCACTCTGGCACCTTATGAATACTGGAAATGCAAGAACAGTTCTCAGTGTGATTCACTTTTTTTTAATTGTCAATTAGAAAATGGTTGGAGGGGCACCTAAAACCCTCTCCAGGACCAGATTTGGCCCACTGGCCGTTACTTGCCGAGAGCTTCGTCAAGAGTATTTAACTTTTTTGACGAAGGTCCAGAGGGACGGAAATGTTGGAATAACCAATCAACAGTGGTGCTGAGCAAAAGCAGGGATTTCCTTATCAAGACTCAGGTGATACTTTCTTACACACCAGCATCTGAGACTGTTAGATGTGCTAATATTTCAATTCGATTAGTTTTAGAAACACATTTTGAGAGCATGAGTTAATCGTGCAGAAATCTTTGAACCACCATATCTTGTAAACTGCTCTACAGATAAATCTATGCACGACAGTAAAGGTGTGGATTTGGTGTCATATCATAAAACGGAGGGTTTGAGTGTCGTTTGCCAGAAAATTTTGAGCATCACATTTAATTTCCTGCGTTCTAGTAAATTTTTATGTACCAGTTTGAGCTGCTTCTGCACCAGTTTCATGGTGTAAATGTCTATAATAACATCTAAATAAAAGGCCTCCTCTACTACTTTTATGTTTTTGTCTGGGGGGACAAAAGCATTACACCTAAGCTTTTTGCAGCTACCTTCAAAATTTAAAAAAGTGCAAATATTTGATAAGATACGAGTGTTTGCAGTTGTAAATTGAACTGAGACTCCGACAAACTGGGTCACAGGATTTAGTTTAACACCAGGAAGTAAAACTAACAACTTCTATGTGAACCTTCAACTCTGTGCGCACTACTCTTCTTTTTCTTTGGCTGATTTGATTTAGGTGTGTATAAAAGAAGTACATAAAAATCTATTGGGACAACTTAAATAGAGCTGAAACAAGAAGTCAAATAATCTGGAAATTAAACTGCAACAATTTTAACAACTGGTTTAACTTTAAAACATGATATGATACGACCTTAAGTTGCATCCCTAAAATATAATACATTTAGTGTAAACTTTTTTTTGTTTGAAGCATAGAGTTGCAGCTAATGATTAGTTATTTTATCAAAACCGTATATTCAAGGTGACTTCATATCGATTTGGTGCCTTTTTGCACCAATTTTTCAAACTGTATTTGTACCCTAAAATCAAAGAGATAACCACCAATCATATAGGCTCTGGCAAATAAAAGAAGCAAATATCTGCAAAGGTGTAACCTGTGCATGTTTGCCGGTGTGGCTTGAAAACAAATTAATGCTCATCAGATAACTGATGGATTGACTATCAGCGCGGATGCCAACTCTCAATCTGTGGAGGTTTATCTTTGGCCATCGGACAAATTTTAGGTCCACAGTTCATTCATTTTTAACTCAAATGTTGTTTCCAACCACCTCTGATAAGAATTATCTGGGTCTTACCCTTGATAGATGTTTGATTTTCTAATATTTCAAATCTAAAGTAGTACTATAAGAGTGGAAAACACAAACCTGGTAACTTGGTAAATACTCTTCAACCCTGAGACGCCTGAAGAGACACCTTTTTTCTTGTGCTGCTCTTAGATGCCTTTCACAAGTATTTAAACCTTTTACTTTGAGCACATTGGTGTGATTTCTTTCAGAAACACGGGATAAAAGGCAATGAGCAACTTGGTAAGAAATGAGTAGATTTAGATTTTTTTTAAAAACGCTAGAAATAAATGTCTAGGAAAGCTGGGGGGGAAATGATCAGAATTACATATTTAAAATTATGTTAAAAAAAATTCTGATTATTTTAATAACCCTTTTCTGGTCATTTCCTTGTTTTTTATTTCTATTTTTTAAATTACATTTCAGGTAATTGTATTTTTTTTTTTTAATTTCCTACTAATTTTTGGGGCATTTCTTCTATCAGCACTCACTGCCTACTTCTCAATTTACTGAGGCTTCAAAAAGCTTGAAAGCGTGGTTGATCTGATTTGGTGGAGGGTAAGAGACACAAAGTAATATATGTTGGTAAACTTAATAGGTGATAATTAGGGGGACTTAAATCTGTTAGGTGCCCCTGACTGCCTAATTGACCTCTGACCTTTCTGCAGATGGGTGAACAAAGAGGGGAATTATCTTGTCATGTCCAGTGAAGCTTAGACAAGTATTATGGCCACATAACTTCTAGAAAGTGAAAATCTCATTAACTCGAGCAGGAAGAAGTAAATCTGGACTAACATGACTTGATAGCTGATAACAACCCAGGTTTGTTTACTTTAAAGTATTTCTACAGAAACACGTTAACTTGTTTAAAAAAACAACTTACCTCACACTCCCCAGGTTTGTCGACAAAAGTTTCTTTTAGTCCTCTCGCAGTTTGGAGCCGTGAGAAGTTAAAAACACACCAAACCGACGGTCTCCTCCGCCTGTTAGCTCGATCCCGGCTAACCTCACTGATCTGCGGGCAGATGCAGCTCCGCCGCTCCGCTCCCGTTTTCAACGCCGCTCCGGTTTCAACGAGCTGTTAGTTTACTTTGTTTGTACGGTAATTACAGCAGGAGACCGAGCCTTAAATCAGGCCGTTACCTAACGTTAACTACTCCGGTGTTTCCTGCTGTGTTGGATCCAGAAAGCTCTGCGGACAGACAGACAGCAGGACAACAACGCAGCCAACCAGGAAGTCCCATTCCCTGTCCGCTGGGCGGTGCTGCCCTCAGCTCAGTCTGTCAGGCAGGAGCACATCACAGCCTGTATACTACACTGTATCTATATCTATATCCACATCTATTAATGTATCTATCTATGTATGTATGTCCATATATATATATGCTGTGAGAAACGGCTGTTAGATAAATACATGAACAGACAAATAAATAAATAAAGTATAACTATATATACATATAAAATTTGCTCTATATGTCATATATATGTTTTTTATTTATTTTTTAAAGGTATATAAATGACAGAGAACCACAGTATTCTTTCGTTTTTTTCTCACCTTACCCTCCTGCCCCACCAGAGAGAGAGACCGTAACAGAAATAAAGGCAATAACAGAAATCACACTAATAGCAACAATCATGACAAGACTTACAGGTTGCAATGACACCAAAATTAATTTAAATTAATTAATTAATAAATAAATGGTTGAAAATGACAAAAAATAAATGAAAATAAAGTAGTGAAAAAATGGAAAACAAAACAAAGTGTATATATATATATATATATATGTATATTTATATATATATATAGAGAGAGAGAGAGAGAACAAAATAGTCAGGGGTATGTAAAATATAAATATAATAAAATAAAACATACATATATTAACTGTCTTGATAGCCTTTTTTAGTTGAAATAGAAAGTAGTTTCACATATTGCTCAGTATCTGGAAATCAGCAAAACAACACAGCCAGTTTTTTGCTTTTTATTTGCTAAATTGCTAAACAGTTTGCCAATGTTGTTATTAAATTCAATATTTTAAAATTTAAATTACCTTCTTTTTGGGGATTTCTTTGAGCATCTAAGACTTCATTTATTGCACTGAGCTGAATTTTTGGTCATCAGTTTGAGCCTTTTCTTCATCACTTAATGGTGCACTTGTCAATGATAAATGAATACATTTTAATGAATTTTGAAATTGTTAATATGTGTTTTAGCAAAATTCCTGCTCATGTTTAAGACATAACCCACATATATGCATTCTGAGATTTTGAGAATAATATAGTATTTCTGAAAAAGTTATTAAATTAAATAAAGTTTTAATTAAATGAGAATATAGTAATTATAGCCGATATGAAAAACTATACTATACTATAACAAAAACTACCTGCCCATAGTCTGCTCACATATATGTACTGCCTCTATGTCAGTTAGTGCAAATTTGAGGTATTTTAACTTTCCTTGAGTATTTTAATCTCATGCCACTTTCTAGCTCTATTACAAGAGAGAAATATTGTAGGTTTTACTCCACCACAATTATTTGATAACTTTAGTTAACTGACTTTTACCAGTGACAGAGTATTTTCACAGTTACATTTTTACACCAGTATTAGCACTTTTATAATGGGTGGGGTCATGATTTTGAGTGTGGGGTTTTTTGCAGTTTGGGGATGTTTTTTCTGTGTTTTTTTTGGGTGGTGTTTTTTTTTTTTTATGTTTTCTATTAATTTTGAGTTTTGGGCTGCTTTTCTATTGTTGTTTCTGAATGTTGATTTTTTAAATTTATTTATTTATTTATTTTACGATTTTGGGTTTTTTTTCAGAGGGTTTTCTGCATTTTGTACTTTTACTTTTCATACTTTTAGTTCTAAAAGTGCAAGTTCCCGATTATACTTCAACTACCTAATAGTTCTGATCAGGGCTAATGAACATGATATCAGATCTGGGATCAGTTACAGCCCCTCTGTGTTTGCTGCAGTGGACATATGACAACTTTTAAATCTGATCCAGGATCTGCAACTGAGAGGGAAATCCGGTGCATGATGAAATGACCCAACCTTTATAAGCTTCAGGAGAGGCAACGAGCTGATAAAAACTTTTTAACGGACAGAAACTCAGATGTATAGGTCAGAAAGCAACACATTTCGCCAAATTTAACCACAAGTTACCTTAAAATAGTGTCTCTAAGATGTTTTTTGGGCTACGAGTTGACAGTTTGTCTTCATCAACAGCCGGGACATCCGGGTGAGCACAACGTGCTGACTGTGTCGTCTTTTGATGGCGTAGAAGAAGAGCGTCTCACACACATGCTAGCGCTGCTCTGACATTATGGCAACAGTACAAGTTAGCGAGGCTGAAAAAGTTTACATTTTACACGGTATAAGGGTACGTTTTAACCGCTACACGCTATCTTTCAACCTCTGTTGGCTAAAAACGTGTCTATAAATGACGAGTGTGATTCGTGCTCTATAACTGCACAAAGCTAGCTAGCATTAGCATAAGCTAACTGAGACTGATGTGTTGTTTACATGTTTATTCTCTAAATCAGGATGATTTACGAGTGGACGGAAGAGGCTGTGAGGACTACAGACACATGGAGATAGAGACTGATGTGGTGTCCAACACAGACGGCTCCGCCAAAGTCACACTGGTAATGTATAATATTAACAACAAATGTCTCATTCATTATATACAACTGTGCAAGAGGGATTTTAGGCACCATATTTATTGTAATACTGTCTTAACTGTGCAATAATTAAAGCAATACTCTGTGCAGTTATTCAACTGAAGAATATTCTACAGCACTCTTGAATGTATCTAACATATGATGCACATATTTTAGTTTTTAAATTTCCAAACCTTACATACTCTATCGTCTAGATAAATAATTCTTATATTTTACATACTGGTGTGAAATTGAAGCATAATGCACAGCACATATTTTTATTTTTTACTTATTTTTCATTCTCATAATGATTCTTTCTATGTTTTGCAATTCTCTATTCTTCACATCAGAACGACTGTAATATATCACAGTTTACCACCCTGCAATCGATAATTTATTTCTGATTCTGATGCGGACAGACTTTCTGTCTACGCTTCAAAACTTTTCATCTGTGCACGCTGAGCCACTTGTCAACACTTAAAATTGCACATACTCCTACTTTTCAGTTATGTTTGAGTCTATCTAATGTCTACCCAATCTGTTTTATTGTATGCTATTCCTCAGGAAGGATAACAGATTGATTACCAGTGACGGAAGAAGTATATTTAAGTGAAAATAAGAATAGCATAGTGTAGAAGTAGTTTGTAAAATTATGCATTTTTTATTTTACTCAAAAATACAGAAGTATTATTAAATTAGGATTTTTACTACATTGATGTGTACACACATTTATTATTACAGTTGGTAAATGTGGGGCTACAAATATTTGATTTCTACATAGTTTATATATATTACTCTATATATTGCTGAGTAGCTTGCACATTCTCCCTTAGGGATCAAGTTATATTGACAATTTAAAATCATGATTTATTTGTTGATCATATTATTTAGCATTAATCTGAGTCTGGAAAATAAGTTAAGTTACCAGATAAATGTAGTAGAATGAAAAGTATAATCTTAAACTCTGAATTGTACTAATGGAGTTTATATAGTGGCAGCAACTGGAAATACTCACATAAAGTACAGGTTCCTAAAAAAAGTAAGTAAGTGAATGTACTTACTTACTATTTTCTGGTGTGTGCTGTTTTGTCTGTCTTTCAGGGGCACACAGCGGTTCTGGTTGGGATTAAGGCGGACATTGGAAAACCACGGCCCATGGTGCCAAATGAAGGCTACTTGGAGTTCTTTGTTGACTGGTGGGTTTGGTGCATGTTATCAGTTATCTTATAAATAATTTACTATCAGTCCCTGTTTATTTTATTTTTTTTAAATTTTCGGTAGTGTTTGGATGGATGTCCTGCCACTAGGAGGTAGTGTTGCATCATCTCTTCCCTGTGAGATGCATCTCCAACATATCCCAGTGATTCTGGACTTACCAAAGAAAATATTATCTCTATTATAAATATGCAATAAATATGTCTGAAGAAAGGTAGCAGGGTCAGCTGGCGTCACTGCCTTCCCTGATTTCTCTTCCTTACCTTTTTCCTACAGAGACAAGTAAGAATGAAACATCGCAGACTGATACGTTTTCGGTTACCTCACATGTTAATTGTCTTGTTTTCTCCTTCTTATCAGTTCGGCCAATGCAACCCCTGAGTTTGAGGGCAGAGGAGGCGAGGAGCTCGGTACGGAGCTAAGTAACACCCTTTACAAAGTCTTTAACAACAAACACAGTGTGGACCTGAAGAGCCTCTGTATCAGTGAAGGAGAACACTGCTGGGTCCTCTTTGTGGATGTGCTGGTGAGTTGTGGCGTCCAATAATGTCTCTCACTTTCGGAAATGTTAGTGTACTCCAAGCCCACTTTGTGAGGTGATTGGCCAAGTGTGTCTTCGTTCTAAGGCGTTGGATTTTTTTCTCACATTGACAGAAATTAGGATGAATACATAGAGTTCACCCAAAATGGCCTTTTTTTTCTTAAATTTTTCAGCTGTACTTTGATTTCTTTTCCTTATTGTTTGATTAAAATATGCACATCTTTGCATGTAAAATACTGTTTCAAACAAAGTGTTTAAGTGGAGGAATAAAGGGGCAGTTTTGACATCAAAATGTATTTGTTCCGCGTATATTTGCTGCTGTGATCGTCACTGAGGTAAAATCTCACACTGACGTGTTTCCACAGCTCCTGCAGTGCGATGGAAACCTGTACGATGCCATCTCCATAGCTATCAAGGCAGCTCTCTTCAACACAAAGTACGGTGTTATACTGGTGTTTGTTTACAAGCTGTTTTATCTCTAATCCTAACTATGAGAAATGTAAGCTTATATACAGTCTATATACATTATCTTACTGACAGAATTCCCCGAGTGCACATATCCACCGATGAGGAAGGAGGGAAGGAGATTGAGCTGTCCGATGACCCGTATGATTGCATGAGACTCAGTGTAGAAAACGTTCCTTGTATAGTGACACTGTGCAAGGTAAGCTCACCTGCTGATGAGAAGAATCTCTGAAGCCCATCATCACATAAAGCGTGACCTTGACACTGGCTGTTTTTCTGCAGGTGGGCCACAGGCACGTGGTGGACGCGACTCTGCAGGAGAAGGCCTGCTCCGTGGCGAGCCTGATCATCTCTGTGACACACAAGGGCACAATCACCTGCACGAGGAAGGTGGGCGGAGGCAGCCTGGATCCAGAGAGCATCTTTGAAATGACAGAGGTGAGTCCAGCCCTCCTTCTCGGGCCATCTGGCCTCCTCCAGTGTTGAATATGATTATGTGTGAATAAAAAGATTAGTGCTGAAGTGTTTTGTTGTCTCCAGGCAGGCAAACGGGTCGGAAAAGCTCTTCATGCTCCGCTCATGAAGCTGCTGCAGCAGGAGGAGAGTTTGGGAAAGAAGCGACAGAAAGTGGGTTTTCTTGGTTAACATCAACGGCACCATATTTGTACATTTATACAACATTTTCTAATAAAAAATAATAATTTTTACAGTCTTCTTGTGCTTGTACTTTAATTATAGATAAATATGTGGATACAGTTTTGTATAGAGTGCTGCAGAGATGGTGTTTCTTTTGTTGTTGTTGGCAAACATGAACATAAGCTTTGTCCCGGTTCCCTAAACAAAAATCCAACAGAATTGGAAGCTTGAAAATGTAAGAGTGGAGTATTTATTGACATATTTTATGTCATAGAACAAAACGTAAAAGTCTCTTAAGCTTATGTTAACCGCAGACCTTATTTCAGGCATCTAACCAAAAACTGGTTCAAAAACCCACTGATTTTGAGTTGACGGGACTGCGAGTACTAAAATACTCATTTTCAGGTTTTCTGCAGCACTCAATGGCGTTGGGTTTGAACAAAAACCAAGTAAGGTCTGGTGTAAAGATTTTGTACAGGTGGACCTATATTTGAGAGACAATTTATGACAACAAATTATGCATTAAGATCTTGCAGAGGGAATATGCTTCACCAAAATCAAGTAGGTCTATTAAATAATGTTGCTGAACAGTATATTTTACAAAACTTTGTGCGACACTCACCACAGTACTCTGAACTGTACTGTCAGGACAGAAGCGTGCAGCAGAAGTTCAGTCGTCTCTCTGCGTCCTCTTGTCTCTGCCACGTGTCAGTCGTACAGAAACTCCAGATGTGACTCTGGATCACTTCCACTCTTCCCACAGTCTGCTGAAGGGTGTGTGCGCTGGCTGGGTGCAGACTGATGGAGCAGACTGGTCCAAAACACACTCCTACTTTAGATTCTGAAACGAGAAAATGTATGCAGAGAATAGTTTATGAAATGGTACAAATATTAAAATAAGGAATGACAGCAGGTGCCCAAACTGGAAATTTAAAGCTGCAAAAGAGACTTCAAAGGTTATGATGAAAGCGCCTCTCTGCTGCCAAAAACACCTGGAAATATTTCAGTCTTTCCAAATGAGTCCATAACTTAAGACTTCCAAAACACCTTTTGGCCAACTTTTAGGAAAGAAAGTCTTATTCCATCTCTTTTAAAAGATTTAACTCATCTTTTGAGCCAAGAAATAAACTGTAACCAAGTTATTTATGCACTTGTGCAACACACGAGTCAGTGTTTGTTTATTTCTCTTTCATATACTTTGATGAAAGCTGCACTGAGTTATTACATCATCACTGCTTTACACTGTCTGCCAGTCTCCACCTGCTCACCAGGCCTTCTGTGGTTTGTACTGGCTCTCCATGTGAAGCATCTGGAGCCAGATGAGACACACACACACACACACACACACACACACACACACACACACACACACACACACACACACACACACACACACACACACACACACACACACACACACACACACACACACACACGCCATCCTTTAACGCTTCTGAGGTTGTTTTTCCTGCAAATGGCAGTTTTAGAGTTCAGTATTTTTCCTTGTTTGGAGAGGTGAGAGGGAGGGTATGAGAAAGAGGAGAGAGAGAGAGGGGCGGATAAATTGTGAGCATCCACGCTGGATCAGCCTCATTCAACAGGTCTCACCATGGAGTTCAGAGGAGTGTGTGTGCTGCTGGGAGTACTACTACTGGTGAACTGCTCGTTTCAGCAGAGTTCACAGAGGAGGATCGTGAAGAAAGGTAGACATCTGCTCCATCACTGTCTGTGGCAGTATCTCTATATATTGGATTATCATATTTGTTTCATGAGATTTTTTTTTAAACTGCATATTTTCTTTATAATTGTGTGCTCAAATGTCCTTGAAACAATTAATAAAACATTAAAACCTGATTTGAATATTTTTGTGTCTCTGTTGTTGGAAGCAGATACAGCAAAGGATGCTGCCATAAAGGAGCTACAGAAACAGATCGACGATATCGTCCAGGAGCTCAACCTCCTGAAGGAACAACAAGCCCTGCAGACAGGTGAGGGACAACCTCTGTCTGTCAGCCAGTCGTGCATGATAACCCCCCAAGTTGTTTTTGCAAGAGATTTAAAAAGAGCACACTGAATTTTGATTGTCAAAACTGCAGCTTTATGATAACAACTTTGAATTAGCCACACACAAACACCATAATGTAACTTTATGTGTTTTGTTAGTTACTCACTGTTTGATGGTCCAGTTGGCTCGACATTTGTTTGAGTTGAATGATGTTTGGAGAGTTGCTGGGTAAAGCTAGAAACTGGTTTGTCTTACTATCATGTCAAAACAAAAAATCCTAAACACTTCTTAAAATAAATAGGGTATTTACAAAAAAACTCAAAGTTGTAAACAGCAAATTCATCAAATAATAAACTAACATTAAATCAAACACACTGTGTGTGATGACTGTTCCCATAATTATCTACCACAGTCAACTAGTTTCAGCACAGCTGCCTTTAATTAGAGTTCCTGAGATGCCAGGTGAGGTGATACTGCATAATTGAGGTACTACAAAAAACTTCCACTAGGTGCTGCTAATATATTTACATTAAATTGGTTAAAAATAAAATTAGAAAGTTTCAAGGGCTCTAACAGAGAGGCTCATACAGCAAAGGTCATTCCAAACCCCTTTCCAACCAAAGTTAGCACTTATATCAAGTTAAACACCTGAAAACCCACTAAAATTTGTGGCTGAGATGACAAAGAATTGCAGAAGTTACAAATGGTGGTGCCACAAAAGGGACAGAAATTAGTTTGTCCAGCTAGGGGCCACGTCTACCGCTGCTGATTGGAGCCACAGCTGATAAATACCTGTAACTACTGCAGGGTCATTTGTCCTGGGAATTAATGCTGATCGTAACCTTTCCCACTAAAGACAAACCCTGATGTTAGTGATTATTTGGTAGGTTTTTTGTTGTGTAGGAAGGAGCTTTAGAGACAAAAGCTTGATTTGAAACCATGAGCATTGCTATTTTAGTTTATAATGTACACTTAAAGACAATATTCCTACTAAGCTGTTCACATGGCTATTAGAAAATGAATAATTCACTAACACTCCTGCTTACAGCTTCTTAACAAGGCTGTGTGTTGCAAACTGTGGTAAAAAACCCCAGTTGAGACAAATATTTTAAACTGGCTGTATACAAGTTATGCTCCTAAAACCCCAATAATACCAACATATCCCACATGTCTCAGTTGGGAAATGCTAAATTCAGAAAGCGGCCCAATACAGAATATTTTAACAGAATATGCCATTTTTCTGACCTGTATCAAATTCAGAATATTGTCATATTCAGAATAATAGTGGAATATTTATGTGCATATAACTGTAGTCATTGACACATAAAGTCTGGGGCAAGGTGACAAGTAGAGGGTCAACAGGGGCCCAACATACATTTTCTTGCCCTTGGGCCCCCTAACAGATTAATCCAGCCATGGTTAGACTTGCAGATTAGCTGGTTTAAATTCCTGAACCAGTAAAATTTCTGCCTGCTGAAGAGCCCTTGAGCAAGATTAACTTCTTTCAGCCTTAGACATGCAATCGTTTGGCTGAACCTGCTTTATAGTCAGTAATGGAAGCAGACAAACGTTAGTGTCATGTTGGTAATTGGATTGCAATGTGAACATTTAAAGGGACGAACATGACATGAGCTACAATGTTCAGCGCACCAAATATGCACTGAACTTGGAGTGAACAGTCTGTATGCTATGTATCTCTAAAAATAAATTCAGATGGGATACATGTGTTGTTTTTTGAACTGCAAGTCTGAATCTGGAGAGCACATGCTAACCTCTGTTCGGTACACTAAATGATATCCAGTTGTTCCTGAGAAATCCCAAAATCAAATACAGAAGACTAGTGCTTCTCACATTACTAGAGGACACCTGTATTGTTTCCAACTGAAAAAAGAAAACAAATCTAACCACCCTTTTATTTGTCTTTTCAGTCTGTCTGAAAGGCATAAAGATCTATGACAAGTGTTTCTTGGCCGACACTGTGAAGAAACGCTACCACACTGCCAGCGAGGACTGTAACGCCCTAGGCGGCGTCCTCGGTACGCCCACATCCCGCGAAGCGAACGACCAGCTCAGAGACTACATCCGCCAGAGCATTGGCCCGAACGAACAGGTCTGGCTTGGCATCAACGACATGGTGACAGAGGGCACTTGGGTGGACCAGACCGGCTCCAGCATTACATACAAAAACTGGGACACCTCCAACCACCGGTCCCCTCAGCCTGACGGCGGGATGTCCAGCAACTGCGCCGTCCTGTCCGGGGCCTCCAGCGGGAAGTGGTTTGATGAGAACTGTCGTGAGGAGAAGCCCTCCGTGTGCCAGTTCAACATTGTTTGATCGCATAGACTGCCAATGTTATAGCTGCTTTCAGTGTGTACGTACTCTCCCTGCAATGCCTGCTTCTCTCAAAGGAGCTTTAAAACAGTGGTTCTCAGCTGGTTTTGCATCTGGACTAAATTCTGATTTAGGAGTCACAGTCAGTTGCATAAGACATCGGGGTTTGTTATTTTTGACAAAAGTGATCTGGTGATGTATCATTTGCAGCGGTCCTTGTGGTCACAACAAAACCAGAAGCGACGGAATAAGCCAGAGATTGTACACATCAGCTCTTCCACAGGACTAAAACATTTCTGCCTTCATTTCATAGATTTATGTACATATTCTCCTTAAAAAAAGACAAGATTATAATTTTTGGAATAATTCTAATGCATATATTGGATGTTAATAATTCAAAATACCAGTACTCCTGCAATCAAATGTGTGTAGGTGCTGGCTGTCATTTTCCGCACATCTCTTTTAACGGGTTGAGAACCACTGGTTTAAACTCAGACATCCTTTCACCTTTACTGCATTTTAACGACAAGACTCACATGGAGCTGGAATAATAAGTGATATTGCATTAAAGTAACTCCACTTTTCTCCGCATTCTTAAAAAAAATTATTTCAGTTTGCTAGCCTTGTAGTCTCTTATAATGTCTAGCCTGATGTAACCTGAAAATTTAACATCAATACACTATGAAAACCCATTCCTCTATGGTCATTTCTTTAAGGAGAAGTTTGAGAAAATGCAACGAAAAAGAAAAATTGCATACAGCAACTTTAAATAAGAAGACTGATCCACATTATTTTCTCATTTGAGAAAGAAAGAAAGTGTGTTTCTGAAAATGTCAAACACTGTTCCCAAAAGTCAAAAGGCTCGGTAAAGAAATACAGACTTTATTTTAAATTTAACATCTGCAGCTGCAAGAAATGTGGCGCAACCATGTGATCCTGGCTTCCACATTTGTTGTTTTCAGTAAAAACACTTCTCCATGGTAAACATTGGCTGCTGCTCTGCAGGCTGAAGACGTCCACACCCTCCTCCACCTCTCTGTTTTTCATGGCCAGAGTTCCTGTGGCTGACATTTGTTTTCACCATCCAGGATGTAAAAGGTGATCGTCACAGCATGAGAGGGAAAATTCAGTTTGATGGCAGTCGTTACCTCAAGAAGTAAACTGTTTGCCCACTGGACCTTTTTCCTAAAATGTATTTCCAAAAAACAAACAAAACTAAATTGTATTTACAGGGATAGAAAAAACAAAGCTATGTAAGAACAAAACGGGTAAAGAATATAAAAACACTCTTAAAACAAGGCCAGTACTTTTTAAAAATTGGTCCTGCTCCTGAATATGAATCTGAGATTTTTAAAAAACTAAACATATAAAGCATTAAAGGAGTAATTTGACATTTTTGCTACTTTCTCTCTGAAAGTTGGATGAGAGGATTGATATCACTGTCATATTTGTACAGTATGTTACAGCCAGCATTTACTTTACCTCAGCACAAAGGCTGGAAACAGAGAAAACACCTAACGTGACACCACCAACAAAATGTGTTTAAAGGCCCTGACACACCAAGCAGACAGTCAGCTGTTGGTCAATTTCAGACCGTCTGCGAGCGTCTTTTGCAGCATGTTCCGCGCCTTTGGCACTAGTCGTCCTTTGTCATCTCTTTTTCCAACGATTCAGCCTGTTGAATCAGCGTTGGAGCCCGACGGTGAGTGAAATCACAGTGAATGTCAGTTCAGCTCCGTGGACGAGACGAAAAGTGAGGAAAGTAAAAAAAAAACAGCTAAAGTCAAAAAGGCGAGATCAGAACAGTTCTGTATTATTCGGTTAGTAGAGTTGTTTTTGTTATTGTTCACTAGGATGTTCTTTGAACATCTGGTTGTGTTGTTAATGTGCAAACTGGTCAACAAGCGTCTTGAATCTGTCTTGTTGGTCTTGCAGTTTCCCTTTTTGATTGATGAATACAGACTGCTGCCACCTGCTGGTATGGAGAGTGAGATTTCCTCGCCGAACACATGTGCTAGTTGGTCATTGGCTGGAGTCTCTGCGATGCGTTCAGGAGCAATTTTTTGGCCGAGACACAGGTGACATGAGGTGACACGACAATTTACTTCATCAGTGTTATTCCTTGATGTCACTGTGGTGTGTCTCGGTCTTAATCCATATCAGTTTAAGAGGGTGGATTAGGTGGATTTTGTGACCTTTGGGCAGAGCCAGACTCGCTGTTTCCCCTTGTTTCTAGTCTTCATGCTAAGCTGAGCTAACAAGTTGTTGACTGTAGCTTCATATTTACTGAACTGATGTGAGGTTGTAACCGTTCTTCTCATCTTACTCTCAAAAAGTATTTTACAAAAAGTATCTTCCAACATGTTAAAATTCCTTTAGAAAGACACTCACAGCTTCGAGTCTTAAACCTTTAGAAATGAGCTCTGACGAGGACGACGTTCACATCACATTCAGAAGCTCGTCGATCTCAGATTCCCTGAGTGTGATCGAGGCACAGAAGTTCACATCAGTACCATCTGGAGATACTCAGTGCTGTAATGACAATCCAGTAACAGCGGTCCAACATGCAGCTACAGTCCTTACACACTACAAAGCGTCCTCCGTTATCGGCGGCTGTGGTTCCATGTCGGCACCAGAGAGCCGGATCGTATTTATATCCCCCGTGCTCTTGAACGTGTACAGTTCATTCACCACCATCCTGCTGTCCTGGAAGCCGAGGCTGTCCTGTCGGTCAATGGGCGTACGCGGACGGGACGGGATGAAGGACTCAGACGGGTCTAGGAACGTCTTGAATTGGTCCATCTCGGGCTCCGGTTCTGTGATTACAGGAAGACCCGGATCAGTGGGGCCTGTGAATGTCTTATAAGAGTCCACCTGTGTCCCGTTGTAGTGGTCCTGAATGCTGTCGGCATAGCTGAAGTCGCCGAGCAGGTGGCCGTACACCATCGACTCATCTATGGAGGCGTAGACGTGGGATTCATTATCAGACCGAGCTTTGCTGAAGTGCCTGTCACCTGGGCGGAAGATATTCCCTTTGCCGATGTAGATGGACGACTCCTTGTTCATTCTGTCTCTCTTCTTTTTCCTGTTAGGTGACGGCAAAACACAGACAATAAGAACATCAATAAGAAGAAGAGATCGACAATGACTCAACATCAACAACCAGTTACAGACAAATCTTATAGAATACTGACAAATATTTATCCCCTAAACCAGCTCAAGTCAAAAACATGATACTTCAAATGCCCAAATACAAACCAGGCCCCATAATCAACAAACCTAAGACTAACTAAGACATACACTTAAAAAATAACTAACTACAGCTTTAACAGTTTGATGAATACGGGCTCAAAAGTTTTGTCACAGTTGTACTCACTTTGTGACGATGCAAACAACAGCCAGTATGATGAGCAACAGCAAAAGAGCTCCTGCTATCCCGAGGAGGATGGCCAAGAGATCTGTAGGGAAAAAGAACATGTAGCAAAATTAAGCTCTTAAGTTTTGTTGATTTTTGTTTTTGACATCAAGGACTAAATTGCTACTTACTGGTCTTCTTCTGTAAAACGATTTTGGTCACCGCACCAAAGTTTCCCTCCTCTGGTATACAGTTGGACATGTTGAGATAGAAACTATGTGGCACCTCCAAGTCCTCCGCCTGCTCGTCCTCCCTGCGGCTCATCAGCTCTTCCTCGTACCCCAGCATCCTCACCTTGATGGCGGTGTGTCTCTCTTTACATTTGGGCTGGCTGACGTTGACGAACTGCGTGAGTGCCTTGTACTGGCTCGGCAGAGAGACGATCCAGGAGACGGTGGAGGAAGGCTTCATACCCTGAGGCCAGTTGGGGGTCGCCAGCAGGGTCGGAGATGATGCCTTTGGACTGACTTTGTAAATGATTGTCTCTAACAAAAAGGATGGAAATAATGCAGAGTGTCAGTACTGTGTCCTCCATCATTCATGGTACAATAGTGCCCCTGTGTGGAATTTAAAAGTAGAGTTGATTTGCTCTATTTGACTACAATTACAGTGAAAAATCACAGCAGCATGACAAATGTGAGGGAAAACAGACCCTCTTACCTGGGATGCAGCTAAGGGTTACTTAGCTTACTTACTTGATTAATGAATTGTTCGGTCAATAAAAATCCACTCTGAAAATCACTCAAATTAATTACAAACCTGTCAGAACTTTCTTATGTTGATTAAAACCATAAAGAAAGGATGACACAATGAAGCTTAAACAATATGTATATCAATCAATTTGTCAGGAAGTTAAAAGTTTTTCTAATTTTTCAAGCAAATACAAATACCTCTGTGCGGATGAATACCTCCGTGCGCCAGTTAAGTTGCGCTCACAGTTTACATCCATGTCTGTAAAAACATGGATGCCTCATACACAATAGATCTATACAGTCAGCTGAACTTCGAAGTGGGCACCCAAAAATAGTCTCACCAATTCAGTCTTTGACCAAATGTCTCCCCTCCTGTTTCTGGACAGAAAAGTGTTTTTGCGGAGTATTTTGATATCACAGTTGACCTTTGACCTCTTGGATATGAAACGTTAGAACTTGCATGAAATTTGAGCGTATGGATTCTTGAGTTATGGTTAAAAAACACATTTTATGAAGTCACTGTGTCCTTGACCTTTGACCTTCAACAACCAGATTCTAATCAGTTTGAAGAAACTCCCCCAAGGCCATCTTCAGCTATCGCGTTCACAAGAACGAGACAGATGCAAGGTCATGGTGATAGTCAAAATCTTCTCAGTTCATCCTGGTGTCTACTTGAACGTTTGTGCCAAATTTGAGGAAATTCTCTAAAAGTGTTCTTGGGATATTACATTCGCAAGAATGAGACAGATGAGGTGACAGGGACCTTGACCTTTGGCCTGTGATCACAGAAATCAGCTCATCTTGAGTCAAAGTGGATGTTTGTGCTAAATTTGAAGACAGACGGACAACCTGAAAACATAATGCCTCCGGCCTCGGCTATAGCTGGCACGGCATAAAAATGCCCCAAACTTCTTAAATTTGAGATTTTTTAATGACAATCAGCTGTTTTTCTTAGACATACATGCTGTTAATCTGGTGGTAATATAATGGGATTTGATTGTTTTTTGGACGAAACATTTAACATGAAGAAACCGCCTTGGGATTTTGGTATTTATAATAATTTCCTTTTCACAGTTTTCTTCCTAACGAATATATCCATTAGCTAATGAAATAATCTTCAGATTATTAAAAAGTAAAACATTATCCTGAGTTATATTCATATTTTACCTGGAATCTCCTCACTGAAGCTCACATTGAGAAAAGACCCCCCGGTCTTGCTGAAGTCCGGGACATTGGCTGTGATGGAGACATTTGCGTGCACCTGAATTTTCTGGATGATTCCTTTATGGCAGAAATCTCCAAGAGAAAACCCATCGTCCTCTGCCACATGCAGCAAGAAAGACTGATTACACTCCTGGCCGGGCAGAGACTGTCGGAGGCTCCCCGTGGGCGACATCAAGTCTATGGTGCCGTCCTGAGGGATGGTGAGGTGCCAGGTGAAGCTGTGGAGCGGCATCGGCAGACAGGAGTCCAGTTTGGGCACAGTGAGGAGAGTCGCAGAGCAGGTCGTCACATTTTGGCACCCTGTTAATCGAAGGAATTTTTTAAAAAAAGGAAATGTTAAAGGGTAAGTTTAGTATTTTAAAACCTGGACCATATTTTCCCATGATTTTGTGTTTGAGTGACCAATGGGAACAAGGATTTTTAAAATTTATCCAGTATTTAGACTACATCATCGAGTTACATCCTCTGAAAGTGCTTGATTTTGCCACCGACAGGCTCATATTGGTAGTATAAGTGACGGGCAACACTGTGCAAAGGATCCCTGCAGAGAGACCTTTTGTTCAAGAGTAGGATCCTCTACATCTGCAAAAAAAAAAGCACTTTTAGCGGACATAAATTGGTGGTGCACACGCTCAGAGTGGTTACACTGTAGTCTGTTTTGCATCTTCCAGCTGCATGTGTCACTCAGTACTTGAGCGGTTTAAGGCATTGTGGTCTCCAGTAATCATTTAGACACAGAACCATCAGAAAATA
This sequence comes from Plectropomus leopardus, assembly GCF_026936395.1. Taxonomy (NCBI): domain Eukaryota; kingdom Metazoa; phylum Chordata; class Actinopteri; order Perciformes; family Serranidae; genus Plectropomus; species Plectropomus leopardus. The sequence continues at coordinate 23,825,997 of NC_142192.1, forward strand.
GGCCCCAGTTAGAAAAACATGTAAGTTACCTTTTAAATTCCAAACTCAGGGAATAGCCCAAGTAACAAAGACATAATTTGATTTGAGACTGTTTAGACTAACAGGAAGTAAACATATTTTATTACTGATGAAAGTAAGATGATACTGTTTGTGCTGTGCTTGATGTTTTATAGTCATTCTTTTCTGTTTTTTTTTGATATCTAAATCTGCAAATGAACTTGAACTTAAACTATGTCAGTCTTCTCTAACACTTAGCAAAAAGGCTTACCCAAAATATGTAACGATGTCTTTAAGACTTGAACAGACTTTGTACTTCTATATTAATATTTATTTAACCAGGAAACTGATAGACATCAACCTAAAAAAACCAAGTTCTTTACAGTAACAACAAAGAAATTGAATAAAATAAAATCATCTTACCAATAACTTTACTGGCAGTCAGGCGCACATCTTCATTGGGACAGTCGAGGAACGAGAGGCTGGCCTTGGTGCCTGCGGCCACATTTATCTTCTTCTCAATCTTAGAGTCGATGCTCATCTCACAGTACGGATCAGAACCCACTTTCTCTATCTGCAGGGACACTCCTGGCCGTTTGGTCAGATCCACCGCACACAGAACTGAGACAGAAATACGACAAAATCACTATATTTTAGTCATATAATATAGTATTATTTTGATAAACGACATCACAGACATGCTGATCCGAACAGTCGGACAGAAGTATAACTCTTTTACTTAACGGTGCTGTACGAAACTGTGATAAACTTAATGGTGCTGAATCCTGACTCTTTCCGCTGAGCACTTAACCACAAACCCCAAAATCTTTGGTATTTGATGACCTGAAAATGAGACTCAACAGTCAACTATCTTTCTCCAGAGTTACATACAAAACCTTTAAAAATAATTATTAGAAGTAAAAATCCTGCATTCAACATCATACCACAAAGTACAAAAGTACTAGCATTAAAGTATGCTTAAAAGTAACAAAAGTGAAAAAACTCATTATGCAGAATGGAGACACACACACACACACACACACACACACACACAAACACACTGTACTTATAATTATTGATGCAATAATACTTTGTATACTGTCGGGTGGCTTAACCAATAATAATACATCTTTTACTTGATTTATACTGTAATATTTATAGTAATAATCTAAATCTGGAAAGTAGCTTGTAACTTGAGATGTCAAATAATATAGCAAAGTACAAAACAGTACAGTACTTCAGTAAATGTACTTTGCTAAATTCCAGCTCTGAGATAAATGTATTATCTAAAAATTTGTGGCATTTTGTAGGTAAAGTGATGTATATTTGGACTCATGTAGCCCCAGTTTGTGCCTCTCATTTTTTCGTCATTACATTGAAGTTGCACAGCTAATTATTAGATTTTCCCAAAATAAACAATCTTTAAAAAGCCAAAAGGGTCCTTTAACAAAACTTCCAAAATTCCACAAACACTTATCAAATCATCTAGATTAGGCATGTCCAAAGTCCGACCACTTTAATACAGCCCTCGACTTTAAAAATACGGTATAATGAGCCCGCCCCTAAATATTGGTTAATTTGCATTTTTTCCGTTCTTCTCACAATGGAAAAATTATAATGCAGCTTGCAGACATGCATCAGGTCGGAAATTATGTGTTTTCATCAAGAGACAGTCAACAAACATACTGACATTTCCTGCTCTGTACTGGACACGGCCATAACAAAGACATGTAAAGTGGACGGTGAGGTCCACTTCAGGAGCTGAATACAGTTGAATACATTTTAACTAAAAGATGGAACAGTTGCATTTGTCTTGTTTGTTTTTAATCTTTTTTTAAAAACCTTTTTGATGCAAGAAGCAGCTTGCAGCCAGGTATTTCTGGCCCCCGTTCAAAAAAGTTTGGACACCTCTGATCTAGATTAAAAAAATGTTCCATCTGCTGCATGAAACAAGATTTGTGCCTCAAACTGTGAAGATATTTCAATATCAAGGTCGCCAGAAAAAGACATATTGTATTGTTCTTTTTGTGCAACACACGCACACTGGTTTCTCAAAACATTTGAGTGTGTCTACAGCATAACTCCGAGCTCGTTTTTTTTTTTTTTTAAATTGAGAAAAGCATAGCACAGCACACCTCCATCGGTTTCTTTTTCTCCTTTAACACTAAAGTGGTAAAGAGAAAAAAGAACATCTTTCTTTTTCTGTTTTTAACACTGTACCTGGATGTCCGCTCCTCATGACGGAGACTCTGTAGCTCAGGGCGAGTCCCTGCAGCGTCCTGTTGGTCTCACAGTTCTTCAGCACCATGTTGAAGTTGCCCTGCTGATGCTGCGGCTGAGGACCATCCAGAGGCAGTTTGGTCACCTTCTTGCCCTCTTTCTGGTACTCCACCTCCACCACCGCGTCCTCGTTGAGGCACTCTGGAAGTGTGTGATCACGAAACTGCATGGAGTAGTTGTGCATGCCGGGCACCGTGAAGTCCCACTGCATCTGCTGGTTATCGGGGAAATCGCCGGGGTAGTTGGCTGTGATGAAGTCTGTGTCTGATACACCTCGAGGCAGGCTGACTTTCACTATGGCCGCCACTGGAGAGAAACAAGGAGAGAATATTGTGGTTTAAAACATCAAGAGGAGGCCACTCATATCAATATAAATAAACACGGAAAGCAGTAAGTGTGCTACACTGAGCGTCATAGTTTGACACGGAGGGCCACTGACCGAGCATCAGTATTTGACAAGTTGGGAGAGACGATGTGTTGCTATGTTTAAGTGCAATAATCTGCACACACTTTTTTTTAATGCACAAATGTAAAACATTATGTATCTAACACACTGTAATTGTATTTTAAATTAATCACCATCTGTTTTTCAATAATAAATTGCTTATATTTGGTTTTGGTTTTACGGATTTGTGCAGCCTGTGTGTTACTGGACGATGTCTTGCTGTCACTGTATGTATGATGTTTGATAGAGTTTGTCTTCCACCTCAGCGTGAGATGGACCACATGTTGGCGTGCAATAAAAATGAATAACAAATTTACAAACTTACTGCTGGTCTCAGGACCAACGTTGAGTTTGAAGTTAATGGGGTCCAGCTTTCGGTCCCCGGGGACCTGCAGAGACATTCGGCCCTTGTAGCGAGCCAGGATGGTTGTCACTGTTCCTCCTTTGCAAAAGGTACCGATGGTTGCCGGCCCCGTGCGCAGATAGGTGACGACAGAGTACGTGTGCTCATCCGGACAGGTCTCTTCGTTGGGAATCTGTCGCATTCCCGGTTCTGGGAAGTCCAGCTGGAAGGCGCGGGTGGAGACGACTTTTAAATCCCAGGTGAAGGTCCGGTTGAAGTCTGGGAACAGCGAGGACTCGGCCTGAACGATGTCTCCCGAACAGGAGGTCTCCGTGCAGTCTGCGATTAGGAGAGAAGAGCACATAAGTGATTGTTCTTTAGTTTTTACAAAGAGTTTTGTGTTTACAAGGATTCACACAGCTGCATCGTTAAAAAATGAATTTGTCTGTATGCAGGAAATCATACACTGATGGATTATATTATCAAATCTAAGTTCTCTGACTTATAAAACCTCAGTCAGAGCATCAATGTGAGTTTTCTTTCTAAACAAACCACACAGTTTTAAATGGACTGTGTGCCTAATGTCATGCTTCTATAAAGACACGCCAGTTAAATTTGTTATAGTTTGTTCAAAAATACTGGTGAAATTAGTAAGAGACTGACTAAAATTGAGTGTTAAATAACAATGTGAAGAATGCTATCAGGAGTTACCTGTTATTTTATTTCCTCCTCATTAAAAAAGTGTCTTTGATGAGACAACTGACGAAAAAATCTGTTTTTTTTTTTTAAATGATCGACATACCAATTTCTCTGTTGATCTCCACACTGAAAACATCCTGAGGTCGAGGACAGTCGAACTCTACTGAGGTGTTGCGAGCGTCTCTCAGGGTGAGGACATTTGGTTTGCATATCGGTGTGGGGTCCTTCTTCTCACACACATTGCATTCTGGGTCACTGGTCACCCTGCTGATGGTGATGATGGTGTCGGGATCAGGCTGCACGGACATCATTCTACCTCCTAAAATTTAAAAAAAAATGGTACAATAAAACTTTACATTTGGTTACATTTATTTCCAGTCCTTATGCTTATATGTTTCTTTTATTGCACTATAAACTTGTACTTTGTCTTGTATCTTTTTTTTTTTAAATTAAGAATCCAGCAGTGATTTTAGCCTAAATATCAAGATCATAATTTACTGCAGACAAAAAAAAATTTTCCTACTACAAATAGATCATAAACCCTTCGATATAGAAACAACTCGTTGATATCAGTTGAATAAAATAAACGTTATTGTGCTTATTAGCCAGACAAACCACATCTCCCCTGTTTGTTTCCATTTGATTACAGGCGAGCCTTGCACTGTCCAATATGGCGCTGCAAAGGGCTGACACGGCGTCTATATTTACGTCAGTGGTCAAACATAAAACAGACTGAAGCTAGCTTTTAATAACTATCACTATCAGTGCACTTTTTGTTGATCAATGAGCATCAGATCAAGACTAAAATTAAATCTTTGTCATTTTAAAGAACATAGCATCACATTTTAGGAATATTTCTTCACTGTATTAGTTTTCTTGCGTGACCAAACTGAAGGTGAACTTGCCTCTTGGTGTTGCTTTGACAGTGAATGGATCCACTTCGCCTCCTTTGGGCACCTCCACGGTCACAGTCGTCGCTCTGAGCAGCTTCAGCGGAGAATCCGGCCCTCCTTTACAGTAGCTGTTCGTTTTCATGTTTCCGTCACTTTTTGTCGTGCTCACTATGTACTGGTAACCATCTTTGCAATTTTCTGCTCCAGACATCTCCTTTAATCCACCAGGGAAGTCCAGTGTTAACACAGTCCTCTCTGGTATGCTAATGTCCAGAATTAGGGATCTTTTAAAGTCCTTGAAGAGGTTTGGATCAATTTCTCCTGCTGCGGCAGTGCACGAGCTCTGGGTGCATTCTGAGAACAAAAATGATAAATGTTTAAATTTGAACAATTTTTTTGTCTCTCTATGAGCACCACAGAGGAAAAAGAGCTTGTACTATTATTATTTGTGACAATTATTATTTAACAGTATTATTCTGTAAATAAATGTGCACATACAGTATATGAGTGAATACTGAAAAAAAATTTATTTATTTATTTTTTTTTAGTAAATGCTGAAAGAAATACAAACATAAATGGTTTAACAAATAATCAGACATAGATGGTAATGGATTAGGACACATATGAATAAATAAATAAATATATATTAAAATTATTTTGACAATTCTTCCTGTATTTCAAAAACCTTCAGTTTATTTCTGTATTTCTTAAAAGTGTTTACTTCTACATTTCTGGTGTTTCTAATTTTCTGTATTTCTGAAAAAATACAGAAATAAGTAAAAGTAGACATTTTGAAATAGAGGGATTGTAGAAGAAGATAGTTGAAATTAATTAAAAATGACTTGCTTCCGAAATAATTACTAACGATTACTAATATTTTCACTTGACTTGTATTAAAATATTAATGCCTGTTCGATGTACAGCTTATGTATATTTATTTTATTATAAAATTAAAAAGCACAATATTTAAGAATGACATCAATATAAAATAATATATTAAAATTATTAATAATAAAATAAATGTATTTCTGTTTCTATTTAACGTTGCATTCAAATATTGATTTATGTGCTCTATAGAGCCTGTATATATTTATTTAATGACGAAAGTAAAATATATTTTTAAATTGTTTTTATTTTATTTTATTTTAAATAAATCAATAATACTGTAATAAATGTATTTCTTCTTTTATTTCTGCATTTACTCTAATATTTATTTCAATGCTGGGCGTTTTTTATGAAGAAGAAGAAGAAAAAGACATTTTTTTTCAAAACATTTTTTGTTTGCCACACATAAGAGTTACAATTTAAAACGACCCCAACATATGCTGGGCATTAAGGTACATGTTGATATGTAGCCTTAACAGTTCTCACCTATATTCTTCTTCATCTTCACGCTGTACACATCCTCTGGCTTTTGGCAGCTGAACTCCAGCGAGAGTTTCTCTGCGTTGGTCAGTGTTTTCTCTGTGGGGCTGCAGTCACTGGTGGCACCATTACCAGAGCAAACTTCACACTCTGCCTCCGTAGGATCTCGGCTGAGGAGCACGGTGGTGCCTGAATCAATGGTAACGACCATCGTTCGGCCCTCTAAAGGGGTGAAACACAACGAGTGAGGAGTGAGGATTGAGTTGCACTAAATGTTTGTAAATCAGTCTCTAAGTTTGTGCGGTAAGTTTGTTACAGGTCAAAGTAATATCAAGAGTTGTCACTTTCATTTTGTATCCAGAAATATTTTCTTACTTATTGGTCCAGCGGAAGCCGAGAACAGCACAGCTTCGACCTGAGCCTTTGGTTTAACTTGCAGAGACACGACGGCTCCGCTGAGCAGGTCTAAACGAGTCACAGAACCATTTGGACAATACTGAGTCGGGCCTTTGCCGTTTGTTTTGGATGTGGTCACCAAATACTGAAATCCGTCAGGGCACGGTTGTGACGACTCCATCAGCCCCGCTCCGAGGATGTTGAGAGTCACGGCCGTCTTCTCTGGAGCCTTCAGCTCCCAGCTGAAGCTCCTGCTGAACTCTGCGAGGATGGAGGGCTGAGTTTCTACTGTCGACGGGCTGCAGGCGTCTTTAGTGCACTCTGGATTCAAAATGGAGAAAAGAGTAGTTGAACTATTTCAGCTCTTGTGCAAAATGCAAGTCAATTAATTATGTTTTTATGTGAATTTATAAGGAGTTTAATATTTGCAGCTCCCTAACATTATATGTTATATCCAAGGCACCACGGATTTTTGGTTCCTTTATCTCAAGGAAGCAACTAGATACGGTTACAGTCTCAGAAAACATCACAGTTCTCAGGTATTCTGTATGCACAATTATTATAATCATCAGCTATAATTACGTTTAAAGAGATAAAAATAGAAGGATTTATTATAATAGTGACTTGAAACCTTTTGTTTCCAGCAGCTTTTTAGCCAACAAACGTGGGTGTTTTTTAAAGACGTGTTGCTGTTTTTGCTGAGTTTCCTGCCGGTTAGTTCCATGAAAAGCGGCTGTTTTTGTGCCAAAACATTTTACCTTGGGAGTGCCATGGCAAAGCAATTTTAATGTATTTATTAATTTTTCTTAAGCAAGACAGGGCTGCATTTTCTGCAGGGTTGGTGCAACAAAAGCAGTCTCTTTTTTAACCAAGATATTGCTGTGTTCCTTGCAGGGATAGTTGCACAAAAAGATGTTGACTTTGCAGCGTTTCCTGCCAAAATAGCTCCACAAATTTTTTTTTTTCAAACTAAGAAAATGCTGCATCTACAGTGGGCATAGTGCCACGCAGTTGTTTTTCATGGAAAAGTAGTTGTTTTTTTATAGAGACTTTCGGCACAAAAAGCCTTGTTTTCCTTTTTTTTACCGAGACATTTCTTTCTTACGGAGATAGTGCCATGAAAAGCGGCTGTTTTTTAGAGACATTAACAACTTCTCAGGCTGTTATTGTGACACAAAAATTGTTTTTAAAGCCCAAATATGGTCTTTTCCACATATAAACCACAGCATTTTTGATATGAAAGTATCGATTTATCCGCAACATAATGACGAACAAATGTAACCTGACCATAGTGTGCGAAACAGTACAGTGCCATTTTTTTTCTTGTGATTTGGGATGTAAAAAAAAGGTTTACCTTATTCACAGAAACAACTTCACATGTAAATTCAAGCCAATTAATTTATAACTAATTCATTTGAATATCGGACCCCAGACAAATACATATTTAAACAATTTAACATCTATAATCAAATTAATTGGTTAAAGACTCCAAAGAGTAAAGCTACACCTGGTCCTGATTGGTTCCCTAAACAAAATCAATCCCCGAATAACTCACCGATGGTCCGAGTGATGGTCACGGCGTACACCTGTTCGACGGGCTCGGAGCAGTTGAACAGCAGTTTGACCTCCTTCTCAGGGACGAGAGACAGAGACGTGTGACAAGACGTCTGTGTGTCGTTCACCCCGCTGACTGTACACACGGCACACTGAGCAAACTGCGGCCCGGCGGTCACCGTCACTGTTGAGCCTTTGTCTGGTCGGACCGTCGTCTGCAGACATACTGAGGAAACAGATCGGAGAGAGTTAGCTACAAAGAACACGTATGTGCTGAAAGCTGAGTTCAGTGACCTAAAGGTGTGACCTTTGATTTGAGGAGAAAATTACAGCATAAAAACAATCCAAGAGAGATGAAGTAATATTACTGCCACAGTGTTTTTTTATACCTCAACATCAGCTTATTGAGTGCATGCTGCTGCATCAGTTAATTAATTAGTTGTCAATTATGAAATGAGTCAATGAACTGACAACTTATTTAAAAATTAATTAATCGGTATTGAGTATTTTTTTAATTAATTTTTATAGAAAAAACGTGTTTTTTCTCTGATTCCAAAGTCTTAAATGTGAGTATTTACTTGCCTCTTTCCGCCTTTGTGACAGCAAAATTAATATCTTTGGGTTGTGGACAAAACAAGACATTTGAGGGAATTATCTTTGGGTGTGGGAAATACTTTTCACCATTTTATAGACCAAACAACTAATCAATTGATCAAAAATAATCAAGAGATAAACAACAATGAAAATAATCTTTAATTGCAGCCCTAGAGCATGCTGAAACACATCTGGACTGAGTCTTTGGATATTGCACAAACACACATTCTTTCAGGCAACAACATTCATCTTTAGGGATGTCCTGATCAAGTTTTTTTGTATGTTTGTTTGTTTTTTTGCCTCTGATGTGAGTCATTTAATACTGAGTATCCGCCGATACCATTCTGGTACTTTTATTTTCTTTAAGTGGGCTCCTCCTTTTTTGTCAACTATGTTGCACGGTGTTTCCCTGCCATGCTCGGAGGAGAGACAGACAGCTGTGCAGAGCTTACAATAACCACACTCTCCACACCAATTCATGAATGGAGTCTTATTAGAGCTAACAGACAATAAAAATAAACATGCTGTTTACTGTATCTTTACATTAATTGTGTATTTTTATCCTATAAAATGTATTTATATTAAAACAAACTCTAAATAGTAACATTACAGTTCATATGACTTTTCATGTTGTCTTATCCTTTGCTAATGTGCATGTGATCATATGCCAGCAACAAGGCCAAAAAGATCAAGGGGAGGGTTTTTTTATTTCATACATTGTTATTTTATAATACAATAAATACATAAATAGGGTATTAATATTAAAAAGCATTAATGAACAATTTGGACGCAGGAAACGGTTTTATTAATAGGTTGCCGAACTATTCAATTTTCGGGTTTATACATTGTATTTATTTAAAAAACTACTTAGTAATTACAGTAAGTATCGGATTAAGGTTTCCTATCAGCAGGTTCTCAATATGATATGATGGGATTGAGATCCAGGGGCAAAAAACTTTATCTGGACATCCTGGATATATATTTTTATATTTAATTGTATTTTTCTGCTATATTTACATTTTATAATTTTCCAGTACTTGCTTTTATTTTCATATCTACTTGCTATGTTTTTTTTTTGCACCAATACAAACAAAGTAAGAGAAAACCCACTTGTCATTAAACCAGATTCAGATCCAGAAAACATAGATTCTCTACTTTTGTGACATTTTTTGACTTAGAAAGAGAGAAAGGAAACATATGAGCGGATATCAGTGTATTCACACTGAGCTGGACACCATCAGCTCTCCTGAAAAACAATTTAAGATATCAGTTCAACACTTTAGTTAGTCTACAAAAGGAACAAAACACACAAACGGTCAGACAGTTTGCTGTTGACACTTGTGCAAACAGAGTGGTATCAGGCACACCTATCCCCCGTTCTGTAGTGACAGACCAAAGCAAATGAATTAATTGTTTTCACATAATTGTGAGTCATCTTGAATGCTGAGTAAAGAGAGGGGAACCTGTTTTTAAAAATAACGACTGTGTCTGTGATATTTGACTCCAATGCAACCTTATGCCTTTTGGGGAAATTGTCTTTAACAAACTAACACGAAAGCTGTAAAACTACATTTTATCTTTTAGTTTCACATTTGTCCAAACTGTAGCTCCAGTCACAATGTCATTATAATTTACATAAACTCTGGTGGCGTGGTTTTTGCTGCAGTGATGCGGCAGATTTGAATGAAAACACTTTATGTTTTTGAAGCATGTGTGAGCTGATCTGCATAAGTTCTCACATAAAAGGAAAGCAGGAATTCACAACCTGAACTTGCAAGGACTTGAAGGCAACACAAAGCAACAGTGCAGCTTTTACATAAAATGTAGGCTGGAGGGTTTCTTGTGACAGCAAACAATGGGTGTGTCGAGGATGTCACTGGGTTCAAAATAGTCATATTTAGTGGAAAAATATAAGTATATTTGATTATTTCCACAAAAGGCTGTTAGAGAGAATAAATTCAGCATGCAGCTGGTAACTTTTTAGTGACAAAGATTGCTCAGAGTTTAAATTTAGCAAAAAAAATATGATAAAACGCCCGCCAGATTCATAGCTCAGCTCAGCAGCAGATTGCAGGTCAATCATTAATGAAGTCGTGATGAATTCATGCCTCCAGGAAGCTCCATAAATGCCTCATAAAGCTTTTGAAAATGGAGGTCTGGAAGTCACACACAGGCTGAATGTGAGCGTTTCGCTGTCGGAGTCAATCAATCACACTCAAAGCTGACTTAATGTCTCCTGTTATCTCTTAATTTATTGACACAGAGCTTTAAACACAGCATGTAGAGTGCTTTACATGACTGCATACTTGCATTAAGTTCAACTTGAGCGCGTTTAATCACACAGACAACATGCACTCTGCTCAGTTTGACCCAATTGGCACAAACCTGTAGCCACAATGTTTGTTTTAGAACATTTTTTGTATCCTTAAGCAACAGAATTAGAGGGAAAATGTGTGCTCAAAACTTTACAAAACTATAAACGAGCATTTTCTTGCTGATAGAGAAATTATTATCCCACCTGATGAGTCGAAGACCGTCAAAAACAAAAGCCCCAAAAGCGCGCAGGTCAGACACAGCCGCATGTTCTCCAAAAATGATGTTTCTGCTGTCAAACGACGTAAAAAGTTTTAAAAGACGATTTAAAAGCTTCAATTTCTCTCTTAAATACACGGTTGCATTTTCATTCACGTTACAGCGACAGCGTTGACAGCCACTTCCTGCTCTGCGCAGCGGAGGGCGTGGTCCTCAGGTAGGTTATCTGCCCAAACTTGACAGGTGAGGAGGAGGATCAGGCGCTGCCGTTGTACCCTTGAGCAGCAGAGATGATACTCATAGTAAAGACTTGTGATAAGACACGAGTCCTTATGTGACTCCCTTCACTGTGAGGCACAATGGGTGCCCTATTTATAAAGAGCCAAACATGCCAAGGATAGTTGGCATGGAGCGGTGGATCCCCAAAATGAGGCAGCAGGGTGTGGAGACACAGCTCCGAGGACAGATAATGTTTACCCAACATTAATATTATTACATACCACAAACTAACTCTGATCAGTGCAACCATAGGCGGATTATAAGAAAAATAGGGTCTTGGGCACAGACATGTAAAAGGCCCCATCGTCCTTTTTTTGTTTTTCTTTCTGTTTTGTGTCTCTTTGAAGTCATTTTGTGTCTCTTTGAAGTCATTTTTTTACCTCTTTTAGTCATTTTGTATCTTAAGGAGGTCATTTTTTGTGTGTTTGAGGTAGTTTAGCCTCTTTTAGATAATTTTCTGCATGGTTGTCATGAGCCTGTTTGAGGCCAGTTTCATTCTTCTGAGTTAATTAGTCATTTTTTTGGTTGTTCTTTGTCTCTTTGTAGTAATTTTGTGTCTCTTTTTGGTTGTATTGTGTCTCTTCAAGGTAATTTGTGTCTTTGAGGTTGGTGGGATTTTTTTAAAAATAATTTTATGCCTTTTTTTGGTCATTTTGTGTCCTTTTGAGGTCGTTTTGTGTTTCTCTAAAGTCAGTTTTTATTTTTGTTTTTTCATCAATTTTGTGTCTCTTTGTAGTTATTTTGTGACTCGTTCTGGTTGTTTTGCCCCTTTGTGTGGTTATATAGTCTGTCTTTATCATTATTTTGTGTCTCAGGTAGTTTTATGCTTTTTTTATTGCTTTTTTGTTGTTTTGTGTTCCTTTGCAGTCCTTTTCTCATCTCTTTGTAGTCTTTTGTGTCTTCATAGTCAGTTCATGTTAATTTGAATGACACTCCCATGTTGCAGAGGCTTTCCTCCTGCCTCCACATGCCTCATGACGCAGACATTCCTGCACAGAAACATACCTGAGGGCAAACACACACTTTTGTGCTACATTTTTGAAAGCTTTAGCTTTCCCTCACTAAAATAATGTACCTCTATTTTAATGCAAACTCCTAAAATGAACCCTCATGCTGCAGTTTTAACTTCAATGGCCTAATTTCAGCTTTATAATTTCCTCATTTACACCCCAAACTTAAATCAAATAAGTTAGAATGGTAAAAGGTTTGACCTCGTCTTTTTGACTTTGTGAGGACACTTTGATCCCCAAAACATACACGTTTACACTCAAACACTAGTGACACTGAGGTATTTTTTGGGTTTTTTTGTGGAACCAGTCAGACAGCGTGCAGAGTGGGCGGTGTGGTGAATTTAAACAGCTTCAGTGTGTCTTAACAAGAGACCTCAGTGAAGAACCAGCAGCTGTCACACACTTCCCCTCCCATGTTACTCGTCGACTGAGGACGGCCAAACATGTGCTGCGGAGAGTTTCACGGCTAAAGTTTCTTTAGTGGAGTTAAATGAGTGTTTGACAGATAGTTAACTCTGACCTACTGAATGCAAATCAGGAGACACTAAAAGTTGTGTAATGTTAAATGGTGTTACGAACACTTGTCTATTGTGTGTGTAAGACTGATAAGTTCCAAGATTGTGAAATATTTTGTCTTTCGTCAAATCTATCCAAACATATGTTTTTCATTTTCATCATCCTGTTTGCTCTCTTGTTCTTCACCTCTTTTTTCTCGATTATTTTAAAACAGATATAAATAAAAAAAACTTGAGACATACAGTAAATAGGGGAAGGAAACATAAAATAAAAACTATACTTAAAGAGTCATTAATGAATGTATAAAAAAAAAGTTCTGCTCACTTGGCACAGATACCAGCTTTTGTTTTCAACTGTTATTTGGGCGTGTCTGATTCTGGGTCATGAGATATAAAATGTCTAAACAGTCCACAGTCCACACGAGGGCAGTAACACAAGACATATGAGCAGCCTCGGGTTATGATGTGCGAATGTTTTTATGACTAAAGGTTGCAGTAAATATTTTAGCACCAGTCATTTTCAGGGGATTGCTCGTGAAATGTAATTCGGCACTGTTTCTGATGAAGACAGATATCTAATGATACATCAATATTCTCACGACCTTGTGTTGGCTTTTTTACTTACTTAAAAGATCTGAAAGTACATTGACTTACAACTTTGAAGTACTTCTGCATTGCCAGATTCAGACTAATAATAAAGAATATTATCAAGACATAGACTGTGATGTAAAATCCAAGGATAAGTAAAACTTATCTTAAAACTTTACCACCCAGCAGAATTTTAAAGTAATTAAAATTAGCTCCAGATTTACCAACAATGGATTTACACATTAATTCAATAATTAGAATCTGGTGATATAATATTTTTGGCCTGACATTGGCCTTTCTGCATAATGAGTCCTTTTATTTTAGTAGTGATTTTTGCATGATTTTTACTTGTTACAGAGTATTTCCACCCTGTAATACTGCAACTTTTATTTAAGTACTCTTCCTCGCTGCAGAACCGCAGGTGCTGAAACCAAGAAAATTAGTTATTCTTAGTGCAGAAGTCACTTCAGTTTTTAAGCATTTTTCTCACATGACAATAAGACCCATCTGTATGAAAAATTGTGAATAATCTTATTTGTGCAGATCCACCAGAAGTATCGAAATACTGAGTTTTAATTTGAGGTAAAAGAAAGTTATCCTTGTCTACTGCCACCCTCTCAGCCACCCTGGAGGGGTCAGGCGGTCTGAAGAGTCGCTGCCCCCAAAAACGGTAAAAGCACTGAATGCAACACCCATAAACACAGAGAGCAGCTCCCCTTACAGCTGTCTGCACCGCACGTAAAATTAGACCCCCAGACGGTCGTACTGTAGTCTGTGCAGAGACAACTGTAGGAGATGGACCCAAGTTATAGCTCCAGTCTGTACTTTGGTAAGGAAGAAAAACACTGAATATTTACCTTTCTAACAGATGAGAGTTACAGCATGTTTGTTGTCAGTCTGTAAAGTATGTTTTCAGTCAATGAAAGTGGGTCAGCTTTCACAGTTTCTTTGTGTTGTGTATTCAGGAAGCTGTACAGGCTGCAGTAAAGCGGTGTACGGCGAGGGCAGAGCCTGCTGGGCGATGGGACATTTATTCCACAACACCTGTTTCACCTGCAGCGTCTGCAGTGAGTCCCCTTCATGTGACTGTGGATGTTTTTGGTTCCAAAAATACCTCAAATCTCCTCAAAAAAATGAATTTAAATCTTTTATATTTCTGTTTTTAACATTACAGTTTCATAAGTTACCAGTCAACACTAAAAATTGGGTATTATTTAAGAGTTCATCACTCAAAAACTCAGTTAATCTCTATTTTTATGGCTAAAATGATCATTTAAAGATAACTTTATGTCACATTATGGAAAATATTCAACATATTCTTTGTCCATGTTTAGGTGAAAAGCTCAGCGGGAAGCCTTTTTATACAGCGTCAGGAAAAATCTACTGTGAGAATGATTTTCTGGTGAGAATATAATGGCTGCATGCACAGTTACAATGTTGTATTGTATTAAAATGTACAACAAATAATAACCTGACATGTTATGGGTGATTTGTTTTGTTATTTAATGTAGTACTCAGGAGTTCATCCATCCCCGGAAGTGTGCAACAGCTGTGGATATTTAATCATGGACACGGTGAGTGTGAATCTATTATTTATTATGATTATTATTATGATTATTATTATTATTATTAATAATATTATTATTATTATTATTTAACCATTATTGATGCTTAAACATGAAAGCAGCTTTCTGCTGTTGTTGCTTTATACACAGGGTACACATAGTTAAGTGCAGTTGTTTCCAACACAGGGGTCATAGGGGTCATAGGGGTCATAGGGGTCAGGGTTAGTCTACAAGGTTACAAGGTCGTGAAGAAATTTGATATCATCGTTTGATATCTGTCTTCAGAAATAATACTGAATTTAAAAAGAAAGAAAAATAGAGTAAAAAGTAATATAACTCTCTATCAAATGTCATGGACTAGATTAATTATTTATAATTATTGATAAATTAGCAGTAAATTAAAATAGTCAAGTAAAGTAGAAGTGCTTTAAAACCGTAGGCTGCTCATAAGTACAGTTGTTTGGTAAATGCATTCAGTTACTTCCCTCTGGCTCTTACACGGTGTAAACACAAGCTCATTTTACATCGTCAGGTCCTCCAAGCTCGTGGGAAGTCTTACCACCCGTCCTGTTTCCGCTGTGTGGTCTGCAGACGGAGTCTGGAGGGTCAGCCTTTCTCTGTGGACGCAGACAGCAGAGTTTACTGTGTCAGCGACTACTACAGGTGAGTCTCTTATACAGGATGAACTGTGAGCCGAGCCCTTTGATTCACACCTCTGGCAACAGGTGAAACCAAACCCTGCCAGACGAGCCACACATGAGACTGGTCACACCCACAGCGACTGTGAGTTTCTGTGTTACTGAGACTTCTTTGTGGTTTCAGGGTCCGAGCTCCTCTGTGTGCTGCATGCAGGGGGCCAATACTGCCAGCCGAGGTGAGCTGACGTTATTGTTTCATCAATGGAAAATAGCTGCAACTGATACTCTAGTGTCTGAGAAATAACCAGAACAGTTTTCTCCATGTGTTGGTTGTTTCAGGGATCTACAGAGTCTGTTCGAGTGGTATCATATGACAGAAACTACCATGTGGAGTGCTACAGTGGTGAGGTTGACCTCATCTGACATCTCTCTGTGTTTTTTTTTCCTGCATTGTTTTTTAATTGTAAACCATTAAAAAGATAAATGTTTAAGTTGATGAATTTGTAGCATTTTGAACAATTTTCCTGTCGCTTTTGAAACGCTTTTGTTCATTTGTAAATAAACAGAACAAACATTCACAAACAGCATCCCTCCTATTCCAGATAACAAAACTTTCTCATTAATGGAGAAACTTACACCAACATATTATTCGATAGAAATATGCAACAGTGCACAGCAGTTTTACAAAGAACTGGATAGATATGAATATATAGGGCCCACATCTTTATGTCCACTAAAGATGAAAAAAGCATAAAAACAAAATGCAAAATGAGATTCAACATATAAAACATATAAGGCACATATAGACATATTTTGTTACCATCTCTGTACGTAATTGCACATTTTCTTTATACATTATATTGTGAAGTTTTGCACATTAGACAATAATTTGCACATTTTTGCACCAAACTGTTCTGCTCTTTGTTTGTAAAACAGATATATTGCCTATTTTGCAACTTTTTTTCATAGTTTTTGGCTGTTCACACACTTTATGATGTGTGTGGCTCTCACATGGTGTAAGACGTGGGTCCACAGCGCCACACTGCGTTAATATTCAGCATTACCACAAACTCCCGGAAGAAACCAGTGTTGGTAAATGAAGTTAAACGCTGATTGAAATGGCGTCAGTCACGGTACGTGGCTGGGCTCTCTGCACCGTGTCTCTGCTAAACTTTGCGTTTGTCTTCGTTTCCGGCGCAGACTTTATCCGGTTTATATCATTTCGAGCCATTTACCACAACATCACCGGGGATACGACACTATGTCAAGGTAAGCTGCTGTGCTGCTGTTGGGGGGAAGTTATGTGACTTTAGTGGAGCAGTTATCAGTGAGCCACAGTTTACATGAGACGCCTGTCGCGGCTTCGTTATAACACTTAGCCACGCTGTAACAACAGCTGCATCGTACATCATTTATAATATGACTAAAATATGGTTCATAGTCAACAAAAAAGCCCCTAAAGAAATTGTATGACATGAATTCTCATCACTCATAGTTGAAATTACGTCCACACGCCACAAGGGGGCAGCGCCCGGCTAGCTCAGTCGGTAGAGCATGAGACTCTTAATCTCAGGGTCGTGGGTTCGAGCCCCACGTTGGGCGGATAACCTTTTTTCAGCTGGTTGATCTTTTAACAGACACACGTCAAAACATTTATCTGTTAAATAGAGTCAGCAAAGGATAGAGAAAACAGTTGAAACGACTGTTTTTTTAATCAAAAACCGAAGATGTAGCTTATTTTGGCAGAAATTACTGATTATTTTGCCCAATTTTAGTTAAGCTTCGGTGTTAAGCTTCAAGCGACCTCTCTATGAGGACTAAATACTTACTAGACCCCGGAAGTGTGTAACAGCTGTGGATATTTAATTGTGGACATGGTGAGTGTGAATCTATATACTGTGTACTGTGCATACTCTCACCAGTGTTGCAAGAATACTCAGATATTCAACTTAAAACCACAGTAGAGAAATACTCTGTTACCAGAAAAAGTATTTGAAATATGCTAAAAATGTACCAAAAGTAACAGAACTTGTACTCATTATGCAGAAACACCCAGCAGAGTAATGTTTATATGTAATTCTGTTATAATTATTCATGGTTGCATGGAAGCTTCGGCGTGAGTGGGTTTGAGCCACGTCAAGCGACCTCTCTATGTGGACTAAATACTTACCACACTAAGAAACATATAATTTTTTTTAATTTAACTTTTATTTCTTAAATTCAACACAACAAGAGTTAGAAGGAGGACAACATTTTTGCTTTTCTTCTGTGCAATGGGAATTTAGGTTATGTGGAAGCCATACTCGAGTAAAAGTACAGATATTTTACCAGAAAATGACTTGTGGACTATGTTAAATAAAATAAAGTATTAAGGTAAAAGTGCAATTAAATGCTATTTATAAAAAAAGAAAGTGTTCAGAGTTTTGAGAAGTGTATTTCTTATTATCATGAACACCATCTTGGAAATTGAGCCTACATTACACTTTAAGATTTTTTTTTGTTTTTATTTTACCTTTTTTGCAAAGGGGAAATGTATTGGTGTAAAATTATATATTTAAATGCAGTGGTATAAAAGGGAAAGTTGGCAGAAATGTAAAAATTCCAGTTAAGTACAGATACGTCCAAAAATGCCTAAGTACTAAAACCTTAAGTACTGCATTAATACCTTTTTACATTACACTGTTGCTTCTTTTTAGACAAAATTCACTGGTTATTTGGCTTGAATTAACACTCCAAATTAAAAATTCAACACAGTGAGAGTGAGAAGGACTACATCTTTACAGTGAAAGAGGTCCGTGGTTCAATGAAACTCTGGGTTGTGTTTGTATATAATTTTGCAGTAGCAGTGGATGTTTAATGCTTGAGTGCCTACAGACAATAGTTGTGTGTTCTCAGTGCCTTCGTGTATAATATTGTGTAAATAGACCATCACTGGTTAGTTACATTGTGCAAAAAGACTGCACATTGAAATAAACTCCGGAAAATAAACCCTGATGCCCGCTCAGGGTTAACTTTAGGTGCAACCCCTGATCAGGATTTGACCTTTTTTGCTCTGATGTAAGACTCCACAGCGTGGTCGGCGGCCCTGCAGGACAGCTCTGTGCTCGGGTCTCTTGTCGTGGATCTGGGGCTGCTTGCTCTCTTCATTACGCAGCACAGTCTGCTCGCCTGGTCACCTGTCAAACAGGCCCTACAGTCAGTGCTGGGGGCCCTGAACAGGACGGCATACTGCTTCACCACCGCACTGACACTCCAGGTACAACAAAACAATTGTATTGCAATATTTTACTGATATTTTACTACATTTTGCAAGATTTCAGTTATAGTCGAACACTCTGCATCATTATCCTGTTTCTTCCTGTGGTAGATCTTGATGTGTTACTGGCAGCCTGTGACCGGCGCCCCCTGTCTGTGGTCCGTGCGTCATGCACCCTGGAGTATCTGGTTCCCTCTGCTCTGCTTCAGTCTGCACTTCCTCTGCTGGGCGATCATCTGCAGCATCCTCATGATCTTTGATTACCCTGAACTGATGGGCATCAAGCAGGTGATTTGTCAGTCTTACATTTGAACTAAATAGCAAAACATCTGAAAGATGTCAGGAAACAAAGAGAGAGGAGGGGGTGATGTATAATGTAGCTGCCACTTTGAAACTTTACATCTCTCAACCAGGCTGTGGTGAAGGAGTGGTTGAGTTTAGGCACAAAAAGGTTAAAGTCATGGTCATGTTTTGGTTTAAAATACCCATGTGTGGGGGCGGAAGATACTGGAAACGCAGGGACTGGGTGGTGAAAAACAACTGTGAGACAGTGCAATGTGTCTGCAAAAAACACCCAGGTTTGGTGCTACGGACACTACTGGGAAAACGCTGCAATGTGCTGCTAAAAACACACACACACGTTTGGTAGCCGAATTCAGAACTACGTCCACCAGCAGTATCACCATTCAGAGGGAAGCGTGCGTCTATTCACGGATGAGAGGCTCGTGCTTAGAGATTAATGGTGTCCTCGTCGGCTGAGCTGTAACATTAGGTGAGCAAGCAGTAGATGAATGCGTCCGTCTTTCCTGAGCAGCGATGTAGTTGAAGGTTGTAGTTTGGTAGAGAGAAAATAGTTCCTACGTGGAAACTGCTCACAACAAAGTCTCTGGATTACATTCAGCTACCGGGTTGTGATTTCTGCGAAGAGACATTGCAGTTGAGTTTTTCAAATGTATTTTTTTGGCATTTTGAGCACCACAAATCGCACCTGGTTCAAATATAATAACGAGAAGGACGACATCTCTACGGCCAATATCTCAAACCCCCTGCAAATCACACCGAAACAATCTAGACCGATTAATAGATCTACAGTTGATTTATTAGTAATAGTTATATTTGATTTTGTGTGAACTGTCCCTTTAAATTTACACAAAAAGATGTATTAAAATAGATTTTCTGGCGACCTCTTAAATTGTGATTAGATTTTCATTACTACAAATTTGTGTTTACAGAAACAAGCCGAACTTCTGGCCCGAAATGTTTTAGACCAGACATCATCAGGCTCAGATAAAAACATCAAGAGGATCAAAATTTCAGTTGATTCAGAAACGCAGATCAAAATATTCTCATTTTGATTTGATGCCAAAACAGAAAAAAATGACGTATTAGAAAGAGATCAAACATAAACAGACTTTTTATTGTTGCCGCTGCTGAACCTGATGTGTCTCTCTCCGTCCTCTCTGGTCTCTCAGGTGTATTACGAGTGTCTCGGTTTAGGGGACCCCCTGTCTCACAAGTCGCCTCGTGCTCAGCGCCTCCTGTCTCACCTCCGCCACCCGGTGTGCCTGGAGCTGGGCGTCGTGCTGTGGCTCCTGCCGGCCTTGTCTCTGGACAGGCTCCTGCTGTCGGGGACGCTGTCAGCCTACCTGGCCCTGGCACACTCTCTGGACAAACAGGATTTAGCCTATCTCTGCGTCCAGCTTAACAGGAAGCTGCAGCTCTTTGTGGAGCCGCGCCGGGGCAGCGCCGACATCAACGACCCCAAGGAGAAGTGAAGTGACGGTCTGTGAAGGTGCGATGAGAAGCTGACTGCTGTCTTTAGGATTACCAGGAATATTGTTTTCAAGATGACTTCTCAATGAGCCTGGTTATCTGCTGCGCTGAAAGTAATGACACAACTTGACACTGAATTTTTTATTTTTTATTTTCACTGCCTGATTTTAAAGAGGGAGAGTTTTATTTACCGTTTTAAAACGCAAATCCTTCTGCTATTTAGGATGTTGTGTTAACTGTTTAAAATAATGAAATAGCTATATTTTTTAAGGATATCGATACATTTTGATTAAATTTATGAAAAAAAGATATATCAGGGTTCTTATGGTTCCTTAAAATCCATGGAAGTTTGTGAATTTTCATTAAAATACTTTTTTTTTTTTTACCTGCAAGTAAATATAAATCCTTAAACATTTATATTTTTTAAAAAATACATGCTTAAAACTTTGCTTTTGTTTGCAATACACATAACAGTAACCCCAACAGATAAAAACCCTTGAAATCCTTGAAAGTTTGTGTGTTTGCATTGAAATACATTCTTAAAAGTTTATTTTATGAAGAATATAACAGCAAACCTGCAGGTAAATACCCGTAAATTTTTGAAAAATTAATTGCATGCTTAACATTTTTATTTATGTTTGCAAAGAAGATAACAGGAACCCTGCAGGTAAATATCCTTAAAATCCCTAAAAAGTGAAACATAAAAAAATTAAAGTCATGCTTAAAATTTGACTTGTGTTTGCAGAGAAGATAAAAGAAAATCTGCAAGTAAATGTCCTTAAAATCCTTGGAAAATTAAATACATGCTTAAAACTTAACTTTTGTTTGTGAAAAACAAGAGCAAACTTGTGAAATCCTTTAAAGTTAAAAAATAATAATAATTGTACATGCTAAAAGTTATACCTGTCTTAACAAAGAAGATGAACCTGCAGGCAAATTTCCTAGAAATCTGTGAAAGTTTGTGAATTTGATGGGGGAAAAAATCAAGGCCTTGAAAGTTTTTTAAAATAGACTTTAATACATATGGGTCATTAAAAGTGCTTTTTTACTACACTGAATTTATTTTGTTTAACATGTTGTATTTTTTTATAGGCTGTTACATTCCATGTCTCAGCTGCAGGTACGCTGTAATTCTCTGCACACTTATTTCAAGTTTAATTGTCCTTAAAAAAAATGTCACACGGAGACGTCACACTGGCAAAACGCACAAAAAATGCAGCTTTTTCACAGATTTGCTATATGAAGCTATAATGAAAAAACAAGTTTCTCAGTGTTTCTGAGATTATGAATGTATTTCCTCACTTGGGATCACATCATGAACAAAGTGAATGCGGTTGGTATTTTACGCCTTTTCTAGACAAGTCTGTAATTCTTGAATTTCAATGTACTGTAATTTTTTTGGATTTAACATGTTTTATGCTAGCATCACTTTTCTGCACTGTGGCCTCACTAATAATTTTCAGTATTTTCAGTTTTCATGTACATTAAATGTAATAAGCTGCTTGCTGTCTGTTTGAAACATGTTTATTTCTTATTGCTGTTCATGTCTTCTTTTCAGGTGTGTTTCTTTTTTTCAGGGCTGAGACAACCCTGTCTTTCCTGCCAAGATAGTGCCATAAAATTCTCTGAGACATAGCTGCATTTCCAGGCAGAACAGTCGGATAAAAGGGATTGTATTTTACAGAGCCTTCACAGTATTTCTTGCAAGGCCCTTAAACTGTTTTCCTTGTTTTTTCCTTGTGTTGTTGAAAGTTTCAAAGTATCTGCAAAACATACAATACCAACATTTTTTTCTGGCAATTAGATTACATTATCAACATGTTGCCTTTATTTTGACTTAATTTTGGTTGACCATTTTCAGGTGGATTGGTTTATTAAGTTTTATATTCACTTGTCTTGTTTAAATAAGGTTTCAGTCCATTCCTCTGTTGAGTGTAAAGAGTATAATAGGAAGGAAAGTTAAATCTTGTGTTCTTGCATGAAAAAAAATCAGGGATGGAAATAGTTAAGTTTAAAAACTGCCACATGAGGGAGGCTGATCACGCCTGGTCAGGCAAACTCCTGCAGCTCTGCCCTGCTGACACCACAGCGCGTTTCACACACCCCTCCACCTCCACCTCTTTTCCAATTAGCCCTGCTGGGACGGAGGGATGAGACTCGGGTGGGGGTGGGGGGGTTGTTGCTCGGGCAGACGGCTGTGTTCTTTAAACGCCTTTTCTTAGGTCCGACAATATGGTGTGTGCCACTAAACTCTCCTGACAGAATTTAATGTAATTAAAGGATTACAGTGCTGCCGCTCCGAGGCTGCAAACATTTACTACTATACCGACCGACCGAGGTGTTTCCATGCTCTGCTGCACAGTCGGGACGTGGGGTGATTTGACCGGGTCTCTCAGCGTTTTAAAACCCTCCGTTTTGACAGCACAGATTAATCTGTTAAGTTAGGAGGTTTTCCGTCGAGCAGTGGAGCGTTTTACGCACAACCAGGACGCACAAGTGGAGATGACAAGAGCAAAGCCGGAGAGCATATACTGATATCTTTGGGTTTTGGTGAGTTTAATTTAACATCTCCGTCATTAATATCACTGTAAGGCAGAAACTGATTATGTGTTGCATGTGCATTAAGTGCTGCAAGTTCATTTGATGAAGTTTGATGTGTTATTCTGTGTAAAATATAAAGTTAGACTAAGATTGCAAACTTGTGTTGACACTGATTCTGCATTAATTCTCATCTTTATAAAAGCAATTAAAACACCTATCACTTTTTATTTTATTATGTCTGAAACCTTAAATTTTGGATGATGCACATTTTTATTTAACATGTTTGTGATTTAACTTAATAATTTCCCTATTTGCAGACAATTCCCAAAGACTCTAAAGAAGAACGACAACCATCTTGTCCCAAAATCTTTTTCTGTTATGTCTGTCTCCTCTCTGCCCGAATGGAAGCAACTCCTGCTGGAGAAAAAGAGGAGAGAGGAGGAGGAGCGAGAGAGGAGAGAGAAAGAAGAGGAGGAGAAGTTTGCCAGCATGCCCGCCTGGAAGCGAGGGATCATCCAGCGGAGGAAGGCGAAGCAGGACAATTTGGGTGACAGAGAAAAAGAAAGAGACGTCTGCCTGCTGCAGGTGGACGTCAGATCTGCGTCTGATGGTCTGAGTGACTTGGACAGTTTTGTGACAGTCAGTTTGGGAAGTGAGATGTCACTTAGTCCAGATCACGGGTTATGGCTCGATGGAGAGGTCAAACAAGCGAGTCAGGTGTCTGTGGAAACTATAGTCCCGGTTCATGAAAACCCATTTATTCGCACACAGAGTGCATGGAGGAAGGGCAGGGATGCAGAAGGAGGGAACGAGCAAGAAAAGGAGAAAGAAAAATTGAGCCCAAAGGGTCAAGAAGGAGAGTTGGGGAGAGGGAGCGATATAGAGCTGAAAATAGAGAGATTTAGAGATTTAAGTGAAGGACGGGAGAGGGAGAGGAGCAGAGACAGGAGTCAAGGAAGAGACAGAGAGAATAGCAACCAATGGAAAGAGTCAGTTAAAGATGCAGTCAGGGAGCGAGAGTTCCTCAAAGTCAGAAAAGACGAAGAGGACAAAGAGACAGATCAGCCAGCCAGTTCGTTTTCTCCCCACGTCCCTTGTCTTCGGACAATAAGAGCTGATAATATTATAATAATCGAGCAGGACAGGAAAGGCAGCGAGGAGAGAAGGAGTAGATGGAGGGAGGCGGAGAGAGAGAGGCCCGAGGAGGAGCACCAGGGGAAGAGAGGGATGAAGATGGACCTGAGGGAGATCCTGGCAGGAGGAGGAAGCATCACCGAGATCCGAGCCTCTGAGGTTCTCATCATAAAGCCATCGGCAAGCCCCGAAGAGAGGAGTCCAGAAGGAGGAGGAGGGAAAGGTTCGGATGGAGAGAAGTGTAGCATGGACGGGAGGAAGGAGAGTTTGGGCAGGGAGCTCAGAACAGACATGTCCTGGCTGAGAGAGAAAGAGAAGGAGAGACCATGGGGACAGGCGACAGTTATTAAAGACGACAGGAAGGACAGTTTGGACGATAACGTGTTCGTCGATCGAGGAGGGAGGGTCAGCCAGCTGCTGAGTAAATTCGGACAGCACCCCAAGCCTCCGTCCAGATCCAAAAGCTCTGACAATTTTCTCCGACCCGGGAGGAGAAAATACTCTGGAGATGAAGATGAGCAGCAATCTGAGGCGGACGTGAGGAATCTGCTGCTGAAAGGTGTCCCAAAGCGATCGTCTAGCTTCTCAGATCGTGTCGTCTCTGCAAATGAGAATGGTTTAGATGATGACGGGTTTTATGAGAGGAAAATGCGTGAAAGGATACATTCAGATAAGAGCGTAGCGCCGTGGGTCGACATTGCAGGTTTGGGGAAAGAAACCACGGCTAAGATCAAACCGGGCTGCGCCCGTCTTTTTGATAAAGACTGGTTTGGAAAACATAGAGATGGACTTTTTAAAAATGAGAGTGAAAAGACGGGGAACATGCAGAAGAGAAATGACGCAGATATCTCCACCCAGCAGAGGAGTGAAGTTAAAAAAGTTGAGCCTGTCGACGTGAGGGCGGGTGATACAGATGGAGACGAGGGGTTCACAGTGGCGTCGGTGAAAAACACAGAGGGAATCTCGTTTGCAAGAAGAGTCGCGATCAGGCAGGATGGGAAAGCAAGAGCTGGGGGAGAGTTGAAGCGACAGACAGGGGAGAAAAGTTTAGAGATGTGTGGAGAAAAAGATGCCGAGATTGAGGTGAAAGTTTGTGACAAAAAGGATATTCAGAGAGAAGAGGGAAGCTCGATCCCTACTGAAAGTTTGCAGAGGAGTCAATCAGCTTTCACAGAGTGCTCCAGTTTGCTCTGTGCGGTCACAGATAGAGCGAGAGACCCGAACAGAGGGCCACAAGGACATTACCTGCACTCTTTGTTGTCCCAACACACAGAGGAGCTTATAAGTAAAATAGAAAAAGTAGGAGACACAACAGTTTATAGCAACGAGAAAGGAGAACGGGCGTTCAAGGCTGCGTCTGAAATGCCCAAAGGATCAGATCAGGATGTTGGATTGGAGAGTTTAGTTCATGACGTAACCCCCAGATCTCCGAAAAGGATTGCACCCATGGGAATCCAACCAGGTCCCCTCGAGATCCAAATCCCCAGAAGTGTGTTTTACGTCGCCGAAGAAGTGGTGGAGAGAAAAAAGAGTGAAAGCGATGAGGGGCAAGACTGGGAGAAAGGTAAGGGGGTTGAGAAGAGGGACAGCTGGAGGATCGGGAAACCTCTGAGCCGCATCGAGTCCCTGCGAGAGAAAATCAGACAAAGGGAGCTGGAGAGGCTGAGACAAAGGGAGGCACAAGATGGAGGCGGGCGCGAGGGTGCGGAAGCAAATGACACTCAGACAGACGAGAGGGGAACTGAAGTAGAGAAAGAGTGGGAAGCTGCAGCTCATATGCGGAAGAGGCAGATTGAAGTGGAGAGGGGACAGGAAGACGAATCAGCGCAGACAACCACGGCTACATTTGACGTCACACAGGAAGTCAGCGTGTTGAAAACATGTCCTCAGCTTCCTGTTTCTGTCCCGCACTCACAAGCCATCAGAGGAGAGGAAGTTACAAGTGGGTACGGAACTGCTGCCTCCGAAGTTATCTCTGACGGCTCACAGATATCTGATGATGAGAGTGATCCCTTGAAACATGTGGAAGAAGAGCTGAGGCGCCTGCAGGAGACCAGAAGAGAAGAAAAGGAGAAAGAGGAGGAGAAGGAGCTTTCAGAGGAGGAGGAGGAGGGATATACATCGCCTCAAAGTCCTGTGCAATCTGTCTCCCCTTTGCCGTCTCATCCAAACTCCCTTGCAGCCATGAGTCGGATCTACAACCTGGAAACAGTTGGCTCAAGGTCGGGCTTGTGTCTGAGGGAGAGGACTGTGGACATCCCGGCAGTGCACCTTGTCAAAGTGAAGCCTCTCATGTCAAACGCACAGCAGGGGGACGGCAAAACATTCCCAGGTGAGGACATTTGTGGTGTTCAGACGATACAACGACAGATAGAGCAGTTTCAGCTAAAAGAGCAGGAAAAGTCTTCACCAAACGCTCCTCGCAAGGACAGAGAGACAAAACAGCAAAGCCCCAGAGGAGCGTTAAAGCACCAGGTGAAGGACCACGCCACACCTGAGAAAGCTCAAGAAACGTCAAACCCCAAAATGTCTCCTCGGCGTATTTGCTCTCCGACATCTCAGCTCAAACAATGTAGCCAAACTACTACCGCCCCCCCCTCGTTCCTCAGGAGCCAATCTCCGGACAATACTCTGAAACCCTCTGATAGCGCCCCGACGCCGGCCTCCTCCCCGAGCTCCCCATCTCCCGCCCCGTCTCCGAGCATCTCTCCATCTCCCACCCCATCGCCCACGCTCTTCTCCATCAGAAGTGCCTCTGGAGGTCATGTGAAGAGAGGTGCCACCATCACAATCACCCCAAAGAAGCCTGCAGGTGGAGGAGGAGTGACGGGGTCCACAACGGGATCTACAGCAGCAGGGTCGAAACCTGCAAAGACCTCGCCGCAGCAGGCCCAGGTGACCTCCACTGTGCCCGAGCCAGTGAAGAAGAAGTACCCCACAGTGGAGGAGATTGAGGTGATTGGCGGATATCAGAATCTAGAGAAATCGTGTCTGATCAAGAAAGGAGGGACACCGAAAAGGGTGAGTGGAAACTGTTTTTTTTTTGTTTGTTTTCCACTCAGATTAATGAAAACAGAACAACGGCCTTATTGTCCTCCCAACCAAACAAGCAATGGCACCAAAAAGCTGCAAAGAGATTATCAGCATCTTCCAGGAAACTGAAAGGAACAGTGTGTAAGATTTATGTTTTGTTTCCTGCCATCTAATCGTGAGGACTGCAGATTGCAACCAAAACATCTTTTCAGGAGCTGAATAGTCCACAGAGGTCCATCCTCTCCAAAACAAACACACCCGGTGATTTAAACTGTAAAAACACTCAATATAGCAGTTTCACGTCAGAAAAACAGTGTTTGTCTGACGCTCTTGTTGCAGAAGCTGCTAACTATAGTGGCCAACACAAAAACACAAAAACACAAAAACGTGAATGGCTCTGTAGAAATATTGTGGTGCAACATGGCAGTCATCTTAAACGAGGACCTGCTGCCATGGTATATCTAAGAGGCTCATTCTAAGGTAACAAAAACATAACATTACTTATTTTCAGGTGATTTTACACTAAAGAAAACTTGTTAAATTACATTCAATTTCTGCCAAGATATCCACTTAAATCCTACACACTGGACCTTTAATATGTCATGTTGCAAAAAGGCAAACTGGAAGATTTCTGATTTCAAAATCTTGTCAGACTAAGCCAGATTTCAAAAGCACGGGCGCTCCCCTGCTTTCTAAAAGTCATCGGAGGTGGTCCAGAGGGCATCGCCGTCCCTGGTTGTCGAGCAGAATTCCCTCTCTCTGGGAGAACATCCCTTTTGATTGAGAAGTACGATCACAGACACCGACCTAAGCCGGTTAAAGCCTTATCAGGCACGACATCTTGATTCTTAGCCATAAAATCCTGGAGTCATCTGCTTTGCCATTTGCCTCTGTGGTCTGATTCTTTGCAGACTTTTGACTTCTACCCTATGATCATGATTTTACCATGCATATTTTAGCCTAACATGTGGGCAGCAGCGAAAAAAAGACATACTTTTGGAAGTGCAGAAAGACAGAGAAAATAAACCGATTGTTGCTTTGTTCCCTAGTCTAACTTTGCTCTTGAAATTAAGGTATTTACAACTGAAAAGTGTTTAATGTTGCACCCTTTAGTTTAAGCTTCTGTTGTAGGATTAAACCACAACAAATAGCAGCATTTCTCCATTCTGTTTTTACCCAACGTCACATGCGTGTCTGTGTGAATGCATGTGAAGACACCGTGCTGGTATTTACAGTAATTCAGTCTGAGCAGAATCGACTTTTTCTACAAACGAATTTCACCAGAGTCAAAGTTCATGTTAGGACTTTCTGCTTCCTCTTTTAAACTTTTCCTGAATCCACTCCTTGTTTGAGAAAGAGTGGGAGAGGAGCTCAGAGCAGAAATAAACCGTCTGTCCTTTGAAACACTATCCTGTGTGGATGCATCTGACTGTATTTATGTGTTTCATTGCAGCTGGCTGATTTTTTACAGGAATAATATTGATTTTTAATGTATTTTTTGCATATGAGTTGTTAAACTTCTGGTAAAGTCCCCTCAGTCAGTCACTGAGTGTGTTGCAGGCTGCTTCCTCGTTCCCTTGCCCCAATTCTGCCGTTTTTGTCGAGTCAGCCCTCTCTTCCCCTCAGACAAATCTCTCTTTGTGTCTTCTTGGCTGTTTGGTAGCGGGGGTTTGGTTTGTTAGACTGGAGTCTTGGCAGAGTCATTTTTGACCACGCTGACCCTCCGCAGCATGGCTGACTGTAACTGACAGCAGGCCGCCAGCTCTCTTAGTCTGACGTGGGTGAAGTGGAAAGAGAAAGAAGTGAAAATACCTCCACGATGGTCAATAGAAGATGACAGTTTGACAGTCATACTGGACGGATTTAAGAGCTTTTATTTAACAGAAACTCCCTGTCACACTGCGTGTTTTTGCTCACTTCCTCTTTCACACTTCACTTCCTCCAAACGAGAGACACGAGGAAGTGACGCTGTGCCCACTTTTAAATCGCCAAAAACGACTCAGACACCATCTGTTTAAAATGACTCAACTAATGGACACGAGTAAAAAAGAAACTGGAGTTTGATGCAGATAAATGAGTCCAGCTCTCGATCGGCTCGACGCGGTGACCTCTAATGAAATGAACAATCAGTTACCTTTAAGTCCGCTTTTAGCCGCCACTTTAGTGACCACTTTACGGCGGTGATTCTCTGACCACCTGTCGCTCTCTCGTTGATGTCCTTCAGACTGTTTGACGTCAGGCCTCCTTCCCTCCCCCATCTGAACCCATGCCATCATGTCACAGAGGGGGGTGACCTGCCTGTCCTCGTCTTCCTCCTCGTTTATTTTCCTCTACATGTTTATACTGTTACCTCGGACTGTCGCCCCATGAAAATCACCCTGTGTGGCTTGATTCAGACTCTTGAAACTTAAATTGAAAGATTATGATATTTTTTTCTCAATTGATTTTTAAGAATCTGACATTTTTGTCACAAGCTTATTTATTTATTTATTTGTTTGTTTGTATTAGAATTTTTTTGTCACCTTGTTTGTAAATGAGATGAATTTTTGGCGTTTTTTTTTCTTATTTTAAATTTAAAAATCTGACATTTTTGTCACAATCTTATCCATTTATATATCTATCTGTAGTATACATTTTTACAGTGTTTGTGAATGGGATGAAATGCAAAAAATGAAAAAAAAATCTGACATTTTTTACTTATTTATTTATCTGTTTATATCAGATTTTTTTCCACATGTAGTATATTGTAAGCAATCCCATGCATGCTTAAGAAAGGAGTAATATTGTTTTCTTAAACTATAAAAGCCTAAATTGGCAGTAGTCTCAGTAACACTCCTCTGAATGCAGAGTAACACTTGACTGCACCAGCAGACTTGAACCTGTGAAGAACTGTGGTCAGATATGAATATAAATACTAACTTCCTGCTTGAAAACTTCCCTCTTTCGCTTGTTTATTCTCCCTCTCTTTCAGTTTCTGTGTCTCACCCGGTGCCTCTGCCGTCCTGCTGTGTTAGCCCCGGTTAATCGGGTTCAGCGAGGGAGGATTAGCCTCCTGTTCCTTAGCATGATTCGCCCAGCCTCTCTAATGCAGAGCTATTATCTGCACTCCTCTGCAGACAGCTGCCGTCAGGGTGAAGCTGTGCTAACTCGAACCGTGTGTACAGCGTGGTCGTACATTTCTGCACCACTGGGTGTGTTTACTACTGCTCACATCAGGGCTGTTATTATAAGGCACACTGTGGATGTTCTGCGCTGACCCATCGGCCTGGTTTCTGTCGGGTGTGTTTACACCCCGCTGACCTTTGGGTAAACAACTCCACGCAAATATCCTTCAGTCCAAGCAAAGACGAGCTAAACGTTCTTCTTTTCCAACACTTGTAATCAAAGTCTCTGCTTTGCTTGCATGTTGTTTATCTGTGTCTGTCCCTGAATAATCAATAAGTTGGTGCGTGAAGCGTTCAGTCAGTAATTACTCCGCAGACGGAGTATTTCGGCCGTGCTAAGCCTCACGCTGTCAGTTAACATTACACTGACAGAGTACAAACATCTCACAGACGCAGACCGAGACCTCACTGACTCAAAGCTTTGGTTACATTTGATCATGTAGAGAGATGAGAGAAAATCTGCTGCAACATGGGCAAAAATGGTCATTTTAATTCCCACCTTTTTTTTTTTTTTACATTATTTTCCATTTCCATGCAATGCTTTATTTTGATTTGATTTGAAGATAATTTTATAATTAATACACAGTGTTTGAAACCCTTTAATAACTTGGTAGCCATATTTTGCCATGTTTTCTTTACTATCTGTACAGTAAAACAGAGTTTCTTGTCATTAAATTCTGTGGTCTTTTCACAGTATAGGGTGATATGGAGAAAATCAAATATCCCAAGATTTTTGACCAGTTACTTCAGTATCAATATTACAACAACGCTGAAATTGTAATGTTGTCTATTTACACAATGAGATTTTTATAAACAATCATGAATAATGTGGATGTGACGATAAAGTGGTAAATGAGAGACAAGTCTGGAAAGTTTAATAAAACTTAATCACTTTCCTCTAATGCAGCCTTTAAAATCAGAAAAAAAGACAACACTTAAGTTATTATAATATCCAAAATCTAAGACAATATCCAGGCTCATATCACGATATCCATATGATACTGATTTATTGCCCACCCCTGTGATTGTATTCAAATCTGGCAGGTAAATTGGATCAGTACTGAGTCAAATTATGTTAATGTGATGTCAATTTGAAAACCTGCTACAGGATTTATTCTGTCACTAATCAACTAATCAGAACTCGAAGGCTTCCTTGAATTGAGATGGTGTAGAAACCTCTCAAGCTATGTGATCGCATCCGGGCTCTTCATATTTTGTCCCTTGGGCAGAGGCCACACACATCACTAAAATGATGCCGGGGGCAGCCTTTTGCGTTATATTTTGATGCAAAAAAATACAACTCAAAAGACGTAAGCAGCAAGACAGTGTACTTGGTTGGGTCCAGGTGGCATTTTGACCCAGGAGGGGTCGGCGTTTAGAAGGGATGATGGTTACGTTTACGCACCGATGTTGCCAAAAAACCCCCATGTGTGAGTAGAACAAACACTGCAATTTGTTTATTGGTCTTGAACGCTTGTTTCCTACATCTAGGTCCAGTGTTTGTTAAACTCAGCCACCTCCTCCTTATTTATTTTTCCCTTTATACGTTTTTTTTGGGGGGGTTCCTTATTCGAAGGACAGAGGGAAATTGTGATTTCTGATAACAGGCTTTATAAATAAACTAACCTGACTTGACTTGACCCCTCTCCACCCACCATAATGAATTCATCACAATCCCAGTGAAACGTGTGTTCATATTGACAAACGAGCTTCCATGTTATTTTTGCACTTTTGTTTAATGCAGTAAATCAGCCAATACTAGTTAGTTTATGTTTCAGTTTTATTTTTGCAAGCAGTGTGGGGCAAGTGGCAAAAAAAAAAATAATTTTTTTTTCCAAATAAACACAAATGGAAATCTCAGTCAGCCCAAGAGTGACTTACACGACAGCACTTCAACAAAAGGACAGTATGGTCACTACAGTAATGACACAGATCTCACACAGATTTGTTTATTTGTTTATTATAAGGATCCCAATAAGCTGATGCCCACGTGACAAGCTAGTCTTCCTGGGGTCCAAGACATCAAAACTTTACATCACAACAGAAACAAATAATACAAATTAATGGTAAAAAAATAAAGTAAAAAGGGGAAGAAAAATAATAATAATAATAATAATGATTAATAATTAAACAATAAAAACTCTGCAAAAAAAACTGCAAAAACAAAATATTATTATTATTATTTTTACAAAACAAGATAGATAAATAAAGAAAATAAAAATCAGTAATAATAATAGTAGTATAAATACAACAATACAACTGCAGGGAAAGTAGGAGTAGTAAACAAATGCTAAACTATGCTAAACTAAAGTATGTCTGGCCAAGCGGCGTGCCCAGGACATGAGACCACGCTAAAGCTGCCTTAAATACAAAGCATAATACAAAACACAAAACATGCAAAACACCTTCAAATGCCACCTGTGAGGTTATTATTATGCTGTCAGTATTTTTAACCCTTTTTGAGTGCATGTCAAATGGTCTGCAGAGCCAGTGAGGAACGAAGCAACAAATAAAAAACCCACAATAATAAAAGAAAAATTCTAATATTCATTTGACTGGATTAAAAGTAAAATAATCTTCTCTTTACTCACGTCTGTAGGGAAAGGTGTGTTTTGACGAGGACCAGCTGGAGCAGGTGTGCGAGTACCCATCAGAGACCTCCATGCTGGCGTGTACCCCCTACCCTCACGACCTGTGGAGGATCGACAGGCTGCAGGGAGACGAGGCGCAGGAGGAGGAGGCTGAAGTGGACGGAGGACCGATTGTGTCCAAAAGCACAAGGAACATGGGGATTGCAACAGGAGGGGGTCTAAGAGTGGGTCAGTGTCACCCCCTTCTCAAAAAACACAACGTGTGATGAGTGAGATTATGGATTCAGATTGTTTTGATGTCTCACTGTGAAACTGTCGATAGGTTCGGACTTCACTCAGGCTGAGATGGTTTTTCTATTCTGTTCATTTTCACTGTGTTAAACTTTTCTTATATTACATGTCTGTCGATATTCTACCAGATCCTTTTTTTATTGTCAACAAATCCCAGGAAAACACCCAAATCAACAGTGAATTATTATTTTTCTTGTGAAGCCAGAGCCTGTTTTAGCTTATTTCTTTGCACCAGAGCGTCCCTGTCTAACTCACGACTCATCAAATACTGACGCTTGGTCAGCAGCCCTGAGCATCAGACACTGATGCTCAGGGACACCCTTTATGAGGAACTGCCACAGTATAAAGAGCGAGAAAATACTCGTAGGGCGGGCAGGAGGGAAGGTGGATGGGTCAAACAAACTCTGGACTTTCAACAGGGAGCCTGCTGTTTGTTTCCTGTGTGAAACCAAAAGTAAAGCGAGTTATTTTCATAACAAAGTAGTGTGCCAGTATGTGTATTTATGCTCTTATGTCACATAGTAACAAATGTAGTTATTTTAAGCCAAACCATGATGTCATGATGACACCTAAGGAGGTATACGTAAAAACAAAGTTTACCAACTTTCTAAGTTTATTTTGAAAACTGACTGCAAGAGGAAACTGTACATTTCTTGTGAAAACAAGTTTATTTTGAAAAGACCTGTAATGAGCAATAATTAACATTTTGTACCACTGACTCCTTTTTCATGTCTGCTTGCTCTTTTGTGAAACAGTTTATATTATGACAGAGGATGCTAATTAAAAGGCAATGGTACCACAGCTAATAAGCTACAGTCGCTTCCTAAATTTTAGACCCCCAAGGCCAGATCTTGCTGAGAATTTTTTTCATTTTAAACAATGGTGTGACCGGACGTTCAACGTTAGCTTTGGTCTTTTTATGGGATTTATCGACAATAAGAAAAACTGCACTAGCCTTCAAAAAACTGACCAGTTTTCAGAGTTTTTGCAAATGTTAGCGCTTCAGCAGTGTGGACAAGTTCAGCGGAAAAAATAAACTGTCAAAACATTGGTTTTAAATGCAGCAGTGAAAAAAGTATGCGTGTTAGAAATGGATGTTATTAGAGAGCAAATGGAACGGTATGGTTGCATTTATGGTCCTCAGGAAGCCATAAATGTCGCTGTTGGTGAATGGGATGAAGTCAACTCCAAAGATGTAAAATAAACTAGAATAGAAATCCTCGATTCACCTTATTTACCTTCCATTTTCGTCTCTCTGTCTTCCAGATGAGTCTTGTCCTCGGTAGAAGCCAGTCAACTTCGCCAAAATTGCCCATGTGACAAGATCACCAACATTTTGTTGAGCGATATTACGTGATTTTTATGGTTTTGCTCAGTGGTGTTTGTAATTAGCATCAGAATGAATGAGCGTTGTGGAAGAAATGTACAGTTTGATTTATGCAGTGGAACATAAGTGTTTACTGGGGAAAATATATCACCTGGTTTTATTTTCAGGGAAACTGGGGGACAAATGTGAATGTATAAATATGGTACATATTGTATAAGACCCTCGGGTGTGCACTGATGGGCGTTGAAGGATCACTTGTCTATGCAATGTTATGATAAGATTTTATTTTTTAGTTTATTTGATAGTTTCTTAATTACTTTCTATATTTAAATCTGCCTCAGCACAGAAGAGTGATGTTTATATCATCTGGTTTCATGTGCCTGCTGGATTTGCTCATACAGATGATATAAAGATCAGTTTATATTTGATTTTGTCTTGTTTGAAGCCTTTTTTTTTTTCGGGAAAAAAACTCCTCTCAGTGGGTGTTGAACGTTGCAAGAACAGGGTTGGTGCAATGTGTGCGGGATGGTCCGTGTGTTTTGTGGGGTTTAATTAAGCCTTACTGTTCACAATGACAACTCCAGGATATAAATAAAGTATAATTTTGTGTTTTGTTACGTGGAAGTGGAGAGAAGCGTGTGAGTGAAAGTCCCTGAGAGGAAACAGAGCAGAGAACAAACAATTAACAGATTAACTTCATCATTTTACAGCTGCTATCTGACTTTTGGCTGTATCACATTCATAATACAATATATACAGAGTTTTTCTTGTTTGTAAATGAATATTTTAATTGGTAAAAGAAGAAAAAAATTAATTCTTTGCAAAATAGTTTTTTTCTAAGATGGTTGAAGAAGCTGGCTTCAAGAGAATAAATATAATAAATATCCATGAAAACAGTTTTGTCTCATTTTATTTATAAATGATGTGTACATAACTGTTCCTCAGCTTTTTGATCAAAAATGCTCCTCAGAATTTATTTTCCAGTACAGATGAACAGTTATCCAATGTGAATAAAAACTATGGCAAAAATATTCCAAATATATGAAATATACTGAGATGGAAAGTTTATTCTTGGCCTTGGAGGAAAGCATATTAAACAAAACAGTCGCCACAGTGCTCTCAGTAGCTGCTCTGGAGCTTGTAGTTGTGTCACATGATCTTACTCAGCAGATGGAGTTTCCCTATTGTGATGGAAAAGACTACAATTTCCTTTTTTTCCTAAATACTTTAAAAAGTATATTGTTGAATATATTGAAATATATACATTCAACAGCAACAACAGACAGCAGCACAACAGCTCACATTCGAGGTAGCCTTTATGAAATTAATTGTTAAATAAACAAATAATTTTAGAAGTGATGCAGCTTTTGTAAGCTTCTGTATTATGATAATTGGCACAATATCAGTAAAGACAATGTGTTTAAAAAATTAATTTGATGGGGAAAACAAACTGTTATGACCAAGAGATAGCTGATTGTAATACTAGCCTACTTAAATAATAAATAGCTATAAAAGAAAAAACAAAACAAAAATTTTGGGGGGGAGAAATGGAAACCAGAAATTGTTGCACTACTTATTGCCATGCTTACTGTCTTGTGCATAATGTTTGTTATTATCTTGTTTATCGAGGCCGGCTCTTAGTCTACATGTTAACATTGTAGTGTATTTTTTGTATTGTTTATTAATAGAAAAAACAGATGAAAATAAGCTTTTCAAGGCAAACATTGGCTCTTTGTCACTACCTTTCTTTTGAAATAATGACCATGATATATATACAAAAATGAAAGAAAAAGACAATAATGATACATTTTTAAAAAAGGATTATGAGAAAGTGCTACAATAAACACATAATTATAAATGTGTAATTATGATCATTATAAATATAGTTTTTCCCTAGCCTTTAAAAAAATTACTTTTCTAAATTTACAAACGCCTAGCAATTTATGGAAAATTTCTAATTTCTTAATTCCCATTTTTTGCGTATTTTTGAAAGAAATTGCCCCAGTTTGCTTTGAGTTTAAATGTTTAAATACTAAGTGAAAGGTTTCTGAAAGCGCCACAAGATGAGTCTCTACCTCGCCAGGGTTTCATGAGGAGAAACAGCGACACCCTGCGGACAGATGCGGTATTGCAAGTGATGTCTCAACGCTCGGTGACGTCGCTGTTTACACAGACATTTTTACGTCAACACGTGTGCAGGCTTGTAGCGTCAGTTAAGGACGTGAATCTTTGCATGTTCGCAGGTTAGAGGAACCAAATACGGAGGGGGCTGACTTTTTTCCCTCATGCACCGATGTTTTCAAACTAGGATCCGTCGAGCGACGAGGAATCTACTCCCACCATGGACGAAAAGTAGGAGGAAGAGTCTCTTCTTCTTCTTCACTTTGGCGATCTGACTCGGTGCAGATTGTGCAAAAAAGTTAGCAGGACATAAAGCCAAAGCTGCTTTTTGTAACATAGATGCAAAGCAGCGTGGATTACTGATTTAAGGAAGCATGATTTTGAGGAAAATACAACCAGGAACCTGCAGGGCATGGCTGTCCCGGGTGAGGCGTTTTCTGTTTTTGGACTTCACTCATGAGTTGACATGTTGGTTTATATCCTGACATACAGTGTGGTTATTATAGCAGCGGAGCTGGTAAATGAGTAACAGGCAGCTGATCGTGTTTCCACAATCATATCTGCACACTTCCTATTTTAATACGCCCTAGTCGTTCCCTGCTTTAATTGGCCTTTAGTCAAACTTTCATGGAAATCATCGCACTGACATGCAGAGTTACTGCACCACCACTGTGGTTAACTTAAAAAATTAATTCAGGAAGTTTGCAGTGCAATAAATAAAAGCATTACACTTCACGTTATGCAGAAATCCAGTTAAACGTATGTCCTTCTCTTCAGTGGTTGAATGTAAAAAAGTGCTTTACTTAAATATTAATTTGAGGTACTTGTACTTTTCTTTAGTATCCTCTCTTCAAGCCACTTTATACTTTTACTCCTACATTTTAGAGGGAGTATTGTATTTTTTACTTTACTACATTTATCTGTTTATTAACAGCTTTAGTTACTTTACAAATTAAGATTTTTGAATAAAAAACACAAAAAGAGTTTATAAAAAAATGTGATTAAAAAAAAAAATTAAATGACCAAAAAGTTTAGACGATTACAGCTGCAACAGTTAGTTGATGAATTAAACAGTCGATTTGCAGAAAATTAATTGCTAAGTATTTGGATAAATATTCAAGACGTTTGGGGTGTTTTTTCTGTTTTTATTTTAAATATTGTCAAATTTTGGTGTGTTTTTTTCTGTTTTTTATTTTGACATTTGCAGTGTTTTATTCTATTTTTTATTTTGAATTTTTGGATGGTCTTTCTTTTTTTGATAATTTGGACTTTTTTTTAAAAAAAAATGTAATGTTCAGGTTTTTGAATGTTTGTATGTGTTTAAGATTTTTCTGCACAGGGTATGTTTACCTTTAATATGTAAAGTACATTTTCCTGATTGTTCGTACTTTTACTTAAGAGCCATTTTCAATGCAGGACTTGTACTTGTAACAGCGTATTTTCACAGGGTGGTATTAGTACTTTTACTTAAGCAAAGGATCTGAATACTTCCTCCACTCCTGCATCTGTTTCCAGGTTTCGCTGAGGCAGGAGCTGTGTTTCTCCTCCTCTGTGCCCCCGCAGCCGGTGCCCCCTCTGGCTCACACCCTGCAGGCTTATCTGAGCTCCCTGGAGCCCCTGCTGCCCCCCGAGGAGCTCAGCCACACCCGCAGGATGGTGCAGGAGTTCGGCCGGCCGGGCGGCCTCGGTGCGCGGCTGCAGGAGGGACTGGAGAAGAGAGCCAGACACACCAAGAACTGGGTCTGTGTGTGCTGTGTCCGTGTGGGAGATGTGACAGATGTTGGACGTGGATATGGGCGTGTTTTACAGCTCAGAGAGCTGCTGTTTGGTGTTTTAATATGTCAGGCTAAAGCGGTGGTGCCAAAAAACAAAACCCTACCTGCTCTACAGCTCTCACTGAAAGGTCAACTCTGACTCCGATGACTCAAAATAATAATAAATACATGTAAGATAATCTGCTGTGGATCAAGTATTTGATCAAAGAAAGAGGCTTCAAAAGAAAATGATAAATTCTCAGCAAAACTGTGTGTGTGCTTCGAAAAAGCTGCACAATATGAGTATTTCAACACTAAAAATTGATTTAATAATTCAGTGTTTGTAAGTACGAAAAGATTTATTGTATACACAAGAGCAACAGAAAAACTTTTGCAAAACACAAAATACAACAAGAAAAAAAGTAAAAAAACAGTTAAAAAAGCCTTAAAATATACAATCCTAAGACACGTAATTTATTTATTTTATTCAAGCTAATTCAGTAATTTGTGACAAAATTTAGAGGACAAAATCCCTATTTTGCAACACTAACAAACTATGGAAATTAATACTGAGTTATTAAAAATAATAAATAACATATCTCAGAAATCAGTTTGGATTTTGAAAATTGGCAACAACAAAAAATGGGTCTGAAAACACATTTTTATAAAATTTAAAATAGTTAAAAAGTGTTTAAAATTGAAGAATGAATGAAGTTTTTATCATTTTGTCGTACATATAACTGCCCAGTCAAGACCAAATATCACATGTATAATCATATTTATTGAATGTCAATCCTTTGTGTGTGTGTGTGTGTGTGTGTGTGTGTAGATCTCACCCTGGTGGGTGCAGTGGGCGTACTTGGAGAGCAGACAGCCGCTGCCTGTGCACTCGAACCCGGCTATCTCTCTGCCCAGGAGAGATTATAATGACTGGAGGAGCCAGTTAGTGTGAGTCAGCAACAACAACAACAACAACAACAACAACAACAACATACACACTACAGCAACATAAATGCAGCAGAATGAACACTTGTTGCTGCTTTAATGCGAGGCAGCAGCCATGGAGTCTGTAACATATTTTTTATCATTAGCAAGTACAGTTCACCTTATCAATAGGCAATAAATGGCGATCATTACACCTCGGAAAAACCATTTTATGACACTTCAGCTTCCCTGTTAGTTGATCAGTCATCTAATTCGTTATCAAGGTCTCGATCAACTGAGGCATACTGAGATGATCATTTGTTTTTTGTACATTTTTAAACTATCAGTATCAGACCATTAGAGGTTAAAAATATCCCCCAAAAATCTCTTAACTGTTAGTTAGACAAAGTCCACGTGTGTATTTCAGTGCTGTGTGTTTGTTTCCGTTGACGACACTCAGTCACGATGTTGACCTTTAAACATGATCTGGATGCACACCTGTTTATTTATATGTTTTGTCCAAATCTTTTTTGTCATTAGGACTTTATAGTCTGATTGCCTGCTCCTGTGTGGGCTGAGAAAACTCTGCAGCTTTTAATCTGCCTATAAAATGAGAAATTTGACTGTTGTCGAGCTTAAATTTTGGACATTTTGCTAAAAATTCTTGCAGTTACCTCTGTGATGATCAGAGTTGTTATGGTCATGAAATTCCTGGAAAGGTGATGAAATACTTTGGAATTACCAGAATGTTTTAGAAAAGCCTTGAATTTAAGTTTGGTTTTTTTGGCTGTTTACATTATGTCCATAAAATTCCCCAAACATGTCTAACATTACGCGAAATACGTTGTATTTAAACTCTAGCGCACCAATGCTTGACTGTTTGATTTTTGGTTTTCTATCCTCCAAAAAAGGGCGCAGCATCGATGTTTTGCACAGCTCTGGTCTATATGCATATGCAACATGTGACAGCAGGAATGGCTAATTTGCAGGATAGTACGTGCTAACGCTATTCACAAAGAGCACTTTTTTAGGCCTACCCACTTTAAATTACTTAGTCATGGAAATGGAGTAAATCATTATGGAAAAGTTTAGAAAATTCATTGATAAAAATGTGTGGGAAACCTGGATGTTTGATTGTTTTCGGTGTAATTTAACACCTTTAGCAGGTGTCACTGAATATGAACTGTTTGTTTTGTGCAGTGATGAATTTTCCGCCTGTGCACGTGGAAAATAGAGCACGTAACCTGCTGTGTCACATGATAAAACACCATGTTTGTCTCCACTTAGGTTTGCATCCAAACTGATCGCAGCTGTTCTGGACTTCAAGGCCAAAATCAACACGTAAGTTTGACTGATTCGTTAATAAAGCAGTTAATGTTCTGGTGGAAGAAAAATTCAGATCCTTTATTTCAGTAATATTAATATTGAGACAGTGGAAAAGTCCTGAATTCATAATTACACTAAAGTGAGAGTGCAGAAGAATCATTTACTTAAAGGGACACATCGCTGTTTTTCAACCAGCTTTCTGTGTGTGTGTGTGTGTGTGTGTGTGTGTGTGTGTGTGTGTGTGTGTGTGTGTGTCTGTTTGAGGCGGGAATATGCCGTGTTATTGTTTAGAAAGCGTTGCCGACACATGTTGTTATGTTACGCTCGATGCCGCGTTGCAGCGTATAATCACATACGGGAGCAGAGTGATGCCGCCGTCGGTTGGTTCATTGATTGGTCTGGTGCGACGCAGTGCATTGTGGTAGTTGTAGGTTTTCTACCTCTTGAAAAAAGCAAACACCACAGCTCTTTTTCTCTGTTTTCTCTGGTCATGTAGCACCGATTTTAAAAGTTATTGCGTCTTTCTACTGCATTGACAGCCTTATTTTGTGAAAAAAAGACCATCTTTCCAGCACTGAAATACTTCTTTAAAGTGAAAACAGTATTATTGTTTTTAGTGGTCCTTTTTATAGTGTTATACATATTTTATTGGATAATGTACATTTGTGTATAAAAGTATAAGAAGCATTTTTTTGTCTTTGTTCGTCATGGTTGAGCTGATTTTTACCACTTGGCTGCAAAAAAAACCCAACTCGATTTCAGACTAAATCAACTGATAAGAGCATTTTTGTTTTGACTAAACAGTGTGCCAAGTTTTAGAGGATCATCGTGTGTTTTATATGAAGAATAATCTGCAAAATACGGACAATAGCTTTTAACTTCAAATATCAGATGAAGTAATGGAACAAAAGGTACAATATTTCACTCTAAAATGTAATGGAGTAGAAGTATAAAATGCCATAAAATGAAAATACTCATGCAAAGTTCTTTAAAACTGCACTTAAATACAGTCCTTGAGTAAACTCCACCACAGGATAAAAAGCTCATTGAAGCTCAGATTAAATGTTGCACAGTTCTGTATTTTGTCAATGCTCCTTTTCTGCTGGGATGAACACAGTAATTATTCAGGATTTACAGTAACCTCATTACAAGCAAATAAATAATCTGCTGCAGCGGTCTTTAGAGCCGGTTATTAACTATAAACTGTCGTAAACTTTTGTTCAAGTGCTGCAGTAACTGTTCAATCTGTCGTGTTACAGTCACTTTCTCTAGTTTCTATTTTAGTGCTTTATCCTTCGGCCGGGCTGAAATCTAAATCTGCCAACACTGAAACAGTATCTCTGTAAAGCCCGCAGCTCACCACTGAAGCGTCTCTGCCATGTGTGCCTTTTAACCCTTTATGGTTATAAAAGTCTTTGTTTCTGTCTGTTTAGAGCAACAGTATCAGGATATTTATGATTTTGTAATCTGTAAGTGTGTTACAGTATGAACCCCGCCCTTCTGGCCTCAAATCGGGATGAACTGTAGTATTTTTGGCTGAGTTCTGCTTTTTCCTGGAGCTCCTTTTTGTGTTTCCCTTTTTTTTTTTTTTTAATAGCCAGACCTACAAACAGTCTGTCCTTTCACATGCACATAAAACAGTATCTGAATGTGACTGTTTACATTTACCAGTAGGTATACTAAGCAAAAATGGTAGGTTGCTGTTTATTTACAGTAACACCAGTAAAAGTTAGAGTGAAAGCCAAGTCCAGCTTTGTCTGCTTAGCATTTCACCTCCTATATTTGCTTTTTATTTGCGCTGTATCTGTTATCTTTGTCTCTTTCTATTGGATTGTTCCTTTCGGTTTTGTACCTTGACGCTACTTTTTCATAAATTGCCGTTCTCATCCTGCATGCTGTGCCTTGGAACGCCCCTAACGCCCATAACAATATATGAAGAAAATACTAACGTAGCTATAGTACATGCAAAACAGAAAGTAACATTAAAACGTCAGTTCCTAAGACAGGAACCATTTTTTTGGTCAGCTCCTCCTCCAACAATTACACATTAAAGCCTCAGATGTTCCTGCGTCAGTAATAACAATAATCCAACAATGTCTCCTACAGCAATATATGTAAATAAACTCTTATAGGGGTTTCTTATACATTCAGCTTTTTGTCAGATTTGTGACCAGTAGTGGGAAGTAACTAAATACTTTTGCTCAAGTACTGAGCTTAAAGGGACAGTATTCCTTAAAATCAAAAGTA
Source organism: Plectropomus leopardus (assembly GCF_026936395.1). Taxonomy (NCBI): domain Eukaryota; kingdom Metazoa; phylum Chordata; class Actinopteri; order Perciformes; family Serranidae; genus Plectropomus; species Plectropomus leopardus. Next base: position 23,869,172 of record NC_142192.1, read on the forward strand.
AATATTTTTCTTCTTACCTGTAGTGCTTTTTTTAATTTTATGATTGGTTTGGCGCAAGTTGCCACGTGTTGTAGATGTCAGCCATGGAGATGTTTTTTTTTGTTGGCTTGTGGTACTTGAAGTACCCAAAAGTAGAAATCATGACCTGGTTACTCAAGATAATCCACAGACCTTGTTGTGAGCAGTTTCATGTAGGCACTTTTTTTCTTTGTTTCGAAGTACAACTGTCAACTGTATCACTGTGCAGAAGGAAGTGTACATCTACTCATGGATGTACACATTAATGGCGTCCTCCTTCTGCAAGGTAGTTCGGTTGGCGGGTGCAGTTTAGGTCTGTGGATTATCTTCAGTAACCGGGTCACGATTTCTGATAAGAGATATTTCTTTTGAGCTTTTCAACTGCATTTTTTGGTGCATTGATCACCATAAACCGAGTGACATCTAGTTCCATTACGTGTGAGAGAAGGCAGACATCTCTATGGCCTTAAACACTCGGCAAATAACACCAAAACCATCTAGACTAATAAATAGCACTACAGGTAAGAGGAAAAACATGATTTTTGATTTTGGGGTGAACTATCCCTTTAATTCCACTCCATTTTCTCGTACTTTATGCTTTTACAGCTACAGCTATAACAACAAAATAATTATATCATTTTAACATAAACACACATCGTCTGTCTGCCTCTCTCTCAGCGGCCAGCTGCCGGTGGAGTTCATGCGAGGGAAGCCTCTGTGCATGGAGCTCTACCCGCTCCTCTTCTCCTCCTGCAGGATCCCCGGTCCCAAACACGACTACATCGCCCACCACGGACGCTCCCGACGCTCGCCGACGCACATCACAGTCGTCAGGAACTACCAGGTGGGCTATGTCAACAACAGATGACGCTGTCGGACATGTATTCTCTGTTTCCTTGTTATTGACTCAACATAATTAATCTGAATTTTAGGACGGCGAGTTCTACATCAGGCATGTTGCAGGCGTGTTGAGGCTTGTGCAGTCACACCTTTGTTTTTTTTAAAACTTTGCTGCCTGTTTATTGGTTTCTTAAGAGTTAAACTAAATGTAACAAGTCTTGGGAACAGGAGTCACAAGAAGCTGTTTTATTGGACATATTTTTGGCTGCAGGTCAGACAGAAGAATCAAAACAAATCTGATTGTGAACATAAGCCTCAGAGACGTCTTTGTGCTCTTCTCCTTTATTTCACCTTCTCTTGTCTTCATATCAGATAAAACTATAATAAAAAATAATAATATTTGAATAATTGATTAATCTTTCTGTTATTTTCTCGGTCAATTGTTTGGTTTTCTGTGTCAAAAAGTATTGGAAAAAAGGGAAAGGCAGCAAATATTCACTTTTGAAAAGCTGAAAACACAGAAATGTTTGGCAGTCGTGCTACAAAAATGACTGAGACAATTAAACGATTATCAAATATCGTTCAAGTCAAGTCAGATATATTTGTAGCACACATTTAAAACGACAAACTTTAACCAAAGCGCTTTGTGAAGAGATTAAATAAAACAGAGGCCTGATCAAATAAAAAAGCCATTAAAAAAGTGCATTAAAAGAGCAATAAATATACCATAAAAAAACCCAAATAAAAACATTAAACACAGGCCAAGTTCAGATAAAAAAAAAGATAATAAAAAAGATAAAATGAAAATTATAAAATAGGGATAAAAACTAAATAAAAACTAGACAAGAAGTAAATTAATAAAAACTTACAATGTCTTGATAAAATAACACAAAAATATAATTCAACAAAAAAAAGAGAAATACAGTCAAAGTAAAATGAAAAAAAGATGATAATCAACTAATTGTTGCAGATCTAAACCCAAGCAGTGCTGCTGCTAATGCTTGTTTAAATTCTCTTACCTCTCTTATTTTTTCCCCAAATAATCAATTTAGTATCTAAAATCATCATAAAATAGTAAAAAAAATAAATAAATGCCACAACCACTCACAATTTCCCAATGTTTTTTTTCAGATCAACAATCCAAAACCCCAAAATATTGAATTTACTTTTGTAGTGGAACCAGAAAACCAACAAATGTTCAAATATTCATATGTTAAAAATAGTTACTGATTGTTTGCAGATCGGCGAGAGTTTAGTTTGAGGCAGCAGATGTTGATGTTGATTTTGAAAAAAAAAAAGCCCCAGAGATTAAATTAATCTCTACAAATATGCAAACTGTGAAAACAACACTCATCGAGACACTTCAGTGTATGGAGGACCGTTCAGGTCTCAGCAGACCAACACAGAAAGCTTCACGTCTCCAACATCTCTCATCACCCACAGAGGACAGATGTAACAAACGTGTCCTCCTTGTGTCTTTTTCTTCAAAGTTCTTCCAGCTGGAGGTCTACAACAGCGACGGCTCTCGGATGACGGAGAGTCAGATTCACGGCCAGCTGCTGAGGATCCGGTCTCAGTCCTGGAAGACGGACAAAGAGCCGATGGGCATCCTGACCAGCGAGCACCGTCACACCTGGGGACAGGCCTACAACCGGCTGCTGAGAGGTACGTCACAGGACGACACCAGAGTCCCATCAAATCTGTGCTTCAGGCATCAACTGTAAAATACACTATTTTCTACGTATATACTGTCATAATTTACATGTTTTAACCCATCGTTATATCACAAAGCGTTCCAGTTAATTTCAGTATTGTAATCAAATTGCGGAGAATTACGCTTTACTGGTGTTTATGTGCGAACAGAGGCTGTTTTTTTATACTCAAGGTCTTTTATTGGTATTTGAAGTCATACAAAATACAGTAAATCACAGATATAATTACAAGTACATATAAACAAATTCAGTGTAACAAACGTCGTAGGAGAAACAAAAAACAAAATACATGTATTAAGAAATTTAACTGCAACAGACAACTTAAAAAAAACAATAAAAATAATGAAATGAATAAAAAACAAATAGTAAGGACACCTACTAAAAATAAATAAATGAATTAATAAAAATTACCAAAAAGAATACGGGATGAGTATTACCACAGTACTGCAATATCAGCAGTTTTTAAAAAAATATTTGACAGTTAATCTGCCAAACAGAAACATGTTTAGCCTTTAAAACCTGAGCTAATTGGCTATTTTTTCTTTCAAAATCATAGGAAGACGACATGAGCAGCTTAAGAAGAGATAACTCCCCAAAAATGCAAGAATTTAGTGTGAAGTACAAGAAAATTAGTTGATAATTATTACAAATAAAAGAAAAGAAAGAAAGTTTAAAAACAAAATGGAAATTACCTAAAAAAAGTGCTTAAAAATGTATAATAATTCTGTAAAATAAGTTTAAATATACAATGATGATAATAATAAATATAGTTTGCTTGACATTTTTCCCCAGCTTTTGGAAAAAAAAATTCTAAATCAAATACATTTTTGCAATTTGCGGAACGTTTCTTGCAAAGGTGCTCATTGCCTTTTTTCCCCCATGTTTTTTGAAGAAATCAAACCGAGCGGTTAACGGTTGAAAGGTTTTGAATACTTCAGAAAGGCCTGAAAACAGCACAAAAAAAGTGATGTCGATCCGGGTTTCAAAGGGTTAATGCAAAACAAAACAACCAGTTCCACATGAATTGATTTTCCCTGTGTCCATGTTGGGCTCAGTGCTCAAATGAGAGTTTGATTTTCACAAAACACACAGCCCAGTAGAGCAGATTTTGGATTTGGAGCCTCCTTAAATGCATGCATGAATCGTTTAAAAGGAATGCACGAAGAATGCTGATTTGATTGATCGGTGTGGTGGATTATTGATGACTGTCTGAAGCACGTTTTAAGCATCTGGCATAGTTTTCTTGTATCACTCTGGCATGAAGTGAGACCTGGAAATATCTGCGGTTTGGAAATCAATCTGAAATTGCAGGCATGCATTGGTCGAAGGTGTTTGAAAGTGTGTGTGATTTTTAGTTATTGGGCCAAAATAAGCAAAACGGTAATGTTAAGAAATGTAAAAGTTAAAAATGACACGTTTCAGGTCAACACAGGACTTTCAAGTCACATAAATGTAGTCAAGTCATATTTTTATAAACGTTTTCTTTATTGTGTGCCAGCGCAGTGATGATTTTATATGAGGTGTGGTGCTGAATTTGATCTTGAGATGTTTGAGTTCTCAGAGTTTGTTTGTTTTTGTTCTTTCTGTCTTTCTGTGATTCAGATAAATTAAATAAGGAATCAGTGCGGCTGATAGAAACAGGACTTTTCTCCTTGTGTCTGGATTCTCCGGTCATGAGGATATCAGACGAAAAGTATGAACACGCACACACACACACACACACACACACACACACACACACACACACACACAACCTACAACAGCTCTTTTCTCTTTCTGTCCTCTGTCTCCGAATCCACACTCAGGTATATCTGTGTTTGCTAAACACGTTGCAATCCTCTGTGTGTGTGTGTGTGTGTGTGTGCGCGTGCTCAGATATCATTGTGCTGTCTGTTGACATTTTGATCTTAAGCAACATCGTACATTTGTCACTTCCTCCGTCTGAAATGCAGTCGCTGCTTGTTTGCAGTGTTGCATCTGAAGACTGTTATACAGTCAGATTTTAATGTCTGTCATGGGTTTTTTTTTCATTTTTGGAGTAACTTGCAGTGGTCAAAGAAGTACTCAGATCCTAAAACTACTCCAATCAAAGTCAAAGTCCTGAATTCAAAATATATTTTAAGCGTCACATGTAAAAGTACTCATTAATGCCTCTTTATACGATATTATATTATTCAGTTTTTATCATTGAGCCAATTTTAGATACTCTGTGTCCTACTGGTTGGGTTAGTAGTATATTTTATCAGTTTATCATATATTATGTAAAAAGTAACTTTAAGGGTAAAATAAATGAAGTTTAGTAAAAGTACAACATTTCCTTCTGAGATGTTGTGATGCAGAAGTAAATTTAGTATAAGCAGAAAATACTCAAACAACATCTGGTTCAGACCACATGATGAAAGTCATGAATTCCCTGCAGTTTTTTGGAGCTCCCTGACAAAAATCCCCAGACCAGAGGCAAATGTGCGCTGGCTCAGGGCTCGAGCGCTGCGTGGACTGTTCGAAGACGCCAGACCCCAGATACCTAGCATCCTAAATATCTGGACCTGGCAGGGAGCCACAGTTAGTGTAGGACAAGGGTTGAGGACAAGTGGCACTGTGTGTGTGTGTGTGTGTGTGTGTGTGTGTGTGTGTGTGTGTGTGTGTGTGTGTGTGTGTGTGTGTGTGTGTGTGTGTGTGTGTTTGAGAGGGAGGTGAAGTGAGGGTGAGAGACTCTTTTACACTTCCGACTCCATCTGGCAAAGTTATTTTAATCTTGATTTTAAATCATTTTAAATGATCTTTTATCCTCTCGTCTGCACTTTTGCTATTTGCTTTTTATTTTTAATTATTTAATAATGTATTTTATCTTTTATATTTTATTTTTTTACTATTTTATTGTAAATCTGTGTCCTTTATTACATTTTTTTTAATTTTTTGTTGCTCTGTAAAGCCCTTTAAAATGTACTAACCACTGGTTATTTGATCTTCTTGTTTGTTAGCATATTCATTTTGTTTGTCCTCTTTGATTGACAGGTATGCCAGCCGTAAGGCAGCGCAGGTTCTGCATGGAGGCGGGACGTTCTCCAACAGCGGCAACCGCTGGTTTGATAAAACGCTGCAGGTGAGCAACAGCAATTTAAAAAACAGATAGAAAAGATTTAATTAAATTAGCTGATGCGTGCATTACAGAAGGATAACTGTTGCCTTTGTGTGTTTTTAAATAGTTTGTGGTGGGCGAAGACGGCTCCTGGGGACTTCTGTATGAACCGGCCACAGCTGAGGGTCCGCCCATCGCAACGCTGCTGCATCACATCCTGGAGTACTGGTGAGACGAAGGAGCGACACGACCGTATCCTGATTCACTGAGCTGTTTATCCGACACTTCAAAACACACAACTTTAGCTGCTAAATGTCTCATTATAGAACAGCTGTAAACACAGTGAGCCAAAACACACAGTGATTTCCTCTATGGAAACATACACAAATATAATAATAATAATAATAATAATAATAATAATAATAATAATAATAATGATGATGATGATGATAATAGCTTTACATAGCACCTTTAAAAACAGTTGTGTAATGTATAAAAAAGTCAACGAAAATGAAGCAAATAAAAGGAACAAAAGTGATAAAGCAGGCAGATATTGAAAGGCAGTTAAAGTATGAGAAACAGTTTTAGAAAATATAAGAATAAAAGACGATAATTATAATATAAGGAAATAGTCTGAACGGATCATTATAACAGGGTGGAAATAATTTAGTGTTTTCTTGACTGCAGTGAGAAACCAGACCCAAAGAGAGCGCCGCTGGTCCCTCTGCCGATGCCCAAGAAGCTTTACTTCCACATCGACCGAGAGATTAAGAGGGACATCGAGCACGCCAAACAGAACCTCGATATGTAAGCCTCTCACTTTTTCTCCCGGACAGTGTTTGAGTGTGAATGTAACGTCTCTGCAGAGTCAAAAAAAGGCCTCGCTGCTCAGTGTAAGCTGTATGTTTGCTTTTTCCTCAGAATCTAACAAACCTGAAGTGAACTTGGCCTCAGGAGTGTAAACATGTTTATCGTCTGCGTGTAAATGTAACCTTGTCGAAACAGAAAGCCGTCATTGGCTTTTGATCCAGGCCTCTGATACGCCGTCAGCGTGCTCTTAAATCGTTCAGATGCCGCAATCTAAAAGAGGAATAAACTTTTCTGCTCAAAATACCTTGAAGGAGGGTCATATTTGGCACTATAATGTGCATGTACAGTCCATTTACCATTTAAATTCTCCTTAAATGTCCTGCAGACTGATCAACGACCTCGACGTGAATGTGTTCAACTTTAAGCGGTTTGGAAAGGATCTTCCCAAACAGCACAGCCTGAGTCCAAACTTCTTCATCCAGGTCGCCCTGCAGCTCGCCTACTTCAGGTCAGACACTGTGATTTAAAACATAAAGTTTTACTTTTATTGTATGCGTCAGAAGAAAAATCTACCTTTGGAAACTCTCATACTGTTATTGTCTTCTATTTTTAATTTTCCTCAGTTTCACATCACTTAGAAAAGAATAAACCTTTTTGTCCCTCCAGAGCAGGTAATTTGACTCACTCATGAGACAATAAACACGGAGGAAATAATTTACAAAACAGGACAAAAACAGGTCAAGTTATGTATAGACACAGTTTTATAACAACAAATGTTGTATTCACAGAGAAATAAAAGATACACTTTAAGAATTAAAATGAGAACTAATTAGTAAATAAGTTTAACACAAAAAAAATTAACGATACGGCAGTATGTGGAAACGCTGATATGACTTATAAGTTATGAAAACATACGAGCATTTACACGATGGAAAATGTTCTTTTGTCTTTAACCCTAAAAACGCACACGTTCGTGGCTGCAGTTTGTAAAACATCTGAGACCTGAAGTTGTTTTTTTTCGTGTACCTTTTTAGGTGTGCACAGTAAGAATTTACCTCTTTTTTTCATAGCCATCCCTTAAAAAGGGAAAGAAAAATATTATGAGTCAATCTAAATGAAAACAAGGCTGAAAGATTATAATTATGGTGCAGAATTTTTTAATGAGGATATTTTAGTGAGCAGAAGATATGGCATGAGGTGGTTTACACAATTTTAATAAAAAATCAGAGTCATAACTCAGTGACATCGTATCTGAACATACAGATATAATGAACATATTTTTTCTTAATTCCTTTCACTCAAAACTTGCTCAGCAAAGATGGAAATACAATCAAATTATTTATATAACCTTTTAGATCTGAGCATCTTAGCTTTATTTTATTCAAAATGTGAAAAGAAAGAGGTCCGTACACCAGGGAGCTCCCCTTAAAGGATTTTATTCTGCAAAATAAATAACATTTCGAGCCAAAGCGCTCTTCCTTAGATGTAAGACTTAAGGGTTTTGATTCGAGACGTCACTTATTTTGCAGAATAAAATCCTTTAAAGGGAGCTCCCTGGTGTGCGGACCTCTAACTTTTCACATTTTGGTTTATCATGGATCTAGCACCCACTACTGGATGTGCGTGTCTTATTTTTGAATCTGTAATGAGCAACAAAAGAAGAAATGACCCAGAGGTTAGCAAGAAATCTGCGAAAAAGTACAAGAAAATTACCTGAAAAAAAGAGAAGGTAAAGCAAAACATACAAAGCAAGAAATGACCTGAAAAAAAGGCTAAGAAATAATAATAATTCAATTTCTAATAGCTAATTTGGAATACTTTTAATGGTGAACATTGAAAAAAGTCAAAAATTATCGGCTCAGATAAACAGGGTTCAAGTTGTATTTCTTGTTTTCAGATCCCCAAACAAGTTAAGACAAAGAATTAATAGACAAAATTGATTAATAAATCATGAAAACATATATTTTTACGTTCTTTAGGCTCATAATGTCGACACTGAAAACTCCTGATTTACATTAGTTTCTGTTTTCTTTGTGATTTGTTCTTCTAATGAAAAAAAGATAAATGTGATCAGCGTTTTTAGATTTCACTCCTGTTCGTCCTCTTCTTGTCTTAGAGTTCACAATGAGGTCTGTCCCGCCTGCGACATCGCCTCTCAGAGGATGTTTCGAGGAGGAAGGACAGAATACATCCGCTCGCCCACAAAACAGACGCACGACTTCATTCTTGCCTTCGTTGATCGGACCGTATCGGTGAGAGACGCCAGTGAATAGATTTGAGCCTGTTTGGTTTCAGGTGATTTAATACCTCTAATGTTTTTTCTCCTTTTTCATTATTATTTCTCAGCGGGAAGCAAAGCTGCAGCTGTTCAGAGAAGCTGTGGATGCCTACACGGCTCTGACTGATCGGGTAAACAACAACAACCCCACTTTCGTTTGTTGTCTCATTAACCGATAAACTCTTGTCTAATAGTTTAGTTTTCTGCTCTGTTCAGGTCCTTAAAGGACACGGCATCGACCATCACCTGCTGGGGCTGAAGCTGCAGGCCATCGAGGAAGGACTGAGCATCCCCAAAATCTTCATGGACACAGCGTACGGCCTCGCGACGCACTGGAAACTCCGCACAGGGCAGGTCGGTGTGTGTGTGTGTGTGTGTGTGTGTGTGTGTGTGTGTGTGTGTGTGTGTGTGTGTGTGTGTGTGTGTGTGTGTAGCTGAGTAAGTGTACCTCTTTGTTGGTTTGTTTCCCAGAAAATGTTGTGTGGCTCAACAGGAAGTTGGAATTTCGGTTTTGTTTATTTTATGATAGTTTGAACATACGAGGGAGTTTTCGGCAGGTGATCAGCAGTTTTCGTGTTTTTCTAAACCATGTGATCTTCTCTTAATTTGGCGCATTTACTGGCAATAAATTGCAACAAGGGAGTTTCCAGCAATCACGCTGGTGTCTTCTGGTTTTTTTTGTCATGATGACACTCAGGTCATACGCCTTTGCTACTGTAAACCTACCAGCTGATTTGGCTTTTAATTATGTTCTTGGCAGCAGATTTTCATGATGTTTTTACTGCCCGCGTTGTAAAAGTCACATTTTGTATTATTACCTCTTCATGAGCTGGTGTGTAATGTGTTAATGTGTAATGTTTTCTTCATCTGGTGATTCACTCTGGATTCATCCTGTTTGATTAAAGTCAATACTTTTTGCTTTATTTTAACTTTTACACTTAATTCAGTTTAAATGTATCATTTACATACAGAATAATTAATAATGACTCCACAAGGAAACACTAGATTAACAGATTAATTAGTAAAAGTTTAATAAGGACAGGAGTCGTCAGATGTCTTTGTATCAAGGACAGGTCTGCTTTAGTGTGATGAAGAAGTCTTCATGGGTCCAAAGTGAAACGGACCCTAATGGATCCCGAAAATTTGCTCCGACATCTGATTTGACCCGATAGATAAATATGGAAGTTTTATTTTACACATTCAAAGTGTTTTTTACGACACAATGCTCAACAATGAACAGGCCCGTGATAATAAATACATTATTAAATAATCAAAGTCAGCAAAAATGATGATGCCATCATGATGCCAAAAAAAACAGCAGGGTTTTTTTTCAACCAGTATAAGACTTAAGACTTAGTGCCTAAATGTTTTTCTCAACTCCTAAACTGAAAAAGCAAAAAAACCCCAAAAATTTATTTACTCAGGATGTTTTAAGCTTTTTTTCCACATTCTAATCCCAATGTCTGAATATACTTCATAATTAAAAGTTTATTGCTCTTTTAAAGGTTGTACTTGCACTCTTATGCTTTAATATTATTATGTCAATGTCACAAAGTAAAATGCCGATAATATCGTTTAATGCAATTATTTCAGGGACAATATAATGTCAACAAAAAAACTCATCATGACATGCCTCATGATAAAACACTGATTATTGCTTTGAAAATCAAATGTTATTATTTTATTTGTGATTTTGATCACATATGCCGTATTGTGATATTATGTATATCGATATTATAAAAACGTGATATTTGTCTGAAGCGTGAAAAAGTGTCAAGGGAAATTAGCGACAGTAACGATCAGGGAGCCAATTGAGCTCTGAGCAGACCTAAATAACGACTTGTAATACTCTGAAAGAGGTCGGAGGTCTCACAGCTTCGCCAAAATAGATCCAGATTGTTTTTTTCAAACAAGTAACACAATGTTTAGTCTGTTCGCTGATGCATGGAGCCGCTTACGACATCTAGACGGGAAACCCTGAAACAATCTGATGTCCAGGGAAAAAAGCCGTTATTATCTGCATCATATTTGTGCAGGTCTGACGTTTGATCGATACATCACTTTCCTCCTCTCTTGCTCCTCCAGGTTCCTGCGAACACAGATAGCGTGATGTGTTTCGGGCCCCTCGTCCCCGACGGTTACGCCATTTGCTACAACCCCCAGGCCGACCACGTCCACTTCTCCATCACCGCCTTCAACTGCTGCGAGGAGACGCACGCAGAGACATTAGCGCTCACTCTGAAGGACACTTTGTGTCAGCTACAGGAGCTACTGCAGCCTACCGTGTAGAGCTGCTCCGACAGAATAATCCCACTCCTCTACACCGGGAGAAAGAAAAACTTTATTTTCTTAAAACAACATTTTATAGAAGTCTTCATGAGGCTTGTTTGGGATGTTTTCTTGTGCATGTAACGCTTCACCTGAGAGGTTCAATCAGAGCGAGTTTTGAGACTGACCACTGTGTCTTTGAGGTGCTTTAATGCTTTTTTTTATGCTTTTGATGAAAAAAAATCACTTTCTTTTTATAGCAATTGCTGAGTAAGCAAGCTGCGTTGCATTTGCTTCAGTGGATGCACTTAAAAGGCGTCTAATGGTTCAAAAAATGTCTCAGTGAAAGTAAAACAAAGAACCTGACACTCCCATTGTTAATCAGAGCAAGCCAAAGTCATTTGTGTTTAAACTGACTGCACTCCATTTACAAACCACAAGACGACCAGTAGCCTTTAGAGTTCCCTCTGCTGAGAATTAATGTTTCATGTGTTGCAGCACGGCCATCAATGTTCATGGAAACCACTGAGTTTTGTTGGTTAACAAGTTTGTGTGAAATGGACCAAAAGCCAGAGAGCAGGTTGTTAACGGTGACAGTGTGACAGCTTCGTTTGTCTCCTCTGAGTCGTGCAAACAGGATGTATTTTCTGTTTTTTGAAATGAATGTGAAGACACGTCTGCCCCCTCCACGTTTGGGTTTGCTGTTCTGTTCTGAACCTGCAGGACTGGTTAATAAAGCCTGCTGTCACATGATTCCCAGTTTAAATTCCTTGTGTGTGTGTGAGAGAGAGAAAGTATGACAGTGGTGAGAAAAGGTGGAGTTGCTTGTTTTGTATTGACTGCTGTGCTTGTGTTTTGGCATCTCTGCAGAAATCTGTGAGCTATTTCAGCAATGCAGGAAACCACAGAAAGTCGTGTTCGTCTGTTACGTGTCTCCTGTCTCTGATATTGCAACTTCTTAAGGAAAAGTATATTTTAATGGCCTGCATAAACAGGAGTAACTATGACAGCAAGCAAACCCCACTCACATATCAAACACCTGCTGATTGCTTTAAAACAGACTTGAAAAATTGTGAACCTCTTTAAGTGTATCTGTTAGGAATCTATTTTTATACCCCTGTAATGATATATTCAGATACAGACATATGTCCACGGGGGGAAATTGGGTCATGTTACAATTGGTCTTACATATACACATAAAGAATTGTGTGAAGAAATGTGCATTTTACTACAATATAGGTAGATATATATATAGAGAGAAACAGGAAATAAAGAATATGTGAAAATATAGGCATCGTACTACAATAAATAAATATGTGCATTTGTGAACTGCACGACAGAGAGGTTTATTATTGTTTGTTGTTTTGTAAGCTTTTATTTCTATTTTAGTTGGTTTGTACATTGGTTATCTGTTTTTTTGAACTTTTAGGTTTTAAAAAAAGGGAGGAAGACGTATTGCCCAAAAGAGGCATAAATGATTTAGATCCAGTCACTCAGGATAGTTTGAAGAATGTAAAAGGCCTTTATTTTGATAGGCTAAAAGCATTAAAAATACAAAAATGTGCTTGAAGATGGGTCAAGATGATACGCGTTGGTGTATTTTTTACCTTTTTATTTTGTTATTTTACTTATTTATGTATTTGGATTTTTTAAAATGTCTTTTCTTGTCTCAAGGTCAGCATAATTGAAAACGAGTTTGAAAAGCAAGGAACTTTAAAAAATAAAAATAGAAATAATGATAAGAAAAAAATAGATAAATAAATAATAGTTATAAAAATAATATATATAGCGAATTGGTTCGATAGAAAAGAAACATCGAAGTAATGAGATTAATAATTGAATGATATAACTTTATGACTGTTATGTCCCGTTATGTCCGCGTGATGACAGAGGTGTTCTCTGTATCCTCGCTGCTGATTGGACGACCCTACGCCGGAAATGACGTCGACAGCGGCCGCATCACGTTTAATTTAAAACCGGAACAAACAAAAGAAACCAAAGCAAACCTCAGCAGCTGTTTTAGTGTTTACGTTGTTTAATTAATATACCACACCGTTTGTGTAAATTTAGGATTTTTTAAGGGACTAAAGAGCGGATTTTTTTTGCACTGCAGCCTCTTAAAGGAGATGAAGATGATAGCAAATTAGCTAAACAACCGGATTTTATGTTTATATTTTAATTTAAAGTTGTTGTTTTTTTTTTATTTAGTTCACGTTTTAGTGTTTTTTAATTGTTTCGAGTTACAATGAAGGGCTTTCATTCTGCTTTGTCGAGCCGGAGGAGGCGGAGGAGCAGCGGGGCGGCCGGGCTGCTGTACCCGCTGCTCGGTGCGTGTCTCTGGGCTGCGGTGGTCGGATACAAGCCGGTGATCATCGTGCACGGTTTGTTCGACAGCTCAGGGGATTTTAAAAACCTACAGCGGTTCATCAACCAGGTGAGTGGGCTGAATAAAGGGACTGTGGTTCAGTGTTTTGTATATTTTCATTTTGTGTACATTTTGTTCCTGAAGTATACATTGTATACTGGAGGCCCTGCAGCTCATAAAGCGACATGTTATCAGCAAAACGTGGATCTGCAACATGAAACATGCGCTGTGTCACATTAGTCAGCTTTATTCATAATTAGTCAGCACTTTGTCTTGCAGTGTAACTCTTGTTCTGCTTTACTTCTGCAGCAATTCCTCAGGAGAGTGGTCGATTAGTGCTTTATTGTTGGTTGATCAGCTTAAATATATTTTTATACAGTTTTAAATGTGTTTTTTTGTTTGTTTATGTGTTTAATTTAATCTGCAATTTGAAGTGTCATATTCTGTAGTTTTCCCCAAAGTTTTATTGTAGGGAAATTGCCAAACTATATTAAATCAATCAGGACTTTTTGGAAAATTAACCCTCAACATCACTTCTCTTGTGCTGCTTGTTGTGTGTTGTTGTCGTGTTTAAACCTTTGAACTCTAAAGAGATTGGTGCAGTTTCTTTAGAAACGTGTTAGAAAAGGAAATTTTCCACAGATTGCAAATTGAAGCTAACAATGATAATGAGGTGCACAACAAAATGTGCCCTGTCCTGATTTTCTTGAATTCTCTGCACCCTTCACACACTCTTCACACAGCTTACGATGGTAGGTAATGTGGTTGGGTGGAGGATGTGGTGAGGTTTTTGTGGGGACTACAGCAAAGTTGATGCGGGTAAATTGAGATGAAGTTCCTCTTTTTCATGCCTCTTTAATTAGAAAGATTGAAATCAGACTTCAGTATTTCTGCAGGAAAAGATAATAGAAAGAGGAAATTCAGACCTCACTCTGTCTGCTTCGGTTGTGCTCCTGCATTCCTCCCGAGCAGTCTAATGAATCATCAATATTTAAAGCAGATCCTGATCAATAAGTATCTAAACATCCCCACAGACCCTCAAGAACAGGAGGTTTGGTTCGCCTTGCTGCTGTTGCTTTAATGTTTGTTTCTTGTAGCTATTTAACACTTCATGCATCGATATCAGAAGCTGCTTGAACCCAGTCCCTCCTAACAAACCTGAAACAATCCTCCTCTTCTTCTCTCTTCTTCAGTCTCATCCTGGAACAAATATCACAATCATCGACTTGTTTGACAGAAGTGCCAGCCTGCAGCCCATGTGGAAGCAGGTCGAGGGATTCAAGGCAGCTATCTACCCAATAATGCAAAACGCAGAAGACGGGGTCCATTTTATCTGCTACTCTCAAGGTCTGTGTGAGCGTGTGTGCAGCTGAAATAGAGACATAAATGTGGTGTTTACTAAAGATTATCAGACACTCTTGGTATGTATGTCATTTGTGCAATAACTGAGCTCAGTGACGTTTTCTCTAAATTGTAAATATTCAGTCCAGTCGCCAAAGGAAATTGTAGGCGTTACATTTCTGCAAACCATAGATCCATTATATTTGTACTCTTATGTGCATCATATGAACGTTTCTAAAGCAACACAGCTCAGATTACATGTGTATGAGATAAGTTTCTGATCATTAAGAGGAGGGAACGGTGGATTGTGGGACGTCTTGGCAAGACGGATCATTCGACACCAGCAAACAACAGAGGCGGGTATTTTTCAGTGCCATGTTGTGACATTTTCGACCATGTTTGTGCCGACAAAACTGTGTATTTTTAAGGAGACCTCATGATATTTCAAGCAAAACTGGTGGCGACCAAACTGATATTTTTTGCTGAGTCATCAGGACAATTCTATCCACATTTTAATAAGACTTTAGGACATTTCCAGATGTGATTGTGGTGATAAAATCAGGTGTTTTTAAGTGAGAAGTTGGGGAATTAAAGCTGTGTGTGGCAACAAAACTGGGTGTTTTTTAACGAGATGTCAGGACATTTCCAGAAGTGTTTGTAACACAAAAAATTGTATTATTCAAGACATTTTTAGCCGTTTTTGTTGCGACAAAAGTTGGCATTTTCAGGGCATTTCCAGTCAAATATGTCGGGACATTTGCACCTGTTTTTGTTGCAACACAACCAGATGTTTTTACTGATGAGTTGTGACATTTCCTGTTGTATTTGTGATGACAAAACTGGGTATTTTAAGCCAAAACATAATGTTTTTCTGACCCTAACCAAGTTTTTTTTGTGCATAACCCAACCAAACATTAACCACAGCGCTGTCGCAACATAAAACTGAATATTAAAACAAAGATTAGTCATAAAATATATAATAATAATAATATTAATAATAATACCCATGGTTTGCAGAAACGTACAATGACAACATCAGGCAACTGGGTTGAATTACTTAACTGTTTTACTCAAGAGCTGAAGTTTTATGAGACTGTCCGTTTGTTACTTTAGTGACTGGATAGGTTTATTATGACTCTTGGGGTTTCTGCTTCAGTCACTCGTTGGAAATTCCCGGCCAGCTGCTCGTAATTCAGCTGCTAAATAGTCCAGTTTTTAAAAACCGGGGGAAGAAATACAAATGCTCTCCCAAAAGGCACGTGCATGACTAATGAGCATTTTTTGCAAACTTGTTACCGCATATGTTTAGTGTTAAAGATCATGCTGCACTAAAAAGTTAAGCTGAAATGTATTTTCATAACCATGAATATGAAAAATAACGGTTTTCAGGCATTACAATGAATGATATGATAAGAAAACTTGTCGAATAACCGATTAGTTGATTGAAGGAAAATTAATCTGAAACTTTTTTCATAATCGATTACTTAATTTCAATTTTTAAATTGTGAGAATGTTGGGCTTTTTTTTGTCTCATGCAATTTTTTTACTGTTGGTCAGGAATGCAAAAGACTTAATCAAAAGGACTAATATAACAAATATGTTTTTGGTTTAAATTTTCACAGGTGGGCTGGTCTGCAGAGGAATCCTCTCCACGCTCCCGGACCACAATGTCCAATCTTTCATCTCTTTGTCTTCACCTCAGGCCGGGCAGTATGGAGGTAGGTTTGACTTCAAAGGTTGAACACATGATAAGTAATCAATATTTTTATCCAAACAATGTATCAGACGTCGACATGAAACCAAAGTAACACGTCAGAGCTTTATTGTGAGCTTCTGTTCATATTTCAGCCCACAGTTTCACTTTTTTGGTTCACTCTCGCTCCTCTAAAAGTGTCATTTTTGGCTGCAGCAGACAACTGATTTCAGAGTAAAAGCTCAAAAAAAAACCCAACTCACCATATATTATCTGATCAGCACCAAAGCTACACAGACACAGTTAGCAGCTGATGATAGTTTAGCATTTTAAGAACCAAATGTTTTTCTCTCAGGAGTTGGTAGAGACCAGAGACAGAACATGTGAGTGAATTTTGGACTGACAGTCATCAGGTGACGAGCGACAAATAAATGATAAAGTCGCTCAATAACTGCTGGATGTGTAAATTAGCAAATGTTTGCCAATAAGTTATCCATATCAACATAAAAGCTGATGATCAATCAGTCTCAGCTTGTTTCTTCTGTTGCCAAATGGCCAGCTTGTTCTTCATCTTGCTCTTCATTTTTTCAGACACAGACTACCTGAGGTACCTTTTCCCACAGTTTGTGAAATCCAACCTCTTCCACCTCTGTTACACTTCATTCGGTCAGAGGATCTCCATCTGCAACTACTGGAATGGTGATTGAAATAATTTAATAATTCTTATCTTGTCAGACCTGGAAATTAGATATTTAATCTACTGTTTTCCTTCGAATTATATCAGATTAAAAAAACAAAACAAAACAACAAAACAAAACAACAAAACAAGCCTTAACAAAACATGACTTGACGGTTGTTTGTCTTCCTCCTGCAGACCCCCACCACAGAGACCTGTACGTGAACAGCAGTGATTATTTGGCTCTGCTCAACAGCGAGAGACCCAATCCAAACTCGACAGGTCAGCACATTCACATTTTAATGAATGTAACTATCAGAGTGTTTGTTTTTATCTTCAAAGTGCAACAGAGAGTCCGACCTCATGACTTAAAACAGATATCAGTAAGAGGCGGATGTTGGGGGCAAATAAAAGGGGGCAAATGGACTAGATTCAGGTTAAACCTGCACCCACAAGCACACTTTGTGAGGCAAACCCAAACAAAAGATAACAGGAATACACAACTGTCATCCTTTAGTAGTAGCAGAAGTAGTCAAAGTGCCAATAAGTAGATAAGAAAAAAAGTCATACTTGTATTTACATTTGTTTATAACAGTTTGTTGCATCAAAAATGCATAAGTGCACAATAGTTTCTACTTGTGTAGTCGATCAACACTTTAATAAGCAAATCATTCAAAAAAGGGACAATGGCTGCATTTGAAATTTCATACAAACATGCTATTTAATAAAACAGGGTGAGGTTTTTCAGTATTTCCAAAACCTAATAGCTTATGAATTGCCTACTTTTGAAATATGACAGTATGCAAGCTCAGGACAACAAGTCGGCATAAATATCCTACAGTATGGTATAGCACTTAAGTTCAAGCGTCAGTATGTAAGAAGGACAAGATTTTACTTTGCTAGGCGTAATATAGTTTAAAAATTACTTTTTGATTACCTGTTGAGCTGAGGTTAGCACACGTTACCATGGTTATGCATCCAGCTGGTACGGAGACTCTGAGGAAGTGACATGGTAATTACAGCTGAGTGGATCCTAAAACATACATACTACTGTTAATGTACTCATGTAGAACATAAGTACACATATTGGACATGTATCACATAGTATGTAATTTAGGACAAAGCTCCTAAATCCATTTTGGGAGAAGTAGGCCACCTGAAACTCATCAGGCATTATTTGACATGCCTGAAGATGCAATAAGACTTTATTGATCACAGTGGGGAGATTAACATCTTAAAGCAACAGAGAGGGGGGATTGTTAAAAAATATTTAAAAAATAAAATAAAATAAGACATTTTAAAAGCTACAGTTAGCTACATGTGATAATATGCAGTATACATCATATACCAAAGCTTTTTGAACTTTAGGTGAAGTTACAGGTCGCAGGGTTGTATTCAGCGTGTTTTATGTGTCGATCTCAGAGTGGAAGAAGAACTTCCTAAAAATCAAAAAGCTGGTGTTGATCGGAGGACCAGACGATGGAGTCATCACTCCCTGGCAGTCGAGGTGAGTTCAACTGCTGTCTCGTTCAGTTAATTCATATATTTTGGTGCTCTTGGTCTTTTGGTCTTACATATGATTTTATTCAATAATGGGTTTTTATACACAAAACATTTTTAGGATAATCTTTGACACATTGTACATGTTGTATTGCACTCAAGCAAATTTAATATTTTCCTCTTTTTTTTTTTACATACTATATACAGTTACCTAAAACCTACCCTTGTGTTAAAATGCCTGTGAAACATCAGTGAATTTATTTAATTGAGTATTTTTCATGTGCCTTTGAACCCCAAATGAAAGCCCAAACCCTTCATTTATTGAGATTACAGTCTTTTCTCTAATGAGGGATTATTTTTTTTCAGTTCACTTTGATTCATACACATCAGGTTTTTTTTTTTTTTTGACGGTGTCATATGATGCTTTTTATGCTCAGTTCACACATTACTCTGCTTTGAAAAGTTCTTATAACTGTGTCTGATCAGATGACTCTCATGTGACGCTCACACATTATTTTGTCTCTCTCGTGATTTACAGTCAGTTTGGATTTTATGACGACAATGAGACTGTTGTCGAGATGCAGCATCAAGATGTGAGTGAAAATCACGCAGCAGAGCAAACATACAACACTGGTTTTAGTTTATCTCAGTGTCATTCATGATCATTAAAAATATAATATTACACTGATAGTTATTTTTTGTGTCATGCACAGGAACATTTGGACTTTTGAGATACCAAAAAATACATTGTTGCTTTGTTAAACAATATTTTTTGTCAGAGAAGCACCGTTCCTTGTTTGCAGAGTAATATAATGTGTATCATCTGAGCCCCAATTAGACAAAAAGAGAACGCCAAAAAAAGGTTAACTTCCTCAAACACAACTCCTGTAAACACAAACCTGTAAAGTATAGCCCTTAACTCGTCCTATAAAGAGCAATAAAACATGAAGAGACTTCATCTTCATTCTCAGCCAATCACATACAAATCTAAGCTTATTTTCCTTTTAGCAGGTGCAATAAACCTGCGTGTTATATTGCTGATGGTAATGTAAGTGAACTACGCAGACAGAGATATTTGACTTTTTGGTTAAGTTCTGCTTTAGATAAGATTCTCCACAACAGGGCTTGTCAACTATATCATTTAGGAGGCCACATTTTCACACAGCTAAGAGCCTGAGAGCTGTATATGTGAAAACTGCAATTTTCACTACTTTTATTTAGCTACATTGCAGAAATTTCCTTATCATAAACAAACTGAAAACAATAAATCGTCTTCTTTAAGTAATTAAGCCAGGGGCACGAGCGCTCTGCCGGTTTGAAGGAGTTATTGTGGCAAAATGTCCGTTCTTCACCGGATTTTTTATTTATTTTATTTTTAAACAGAATTGATCGGTGGGCCGTAGTAAGCCCACAGACCGCCAGTATAATCGGCTTAATTCACAATGTAATATGTTCAGAGTTTAGGCTGGTACCAAACATCAACAGACCATCTTTCCTTAAACATCAGGAATAATTTGCCCGGAGCTTCGCTGTAGCCTGTTTTGCAAAGTAATGTCTCGGTTAAATAGTTTTGTAGTGATCTATAACATCTCACATTAATGCCTGGTGGCTCCAAATGCAGCACATCATCCTTCAGTTATAGACTTTATGTAATAAAACCAGTTTGAAAATGTAAAAAACTGTGACATTTTGGGGAGAAAAAGAGCATGCTGTAAGTCTTCTTTTTTCCTGTTTTCAGTTGTATTTAAGAGACGTTTTCGGTCTGAAGACGTTGGCAGCTCGTGGAGATCTGATCCTCTGTTCTGTTCCCGGCGTCGAACACGTGTACTGGCACTCGAATGAGACGGTGTTTCACCTGTGCATGGAGAAGTGGCTGGTTTAAAAACAAAAGTCTTTAACAGCATAAACACACACACACACACACACACACACACACACACACACACACACACAGGAATACACATCCTGCAGTTTTATAAGCTCCTAAAAAACACTTAACCTGCAAAATGACCATTTGTATATCAGTTGCTCACTGCGGATTATCTTAAATTTATGAGGAAAATTTCATTTTTCTGGCATTTTTCAACAGTGAACGGATAATCCAAAACATGCTTGATGAATTTAGGTCATAGGAAACCACTTTTAACAACAGCAAAACTATATCAAAACATCTTTTTACAAACTCTCACACAACCTGTGCAGCATAATCCAAGTCTAATTTATGCAGTCGAATGCTCATCACTTCCCAAACAAATGCATAGCCGCTTGAGCAGCGTTCAAACTCACATGCTTGTCCAGGCACGTTATTTGTCCATGCATGAAACTGTTTGCACTGATGTGTTTTAAATAATGTTTTAGCTGGATGAAATAGACTCAGATTATACTGCAGGTGTTGTGTGAGAGTTTGTAAATAGATGTTTTAATATAGTTTTGCTGTTGTTAAATGGGACCCCCGATTTAATTAAATTAATTGAGAACTTGATCAGTTTTTTAATTCTTCGTTCATTGCGGAGGCATGCAAGAAAAAAAATTCTTCAAGAATTCAACACAATGTGAATATTTGGTGAATAATTGATTTACAAATGGTCATTTTGCAGGTGACGTATTCTTCTAACGTCCACCATTTATGAAAATCTGCCGCCACGACCACTGTAAAGTATCCTCACAGATTTGTGAGTTTACTCCTAAGGATGTAATCTTAATTTTCTGGGATTACAGTTCCTAGAAATGACTTTATAATTGTACTTTCTGTAGATACATTTTGTTTTTTATGCTTATCCAAGTAACTACTACGTTACTTTAAAAGGTAAAGTTTGATATTTTGGGAAGTTGTTTTGTTAGATAAGAAGACAGATACACTCTTTAATGTCTGTACAGTGAATATGAAGCTACAGCCAGAAGATGGTTAGATTATCTAAGCATAAAGACGAAAAAAACCAAAACAAAACAGGGAATCAGCCAACCTGGCTCTGTCCAAAAGTTACAAAATCCACCCAGCAGCACATTTGAAGTAATATAGTGTTGCATGCAGGGTTGCAACGAGATTTTCATGGTATGATAACCATCTCAGAAAACATAGCGGTGTTATGGTATCACAGAAATATTGTTATTATCAATTAAAGTGACCGTTAAAGGACTAAAACAGAAAGTGAAAGAAAGGTTTTATTTATATAATGGTAATTTAAAACCATTTAAAAAAATTAAAATATGTGAAAAAACTCTCCCCTTTTAAATCACTAAAATAAAAAAGGGAGAAGGTGCAACATCCAGTTGCATTTTTCTTCAGTACCATAGGTAACCAATGTATACGGCGAGATAACCTGCAATAGTCATACCTGTTAAACCTCAAAACCGATATATCACTGCAGCCCTAATTACATGTCAGTAAAGTAAAGGGATTTGTAAAGGCCCAGACACACCAAACTGACATCAGAGAGTTAGCGGCATCAACAGTCCCCTGCTGTGCTGCCTTATATTTTTGTGTCCAAAGCAAAAAGTTGCATATGAACAAACCAAACTGGCGGTGAGAGGAATTATCCGTCCGTACCAGCAGGCACCGGTCGTCCTTAACTGTCATTCCAAAAAGCAAACTAGAAGACTGATGCTAGTCAGCCAGTTAGCACATTAACAACGCAATGAAAGAACAAAGAGTATTTACTGAGTGCCAGTGAACAACAACATAAATGATCAGGAAACGTTTCTGCTGAAGAGCTAAAGAAAAATAATAATAACCAAAAAAAAAAAAACCCCACTCCCTGTTCATTTTAGTTGTTTGTTTACATTCCTTCTGTTTCTCCTCTTGCACGCTAAGCTTAACTACAAATCAAGAGTGTTTTCATTCACCGACCGGCTCCACTTACGCTGATTCGACATGCTGAATCTGCAGGAAAAAAATCTGACGGATGCTCACCGACATCCCGACTTTGACCAACAGGCGACTGTTGGCTTGGTGTGTCAGGGCCTCAGAGACATTTCACTGTTAAAACTGCTCTCAATGTGTTAAAAAAAAAAAAAAAAAAAAAAAAAAGGTGGAGTGCTCCTTTAATTTGTACGCTAGCGTTAGTTTATTAAAGAACCCACATACATACAGTTTATATCCGTGTGTGTGTGTGTGTGCGTTTGGTCACACATACCTCAAATCACCACACAACACAACAGTGCCTGAGCGACGTTTTGTCATCTTGTCTACATGTACAGACTCACTGCCCTGCTCATTTTATGATGCAGTAATTTATATCTTTTTATTGTTTCATTATTAACCCCAGGGGTCATGTTTTAGGTTGTTTTTTCTTGTTTTTTAGTGTGTACATATGACCATAAATATCATGTTTGTTATCATTATCATGCAGTGCTTTGGAGCTTTAGTAGATGAAGCCTTAAATCTTCCCCTCATGCCTCAGTGTTTCATGTCCCATACCGAAGTGCTACGGATCACTGCCTTCAGCGACGGTGCTAAAAACGATGAGGGGTGGATGTAGAGTCGTCAGAGTGTGGCAGTGCTATATTAGTGTTTACTTGTCCACCAGACTATTGTTCGTGGCGCTCTTTACCTCCCATCCCATTTAGATATCTCAGGCGTTTGAGCAACCTTCATGTTCGTCTGTCTCTGTAGGTAAAAGGGATCTTTGGATGTTTATCTACTTTATCAATGTTTCTCAAAATAGATGATAGAAATATCTATTGTGTGATAAAAGAAGAAGTGCATTTTAATGTTTGCATTGCACGATGTTTAACCAGTCAAAAAGAAGGGAAATGATGACGACAGGATGACTTTAGCTATTTTAAAGTTGTTAAATTTGCAGTATTATTTTAAGATTGTTGCATCCTTCGTTTCATGTTTGCTCGTGCAATTTAATTAATCTAACTGCATAAACTGTGGATTTAAGGGATGTCCTCTGTCTGCTCAGTTTTGATGCTTTTAAAACAAGATATAGACAATTTTTTTAAAAACTCAAACAGAAGCTACTATTTTGACTCTATCCTACAATTTCTACAGTATGAAACTGTGTCAAATGTTGTCAACTCCTCAATAAAAGACAGTTTTGAACATCTTTTTGGTCTTGATTGATTGATAGTTGTTGTCTAGTCGGTTCAGGAAATGCATGTTAACTAAAAAAACTAGTTGATAATTAAATCAGCAACTGGCAATATGATTGTAAAGAACAAGAAAAGACAAAGAAATGTTTGAGATTTAGAAACTGTTCATTATACTTCTGGATAGTTAAATTCTGATTTTCTTGTATTTATTTACTTAGTTTTAGTTCCATATGTTGCATTTTTATATACTACTTAATCCTCTTAAAACCATGTAGTTTTTACTAAATTTACAATATGTGAGACATTACTAAATGTTTATTTTTCCTATTTAAACTTATATACTCCTTTTGAAATAGTTGCATTGTTTATTTTAATTGGGACAAATTTAATTTTCAGTGAAGTTTACTGAAGTTAACTTTATTCTCCTACTTTAAAATATGAGTACAACCTATATCTTGATTGCAAGTCTTTAATTTAAATTTAGGGACACTCAAAAGCAAAACAAGAAAATTCTATTTATGTGTTTTAATACATGATGAATATTTTACAATATATCATTATAGATATTAGATTTTTAAAAAATCAAATATTGATATTGGGCTCTATTGTGTCGTTTTTGTCATTAATAGGTGTTGCCAGACAACTATTTTAAGTTGTTTAATCCTTAGTTTTAGGATCAAAGGAAGTGTGACAAAATTACATTTAATCTTAGTTAGTGAATAAATATTTTTCTTTTCTTTTTTTTACTCTGCAAAAGTGATATTTAATGCAAAAGGACACAAAAAGGCTATGAAAACAAACAAAAGCAAAGAAAGCTAATAGAAAAAACACCTTTAAAAAAAACCATCTTCATTAGTGTGTTGTTGCCATCACGTCGTAAAATCAATGCCCCACTTAAAAGACTACAATTCCCTGCATGCTTTGCGCGCCGGAAGTACTCCGCCAGCTCACCGGATATCCGCACGCGGCGCCTCGCTAAGGCCCTTTTCCGTCTCTGAGAAGTGTGGTGCAGAACGGCAGACACAAGTGAGTCAAAAATTCACAAATTACTCTCTTTAAACGCCCTCAACAACGTTACTCTCGGATTATAACAATCGTCACCGACTCCCGTTATCAGAGAAATAAGAGAAACGCGGCTCTGTGGTGCCGTGATGTTGTTTTATTCGCTCTGAGAGTTTCCATACGAGCACAACGCCGTTTAGCGTTAGCATGTGGTTAGCCTGTTAGCACATGTGGATGCGGCATGTTGATTAGCCGCCTCGTTGATCACACTCCTAATACTTTATTTCACTAACTGTTGCAAACATATGTTGACTAATGTTACGCTATTGAAGTTAAAAACACCACAATGGATTATTAATGGGAAACAGCGCGCTTTTTTATTGTTCGTTAGTTTGTCAGTGGACAGTTAGCTAGCGTTGTTAGCTTCGGGGAAGCAGGCTTCAGCTCGGGCCCAGCTGAGAAAATGCGACTCTTTTAAAATTTGTCCTGATCTTACCTTTAGCTGTACCTTTATATTCCTGTGGTCCGTGTTAAAGATAGATATTTAGGGATTTGCTTGTGTCGTGGTGTGAATGTACCTTCGGGAAGGTTAGCATGACACGCAGCATTTGGCAAAGGAGCGAAGATTTGAATCTCTCAGTGTCTTAAATTGTGATTTTGGAAATAAATTCAGATCTGATGAAATGTGTCAGTGACGGATCCAGTTTGCTTTTCAATCAACTACAATTTGTGACGCTCTTGTGTTAACATTAGAAAAACTAAAACGACGCGGAAATATAAAATTTCCCATCTCTAATTAAGAAAACTTGATAGTATTGGGAAAACGGAGTTGCACATAAGGTTCATTTAAACTTTTTCGTGGCTTGGATCAGGGGTGAGCACTAAATTACTTTGACATTGTGATATGGTAGATGCAGATTTAAATATAGGTTATTATTGTGTTGTCTTTTTCTGGTTTTCAAAGGCGTCATTCGATTAAAATGATTTAATCTTCTGAGTTTACCGGATGGTTGAATCTGATTTAATAGCTGCCTTTACCCGCTTGTATACCCTATATCTATTTACTAATGGTTATTTATCTAATCGCTCATCGTGTAAATATATTGTGAAAGTGCAAATAGACACCATGACAATGTTGTCAAAATATTGGTATAGAGTTTTAATTTGAAAAATATTGTGTTATTTGGTTTTTCTCTATCAGCCAGCCCTAGCTTGAATTGACCACCTGTTTTTTTTTTCTTTTCATGTGTAGTGACTGAGTGGGAGACTGCCCCAGCTGTGGCCGAGTCCCCTGAGATCAAGCTCTTCGGCAAGTGGAGCACAGACGATGTCCAGATCAATGACATCTCCCTGCAGGTATGCAGCAAGAAGCCGTTACTGTCTGTGTTGATCAGTTACTTTAATAAAAATGTTACTTTCTAGGGATACGTTTTTGACCAATAAATGTTCCTAAAATCTTACTGTTTAACTTCTTTAACTGTGTTTTGCTTGATGTATCGATCGAGGCTAGAGTCACACCTGAACACTGACCTGTTGTCCTGGTGTGCTATAGTGCTCGTAGAGGAAAATGTCTTTGCTTATTCATTGGCTGTAGTCTGTCGTGGCCCAGCCAATCACCAACTCAGACACATTAACTTTTCATACATCCTGAGCCTCAAAATGCTGAGTTCAAATGTTTAAATCACATCTTTGTACATTACAGGATTACATTGCTGTGAAAGAGAAATACGCCAAGTACCTGCCACACTCGGGAGGACGTTATGCCGCCAAGCGTTTCCGTAAGGCCCAGTGCCCCATCGTGGAGCGTCTGACCAACTCCATGATGATGCACGGCCGCAACAACGGCAAGAAGCTGATGACCGTGCGCATCGTCAAGCACGCCTTCGAGATCATCCACCTGCTGACCGGAGAGGTATGTGCCACTGACTTTCACAACAAGTGTCGCTCGTGTTTGAAGTGTGCGTTATTTATCAGGAGAGATCGGGACTGATGTTTGGGAGTCAGCGGTCAGTTATAGTGGTGAAGAATGACGCAGATTCAGTCTCCAACTGATACTGTGGGACACATTATCAGTGTTTTTTTTGCCTACTTGCACTGAAAAACAGTAAGAAAAGGAAGATTTTTTTGTAAGAATTAGATTTTGTTCGATCTTCATCTGCAGTCCCTGCAGACCCATAGTTGTCTGTCCTGCTCTAAAGACACTTCACAGCAGACTACAGTGGACATTTATGTTGGAGTCAAAGTCATTGTGTTTCAGTTAATTGAAGTTAAAGAGAAAAGTACAAATGAGCTATTAATAATGCCGCAGACACCAGCAAAGTGAGTCAGTTACACAGATTACCACTGCTATTTTGTTGATGGTATTTTTATGTTTCACTTTATTTATTGTTGTATAAAGACATGATCAAATGTCCAGATTTATAAATTTAAAAAAAGGCCTAGTCATAGTGCACATTACAGAAGTAATAAACACAGGCTGTTGTCTTTTCCCCCACAATCTGTTTATTTATTTTTTTCAAAAAGGGCAGGTTAGGAGTTAATAAAAAGTAATAGTTGGTCAGTCAATTAAAGATTAAACAAAAGTGTCAGTAGCAAGTGAAACAAAGAGCAATACTACAACAAGACAGGACGAAGACGAGGCAAATACTACAAATCAGATCAGCACCCAGACAAAAACAAAAACTTCATAATGAAATAAAAAATAAATATCTAAATGTATGTGTACAATGACAAAAGTAACATAACATATTAAAACATAATATAATGTTGGTCATTTGGAAAACTGCCTTTCACATCACAATTCAGTGTCCCTGAAATACGGTCAATCATTCAGAAAACCCAGTAAAGTCCAGCTCCCGTACAATTTCCAAAAAGGGCTCCAGCAGTTTATGTCCGCTCTCTGACGCTGTGTTGTCCCATGTTTTGTTTTGATTGAAATTTCTTACAACTATTGTACATTTTGTTCCCAGAATCCCCTCCAGGTCTTGGTGAACGCCATCATCAACAGCGGACCCCGTGAGGACTCCACCCGTATCGGTCGTGCTGGTACCGTCAGGAGGCAGGCTGTGGACGTGTCGCCACTCCGCAGAGTCAACCAGGTAACACTTTCACATTAAAACTAAACGGTTTTTACTAACGGCTGATGTCTGATTAACTCAGCATCGTTTTTAGCATCACAGCAAAATCATTTTACACCAGACCAGACGGAAAATGTTCTGCTTTCACATATCACATCTGTTGTAAATTCAAGTGTGAGGATTCCCGAAAAAAGGATTATATCAGTCGTAGTGCAGTAAACATTTTCCAAATGGTGACTTCTTCCTTTCATTGATTTAGAGTAAAGCATGTTTAAAAAAAAACATATCTATATATATATATATATTATGGCAGGTGGTATGGGCTGAAAATTATATTGTGATATTTTAAGGCAATATCTTATCTCATACACAATATATATCAATATATATATAAATGTCTTCAAAAGCACTTAATTAATGCTAGAACTGGAGGACAGAATCAAACATTGCACTTGTTTTTTGTTTTTATTTAATTCTTTATTTATTTATTTTTACCAAATTCCCTCTTTGATGTGACAATATTGTAGGAATTACTATTGGTACTTTAAAAAATAAAACAATTCAGTTTTTCATCAATAGTCATTAGTAATGCACATATGACTTTCAGTGTGTAACGGCGAGCACTAAAACAAGTGAAACTGAGTTGAGAAATGTGCATCGCTTTACTCTAATGCAAACTTAAAAATCTGTAAATTTATTCCATATCACAATGTAACAATATCCAATATCTAAGATGATCTATAGTGTCATATCTCGATATAATATCTTTACATTGCCCAGCTCTTGCCGATATGAATGGTGCGGATGCGAAATATTGTCACGCCCCCCTCGCGTGAAGGCCTTTATTCTCACTGCTTGTAATAATCGTTTGTATTTGCTGCATTAATCGAGGCTAGAGTCACGCCTGGATACTCCCCCGTTGTCCTGGTGTGCTAGAGTGCTCGTAGAGGAAACGTCTTTGCTTATTCATTGGCTGTAGTCTGTCGTGGCCCAGCCAATCACCAACTCAGACACATTACGCTACCAGACAGTGTTTATTCCACCAGAGTCTGTCAGCCGCTAACGTCCTCTCTCGCTCTTCTGCAGGCCATCTGGCTGCTGTGCACAGGCGCAAGAGAAGCTGCTTTCAGGAACATCAAGACCATCGCCGAGTGCCTGGCTGATGAGCTGATCAATGCAGCTAAGGTAACCGTGTAATCCATTTTTAACACGACCGTTCTGAATCAAAGCGTTGCAGATCACTCAATAATACAGTAAAATTCATATTCAGGGTCTCTGCAGATCCTTAAAGTCAGTTTTATGTATACAAGGTCTTACAAGTCATTAAATAGTCTTAAATTTGAATAAATTGCCAAAAAACTATCTAATTTATCCAGCTTTTAATTTCTTTGTCGAAATGTGTCAAACGCTTCTGCGTTAAAACCTAATATTGTGTTTTTACTAAGCTTAACCGAGCTCACTTAAAGAACCATGTTCATGTATAAAACCTAATTCTGAACACATGCATGAACTGCTTGCCCTTATACTTGATCTTAAATTTTGTAATTAAAAAATACTTGGTGTGATATCTGTAGACGCCCTGATATAATTGCACCCGTCTGATGCTTTAGCATTGGATGTTAGTGGAGGTAAAACACTGTTTATATTTTGTTGTGAAATGTATGTTGATGCACATTAAAGTGAATTTTTCCTCTTTTAAGGGTTCATCCAACTCCTACGCCATCAAGAAGAAGGACGAGTTGGAGAGAGTCGCCAAGTCCAACCGTTAAACATCTTTGCTTTCTAACAAAACAAATAAATTTGAAGAAATTTCACTCGATGTCGTGAGTCCTTTTTTCTTTACTTGTACACCTCGGTCACAAATTACACGAGCACCGTCTTTAAGTAAGTTAGTTTATTGACATCACTACACTTTGCTACAAATTCACACATAAGAAAGCTAAAACAGTTATTTTAAAAATTCTGCATTTCTATTCTTAGCAGCTACACGTCCTGTAATTGAGACAGTCAGTAAAACGACTAATGCTTTAAGAGTAATGAAACAGATACCAAACCGTTACGGACAAAAGAGACAAACCTGCAGACATGAATTTGGGTACCACAGGATATCTGCAGGTCTCAAAATGCACTGAATTCACTTTCCCCTAAAAGGCATTAGATGGTAAGCAGTTATGTTCAAAAGTGTCAATTGTAGACTGTAATGTGGAGTCTGTGGAGAAAGATTGATATTTGAACTATTTTATACTTGAGTTGATACAGTTATGTTGATACAGTTATGTAAAATAATCAAGGAATACTTGACCCCCAAAATAACCACTTTTACTGACACGCCCCCAAGGAAACCTGATAAAGGCAATAATTCTGCTGGAGTTGTTTAACAGCAGCAAAACTATCAAAGCATCTGTATACAGAACTCGTGCAGTTTAATCCAACTCTCATTTATCTAGTTGTTTGCTCAGTTGTTCCAAACTCGTGCATTTTCTCTAAAACTGTAGTATTTCAAAAACTTAAGTCGCTGAGTAGCATTCAAAGATATAGGCATGCCAAGGTATGCTCCTCGGCCGTGCATTAGGACTTCACACTGAGTTTCAAATTTTAGTTTTAGTGAAAATGCACGTGTTGCTAAGCATGAGACTTCATTATAGTGCACGAGTTGTGAGTTTGTAAATGCATGTTTTATAATAGTTTTGCACTGTTAAATGTGGCCCCTATTTACGTTGATTGATGAAAATAGATCTTTTGGGATTCTCAGTTTACTGTGGAGGCATGTGAGAAACAGGTGACTGATAGAAAAATGGTCATTCTGCAGGTGAAGTATTCCTTTAATGTGTTATTTTTAAAGTCCCAAACATGGTTCAAACATCATCTTTCTGTCACTTTCAGTAAATGTGATCTGTTAGCTCAGTGGTCATCTGCAAAAACTGGAAAAGTCAAGTTAAAACAGTGAGAAACTACAGTTAAATGCAGTGGTTTCATGGACAATTAAGGTGTAATGTTTTCGAATGAGGAAAGAAAAGATTTTCACACAGAGAACTGTTTTAGGGAGGAGAAACAAACTGCCCTCCATTTTCTCAATCAAAAGTAACTGATCGATCAGTAAAACGGCAGAACTGTTTCTCAAGTGAGTGCATTACACTCCCCAAAGTTATGTGCTGCGCTGTTCGTTCAGCAGGGGGGGCAGCGTTACCAATAATCAGCGACACTGAGCCAGTTAGCAGATGTTACTGTTGGATCATATTCTCATACAGAAGATGTGAGTCAGTGAATTCCCCTAGAAATAAATATATAAGAATCTTAATCTGCGGAAAGTGTTTCTGCGATGTGGTCACCCTTCACCCCGCCAAAAAACGTGCAGGTAAAACACTGACGTACTGATAGAAGTGCGTCTTCAGAAATACGTGTGCTTTCTGTTGATGAGCAGGCAGAACGAGGACAGGGACGCTCCCAGTTTGGCGGCCTCGCTGCAGGCCGTTGGCAGGAGGGTGTAATCCTGTAGCTTCTGGAAGGCCTGCAGAGAGACGGAGGGAACAACTTAGTCACTAAAGTGACTTTCTTTAGCGACTGACTTCTCCCTGTCAGTGTTGCCAGTTTCGTCTCTTTGGATGACTGTTAATGTAGACTGAACATTTTTGATTTCATTCTTAATTTGACATCTAATATTCATAATATCAGTGTAAACAGCTCAATGAAACTGCTCAAGTTTTTTTTTAACATCGTTATGTATTTTATACTTACACTCAACTACATTTACAAGGAAGGTATACTTTTACAACTTAAGTTACTTTACAAAGTAGTATTTTTGTTTTTATGTTTTAAGAGTTTATAAAATATAATGCTGCATTAATCATTACTGAAAATTATATAGAAAGGCAGAGCTGAAACAATTAGTTTTTTAATTGTTTGACAGAAGATAATTGTTAGTGGCTCTAGCCTCTCAAATAACAGGATTTACTTGTAATTATTTTAACGTATTTTTAATATATTTGAGGTTTGATTTTTTTTTTTTTTGGGTTGGACAAAACAGACACCTCAAGTGTCAATATTTTCTGAAATTTTACAAACAAATCAAGGTAGTATTTATCCATGAGTGATTAATTAATTATTGTAGTCCTTGATAAAATAGTACAAATAAATCTGCTCTTTTTCAACAGTAAATGCCTTTAAGACACTAAAGCATCAGTAAGAAATGTTGTCACATGGATCCATTTTCTGCATCAATTACTACTTTTTAATAAATGCTCATCATTATACTTAAGAACTTTTAATTAACATTTTCAATGGCAGGACTTCAACTTTTAATTAAGTATTTTTGCAGAGGTATTTGGTGTACATAATACTACTTTTATTACATACTGTGTATGCTTCTTCATCGCAACATTAATTTAAATTACAATTTTATTATATTCAATAGTATGGCTTTTTTGACATTTTAATCACATACAATGACTTTTCTCAGACATATTTGACAATATACTATACTATGACCTTTTGATGACAGACTATAATATGACTTTTTCACAACATTTTTTGATAACAATATACTATAACTTCTTCATAACAATTGATGACTTCATATACTATGTCTAGTCTGCCAGGGGACTTCCAAAAATACACTGAGCTCATCTCTCTCTCTTCATTTGCAAAGATTCATGTCCTAATACTGCGTATCACTAACTACGCTTTTTCTCCAGAGCATTTGTGCCCCCTTGTCTTGTAGATTTCTTGGATCATGGCTGTGCCTGGATCCATAACCATGGTTGTGATGATGCTGTGATCCTGCTTGTGGCTGCACCTGTGTCTTAGTCGCATTGCTGTCGTGGGCCTGCGCAAAGATGTACCTGGATAATAGGTAATGGTTGCACTGATATTGTGATCCTACTCAATGCCAAATACAACAGCTATTATTACGAGTCACACCGCCACTATTTTAACACAAACATCATTGTTATTGCCAGGTCCAAAAATAGTCGTCCAAAATTGTGTAAAATACTCACAGTATGGCACGTTGTCCCAAGTCCCAGGAAAAAGTCATACTTGGCATGTCGTCACAAAATGCGATAAAATTGGATGTACGTCATCCAAAATTAACAAAACATTATACTGTTCAAGATAGCATAAAAAATTCATACAGCATTCAAAATGACATGAAAAAGTGAAAAAAAAGTACTCCTAAATATGTCTGAAAACAACATAAGATTACTTGTAGAAATGCGTTTTAGTGTACAAAGTGGAAATGAAGGACAAAAAACGGCGAAAAAGCTAATAATGTAACATGTCACAAAAAAGAAGGCAATAGTATAGTATGCGAAAAAAGTCAAATTTTGACTGCTCCTTAAAATGGCTGAAAACCACATAAAATGCTTGTAGAGACGCGTCATAATATTCAAAGTGGGAATAAAGGACAAAAAAAGGCGAAAAACCAACTAATTTAGTATGTCACAAAAACGGCCAAGAAGGCAATAGTATAGTATGCGAAAAAAGTCAAATTTTGACTGCTCCTAAAAATGGCTGAAAACAACATAAAAATGCTTGTAGAGACGCATTATACTGTACAAAGTGGGAATAAAGGACTAAAAAAGGCGAAAAAGCTAATAATTTAGCATGTCACAAAAATGGCCAAGAAGGCAATAGTATAGTATGCGAAAAAAGTCAAATTTTGACTGCTCCTTAAAATGGCTGAAAACCACATAAAATGCTTGTAGAGACGCGTCATAATATTCAAAGTGGGAATAAAGGACAAAAAAAGGCGAAAAACCAACTAATTTAGTATGTCACAAAAACGGCCAAGAAGGCAATAGTATAGTATGCGAAAAAAGTCAAATTTTGACTGCTCCTAAAAATGGCTGAAAACAACATAAAAATGCTTGTAGAGACGCATTATACTGTACAAAGTGGGAATAAAGGACTAAAAAAGGCGAAAAAGCTAATAATTTAGCATGTCACAAAAATGGCCAAGAAGGCAATAGTATAGTATGCGAAAAAAGTCAAATTTTGACTGCTCCTAAAAATGGCTGAAAACCACATAAAATGCTTGTAGAGACGTGTCATAATATTCAAAGTGGGAATAAAGGACAAAAAAAGGCGAAAAACCAACTAATTTAGTATGTCACAAAAACGGCCAAGAAGGCAATAGTATAGTATGCGAAAAAAGTCAAATTTTGACTGCTCCTAAAAATGGCTGAAAACAACATAAAAATGCTTGTAGAGATGCATTATAGTGTACAAAGTGGGAATAAAGGACTAAAAAAGGCGAAAAAGCTAATAATTTAGCATGTCACAAAAATGGCCAAGAAGGCAATAGTGTAGTATGCGAAAAAAGTCAAATTTTGACTGCTCCTTAAAATGGTTGAAAACCACATAAAATGCTTGTAGAGACGCGTCATAATATTCAAAGTGGGAATAAAGGACAAAAAAAGGCGAAAAACCAACTAATTTAGTATGTCACAAAAACGGCCAAGAAGGCAATAGTATAGTATGCGAAAAAAGTCAAATTTTGACTGCTCCTAAAAATGGCTGAAAACAACATAAAAATGCTTGTAGAGACGCATTATACTGTACAAAGTGGGAATAAAGGACTAAAAAAGGCGAAAAAGCTAATAATTTAGCATGTCACAAAAATGGCCAAGAAGGCAATAGTATAGTATGCGAAAAAAGTCAAATTTTGACTGCTCTTAAAAATGGCTGAAAACAACATAAAAATGCTTGTAGAGACGCATTATACTGTACAAAGTGGGAATAAAGGACAAACAAAGGCGAAAAAGCTAATAATTTAGCATGTCACAAAAATGGCCAAAAAGGCAATAGTATAGTATGCGAAAAAAAGTATAATTTTGATTGCTCCTAAAAATGGCTATAAAACCACATAAAAATGCTTGTAGAGATGCATTTTAGTGTACAAAGTGGGAATAAAGGACTAAAAAAGGCGAAAAAGCTAATAATTTAGCAAGTCACAAAAATGGCCAAGAAGGCAATAGTATAGTATCTGAAAAAAAGTCAAATTTGACTGCTCCTAAAATGGCTGAAAACAACATAAAAATGCTTGTAGAGATGCGTCATAACATACAAAGTGGGAATAAAGGACTAAAAAAAGCGAAAAAGCTAATAATTTAGCATGTCACAAAAATGGCCAAGAAGGCAATAGTATAGTATGCGAAAAAAGTCAAATTTGGACTGCTCCTAAAAATGGCTGAAAACCACATAAAAATGCTTGTAGAGATGCGTTTTAGAGTACAAAGTGGGAATAAAGGAAGAAAAAAGGCGAAAAAGCTAATAATTTAGCATGTCACAAAAATGGCCAAGAAGGCAATAGTATAGTATGCGAAAAAAGTCAAATTTTGACTGCTCCTAAAAATGGCTGAAAACAACATAAAAATACTTGTTGAGACACATTATACTGTACAAAGTGGAAATAAAGGACAAAAAAAAAAAGCGAAAAAAGCAAATAATTTAGCATGTCACAAAAATGGCCAAGAAGGCAATAGTATAGTATGCGAAAAAAGTCAAATTTGGACTGCTCCTAAAAATGGCTGAAAACCACATAAAAATGCTTGTAGAGATGCGTTTTAGAGTACAAAGTGGGAATAAAGGAAGAAAAAAAAAAAAAGCTAATAATTTAGCATGTCACAAAAATGGCCAAGAAAGCAATAGTATAGTATGCGAAAAAAGTCAAATTTTGACTGCTCCTAAAAATGGCTGAAAACAACATAAAAATGCTTGTAGAGACGCATTATACTGTGCAAAGTGGGAATAAAGGACTAAAAAAAGCGAAAAAGCTAATAATTTAGCATGTCACAAAAATGGCCAAGAAGGCAATAGTATAGTATGCGAAAAAAGTCAAATTTGGACTGCTCCTAAAAATGGCTGAAAACCACATAAAAATGCTTGTAGAGATGCGTTTTAGAGTACAAAGTGGGAATAAAGGAAGAAAAAAGGCGAAAAAGCTAATAATTTAGCAAGTGACAAAAATGGCCAAGAAGGCAATAGTATAGTATGCGAAAAAAGTCAAATTTTGACTGCTCCTAAAAATGGCTGAAAACAACATAAAAATGCTTGTAGAGACACATTATACTGTACAAAGTGGAAATAAAGGACAAAAAGGCGAAAAAAGCTAATAATTTAGCATGTCACAAAAATGGCCAAGAAGGCAATAGTATAGTATGCGAAAAAAGTCAAATTTTGACTGCTACTAAAAATGGCTGAAAACTACATAAAAATGCTTGTAGAGACACATCATGATATAAAAAGTGGGAACAAAGGACAAAAGAAAGGCGAAAAAGCTAATGATTTAGCATGTCACAAAAACGGCCAAGAAGGCAATAGTATAGTATGCGAAAAAATTCAAATTTGGACTGCTCCTAAAAATGGCTGAAAACAACATAAAAATGCTTGTAGAGACACATCATAATATACAAAGTGGGAATAAAGGACAAAAAAAGGCGAAAAAGCTAATAATTTAGCATGTCACAAAAATGGCCAAGAAGGCAATAGTATAGTATGCGAAAAAAGTCAAATTTTGACTGCTCCTAAAAATGGCTGAAAACAACATAAAAATGCTTGTAGAGATGCGTTTTAGAGTACAAAGTGGGAATAAAGGAAGAAAAAAGGCGAAAAAGCTAATAATTTAGCATGTCACAAAAATGGCCAAGAAGGCAATAGTATAGTATGCGAAAAAAGTCACATTTTGACTGCTCCTAAAAATAGCTGAAAACAACATAAAAATGCTTGTAGAGATGCGTTTTAGTGTACAAAGTGGGAATAAAGGACAAAAAAAGGCGAAAAAGCTAATAATTTAGCATGTCACAAAAATGGCCAACAAGGCATTGTATAGTATGCGAAAAAAGTCAAATTTGGACTGCTCCTAAAAATGGCTGAAAACCACATAAAAATGCTTGTAGAGATGCGTTTTAGAGTACAAAGTGGGAATAAAGGAAGAAAAAAGGCGAAAAAGCTAATAATTTAGCAAGTCACAAAAATGGCCAAGAAGGCAATAGTATAGTATGCGAAAAAAGTCAAATTTGGACTGCTCCTAAAAATGGCTGAAAACCACATAAAAATGCTTGTAGAGACACATCATAATATACAAAGTGGGAATAAAGGACAAAAAAAAGGCGAAAAAGCTAATAATTTAGCATGTCACAAAAATGGCCAAGAAGGCAATAGTATAGTATGCGAAAAAAGTCAAATTTGGACTGCTCCTAAAAATGGGTGAAAACAACATAAAAATGCTTGTAGAGACGCATTGTACTGTACAAAGTGGGAATAAAGGACTAAAAAAGGCGAAAAAGCTAATAATTTAGCATGTCACAAAAATGGCCAAGAAGGCAATAGTATAGTATGCGAAAAAAGTCAAATTTTGACTGCTCCTAAAAATGGCTGAAAACCACATAAAAATGCTTGTAGAGATGCGTTTTAGAGTACAAAGTGGGAATAAAGGAAGAAAAAAGGCGAAAAAGCTAATAATTTAGCAAGTGACAAAATGGCCAAGAAGGCAATAGTATAGTATCTTGAAAAAGTCAAATTTGGACTGCTCCTAAAAATGGCTGAAAACAACATAAAAATACTTGTTGGGACACATTATACTGTACAAAGTGGAAATAAAGGACAAAAAAAGGCGAAAAAGCTAATAATTTAGCATGTCACAAAAATGGCCAAGAAGGCAATAGTATAGTATGCGAAAAAAGTCAAATTTTGACTGCTCCTAAAAATGGCTGAAAACAACATAAAAATGCTTGTAGAGATGCGTTTTAGAGTACAAAGTGGGAATAAAGGAAGAAAAAAGGCGAAAAAGCTAATAATTTAGCAAGTCACAAAAATGGCCAAGAAGGCAATAGTATAGTATGCGAAAAAAGTCAAATTTTGACTGCTCCTAAAAATGGCTGAAAACAACATAAAAATGCTTGTAGAGACACATTATACTGTACAAAGTGGAAATAAAGGACAAAAAAAGGCGAAAAAGCTAATAATTTAGCATGTCACAAAAATGGCCAACAAGGCAATAGTATAGTATGCGAAAAAAGTCAAATTTGGACTGCTCCTAAAAATGGCTGAAAACAACATAAAAATGCTTGTAGGGACGCATTATACTGTACAAAGTGGGAATAAAGGACAAACAAAGCGAAAAAAGCTAATAATTTAGCATGTCACAAAAATGGCCAAGAAGGCAATAGTATAGTATGCGAAAAAAGTCAAATTTTGACTGCTCCTAAAAATGGCTGAAAACAACATAAAAATACTTGTTGGGACACATTATACTGTACAAAGTGGAAATAAAGGACAAAAAAAGGCGAAAAAGCTAATAATTTAGCATGTCACAAAAATGGCCAAGAAGGCAATAGTATAGTATGCGAAAAAAGTCAAATTTTGACTGCTCCTAAAAATAGCTGAAAACCACATAAAAATGCTTGTAGAGATGCGTTTTAGTGTACAAAGTGGGAATAAAGGACAAAAAAAGGCGAAAAAGCTAATAATTTAGCATGTCACAAAAATGGCCAAGAAGGCAATAGTATAGTATGCGAAAAAAGTCAAATTTGGACTGCTCCTAAAAATGGCTGAAAACCACATAAAAATGCTTGTAGAGATGCGTTTTAGAGTACAAAGTGGGAATAAAGGAAGAAAAAAGGCGAAAAAGCTAATAATTTAGCAAGTCACAAAAATGGCCAAGAAGGCAATAGTATAGTATGCGAAAAAAGTCAAATTTTGACTGCTCCTAAAAATGGCTGAAAACAACATAAAAATGCTTGTAGAGACACATTATACTGTACAAAGTGGGAATAAAGGACAAAAAAAGGCTAAAAAGCTAATAATTTAGCATGTCACAAAAATGGCCAACAAGGCAATAGTATAGTATGCGAAAAAAGTCAAATTTGGACTGCTCCTAAAAATGGCTGAAAACAACATAAAAATGCTTGTAGAGACGCATTATACTGTACAAAGTGGGAATAAAGGACAAACAAAGGCGAAAAAGCTAATAATTTAGCATGTCACAAAAATGGCCAAGAAGGCAATAGTATAGTATGCGAAAAAAGTCAAATTTGGACTGCTCCTAAAATGGCTGAAAACAACATAAAAATGCTTGTAGAGATGCGTTTTAGAGTACAAAGTGGGAATAAAAGGAAGAAAAAAGGCGAAAAAGCTAATAATTTAGCAAGTCACAAAAATGGCCAAGAAGGCAATAGTATAGTATGCGAAAAAAGTCAAATTTTGACTGCTCCTAAAAATGGCTGAAAACAACATAAAAATGCTTGTAGAGATGCGTTTTAGTGTACAAAGTGGGAATTAAGGACAAAAAAAGGCGAAAAAGCTAATAATTTAGCATGTCACAAAAATGGCCAAGAAGGCAATAGTAGAGTATGCGAAAAAAGTCAAATTTTGACTGCTCCTAAAAATGGCTGAAAACAACATAAAAATGCTTGTAGAGACACATTATACTGTACAAAGTGGAAATAAAGGACAAAAAAAGGCGAAAAAGCTAATAATTTAGCATGTCACAAAAATGGCCAAGAAGGCAATAGTATAGTATGCGAAAAAAGTCAAATTTTGACTGCTCCTAAAAATGGCTGAAAACAACATAAAAATACTTGTAGAGACGCATTATACTGTACAAAGTGGGAATAAAGGACTAAAAAAGGCGAAAAAGCTAATAATTTAGCATGTCACAAAAATGGCCAAGAAGGCAATAGTATAGTATGCGAAAAAAGTCAAATTTTGACTGCTCCTAAAATGGCTGAAAACAACATAAAAATGCTTGTAGAGACACATTATACTGTACAAAGTGGAAATAAAGGACAAAAAAAAGGCGAAAAAGCTAATAATTTAGCATGTCACAAAAATGGCCAAGAAGGCAATAGTATAGTATGCGAAAAAAGTCAAATTTGGACTGCTCCTAAAAATGGCTGAAAACAACATAAAAATGCTTGTAGAGATGCGTTTTAGAGTACAAAGTGGGAATAAAGGAAGAAAAAAGGCGAAAAAGCTAATAATTTAGCATGTCACAAAAATGGCCAAGAAGGCAATAGTATAGTATGCGAAAAAAGTCAAATTTTGACTGCTCCTAAAAATGGCTGAAAACAACATAAAAATGTTTGTAGAGATGCGTCATAATATACAAAGTGGGAATAAAGGACAAACAAAGGCGAAAAAGCTAATAATTTAGCATGTCACAAAAATGGCCAAGAAGGCAATAGTATAGTATCTGAAAAAAGTCAAATTTTGACTGCTCCTAAAATGGCTGAAAACAACATAAAAATGCTTGTAGAGATGCGCTAATAGTACAAAGTGGGAATAAAGGAAGAAAAAAAAGGCGAAAAAAGCTAATAATTTAGCATGTCACAAAAATGGCCAAGAAGGCAATAGTATAGTATGCGAAAAAGTCAAATTTTGACTGCTCCTAAAAATGGCTGAAAACCACATAAAAATGCTTGTAGAGATGTGTTTTAGTGTACAAAGTGGGAATTAAGGACAAAAGAAGGCGAAAAGCTAATAATTTAGCATGTCACAAAAATGGCCAAGAAGGCAATAGTATAGTATGCGAAAAAAAGTCAAATTTTGACTGCTCCTAAAAATGGCTGAAAACCACATAAAAATGCTTGTAGAGATGCATTATACTGTACAAAGTGGGAATAAAGGACAAAAAAAGGCGAAAAAGCTAATAATTTAGCATGTCACAAAAATGGCCAAGAAGGCAATAGTATAGTATGCGAAAAAAGTCAAATTTGGACTGCTCCTAAAAATGGCTGAAAACAACATAAAAATGCTTGTAGAGACACATTATACTGTACAAAGTGGAAATAAAGGACAAAAAAAGGCGAAAAAGCTAATAATTTAGCATGTCACAAAAATGGCCAAGAAGGCAATAGTATAGTATGCTGAAAAAGTCAAATTTTGACTGCTCCTAAAATGGCTGAAAACAACATAAAAATGCTTGTAGAGACGCATTATACTGTACAAAGTGGGAATAAAGGACAAACAAAGGCGAAAAAGCTAATAATTTAGCATGTCAC
Organism: Plectropomus leopardus; assembly: GCF_026936395.1. Lineage (NCBI taxonomy): Eukaryota > Metazoa > Chordata > Actinopteri > Perciformes > Serranidae > Plectropomus > Plectropomus leopardus. Next base: position 23,909,866 of record NC_142192.1, read on the forward strand.
AAAAATGGCCAAGAAGGCAATAGTATAGTATGCGAAAAAAGTCAAATTTTGACTGCTCCTAAAAATGGCTGAAAACAACATAAAAATGCTTGTAGAGACGCATTATACTGTACAAAGTGGGAATAAAGGACTAAAAAAGGCGAAAAAGCTAATAATTTAGCATGTCACAAAAATGGCCAAGAAGGCAATAGTATAGTATGCGAAAAAAGTCAAATTTTGACTGCTCCTAAAAATGGCTGAAAACAACATAAAAATGCTTGTAGAGATGCGTTTTAGAGTACAAAGTGGGAATAAAGGAAGAAAAAAGGCGAAAAAGCTAATAATTTAGCATGTCACAAAAATGGCCAAGAAGGCAATAGTATAGTATGCGAAAAAGTCAAATTTTGACTGCTCTAAAAATGGCTGAAAACAACATAAAAATGCTTGTAGAGACACATTATACTGTACAAAGTGGGAATAAAAAAAGGACAAAAAAAAGCGAAAAAAGCTAATAATTTAGCATGTCACAAAAATGGCCAAGAAGGCAATAGTATAGTATGCTTGAAAAAGTCAAATTTTGACTGCTCCTAAAATGGCTGAAAACAACATAAAAATGCTTGTAGAGATGCGTTTTAGAGTACAAAGTGGAATAAAGGAAGAAAAAGGCGAAAAGCTAATAATTTAGCATGTCACAAAATGGCCAAGAAGGCAATAGTATAGTATCTTGAAAAAAAGTCAATTTTGACTGCTCCTAAAAATGGCTGAAAACAACATAAAAATGCTTGTAGAGACACATTATACTGTACAAAGTGGAAATAAAGGACAAAAAAAAGGCGAAAAAGCTAATAATTTAGCATGTCACAAAAATGGCCAAGAAGGCAATAGTATAGTATGCGAAAAAAGTCAAATTTTGACTGCTCCTAAAAATGGCTGAAAACAACATAAAAATGCTTGTAGAGACGCATTATACTGTACAAAGTGGGAATAAAGGACAAACAAAGGCGAAAAAGCTAATAATTTAGCATGTCACAAAAATGGCCAAGAAGGCAATAGTATAGTATGCTGAAAAAAGTCAAATTTTGACTGCTCCTAAAATGGCTGAAAACAACATAAAAATGCTTGTAGAGACACATTATACTGTACAAAGTGGAAATAAAGGACAAAAAAGGCGAAAAAGCTAATAATTTAGCATGTCACAAAATGGCCAAGAAGGCAATAGTATAGTATGCTAAAAAAAGTCAAATTTTGACTGCTCCTAAAATGGCTGAAAACAACATAAAAATGCTTGTAGAGATGCGTTTTAGAGTACAAAGTGGGAATAAAGGAAGAAAAAAGGCGAAAAAGCTAATAATTTAGCATGTCACAAAAATGGCCAAGAAGGCAATAGTATAGTATGCGAAAAAAGTCAAATTTGGACTGCTCCTAAAAATGGCTGAAAACAACATAAAAATGCTTGTAGAGACGCATTATACTGTACAAAGTGGAAATAAAGGACAAAAAAAAGGCGAAAAAGCTAATAATTTAGCATGTCACAAAAATGGCCAAGAAGGCAATAGTATAGTATGCGAAAAAAGTCAAATTTTGACTGCTCCTAAAAATGGCTGAAAACAACATAAAAATGCTTGTAGAGATGCATTATACTGTACAAAGTGGGAATAAAGGACAAAAAAAAAGCGAAAAAAAAGCTAATAATTTAGCATGTCACAAAAATGGCCAAGAAGGCAATAGTATAGTATCTGAAAAAAGTCAAATTTGACTGCTCCTAAAATGGCTGAAAACAACATAAAAATGCTTGTAGAGACACATTATACTGTACAAAGTGGGAATAAAGGACAAAAAAGCGAAAAAAGCTAATAATGTAGCAAGTCACAAAAATGTCCAACAAGGCAATAGTATAGTATGCGAAAAAAGTCAAATTTGGACTGCTCCTAAAAATGGCTGAAAACAACATAAAAATGCTTGTAGAGAAGGATTATAGAGTACAAAGTGGGAATAAAGGAAGAAAAAAGGCGAAAAAGCTAATAATTTAGCATGTCACAAAAATGGCCAAGAAGGCAATAGTATAGTATGCGAAAAAAGTCAAATTTTGACTGCTCCTAAAAATGGCTGAAAACAACATAAAAATGCTTGTAGAGACGCATTATACTGTACAAAGTGGGAATAAAGGACAAAAAAAGGCGAAAAAGCTAATAATTTAGCATGTCACAAAAATGGCCAAGAAGGCAATAGTATAGTATGCGAAAAAAGTCAAATTTTGACTGCTCCTAAAAATGGCTGAAAACAACATAAAAATGCTTGTAGAGACGCATTATACTGTACAAAGTGGGAATAAAGGACAAAAAAAGGCGAAAAAGCTAATAATTTAGCATGTCACAAAAATGGCCAAGAAGGCAATAGTATAGTATGCGAAAAAAGTCAAATTTTGACTGCTCCTAAAAATGGCTGAAAACAACATAAAAATGCTTGTAGAGATGCATTATACTGTACAAAGTGGGAATAAAGGAAGAAAAAAAGTGAAAAAGCTAATAATTTAGCATGTCACAAAATGGCCAAGAAGGCAATAGTATAGTATGCTGAAAAAAGTCAAATTTGACTGCTCCTAAAATGGCTGAAAACAACATAAAAATGCTTGTAGAGATGCATTATACTGTACAAAGTGGGAATAAAGGAAAAAAAAAATGAAAAAGCTAATAATTTAGCATGTCACAAAAATGGCCAAGAAGGCAATAGTATAGTATGAAAAAAGTCAAATTTTGACTGCTCCTAAAATGGCTGAAAACAACATAAAAATGCTTGTAGAGATGCATTATACTGTACAAAGTGGGAAAAAAGGACAAAAAAGGCGAAAAAGCTAATAATTTAGCATGTCACAAAAATGGCCAAGAAGGCAATAGTATAGTATGCGAAAAAAGTCAAATTTGGACTGCTCCCAAAAATGGCTGAAAACAACATAAAAATGCTTGTAGAGATGCATTATACTGTACAAAGTGGGAATAAAGGACAAAAAAAGGCGAAAAAGCTAATAATTTAGCATGTCACAAAAATGGCCAAGAAGGCAATAGTATAGTATCTGAAAAAGTCAAATTTTGACTGCTCCTAAAATGGCTGAAAACAACATAAAATGTTTGTAGAGACGCATTATACTGTACAAAGTGGGAATAAAGGACAAACAAAGGCGAAAAAGCTAATAATTTAGCATGTCACAAAAATGGCCAAGAAGGCAATAGTATAGTATGCGAAAAAAGTCAAATTTTGACTGCTCCTAAAAATGGCTGAAAACAACATAAAAATGCTTGTAGAGACGCATTATACTGTACAAAGTGGGAATAAAGGACATAAAAAGGCGAAAAAGCTAATAATTTAGCATGTCACAAAAATGGCCAAGAAGGCAATAGTATAGTATGCGAAAAAAGTCAAATTTTGACTGCTCCTAAAAATGGCTGAAAACAACATAAAAATGCTTGTAGAGATGCGTCATAACATACAAAGTGGGAATAAAGGACTAAAAAAGCGAAAAAAGCTAATAATTTAGCATGTCACAAAAATGGCCAAGAAGGCAATAGTATAGTATGCTGAAAAAGTCAAATTTTGACTGCTCCTAAAAATGGCTGAAAACAACATAAAAATGCTTGTAGAGACGCATTATACTGTACAAAGTGGGAATAAAGGACAAAAAAAGCGAAAAAGCTAATAATTTAGCATGTCACAAAATGGCCAAGAAGGCAATAGTATAGTATCTGAAAAAAGTCAAATTTTGACTGCTCCTAAAAATGGCTGAAAACAACATAAAAATGCTTGTAGAGATGCATTATACTGTACAAAGTGGGAATAAAGGACTAAAAAAGGCGAAAAAGCTAATAATTTAGCATGTCACAAAAATGGCCAAGAAGGCAATAGTATAGTATGCGAAAAAAGTCAAATTTTGACTGCTCCTAAAAATGGCTGAAAACAACATAAAAATGCTTGTAGAGACGCATTATACTGTACAAAGTGGGAATAAAGGACAAACAAAGGCGAAAAAGCTAATAATTTAGCATGTCACAAAAATGGCCAAGAAGGCAATAGTATAGTATCTGAAAAAGTCAAATTTTGACTGCTCCTAAAATGGCTGAAAACAACATAAAAATGCTTGTAGAGATGCATTATACTGTACAAAGTGGGAATAAAGGACAAAAAAGGCCAAAAAAACTCATAATTTAGCATGTCACAAAAATGGCCAAGAAGGCAATAGTATAGTATGCGAAAAAAGTCAAATTTTGACTGCTCCTAAAAATGGACGAAAACAACATAAAAATGCTTGTAGAGACACATTATACTGTACAAAGTGGAAATAAAAAAAGGACAAAAAAAAGCGAAAAAAAGCTAATAATTTAGCATGTCACAAAATGGCCAAGAAGGCAATAGTATAGTATGCTTGAAAAAAGTCAAATTTGACTGCTCCTAAAATGGCTGAAAACAACATAAAAATGCTTGTAGAGATGCGTTTTAGAGTACAAAGTGGGAATAAAGGAAGAAAAAAGGCGAAAAAGCTAATAATTTAGCATGTCACAAAAATGGCCAAGAAGGCAATAGTATAGTATGCGAAAAAAGTCAAATTTTGACTGCTCCTAAAAATGGCTGAAAACAACATAAAAATGCTTGTAGAGACGCATTATACTGTACAAAGTGGGAATGAAGGACAAAAAAAGCGAAAAAGCTAATAATTTAGCATGTCACAAAAATGGCCAAGAAGGCAATAGTATAGTATGCTGAAAAAAGTCAAATTTGACTGCTCCTAAAAATGGCTGAAAACAACATAAAAATGCTTGTAGAGACACATTATACTGTACAAAGTGGGAATAAAGGACAAAAAAGGCTAAAAATCTAATAATTTAGCATGTCACAAAAATGGCCAAGAAGGCAATAGTATAGTATCTTGAAAAAAGTCAAATTTTGACTGCTCCTAAAAATGGCTAAAAACAACATAAAAATGCTTGTAGAGACGCATTATACTGTACAAAGTGGAAATAAAGGACAAAAAAAAGGCGAAAAAGCTAATAATTTAGCATGTCACAAAATGGCCAAGAAGGCAATAGTATAGTATCTGAAAAAAAGTCAAATTTTGACTGCTCCTAAAAATGGCTGAAAACAACATAAAAATGCTTGTAGAGATGCATTATACTGTACAAAGTGGGAATAAAGGACAAAAAAAGCGAAAAAAGCTAATAATTTAGCATGTCACAAAAATGGCCAAGAAGGCAATAGTATAGTATGCTGAAAAAGTCAAATTTGACTGCTCCTAAAATGGCTGAAAACAACATAAAAATGCTTGTAGAGACGCATTATACTGTACAAAGTGGGAATAAAGGACTAAAAAAAGCGAAAAAGCTAATAATTTAGCATGTCACAAAAATGGCCAAGAAGGCAATAGTATAGTATGCGAAAAAAGTCAAATTTGACTGCTCCTAAAAATGGCTGAAAACAACATAAAAATGCTTGTAGAGATGTGTTATACTGTACAAAGTGGGAATAAAGGAAAAAAAAGGCGAAAAAGCTAATAATTTAGCATGTCACAAAATGGCCAAGAAGGCAATAGTATAGTATGCTGAAAAAGTCAAATTTTGACTGCTCCTAAAAATGGCTGAAAACAACATAAAAATGCTTGTAGAGACACATTATACTGTACAAAGTGGGAATAAAGGACAAAAAAAGCGAAAAAAGCTAATAATTTAGCATGTCACAAAAATGGCCAAGAAGGCAATAGTATAGTATCGAAAAAGTCAAATTTTGACTGCTCCTAAAATGGCTGAAAACAACATAAAAATGCTTGTAGAGACGCATTATACTGTACAAAGTGGGAATAAAAAAAGGAAGAAAAAAAGGCGAAAAAAGCTAATAATTTAGCATGTCACAAAAATGGCCAAGAAGGCAATAGTATAGTATCTGAAAAAAGTCAAATTTGACTGCTCCTAAAAATGGCTGAAAACAACATAAAAATGCTTGTAGAGACGCATTATACTGTACAAAGTGGGAATAAAGGACAAAAAAAGTGAAAAAAGCTAATAATTTAGCATGTCACAAAAATGGCCAAGAAGGCAATAGTATAGTATGCTGAAAAAAGTCAAATTTGACTGCTCCTAAAAATGGCTGAAAACAACATAAAAATGCTTGTAGAGACACATCATAGAGTACAAAGTGGGAATAAAGGAAGAAAAAAAAGCGAAAAAGCTAATAATTTAGCATGTCACAAAATGGCCAAGAAGGCAATAGTATAGTATCTGAAAAAAGTCAAATTTTGACTGCTCCTAAAAATGGCTGAAAACAACATAAAAATGCTTGTAGAGACGCATTATACTGTACAAAGTGGGAATAAAGGACAAAAAAGGCTAAAAAAGCTAATAATTTAGCATGTCACAAAAATGGCCAAGAAGGCAATAGTATAGTATCTGAAAAAAGTCAAATTTTGACTGCTCCTAAAATGGCTGAAAACAACATAAAAAATGCTTGTAGAGATGCATTAGAGTACAAAGTGGGAATAAAGGAAGAAAAAAAAGGCGAAAAAAGCTAATAATTTAGCATGACACAAAAAGGGCAAAAAAGTCAATAGTATAGTATGGGAAAAAGTCAAATTTTGACTGCTCCTAAAAATGGCTGAAAACAACATAAAAATGCTTGTAGAGATGTGTTTTAGTGTACAAAGTGGGAATAAAGGACAAAAAAAGCGAAAAAAGCTAATAATTTAGCATGTCACAAAAATGGCCAAGAAGGCAATAGTATAGTATGCTGAAAAAAGTCAAATTTGACTGCTCCTAAAATGGCTGAAAACAACATAAAAATGCTTGTAGAGATGGTTTAGAGTACAAAGTGGGAATAAAGGACAAAAAAGGCGAAAAAAGCTAATAATTTAGCATGTCACAAAAATGGCCAAGAAGGCAATAGTATAGTATGCTGAAAAAAGTCAAATTTGGACTGCTCCTAAAATGGCTGAAAACAACATAAAATGCTTGTAGAGACACATTATACTGTACAAAGTGGAAATAAAGGACAAAAAAGGCGAAAAAAGCTAATAATTTAGCATGTCACAAAAATGGCCAAGAAGGCAATAGTATAGTATGCGAAAAAAAGTCAAATTTTGACTGCTCCTAAAATGGCTGAAAACAACATAAAAATGCTTGTAGAGAGCATTATACTGTACAAAGTGGGAATAAAAAAGGACAAAAAAAATGAAAAAAGCTAATAATTTAGCATGTCACAAAAATGGCCAAGAAGGCAATAGTATAGTATGCGAAAAAAGTCAAATTTTGACTGCTCCTAAAATGGCTTAAAACAACATAAAAATGCTTGTAGAGAAGCATTATACTGTACAAAGTGGAAATAAAGGACAAAAAAAATGAAAAAAGCTAATAATTTAGCATGTCACAAAAATGGCCAAGAAGGCAATAGTATAGTATGCGAAAAAAGTCAAATTTGGACTGCTCCTAAAAATGGGTGAAAACAACATAAAAATGCTTGTAGAGATGCGTTTTAGAGTACAAAGTGGGAATAAAGGAAGAAAAAAGGCGAAAAAGCTAATGATTTAGCATGTCACAAAAATGGCCAAGAAGGCAATAGTATAGTATGCTGAAAAAGTCAAATTTGACTGCTCCTAAAATGGCTGAAAACAACATAAAAATGCTTGTAGAGACACATTATAATATACAAAGTGGGAATAAAGGACAAAAAAGGCGAAAAAGCTAATAATTTAGCATGTCACAAAATGGCCAAGAAGGCAATAGTATAGTATGCGAAAAAAGTCAAATTTTGACTGCTCCTAAAAATGGCTGAAAACAACATAAAAATGCTTGTAGAGACGCATTATACTGTACAAAGTGGGAATAAAGGACATAAAAAGGCGAAAAAAGCTAATAATTTAGCATGTCACAAAAATGGCCAAGAAGGCAATAGTATAGTATCTTGAAAAAAGTCAAATTTGACTGCTCCTGAAAATGGCTGAAAACCACATAAAAATGCTTGTAGAGATGTGTTTTAGTGTACAAAGTGGGAATAAAGGACAAAAAAAGGCGAAAAAGCTAATAATTTAGCATGTCACAAAAATGGCCAAGAAGGCAATAGTATAGTATGCGAAAAAAGTCAAATTTGGACTGCTCCTAAAAATGGCTGAAAACCACATAAAAATGCTTGTAGAGACACATCATAATATAAAAAGTGGGAATAAAGGACAAAAGAAAAGGCGAAAAAGCTAATGATTTAGCAAGTCACAAAATGGCCAAGAAGGCAATAGTATAGTATCTGAAAAAAGTCAAATTTGGACTGCTCCTAAAATGGCTGAAAACAACATAAAATGCTTGTAGAGACGCATTATACTGTACAAAGTGGGAATAAAGGACAAAAAAAGCGAAAAAGCTAATAATTTAGCATGTCACAAAAATGGCCAAGAAGGCAATAGTATAGTATCTGAAAAAAGTCAAATTTGGACTGCTCCTAAAAATGGCTGAAAACCACATAAAATGCTTGTAGAGACGCATTATACTGTACAAAGTGGGAATAAAGGACAAAAAAAGGCGAAAAAAGCTAATAATTTAGCATGTCACAAAAATGGCCAAGAAGGCAATAGTATAGTATCTGAAAAAAGTCAAATTTGACTGCTACTAAAAATGGCTGAAAACAACATAAAAATGCTTGTAGAGACACATCATAATATACAAAGTGGGAATAAAGGACAAAAGAAAGGCAAAAAAGCTAATGATTTAGCATGTCACAAAAACGGCCAAGAAGGCAATAGTATAGTATGCGAAAAAAGTCAAATTTGGACTGCTCCTAAAAATGGCTGAAAACAACATAAAAATGCTTGTAGAGACACATCATACTATACAAAGTGGGAATAAAGGACAAACAAAGCGAAAAAGCTAATAATTTAGCATGTCACAAAATGGCCAAGAAGGCAATAGTATAGTATCTGAAAAAAAGTCAAATTTTGACTGCTCCTTAAAATGGCTGAAAACCACATAAAAATGCTTGTAGAGATGCGTTTTAGTGAACAAAGTGGGAATAAAGGACAAAAAAAGGCGAAAAAGCTAATAATTTAGCATGTCACAAAAATGGCCAAGAAGGCAATAGTATAGTATGCGAAAAAAGTCAAATTTTGACTGCTCCTAAAAATGGCTGAAAACAACATAAAAATGCTTGTAGAGACACATCATAATATAAAAAGTGGGAACAAAGGACAAAAGAAAGGCGAAAAAAGCTAATGATTTAGCATGTCACAAAACGGCCAAGAAGGCAATAGTATAGTATGCGAAAAAAGTCAAATTTTGACTGCTCCTAAAAATGGCTGAAAACAACATAAAAATGCTTGTAGAGACGCATTATACTGTACAAAGTGGGAATAAAGGACAAACAAAGGCGAAAAAGCTAATAATTTAGCATGTCACAAAAATGGCCAAGAAGGCAATAGTATAGTATGCGAAAAAAGTCAAATTTTGACTGCTCCTAAAAATGGCTGAAAACCACATAAAAATGCTTGTAGAGATGCATTATACTGTACAAAGTGGGAATAAAGGACAAAAAAAGGCGAAAAAGCTAATAATTTAGCATGTCACAAAAATGGCCAAGAAGGCAATAGTATAGTATGCGAAAAAAGTCAAATTTGGACTGCTCCTAAAAATGGCTGAAAACCACATAAAAATGCTTGTAGAGATGCATTATACTGTACAAAGTGGGAATAAAGGACAAAAAAAGGCGAAAAAGCTAATAATTTAGCATGTCACAAAAATGGCCAAGAAGGCAATAGTATAGTATGCGAAAAAAGTCAAATTTGGACTGCTCCTAAAAATGGCTGAAAACCACATAAAAATGCTTGTAGAGACGCATTATACTGTACAAAGTGGGAATAAAGGACATAAAAAGGCGAAAAAGCTAATAATTTAGCAAGTCACAAAAATGGCCAAGAAGGCAATAGTATAGTATGCGAAAAAAGTCAAATTTGGACTGCTACTAAAAATGGCTGAAAACAACATAAAAATGCTTGTAGAGACACATCATAATATACAAAGTGGGAATAAAGGACAAAAGAAAGGCAAAAAAGCTAATGATTTAGCATGTCACAAAAACGGCCAAGAAGGCAATAGTATAGTATGCGAAAAAAGTCAAATTTGGACTGCTCCTAAAAATGGCTGAAAACAACATAAAAATGCTTGTAGAGACACATCATAATATACAAAGTGGGAATAAAGGACAAAAAAAGGCGAAAAAGCTAATAATTTAGCATGTCACAAAAATGGCCAAGAAGGCAATAGTATAGTATGCGAAAAAAGTCAAATTTTGACTGCTCCTAAAAATGGCTGAAAACAACATAAAAATGCTTGTAGAGATGTGTTTTAGTGTACAAAGTGGGAATAAAGGACAAAAAAAGGCGAAAAAGCTAATAATTTAGCATGTCACAAAAATGGCCAAGAAGGCAATAGTATAGTATGCGAAAAAAGTCAAATTTGGACTGCTCCTAAAAATGGCTGAAAACCACATAAAAATGCTTGTAGAGATGCGTTTTAGTGAACAAAGTGGGAATAAAGGACAAAAAAAGGCGAAAAAGCTAATAATTTAGCATGTCACAAAAATGGCCAAGAAGGCAATAGTATAGTATGCGAAAAAAGTCAAATTTGGACTGCTCCTAAAAATGGCTGAAAACAACATAAAAATGCTTGTAGAGACACATCATAATATAAAAAGTGGGAACAAAGGACAAAAGAAAGGCGAAAAAGCTAATGATTTAGCATGTCACAAAAACGGCCAAGAAGGCAATAGTATAGTATGCGAAAAAAGTCAAATTTGGACTGCTCCTAAAAATGGCTGAAAACCACATAAAAATGCTTGTAGAGACGCATTATACTGTACAAAGTGGGAATAAAGGACAAACAAAGGCTAAAAAGCTAATAATTTAGCATGTCACAAAAATGGCCAAGAAGGCAATAGTATAGTATGCGAAAAAAGTCAAATTTGGACTGCTCCTAAAAATGGCTGAAAACCACATAAAAATGCTTGTAGATATGCATTTTAGTGTACAAAGTGGGAATAAAGGACTAAAAAAGGCGAAAAAGCTAATAATTTAGCATGTCACAAAAATGGCCAAGAAGGCAATAGTATAGTATGCGAAAAAAGTCAAATTTGGACTGCTCCTAAAAATGGCTGAAAACCACATAAAAATGCTTGTAGAGATGCGTTTTAGAGTACAAAGTGGGAATAAAGGAAGAAAAAAGGCGAAAAAGCTAATAATTTAGCAAGTCACAAAAATGGCCAAGAAGGCAATAGTATAGTATGCGAAAAAAGTCAAATTTGGACTGCTCCTAAAAATGGCTGAAAACAACATAAAAATGCTTGTAGAGACGCATTATACTGTACAAAGTGGGAATAAAGGACAAACAAAAGGCGAAAAAAGCTAATAATTTAGCATGTCACAAAATGGCCAAGAAGGCAATGGTATAGTATGCGAAAAAGTCAAATTTTGACTGCTCCTAAAAATGGCTGAAAACAACATAAAAATGCTTGTAGAGACGCATTATACTGTACAAAGTGGGAATAAAGGACTAAAAAAGCGAAAAAAGCTAATAATTTAGCATGTCACAAAAATGGCCAAGAAGGCAATAGTATAGTATGCGAAAAAAGCCAAATTTTGACTGCTCCTAAAAATGGCTGAAAACCACATAAAATGTTAGTAGACACGCATTATACTGTACAAAGTGGGAATAAAGGACAAACAAATGCGAAAAAGCTAATAATTTAGCATGTCACAAAAATGGCCAAGAAGGCAATAGTATAGTATGCGAAAAAAGTCAAATTTTGACTGCTCCTAAAAATGGCTGAAAACCACATAAAAATGCTTGTAGAGGTGCGTTTTAGTGTACAAAGTGGGAATGAAGGACTAAAAAAGGCTAAAAAGCTAATAATTTAGCATGTCACAAAAATGGCCAAGAAGGCAATAGTATAGTATGCGAAAAAAGTCAAATTTGGACTGCTCCTAAAAATGGCTGAAAACAACATAAAAATGCTTGTAGAGACACATCATAATATACAAAGTGGGAATAAAGGACAAACAAAGGCGATAAAGCTAATAATTTAGCATGTCACAAAAATGGCCAAGAAGGCAATAGTATAGTATGCGAAAAAAGTCAAATTTGGACTGCTCCTAAAAATGGCTGAAAACAACATAAAAATGCTTGTAGAGACGCATTATACTGTACAAAGTGGGAATAAAGGACTAAAAAAGGCGAAAAAAGCTAATAATTTAGCATGTCACAAAAATGGCCAAGAAGGCAATAGTATAGTATCTTGAAAAAAGTCAAATTTGGACTGCTCCTAAAAATGGCTGAAAACAACATAAAAATGCTTGTAGAGACGCATTATACTGTAGAAAGTGGGAATAAAGGACAAACAAAGGCGAAAAAGCTAATAATTTAGCATGTCACAAAAATGGCCAAGAAGGCAATAGTATAGTATGCGAAAAAAGTCAAATTTGGACTGCTCCTAAAAATGGCTGAAAACAACATAAAAATGCTTGTAGAGACGCATTATACTGTACAAAGTGGGAATAAAGGACAAACAAAGGCGAAAAAGCTAATAATTTAGCATGTCACAAAAATGGCCAAGAAGGCAATAGTATAGTATGCGAAAAAAGTCAAAGTTGGACTGCTCCTAAAAATGGCTGAAAACAACATAAAAATGCTTGTAGAGACGCATTATACTGTAGAAAGTGGGAATAAAGGACAAACAAAGGCGAAAAAGCTAATAATTTAGCATGTCACAAAAATGGCCAAGAAGGCAATAGTATAGTATGCGAAAAAAGTCAAATTTTGACTGCTCCTAAAAATGGCTGAAAACAACATAAAAATGCTTGTAGAGACGCATTATACTGTACAAAGTGGGAATAAAGGACTAAAAAAGGCGAAAAAGCTAATAATTTAGCATGTCACAAAACTGGCCAAGAAGGCAATAGTAAAGTATGCTTGAAAAAAGTCAAATTTTGACTGCTCCTAAAAATGGCTGAAAACAACATAAAAATGCTTGTAGAGACGCATAATACTGTACAAAGTGGGAATAAAGGACTAAAAAAGGCGAAAAAGCTAATAATTTAGCATGTCACAAAAATGGCCAAGAAGGCAATAGTATAGTATGCGAAAAAAGTCAAATTTTGACTGCTCCTAAAAATAGCTGAAAACCACATAAAAATGCTTGTAGACACGCATTATACTGTACAAAGTGGGAATAAAGGACAAACAAATGCGAAAAAGCTAATAATTTAGCATGTCACAAAAATGGCCAAGAAGGCAATAGTATAGTATGCGAAAAAAGTCAAATTTTGACTGCTCCTAAAAATGGCTGAAAACAACATAAAAATGCTTGTAGAGACGCATTATACTGTACAAAGTGGGAATAAAGGACAAAAAAAGGCGATAAAGCTAATAATTTAGCATGTCACAAAAATGGCCAAGAAGGCAATGGTATAGTATGCGAAAAAAGTCAAATTTGGACTGCTCCTAAAAATGGCTGAAAACAACATAAAAATGCTTGTAGAGACGCATTATACTGTACAAAGTGGGAATAAAGGACTAAAAAGGCGAAAAAAGCTAATAATTTAGCATGTCACAAAAATGGCCAAGAAGGCAATAGTATAGTATCTGAAAAAAAGTCAAATTTTGACTGCTCCTAAAATGGCTGAAAACCACATAAAAATGCTTGTAGAGGTGCGTTTTAGTGTACAAAGTGGGAATAAAGGACAAAAAAGGCTAAAAAGCTAATAATTTAGCATGTCACAAAATGGCCAAGAAGGCAATAGTATAGTATCTGAAAAAGTCAAATTTTGACTGCTTTAAAAATGGCTGAAAACCACATAAAAATGCTTGTATGACGCATCATAATATACAAAGTGGGAATAAAGTCCAAAAAGGCCAAAAGCTCATAATTTAGCATGTCACAAAAATGGCCAAGAAGGCAATAGTATAGTATCTTGAAAAAAAGTCAAATTTTGACTGCTCCTAAAATGGCTGAAAACAACATAAAAATGCTTGTAGAGATGCATTATACTGTACAAAGTGGGAATAAAAAAGGACTAAAAAAAGCGAAAAAAAGCTAATAATTTAGCATGTCACAAAAATGGCCAAGAAGGCAATAGTATAGTATCTTGAAAAAGTCAAATTTGGACTGCTCCTAAAAATGGCTGAAAACAACATAAAAATGCTTGTAGAGACGCATTATACTGTACAAAGTGGGAATAAAGGACAAACAAAGGCGATAAAGCTAATAATTTAGCATGTCACAAAAATGGCCAAGAAGGCAATAGTATAGTATGCGAAAAAAGTCAAATTTGGACTGCTCCTAAAAATGGCTGAAAACCACATAAAAATGCTTGTAGAGATGCATTATACTGTACAAAGTGGGAATAAAGGACATAAAAAGGCGAAAAAGCTAATAATTTAGCATGTCACAAAAATGGCCAAGAAGGCAATAGTATAGTATGCGAAAAAAGTCAAATTTGGACTGCTCCTAAAAATGGCTGAAAACCACATAAAAATGCTTGTAGAGATGCGTTTTAGAGTACAAAGTGGGAATAAAGGACGAAAAAAAAGGCGAAAAAAGCTAATAATTTAGCAAGTCACAAAAATGGCCAAGAAGGCAATAGTATAGTATCTGAAAAAAAGTCAAATTTGGACTGCTCCTAAAAATGGCTGAAAACAACATAAAAATGCTTGTAGAGACGCATTATACTGTACAAAGTGGGAATAAAAAAGGACAAACAAAAGGCGAAAAAGCTAATAATTTAGCATGTCACAAAAATGGCCAAGAAGGCAATGGTATAGTATCTGAAAAAGTCATATTTTGACTGCTCCTAAAAATGGCTGAAAACAACATAAAAATGCTTGTAGAGACGCATTATACTGTACAAAGTGGGAATAAAGGACATAAAAAGGTGAAAAAGCTAATAATTTAGCATGTCACAAAAATGGCCAAGAAGGCAATAGTATAGTATGCGAAAAAAGTCAAATTTTGACTGCTCCTAAAAATAGCTGAAAACCACATAAAAATGCTTGTAGACACGCATTATACTGTACAAAGTGGGAATAAAGGACAAACAAATGCGAAAAAGCTAATAATTTAGCATGTCACAAAAATGGCCAAGAAGGCAATAGTATAGTATCTTGAAAAAGTCAAATTTTGACTGCTCCTAAAATGGCTGAAAACCACATAAAATGCTTGTAGAGGTGCGTTTTAGTGTACAAAGTGGGAATGAAGGACTAAAAAAGGCTAAAAAGCTAATAATTTAGCATGTCACAAAAATGGCCAAGAAGGCAATAGTATAGTATCTTGAAAAAAGTCAAATTTGGACTGCTCCTAAAATGGCTGAAAACAACATAAAAATGCTTGTAGAGACACATCATAATATACAAAGTGGGAATAAAGGACAAACAAAGGCGATAAAGCTAATAATTTAGCATGTCACAAAAATGGCCAAGAAGGCAATAGTATAGTATCTTGAAAAAAAGTCAAATTTTGACTGCTCCTAAAAATGGCTGAAAACAACATAAAAATGCTTGTAGAGACGCATTATACTGTACAAAGTGGGAATAAAGGACTAAAAAAGGCGAAAAAGCTAATAATTTAGCATGTCACAAAAATGGCCAAGAAGGCAATAGTATAGTATGCGAAAAAAGTCAAATTTGGACTGCTCCTAAAAATGGCTGAAAACAACATAAAAATGCTTGTAGAGACGCATTATACTGTACAAAGTGGGAATAAAGGACATAAAAAGGTGAAAAAGCTAATAATTTAGCATGTCACAAAAATGGCCAAGAAGGCAATAGTATAGTATCTGAAAAAAAGTCAAATTTGGACTGCTCCTAAAAATGGCTGAAAACAACATAAAAATGCTTGTAGAGACGCATTATACTGTACAAAGTGGGAATAAAGGACTAAAAAAGCGAAAAAGCTAATAATTTAGCATGTCACAAAAATGGCCAAGAAGGCAATAGTATAGTATCTGAAAAAAGTCAAATTTGGACTGCTCCTAAAATGGCTGAAAACAACATAAAAATGCTTGTAGAGACGCATTATACTGTAGAAAGTGGGAATAAAGGACAAACAAAGGCGAAAAAGCTAATAATTTAGCATGTCACAAAAATGGCCAAGAAGGCAATAGTATAGTATGCGAAAAAAGTCAAATTTTGACTGCTCCTAAAAATGGCTGAAAACAACATAAAAATGCTTGTAGAGACGCATTATACTGTACAAAGTGGGAATAAAGGACTAAAAAAGGCGAAAAAGCTAATAATTTAGCATGTCACAAAAATGGCCAAGAAGGCAATAGTATAGTATGCGAAAAAAGTCAAATTTTGACTGCTCCTAAAAATGGCTGAAAACAACATAAAAATGCTTGTAGAGACGCATTATACTGTACAAAGTGGGAATAAAGGACTAAAAAAGGCGAAAAAGCTAATAATTTAGCATGTCACAAAAATGGCCAAGAAGGCAATAGTATAGTATGCGAAAAAAGTCAAATTTTGACTGCTCCCTAAAAATAGCTGAAAACCACATAAAAATGTTTGTAGACACGCATTATACTGTACAAAGTGGGAATAAAGGACAAACAAATGCGAAAAAGCTAATAATTTAGCATGTCACAAAAATGGCCAAGAAGGCAATAGTATAGTATCTTGAAAAAAGTCAAATTTTGACTGCTCCTAAAAATGGCTGAAAACAACATAAAAATGCTTGTAGAGACGCATTATACTGTACAAAGTGGGAATAAAGGACAAACAAAGGCGAAAAAGCTAATAATTTAGCATGTCACAAAAATGGCCAAGAAGGCAATGGTATAGTATGCGAAAAAAGTCAAATTTGGACTGCTCCTAAAAATGGCTGAAAACAACATAAAAATGCTTGTAGAGACGCATTATACTGTACAAAGTGGGAATAAAGGACTAAAAAAGGCGAAAAAGCTAATAATTTAGCATGTCACAAAAATGGCCAAGAAGGCAATAGTATAGTATGCGAAAAAAGTCAAATTTTGACTGCTCCTAAAAATGGCTGAAAACCACATAAAAATGCTTGTAGAGGTGCGTTTTAGTGTACAAAGTGGGAATAAAGGACTAAAAAAGGCTAAAAAGCTAATAATTTAGCATGTCACAAAAATGGCCAAGAAGGCAATAGTATAGTATGCGAAAAAAGTCAAATTTTGACTGCTCCTTAAAATGGCTGAAAACCACATAAAAAATGCTTGTAGCGACACATCATAATATACAAAGTGGGAAAAAAGTCCAAAAAAGGCCAAAAAAACTCATAATTTAGCATGTCACAAAAATGGCCAAGAAGGCAATAGTATAGTATGCGAAAAAAGTCAAATTTTGACTGCTCCTAAAAATGGCTGAAAACAACATAAAAATGCTTGTAGAGATGCATTATACTGTACAAAGTGGGAATAAAAAGGACTAAAAAGCGAAAAAAAGCTAATAATTTAGCATGTCACAAAAATGGCCAAGAAGGCAATAGTATAGTATGCGAAAAAAGTCAAATTTGGACTGCTCCTAAAAATGGCTGAAAACAACATAAAAATGCTTGTAGAGACGCATTATACTGTAGAAAGTGGGAATAAAGGACAAACAAAGGCGAAAAAGCTAATAATTTAGCATGTCACAAAAATGGCCAAGAAGGCAATAGTATAGTATGCGAAAAAAGTCAAATTTGGACTGCTCCTAAAAATGGCTGAAAACAACATAAAAATGCTTGTAGAGACACATCATAATATACAAAGTGGGAATAAAGGACAAAAAAAGGTGAAAAAGCTAATAATTTAGCATGTCACAAAAATGGTCAAGAAGGCAATAGTATAGTATGCGAAAAAAGTCAAATTTGACTGCTCCTAAAAATGGCTGAAAACAACATAAAAATGCTTGTAGAGACGCATTATACTGTACAAAGTGGGAATAAAGGACTAAAAAAGGCGAAAAAGCTAATAATTTAGCATGTCACAAAAATGGCCAAGAAGGCAATAGTATAGTATGCGAAAAAAGTCAAATTTTGACTGCTCCTAAAAATAGCTGAAAACCACATAAAAATGCTTGTAGAGATGCGTTTTAGTGTACAAAGTGGGAATAAAGGACAAAAAAAGGCGAAAAAGCTAATAATTTAGCATGTCACAAAAATGGCCAAGAAGGCAATAGTATAGTATCTTGAAAAAAGTCAAATTTTGACTGCTCCTAAAATGGCTGAAAACCACATAAAATGCTTGTAGAGGTGCGTTTTAGTGTACAAAGTGGGAATAAAGGACTAAAAAAGGCTAAAAAGCTAATAATTTAGCATGTCACAAAAATGGCCAAGAAGGCAATAGTATAGTATGCGAAAAAAGTCAAATTTTGACTGCTCCTAAAAATGGCTGAAAACCACATAAAAATGCTTGTAGCGACGCATCATAATATACAAAGTGGGAATAAAGGACAAAAAAAGGCCAAAAAAACTCATAATTTAGCATGTCACAAAAATGGCCAAGAAGGCAATAGTATAGTATGCGAAAAAAGCCAAATTTTGACTGCTCCTAAAAATGGCTGAAAACCACATACAAATTCTCGTAGAGATGCGTTTTAGTGTACAAAGTGGGAATATAGGACAAAAAAAGGCGAAAAACCTCATAATTTAGCATGTCACAAAAACGGCCAAGAAGGCAATAGTATAGTATGCGAAAAAAGTCAAATTTTGACTGCTCCTAAAAATGGCTGAAAACCACATAAAAATGCTTGTAGAGATGCATTATACTGTACAAAGTGGGAATAAAGGACTAAAAAAGGCGAAAAAAGCTAATGATTTAGCATGTCACGAAAAAAGGCCAAGAAGGCAATAGTATAGTATCTGAAAAAAGTCAAATTTGGACTGCTCCTAAAAATGGCTGAAAACAACATAAAAATGCTTGTAGAGACACATCATAATATACAAAGTGGGAATAAAGGACAAAAAAGCGAAAAAGCTAATAATTTAGCATGTCACAAAAATGGTCAAGAAGGCAATAGTATAGTATGCGAAAAAAGTCAAATTTGACTGCTCCTAAAAATGGCTGAAAACAACATAAAAATGCTTGTAGAGACGCGTCATAATATACAAAGTGGGAATAAAGGACAAAAAAGGCGAAAAAGCTAATAATTTAGCATGTCACAAAAATGGTCAAGAAGGCAATAGTATAGTATGCGAAAAAAGTCAAATTTGGACTGCTCCTAAAAATGGCTGAAAACCACATAAAAATTCTCGTAGAGATGCGTTTTAGTGTACAAAGTGGGAATATAGGACAAAAAAGGCGAAAAACCTCATAATTTAGCATGTCACAAAAACGGCCAAGAAGGCAATAGTATAGTATGCGAAAAAAGTCAAATTTTGACTGCTCCTAAAAATGGCTGAAAACAACATAAAAATGCTTGTAGACACGCATTATACTGTACAAAGTGGGAATAAAGGACAAAAAAATGCAAAAAAGCTAATAATTTAGCATGTCACAAAAATGGCCAAGAAGGCAATAGTATAGTATGCGAAAAAAGTCAAATTTTGACTGCTCCTAAAAATGGCTGAAAACCACATAAACATGCTCATAGAGACGCGTCATAATATACAAAATGGGAATAAAGGACAAGAAAATGCGAAAAACCTCATAATTTAGCATGTCACAAAAATGGCCAAGAAGGCAATAGTATAGTATGCGAAAAAAGTCAAATTTTGACTGCTCCTTAAAATGGCTGAAAACCACATAAAAAATGCTTGTAGAGACGCATCATAATATACAAAGTGGGAAAAAAGTCCAAAAAAGGCCAAAAAATCTCATAATTTAGCATGTCACAAAAATGGCCAAGATTTACCATTTCTGTGTTATTTGCTGTGTAAATAGTTAAGCTTGATCGAAAAAAGCCAAATTTGGACTGCTCCTAAAAATGGCTGAAAACAACATAAAAATGCTTGTAGAGACACATCATAATATACAAAGTGGGAATAAAGGACAAAAAAAGGCGAAAAAGCTAATAATTTAGCATGTCACAAAAATGGTCAAGAAGGCAATAGTATAGTATGCGAAAAAAGTCAAATTTGGACTGCTCCTAAAAATGGCTGAAAACAACATAAAAATGCTTGTAGAGACACATCATAATATACAAAGTGGGAATAAAGGACAAAAAAAGGTGAAAAAGCTAATAATTTAGCATGTCACAAAAATGGTCAAGAAGGCAATAGTATAGTATGCGAAAAAAGTCAAATTTGACTGCTCCTAAAAATGGCTGAAAACAACATAAAAATGCTTGTAGAGACGCATTATACTGTACAAAGTGGGAATAAAGGACTAAAAAAGGCGAAAAAGCTAATAATTTAGCATGTCACAAAAATGGCCAAGAAGGCAATAGTATAGTATGCGAAAAAAGTCAAATTTTGACTGCTCCTAAAAATAGCTGAAAACCACATAAAAATGCTTGTAGAGATGCGTTTTAGTGTACAAAGTGGGAATAAAGGACAAAAAAAGGCGAAAAAGCTAATAATTTAGCATGTCACAAAAATGGCCAAGAAGGCAATAGTATAGTATGCGAAAAAAGTCAAATTTTGACTGCTCCTAAAAATGGCTGAAAACCACATAAAAATGCTTGTAGAGGTGCGTTTTAGTGTACAAAGTGGGAATAAAGGACTAAAAAAGGCTAAAAAGCTAATAATTTAGCATGTCACAAAAATGGCCAAGAAGGCAATAGTATAGTATGCGAAAAAAGTCAAATTTTGACTGCTCCTTAAAATGGCTGAAAACCACATAAAAAATGCTTGTAGCGACGCATCATAATATACAAAGTGGGAAAAAAGTCCAAAAAAGGCCAAAAAAACTCATAATTTAGCATGTCACAAAAATGGCCAAGAAGGCAATAGTATAGTATGCGAAAAAAGCCAAATTTTGACTGCTCCTAAAAATGGCTGAAAACCACATACAAATTCTCGTAGAGATGCGTTTTAGTGTACAAAGTGGGAATATAGGACAAAAAAGGCGAAAAACCTCATAATTTAGCATGTCACAAAAACAGCCAAGAAGGCAATAGTATAGTATGCGAAAAAAGTCAAATTTTGACTGCTCCTAAAAATGGCTGAAAACAACATAAAAATGCTTGTAGAGATGCATTATACTGTACAAAGTGGGAATAAAGGACTAAAAAAGGCGAAAAAGCTAATGATTTAGCATGTCACGAAAAAAGGCCAAGAAGGCAATAGTATAGTATGCGAAAAAAGTCAAATTTGGACTGCTCCTAAAAATGGCTGAAAACAACATAAAAATGCTTGTAGAGACACATCATAATATACAAAGTGGGAATAAAGGACAAAAAAAGGCGAAAAAGCTAATAATTTAGCATGTCACAAAAATGGTCAAGAAGGCAATAGTATAGTATGCGAAAAAAGTCAAATTTGGACTGCTCCTAAAAATGGCTGAAAACAACATAAAAATGCTTGTAGAGACACATCATAATATACAAAGTGGGAATAAAGGACAAAAAAAGGCGAAAAAGCTAATAATTTAGCATGTCACAAAAATGGTCAAGAAGGCAATAGTATAGTATCTGAAAAAGTCAAATTTGGACTGCTCCTAAAAATGGCTGAAAACCACATAAAAATTCTAAATGAGAGATGCGTTTTAGTGTACAAAGTGGGAATATAGGACAAAAAAGGCGAAAAACCTCATAATTTAGCATGTCACAAAAACGGCCAAGAAGGCAATAGTATAGTATGCGAAAAAAGTCAAATTTTGACTGCTCCTAAAAATGGCTGAAAACAACATAAAAATGCTTGTAGACACGCATTATACTGTACAAAGTGGGAATAAAGGACAAAAAAATGCAAAAAAGCTAATAATTTAGCATGTCACAAAAATGGCCAAGAAGGCAATAGTATAGTATGCGAAAAAAGTCAAATTTTGACTGCTCCTAAAAATGGCTGAAAACCACATAAACATGCTCATAGAGACGCGTCATAATATACAAAATGGGAATAAAGGACAAGAAAATGCGAAAAACCTCATAATTTAGCATGTCACAAAAATGGCCAAGAAGGCAATAGTATAGTATGCGAAAAAAGTCAAATTTTGACTGCTCCTTAAAATGGCTGAAAACCACATAAAAAATGCTTGTAGAGACGCATCATAATATACAAAGTGGGAAAAAAGTCCAAAAAAGGCCAAAAAATCTCATAATTTAGCATGTCACAAAAATGGCCAAGATTTACCATTTCTGTGTTATTTGCTGTGTAAATAGTTAAGCTTGATCGAAAAAAGCCAAATTTTGACTGCTCCTAAAAATGGCTGAAAACCACATACAAATTCTCGTAGAGATGCGTTTTAGTGTACAAAGTGGGAATATAGGACAAAAAAAGGCGAAAAACCTCATAATTTAGCATGTCACAAAAACGGCCAAGAAGGCAATAGTATAGTATGCGAAAAAAGTCAAATTTTGACTGCTCCTAAAAATGGCTGAAAATCACATAAAAATGCTTGTAGAGACGCATTATACTGTGCAAAGTGGGAATAAAGGACAAAAAAAGGCGAAAAAGCTAATAATTTAGCATGTCACAAAAATGGCCAAGAAGGCAATAGGTATGCGAAAAAAGTCAAATTTTGACTGCTCCTAAAAATGGCTGAAAACCACATAAAAATTCTCGTAGAGATGCGTTTTAGTGTACAAAGTGGGAATATAGGACAAAAAAGGCCGAAAAACCTTATAATTTAGCATGTCACAAAAACGGCCAAGAAGGCAATAGTAATACTATACTATAGTATGGCAAATAATGTCAAAATATGACATGTCCCAAAAACAGCTGAAAACAACATAGTACAGCGTGTTTGGACACGTCATAGCATAGAAAGTTGAAAAAACATTCAAAAACATCATGATTTTGCATGCTGTCCAAAATTACACCAAAATGTCACACTATAGCATGTCGTCCAAAAGTCCTACTGTAGTATTTTGTCCAAAACAGCACAAAAAAACTCATACATTAGTATGTCATCCAAAATATCACCAAACAGTCATAGCATTGCATGTCGTCCAAAAAATGTGTAGAAAACTCATACTTTAGCATGTCATTCAAAACAGCATAAAAAAGTCATACTTAAGCATGTTGTTCAAAATACAATATAAAAGTAATACTGGCATGTTGTTCAAAATAGCGTAAAAATGTCATATTACCAGGAGGTGGTAAAACATTTTTTAATGATATTTTATAATACTTTTATGACAAGTATAACTTTTTTATGACATTTTTGATGGCATATTATGGACAATGAATGAATATGATACTAAACTCTTTTGGCATTTTTGATAACATACTATTGTACGCATTGTAAGTCCGAGGCTGGAATCTGCTGCCACTGTGGCGACGGCATATCATCTGTACATGTGGCAGCCGCTCTAACATGAGAGCGAGTGGGTGGTGTAGTGAAAAGAAATTGAAAAGAAAAAAAAGTGTAATAATAACTTCACGACTCCGAACAATAAACTTACAATTATCTTTTAATAACGACTTAATATCTCAAAATACTTCTTATCCCAAAGCCATTGTTCTAAGATAGATCTGTTTCTCTTTTGAGAGTTTATTCTCTCAAAATACAGAATAACTTTAAAAAAACAATGATTTTAAATCTTAAAATAATGACAAACTTAAAATAATGCATCTTTTCTCATTAATTTGAGTTTCCAAGTCAATATTTTGCTAAAGTTTATATTCTAACGACTTACAGGATCTTTTTGTTATTCCCATAAAATTGGCAGAAATGAGCTTTCTCACAAAAGTCAACATTTAACTCGCTAAAAAAAAGAAACTCCCGAGTGCATACAATTTTTGAGATGTCTCTCCTGTTGTCCTCCCACCTGTCCACATTTTTAACAGTTCAACAATGAGGCCACTGCTGTGAGTGAGAGCTGCTTCACTGCATTTCAGCCTTTGGATTCAAGGATGCAACTGTCATAGCATTCATTTTTTTACACGCAAGCTTCAAATTTTAATATTTCTGTTCAAATGTCTTGTCTGCTTCGAATGTGTTAAGGAAAATCACGCCAGAGACATAAATCATCCCCAAAAAAAGTCTATCCGAGGTCTTACTTATCTTCATAATCACAGTGCAGAGGTCTACTGCAGTCTTTCTTCTTATCAATAATTAAGCTGATAAAGGTCAGAAATAACTTAATGCTGACCTACAGTATTTTAATGCTGTTTTTTTAATGCAAGGCTTTAATTTGCAGGAGCTGAAGCAAAGAAGAACAAGAAATGCTCTCTGTGGCAAATGCAATAGTGCGTTTAGACTCTCTGTGGACGGTTTACTTGATGTGGTTCGCACTAGTCAACCTTTGCAAACAGCTGAAGAACATCTTCTGTAGCTCTGGAGAAGTTATATGAATGATGTTTTCCGTGTTATGTTGGACAGATGTGGGTGTTTAGAAAGTCGAATATAAAAAAGGATAATAAGAAATTAAAGGTCAGGATGTGTTGACCTTTGCAGCTTGTTTTTTTTTAAATCTGTCTCCTGTGAGTCCCGCAGCTTTAGGGTTGCATGATATTAAATTGCCAAAGACAAAATAAAATCATGCTGTCATAATCCTTTAATATGACAAAGATGGGGCTCACTTTGAACCTGAAGCCTGCAATAAAAATGTAAACCTCAGCGGTACTCACAGAGACGCTGTCAGGACATTCCTCCGCGGGCCGGTGGAGCAGGAAGTCCATTTTGGACGGACCTTTGATGTAGATGCAGTTTGCTGCTGATTCCTCGGGAACAGTGAGAATTTCATAGTGGTGATCCGTCAGCTGCTCCATCATCTGCAGACAAACACACATGCACACTTAATGTCACTGTACACCACTCTGGACACACACACACACACTGACTAACACACGATTTTTTTATGTCTTATTAATCAGAAGAGATTAACCACAATAGTTTTCGGTTAAAGGAATCGCTCCAACATTTTTGGGAAACACCATTAATCATGAGTGGTATCAATGATCTCATCTAATTCGCAGTTAAAGAGTGAACAGAAGCCTTTTTCCTAAAAGGTTGAACTATTCCTTTAAATATACTCAGTAAAGAGTCTCCAAAAACCTCTGAATGGATAATAATAGTTAATAATGTTATGGAACAATTGACTTTTTTCTTTCAGACATGCCATTAAACTGTGAAAAATATTGGAGGAAAATGGAAATCTCATTTAAACTTGAAGTGAGTGTTTTATTACATGCATTTATTTGCTCTGGAGGACGTTTTATCCTCTCTTTTAAAGCCGGCTTTAGCTTATGAATGAGAGGAAGCCTCCACCCTCCATAAAAACACCTTGACTTTTTAGATCATAAGGACCTTCTAGGATCTTCAAGGACAATTACGGACATAAAGGACCCACAGTCCTTGATACTGCAATGTAATCCTGCTTTTTTTCTTTTAATTCTTCGTTTTACACAATGTCAAGCGTTTCATTCCACCTCTGACGACCCTGTCTGTTTTCCCCTGCTTTGTCATTTCTGTTCTTCTGAAAACACAATAAAAGCATAAAACAATAAACACCATAGTATTTTATATCTCTTTACACCGCATACTCACACAAACACTGTGAATACAAACACTCACCCGCAGCGTCTTCTTGGCCCCGTCACTGTTGCTGATGATGATGGTGTCTGGGCCTCCCATGGAGCAGATGTTTTTCAGTCGCGCTCCACCACAGACAGGGACGGTGGACACAGCAAAGTCCTGAACAGATGGAGGTTGAAAGGTTTCATTCACAAAAACTGTCCCAACAAGTTCTTTGACAACAAATGAGAGTTCATCTAGTTTTGTGGAAAAAGACCTTTTTTCACAGTGAAATTCTGTCATAGCAAGAAAAGCACAAGTGTTACTAACAACCTGTAGCTCGACACAAAGAAGCCATCTGCGTGATTCTGGAGATTCCTGTGAAGCAAGGGTGTTCAAAGTTTTTCAGGCCAAGGCCCCCTTAGCTAAAGGTGACATGTATTGAATAAAATTGTATTGAAAAATCTGGGACGGAGGTCATCAGGAGGAGGGACGTCATTCTCATCTGTAGTCTGGACCTGTATTTTATTTTCACTTAGGTGATAAAGGAAACTCCACTGTTATTTAGAGTTGTAGTAATTATAAAGAACAGTATGTCATCAAAAATGTCATAAAAAAGTCATAGTATAGTATGCCATCAAAATTTTGATGAGAAAGTCATCATATAATAAGTCGTCAAAAGTCATAGTTATAGTATGTGATCAAAAATGTCATAGTCAAAATTGTCATGAAAAAGTCATGAAAATAGTCATTAAAAAGTCACAACTATTATAAGTTGACAAATATGTCAAGAAAAAGTCAAAGTATAGTATGTGGTCAAAAATGACATAAAAAAGTCCAAATAGTATGTTATCAATAATGTCCTAAAAATGCCATACTATAGTATGTGATGAGAAATGTCATTAAAAAGTCATCGTTTAGTATGTCGTGAAACAGCCAGATGACCAACATTTCCTTCCCTGACAAAAAAGCAAAGATTCGAATCAAGCCATGGCTGCACTATCAATACTACTTAACCTAATTTTTATAATGAGTGATGTGTGGCGATTAATACTGCGTGTACAACACACTTGCAAAATATTGAATTTTATGAATGACAATTGCAGAGCATGCATAATGCTGATGTAACAATTATGAAACGGGATACAGTGGACTTAAACGGTCTGCTGGACTTCCTCTTTCATCCACCGAATGAGCCCTCCCACCTACACTAATTCATACCAGACACACACACAAAAACACACACGCATTCAACATGAGTAAATGTGTAGTGTGTGTGTGTGTGTGTGTATTTTAGGAGTAGCCGAAGTGTGTAATTTGCACTTAAGAGAAGTGGAGTAATCAATACTAATGGGTGGGTCGTGTCAAGCCTGAGGGGCCCGCTGTGTGGCCTCCATTATTTGGCCAAAGTACGACCTCATTCATCACCGTTAACAGACTATAATTCCCCAAATGCAGCACAGCAAACGGCCACCTGCTCACTTTGGCAGCTGCGTTTGTTTCCTGACGAGTATCCTGGCACTCGGGTCGTCTTTGTTGCACTGGCTGAAAACTCTGATGGTTATTTTATTTATTGGCAGTGGTTTCAGATTAAGTATCTTTGTAACATGTCATCTCATTTTACATACAGACACATACATTATTTACAAAAGGCCCAAAGCAAAAAAAGCTGTTTGAAAAAGTTTTCTGTCTTTTTCAGTCGCTTCATCTTCTCTCCGCGCCTCTTACTTACCCTGAAAGTGTCTGCCAGCACTTCCGCCCCTCTGTGGTTGGTGTGGGAGGAGATGCCGACAAAGAACTCCCTCCCCGTGAAGAGGACGTCGCTGCCCTCCAGCGTGGCCCCTCCAGAATCCCCCTCCTCGGCCCCCATCTCCACTACGGTCAGGTTCAGCTCTGACACCACCCTCCTCACCGCCTCCACCTGGAGAAATCAGGAGTAAAGAGATGGATGAAGAGAAATCAACACACTGATGCGTGTTTTTCTGGATGAACACTGACCTTGGTACTATTATTGACAAAAACAATCATTTCAACAATCAATCTTTCGAGGCAAATCCTGCTTTGTGTTTGACAGACCTTCAATTAAGTGTTCCAGTAAGCTCTCCGGGAGCCAGCATGCACACCAGGACCTCCTCAAAGTGGAGTGCAGCTAACGTTAATGTTGTTAAATACACCCATGCTTTTTTCTAACATGACATGTAAAAATGTCTGAGAAAAGGTCTATGAGGACCAGATTACACAGTTCTCACTGAAGTACAATTATCATATTACAGCCCTGTAAAGTGAAACATATTACATTATTATTGACCATGTACCAGGGGATTGATACCTTTATTTTCCCTATAATTAGTACCAAATAACTTGGTTCTTATTAGTGGGTTTTGGGAAATTATTTGGAAATGACGGATTCCTAAAATTAAGTTTTGATGGAATCTTTGACAGATTTAAGTGTTGTCAAGTGTTATCAAAGACAATAAAAGACAACATGGGCGTCATGATGAAGGCTGAGTTAAATTCTGTCGTCTCTCGTGTTAAAATGTGGTTTTCCACTATCTACTGTCAAATCTCAGATGTTTCCAAAAGGCACCAACAAGTAACGTGTGACCATATGAGAATCATGTCACTTAAAACACGACTAAACTCGAAACAAGTGAAGTATCAGCTTTAAGTTCATTCTCATTCAAAACTGAAATGACCAGAAACAAACGGCTCCTACTTAGTGCCTTTATCTCACAAAGTAAGATTAAGCACAGAGGATTAGAGCGCAGAAATGGCTAAACTAAAGCCATTTTCTTTGTGTTACCTCGCTGCGTCTCTGCTGTTTGAAGGGCCGGGTGATGAGCGCCGTGTCTCCCTGGATAACTGCCACATCCTCTATCCTCCAGCTCTCTGACAAATCGGGGTCGGGGGGGATCTCGATCAGCTGCAGGCCCACCTTCTGCCTCAGGGCTCCTGTCAGGCATCCGAACTGGCGCTGAGCTTTAGCCAGGTCCACAGAGGTCTCCCCGTTCTCACGATCGTCTCCTGACGCTTTCCCAAAGGTCTCTGGGATGCCCCGCACCACGGCGTGGGTGAAGCGGCCATATGGGCACATGTTTGCCATGATTTCAATAACTAATACTGTGTGTCTATAAAAAGTGTTAGCAAGTGTTGTGCCAAGATGCAGGTAAATGTGCCTGCAGTGAGCAATAATAAAAAGATGAGTGTGACTAACTGTTTTACGGTCTAAAAAAAACCCAGCTAAACTCTAAATTCAGTTAAAAGGATGGATGAGGAGGGCCAGGGGGAACGTGGAGAGCATCTTCATCCCTCTATCTCTGCCTCGTCCAACAGCTACTCCTCCATGTGCCAGGAAGTGGAAGCAGAAGATTCGAGCCTAAAACAAGAGATGGACACATTAAAAGGCAAAATACAAAAGAAAACAAATGCTTGTATCCCATACACACATTTCAAGGCCAAGAAAGAGGCACGAGATGTAATTATCTATGTGAATTGGTGATTGTTACTTTGTACGAGGACACATTATCACCAGTAAAGCCTTCAAGGGAAGCTGAAATAACATACAGAGATAGCACAGTCTAGAGAAGACAAAAAGGAGCATTGTCCAAGGTTAGATTATAAAGAAACATTATTCAGTAGCCCTGCAATATGCTGTAAAGCCTCTCCATGCACGGGCAGTGGGTTTGACTCAGGACAATTGTCCTTTCATCATCTTCCCTGAAACTCACAGTGGTCGCCCACTGTGAGGCTGCAGAGAGGGACTTCCACACAGGATGTTTCCTTAATCTGCTTTAAAACTTATGCAACAAATGCCGAGCTTTGATATTTATTTCATTTTGTTATGAAGGCAGCACGTAGAGATGAAAGCTCAGGTAAATCACAGTTAACAATATTTCAATGAACTGTTTTTGTGCAGTGATAGCTTGTAGAAGAACAGTATTTCCCTCTTATGATCTGCTATATTTAGGGACTGTTTGTTAATTATGAGGGAACAGGGGGTGGTGCAAAAAAGGGGAGGCATGTCAAATATCGGGGTTTTTTGGCTTATGGAACTGGCATACAACTTTGAATGGCTATATTTTGTATTCATTTTACGACCAGTTTTAAAGAAAACACGCCTACAAAACAAAAGCAATCAAATTACACCATATATCATAGCCAGAAATTATTGTTAGATTTTGAAATTTCCCTGAACACATTATGTGGTACGATCTGCTACATTTAGGGACTGTTTTCTATTTATAAGAGTGGAGGGGGCTGTGCAAAAAGGGGGGATATATGTTAAATATTTTTTAAGCACTATGGAGGGACTTCTGTTTATATATAAACATGCCTTAGAAAAATATGCCTTCCAAACCTGCTGGCATGTTTTCTTTAAAATAAATAAATACATAAAAACCATCAAAAATACACCATTATCATAGCCGGAAACTGCATAAACAGCAATTATCGTTGGAATTTAACATTTCTGAGAGTCCTTTAACACATAATGTAAAAGGAACAGTTCTATCAGAAAAAAGTGTAAAAAAGTGATATTTCATCCTAATTATTATTTTAAACGTCTAATTTAAAATGTTCCCAAAAATACACAGTTTGCACCTACAAACCGGCATGCACAACAAAAGTTAAAAAACAAGGCTTTTTTCCCCAACTCAAAGGTTTCGTCCTCAACTTCTAACTTTCAAACATGAAAGTTTTATAAATCTAATAAATAACTGATGGTGAAGGGAGGGTCGTGCATTTCCCCAGGTCACTCAGGGAGGCTTAAAGAAAAATGTTTGTTGCAAAAACAAAGTCACACACCAGCGACCCTCCTGTGATGAATAAAGAACAGTCCCTAAGTTCACTCTTCTCTGTTTCGACAGTGTAATCAGCCCTCCTGACTTCGCAGCTCTGAGTTATCCAGCTGCAACAATAACTATGAACCAAAGCCATAAACAGAGCCAAACATCTTGGCTGCAGGAGCGCGCCGCCCAGCAGCTCACTGCTCCTTCCCAAATACTTCTGATGATGTCTCACATCTTTCCAGAGAGGAAACTGTCCCCAAAACTCACACAAGCTGCAAGAACAACTAAAGCACACGCAGACTTGTATATTACCTCTTTTTGCGCGTCGTTGCTCCCACGTTTGGCCGTTTTTCCCTCCGTTTGATTTAATTTCCAAACCGACCCAGTTCCCGTTACTCTCCCGTTGTCTTTCTCTGCTGGCCAACAAGTTACGTCAACGCCACGGTTGTGAACACGTGCATTTCCGGTTATGTATTTCAGAATATGACGGCTACGAGGAACTCGTAATTTTAACTATAGATTTTTAAAATTATTTTAATGGAGAAAGTATTTATCCATAGGCATTTTTTTAGGTTGACAACCATTTTTCTATCTTTTCCTGAGTGATTTCAACACTTTCCTCTCCTGTTTTAACAATTTTTTTTTAAAAAAAAAAATGATTTTTAGACAATTATAAAAACGTATTTGGCAAAAGTCTGATATGATATGATTATGAATAATTTTTATTTGCTTTTTTTGTTTCTGTCCGTGTCCATTCTTTTTTCAAAAAAAGTCGAAAAATAAATTTTTCTAAAAAAAAAAACATCGAAAAATAATGATAAAAAAGGCGTAATTCTTAAATACGCTCAAAACAGTGGCAGAACCAAAAACAAGGCAGTTGTAAATAAACGCTACATTAGGTTTACGGCGTTAAAATGTGGCGAGCTCTATGCTTTTATTGTTTTAAAGCAAAAGCGCGTTACTTCCGGTCGTTCGAGTATTTAAGTCCAGCTCTGCCCCCCCCACCCCCACCCCCATCCCCCACACGTCCTGTCCTGATCAGTTGATAAATTGATTATCGATAATTGTTGAATGTAGCTGCACACTACAGTAATCAATAACGGAGAGTGCAAAATCAATAACGTTTTGCTGCTGAAACATTTAGCTTTATTAAAGTAATAAGTTTAATATAGAGCAGCGTTTTTCTCCAACTTCATTAACATTTTCTAGTTTTTATTTTAGAAACTGGTGTCTGGAGTTACACTTTATCAGTAAGGTTGATACAACTGGGCCAACATTGTGACTGAGGAGGAAAATAAATAATAATAATATTAATAATAGGCTACTAATAACTTTAAAAATAATGGATAAAAAAACATGAGATGGCATAAATGTCACATACTGAAGCAGTACAATTTTAGAGTTGTAAGTGTATTTTACATTGATATGTGTCTTTTTTTTTACACTGTAACTGTATGTTGTAATTCTATGTAATCGAAAAAGTTAAAAAAGTTAAAAATCATTTAATTCTACATTAAATTTTGCCAAAAAATAAATCCTTTGCACCAACCAAATCCTGTAAACACATTAGATTCTGTGCTCCTGAACGCATAATGGTAGTGAAAAAGTCTTTTTTTTTAACTTTTAACTTTCAAACATCAAAGGATACAATTTAAAAATCTAATAATACACAAGCCAAGTAACTGAATTTGCGATAAATAAATAAAAGTTTTTTTGAGGGGGAGGGGAAAATAAAGTCAGACATGAGCCATCCCACCTCCTCTGATAAATAAAGTACAGTCCCTTAATAATTAAAAAAATAAAATCAATCTGTTACTTAAGCCTAATCAAAAATGGTAAAAATCAATAATGTGTTGTTGTTAAACATTTATCGTCCCTACAGTAATACGTTTAAAGTAAACCATCAGTATTCATTAACTTCATCTTAAAGCTAATCAGAGGCAGTATTATCCAGAAGTTTACTTTAGTAAGAATAACGTAACACTAAATGGGATTTTTGAGACACTAAAAAAAGTAATAGATTTAACATTAATGTTTATAAACATCAGCTCTACTGTGACTTAGCATTAACTTTTGGGGTTAAAATGGAGCTGGTTTCCATGATAAACTAACCCATTAAGTTAATATTAATGGTACCTTTTAGGCTGATTTCTAGGAACAGTAACTGAAAATTTTGGGACTTTCAGAAAAGTCAAATTTATTAACTGTGTTAATAACTTAATTACTGAAAAAAAATTTTTTTTTGGTCACTTGGAATAATAAAGAGCAGTTTAATTTAACATTAGCTGGCTGGTTTATTGGGAAATTCTAGCATAAGTTTGGCCCCACTGATGAATCTCTACTTTTGCTACATATAAATCTACTCTGACACTTCTGTGTATTGACACACTGAATTAATGACGGATTGGAGTATTTCTGTAAGATTTTCTAGGATTAAGGACTCTTATTTAATATTCTCCCTGTTAATCCTGATGAATTGTTTATGCACTGTCAGATACTGCCTCTATGCTCGTATCTGACTTAAAAATAAACTGTGAATCAAAAAAGTCAATATTCTTCTCACTTCTACAGTAAGCCTAAATAAATGGCTGCATTAAAGTCTCATCTGCTTCACAGTTGATTTATTTCACCAGGTTTATTTCTCCTCTGCTTCTGTTCAAAGTCACGATAGATTAAGGCCTATGTTGCACCTACTGAGCTGTTGTCTGCTTTTTGTCTTTGTGACATGATAAAAAACATAATCCTGAAATGTGGGTCAGATGATATTGGACACTGCTGAGATTCTTGGATAAACACCAGACACTAAAATAAACCTTTGCATCTCTTTAAAACTACAAATATTATCCAGTATGCAAACTTTTTTTTTTTTTTTTTAAAGGAATTTGGAGGTTTGCACAGCAGTGATTTAAACACGCATAAACATGTTTTTTGGCTCATAAAGCAGCACAATGTTCCCTTCTACTGACTAAACTGAGTTACTGCAGCTGCTGGTTGTTTATCAGCGACCGAGAGTCAGAGATACAGAGGCGACTCGCACAAAGACGGAAAAAAGACGGATTATCTTTGTATTTCTGTAAACAGAGGAGGGAAAAAAGACAGGAAATGTGATGCTGATGTAATAGTGGAGGGAAATGTGGATGGATGGCGGGGGGAGGGAGGATGGGAGGTTGAGGACACAGACAGGATTAAAGAACACCATCTGTCCGCTGAGATCCTTCAGCCAGCAAACAAAACATCGCAGTCAAATACAGAATCAGCTGGTTTATCACACTGTCTGTAGAAACACTCTCCTCCACTCCCTTACTGTTAAAAACTAGAAAAACCTCTGTCCTCACACCTGTTTTATTGTAAAACAGCAGAAATTGACTTAATTTAGGATTGAGTCATAGAGACAACAGTTACCAACTGTGTTTGCTGAAGTTGGCGTGAATGACATAAAGTCAAAAAATTTACTTCAGTTGAGGATTTTTAATTTACTTCCGTTGAAATTTACTCCAATCAAGTCAGTTTTCCCCTTTATATCTTAGAAAGTAGGCTCAATGGAAAGCAGAGGTGGCGATACTGTTTTATAGTGCTTTTTGTGTCATTGTATGTATAATATACACTATATTTTGCATTGTTTATATTGATTTCACCTTATTTTTAGCTCTTTTTGTTACCAACTTATCTCTTATCTTAGTGGTTTTGGACCTTGCAGCTACAGTTTTACATTATTTTACTGCACTCTTTTTTTAAATAAAACAATTTCACTACAAAATGTAAAAATTGCCTATATGTGAACCTACAAACAGGCAGTATTTTTTAGCTCATGCAAAGCTGAAATATGAAAATAAAACACTTTTATCTAGCAGTATTGAACTGATCGAAAGTTGTTTTTTTGTAAAAAAAAAAAAAAACGTTCAAATTCTTTTAGAAAATAAATGTCAAACTGTTTTTTAATACGAGCATTGCTGGATTCTAGTCACCAAAAATCTTCTCTTTCTCAATTGCATTCTTATTTCTATTTTGTTATACATGTATACATAATATATGTATATTTCTTGTGCTCTTTTCATGTGATTGTAAATGGTGAAGAGCGCGTTATGTGCTGATCTAGTAGGTGTAATTTGGAAAGCAGTATCACCACTTTATATGTATTTATAATTGTTGAATCTGGACATGTATGTGGATATTAATGTAAACATCTCTATGTTGTGTGTTGTCTTTGTTGTATGTGTTTAATGAATAAAAAAGGTTTTTTTAGTAAATTTTTTAAAGTTTTTTTTAAGTAAATACAACCCAAAACGTATGGGATGGGGACAGATGTGCACACTAAACAAACAAACAAACAAACAAACAAACAAACACACACACACACACACACACACACACACACTTCAAAAACATGACGAGTCATGAATGCTTAACGACATTTATAACTTGTCACTGTTCATTTGGGTATAAAATACAACGCAATTAAAAAAAATCTATAGTGCAAGAGAAATCAAATAAAATGCTTTGTAAATACAGTCTAAATCTGTTGGGAGTTTGTGAGTATTTTAAGGCACTTTTTCATGTTTTTGGCTGTGTGCTGTGTCATTAATCGATTGGTAAACAGCTTATTCAGTCTGAGCCTGCTTAGCTCGCTCCATCACAAGACTGCTGTCAGCAGACCGTCCTGCGTGCTGCCCTCATGTCTCCCATTACGCCCTCAAGGATAATTCAGTTAAACGGCCTCGCTCTCCAGCTCACTGACGCTCTGTCTCTCACATGCTGACTTTCTCTCTCTCCGTTTCTCTCTAAGACGCTGACTCTTTGTCCACAGTGCTGACTTTATTGCTGTCTGTCTTTTCTAGCTGCTGTCTCACCCAAACACACATTAACACCTAACGTCTGATTTTGCAGTAGTTGTTTTTACAAGTCAAAACCTTATGGACAGTTTTTGCTTATGTCTATAAAAATGTTTTGTTTTTGTAATAGTTACTCTAAAAATTATGATAAAGGATTTAAAAATAATATTGTTTCACTATTTAAGCATACAAATACAGCAGAAAAATGGTAAGAAATGCAACTAAAATACAGTGTGTTACATGTCAAGTGGTTTTAATGTCTTGGGCTTGTTTTTAATTTAAAGTCTATAAACTATATGTCTATAAATCACTGAAAGTGTGATTTTTTTATGGTCGACGGACATAAATCAGACAGGTAAAGCAGCGCATCAGTACTTTAAAGAAGTTTAAATTATTGCCACTTGATCTGGAAATAAAACTAGAATCACGCTTCCGCAGTTGTATGCCTGTGCATTAGCCAAGTCGCAAGATCAAGTCAAGATGTTAAAGTTAGCATCCGTGTGTGTGAAAACACAGATGCTTCACACACATCTTCCCCAGCACACAAGATCTGTACAAACAGCACAGTTTAGATGTAAGCACCCAAGGTCCGTGTTGCCAAGTCAATATCCACTAAACGTCTCCCCTTCTGTTCCTGAGTTATGATGCTGAATAATGGTCAAAAAAAGTGTTTTTGCAGAAAATTATGATGTCACAGTTGACCTTCATCTTTATACACAGAGTGACTTTTTTACCACCAAATTCAAAACGTCTTCTTGGTAGTCCAAGTGGACGTTTGTACTACGGGCGGACAGATTAATTAATGAAAAAGTATGCATATTAAGCTCAACCAACACCAGGGATGACAGTCTGCAACACATGCAAAGAAAATGTAGCATGGGAGGCACTTTTACTTTGTAAAACCTCAGGGAGCTATTTTTATTCATTCATTTTTTATCTAATTTTTCACTTGACTTCATAAAAAAAAAGTTGCTGAGAACTTGCTGTACATGAGGTTAAAAGCTTCAGTCTTGAGTAAACATTTTCTAGAGGCATTTAAACAAAGTTTTGCACTGAAGTTTGTTATATTTCAAATTCTTAATCTTGACAAAAACATTGAATTTTTATTGAAAATGCGTATCGGTTCCAAATACTAGTTATCAGTCTCATTAACAACTAATAATCGGTATCTGTTTCGGCCCTGAAAGAACAATATCGGTCGATTCCTAGTCTGTCCCAAATTCTAAGAAATTCCAGTGGCATTTTATGAAAGGTTTAGATGACTTTACTAATCTTTACTATTCCAAAAGGGAAATTTTTGTTGTCGCATATTAATGTCAAAAAGTATCAGCCTTGCATTTTTATCATAGCATTTTAACTCTGTGTTTTTAAACCCACATATTTCCAGATGATACTGAAAACAGGTTTTTGGTGTTATTTTTGCTTGATGTACTTTCCTTTGAGGTCAGAGATAATCTCATTCACTTCCTTTTCTTTATGTTTTCTCTAAATGAATGAACACCAATCAAATGCAAAACATAAAGCTGAATCTCAGACTTTCTTCAGCCACGTCAGCTGATAATAATTACCACTCCAAATTAAATTAGACGTTTACGAGAGGCGACACTGACTGCCAGAGTAAAACTGAGTATTCACGACAAAAGACAGGAGACAAGAGGAAGAGTGACATTCAGAGAAAAACTCAGAGGTGAACTGAGGTGGCGGACTATAAACATTTAAGGAGGTGCAACTTCATCAGTTTAACAGCAAATAAAGCCAAAGAAAAACAGCAGAAAAAGGCGAAGGGTGTGGACTTGGACTTCAAAGACAAATTTAATTTAGGAATGAGAATGTGGGATGTAACGGATCAGCGGTTAGATTGATAAGAGAGTTGTAACGTCCCAAGAAAGGATTATTTGAACGTGCCTGAATAGTTAAAACAAACTGAGGACAGGAAGCATCATGTCTCCTTCACAACTTATGATTGCACTCCTGTGTTTTCTACCTTTGGCAGGTATGTAATTTAGTTAATTCAACTGGTTAATTATAAGAGGACATTAAAACACTGTTTACTTTATCATAAAAAGTGTGTTTCTAGGGTCATGTCATTTAAACTATGTCTAATTTCTGTTGCATTTTTTGGCAAAACAGCAAAGTTTAAACAATTTAGAAAAACTTACAGAAGATTTAAAAAGTTGGTCCAGCCCCAAAACTGAGACTTCCTGACTGTAAGGTTTGGTGTTTAGTGTGATACTGGGTGTCAATCTTTATTTAACAAAAATAAATTTATAAGGATTAATTCCTGCAGTGTGTCCATCAAACTGGAATGAGTTCAAGATCAAATATTATCCCACATTTTTTTTTTCCATTTTGCAGAATGTGTTGCGCACCGATAAGTCTGTCAGTGGGCAATATTTACATATCAGCTATAAACTGGTGCATAAAGAAACTATGTCTCTATTACAAAATTCGTCACCAGAAAGCACTGAAAAGTTTATATTTATCTGTGATAGCTGTGATAACTGTCCTGCTCGATACTTATCCTGGTCACAGTACCTTTATAACCAAATTTAATGATCACTATCAAAACTGTTCATCTGATTAAGTGCAAAATCAGTCAAAATGTAATTGCCAGAATTTTAAAGTCTCAGATATCAAAGTCAGTATTAGCCTAAAAATTGTAGATTTCACAGTAAATTTTGTAATATTTTTTTCCATTTTTTCCCCTTCAGCCAGTTTGCACTGTTACACCTGTGTATTTCCAGCCATCTCTCCTCTCGACTGCTTTAAGTTTCCTCAGGAGTGTCCAGCCGGACAGCGCTGCCTGTCCAGTACTGCGATGGGGAGACGGGGTGAGCTCCAGATCTGTGTGTGTGTGTGTGTTTGTGTGTACTTCTGTGTCTGTAGATGAGATTATCTTCTGAGATTTTGGGGCAGGACGGTCACAATTTGTCATACAAAGCTTCAGTGTAACTTATAAGTCTGGATCGCCCCCTGGTGTCTGTCTGCAGTATAGGTCATAAAGCCCGCCCTGCCATGTTAATAATGGCACATGGGCCAAAATAAAAACTTAAAGTGCACACGAAATACATTTTTACCAAAGATTGTCGAAGGTCACTGAAGGTATTTCTCAATGTTTGTTCAAGGGATCGTTTTTATAATAAGTTCGGTTTCATAAGTTGTTCAGTTCTACAAAATTCAGTTCTTTGCGCAAAATTCAGCTCTGAATGACATCACCAGTGCAAGATGGCAGCACCCGTATCCGGGATATTTTAGCTTCACTTAAGCATGGTGGGAGTGAGCGGGGGGACGTCGTCCGGGACAGTTTTGTTTAGGTTCTGTAATAAGTCCACTGGATCTAAACATTAAACAGTGACTATTAAAATAAAGCGGAAACTATTAGTTTTTATTTCCAAGATCTCGGTTTTGTTTTCTTTGGCAGCACCTCTTGTGATAAGCAGTAATTTCAGGTGGATCTTACTTCCCTCAGATCCAAACAGTGTCGTCGCTGTGACGTCTGTCGGCCATGGTAACCGTTTACTAGCAACGCCAGCTATACTTGCCAGCCCTGAGACCTCAAAAATAGGTTGGATTTTGAAATCAATTGTATTGGTCCACCTAAAAAAAAAAAAGTGAGTTTCTGTGACTCTGTTTGCTGCATTCTGGTGACTTCTAAAGAATGAAAATAATAACTACATTTTATCACCATTTTTATGTTAAATACATTTAATTTGGTTTAGTTGTGGGTTCGTGGCCCTGGTACTCTGCCAGAGTGCCAAGAGGAGAGGCTGTACCACGCACGACAGGGACCCACAGCCGGCTGTCGTCCCTGGTCCATACACACCAGAGTCCCTGCTATGGATACTAAAATAAAAAATTGTGATTGTTTTCACGACCAGATCAGTGTAAAAACACAAGTGTAAAAAACCCCAAAATGAAACGAAAGAGTGACTCAGTGAATCAGATCTCTGTCGTTTCTCATCAGGCCGGTTGTCAGACCACTAATGCTGTGATGCCATCAAATTATTTCTAAAAATAGCTCTCTGGGCTCTGTGGGTGGAGCGAAATGTTACTGTATCTCATCAGAGCCTAAAACCTTTTTTTTTTTTTAACTTGCACATTAACCTGTGAATACTCCGACAGATTTCAGCGACAGCACCATGTGGGTAAATCAGTGTTACCAACCTTTAAGGGGGATCATTTGGTAAATGACTGAGATAAAAAGCAGCTTCTCTTGCTGTTTTTTTGTCATCAGTGTCGTCACAAATGTTGAGTGTGATTTCAGATCTATTGCCTGTCATAAAATTAGGTGAGAGGAATGAAGCAGTAGCATTTATCATTAATGCTTCACTAAACATCACCGAATGGATCAAATTTAATGGTTTTTGTACAGATGCAAAAAAAGGTTATTAGGAGTTGAGTCATAAAAATATCTACTGTAAATTCCTTATTTAAAATGAATCACTGCTGAATTTGAAAAATCAGCACTGAGTTTATTGATTCAAAATACTCAATTGCAAAAAATCTGATTTTAATTTACTTAACTTTCCCCCTTTATGAAAAATTCTTAATACGTCATTGATGATACATATATCATCCAAGTTTCCAATATTTAAATTAATATATTCCACTGCTCAAATTCATCACTTTCTCCTGATCTAAAAATTCAAGTCAAGTATACAATATTTAAATTCAATCAATTTAAATTGGACTGGTGATATAAGATACTAATATCATATTAAGTTCTAGTGGATGTGTAAAATTATAGACAATTGATTTTTCTATTCTAATCCTGACATGTAATAATATATTTAGTATTTAGTAATTTATTTTTGAGTATATTTAGGACATTTCTGAGATTTTAAAACTTAAAATTGGCCTTTAAAAAAAATGTAAGAATTAAAAGCACATACATTCAGATTGTTTAAATGGTGGTTAAATTTTGAGATTAAAGCAATGGCATAAATATATAGATTTTTAAAAATAATTTTGTTATATATAGTCTAGTTTTTGGGAGAAAAATTATGGTAATTGCTTTCACTTGTCTTTAGTCATCAATTTGTTTAATTCAAACCAGCGGTGCCCATAGCTGAACTCTTGTTTTTAACTTAAATGAATAAAAACGTTAAGGTTTGATTAACTACAAGTGATACACTATAAACAAGTCCTGCAAAATTTAAGCTCCAATCAACACATAATGCAGCTCAAGTATAAAAATACATCCCTGACTTTTTCAAATGAAATTTACAGAGAGAAAAAAAACTCACTATAGTCGGTATACATCTGCTTTTAAAATGATCATTTATGTGGTCTCTTTGTGCACCAAAATAAACTCCTCTGCTTTTTCTCTCAGGCGCTCTACAGATAACGATGTACGAGAAGAGCTGTGCCATCCAGTCTCAGTGTGGTGTGAGCGGACAGAAATACGCCTCAGGCCTCTACTTCAACTACACCAACGTGTGCTGTGACACTGACCTGTGCAACGGAGCCGAGTCCTTTGCTGCCCTCAGCTGGAGAGCAGCGGCTCTCAGCCTGCTGCCGGCGCTCGCTCTGCTGCTGGCCTGAACCTCGGAGGAGAAGGCGGCGGAGGTCTGGACGAGTTCATGCTTAACTCTGAATATGTAGGTGACCTGGGAAAGAAGAAAACTCACAGGCACATGAGCATGCAGCCATAAGACAACACGCTTTCTAATATTCCTGTTTTAATAAATAATTAACAGGCCCTGTATTCTGATGTGATTTTCAAAGGCCAATATTAGCACATATTTTCTAACACTTATCTTCTAAACAAAGCCATGAATTAGTAAGACTAAATTAAAACAAACTATTTGACAGCTGTGCAGAAATATCAAAATATATACTTATATACTACTAATAAATATATACTAGTGATGAAGCAATCTCACCTTAACTTCCACTTCGGTGCAGCTCTGGATCTTTCAGTCATATCATATCATACAACAACGTGAATTGAGTTGTCGACTGCTTTGAAACTCAAAATGCATGCTGTTTTGTTCTGGCATCTATCATTTTAACTTCAATCTCCATTATGACAATGACCCAGTTATGAAACTATTAAAACTTAGGCTAAATAAACACTGAAGAGATGCCTTTTTTGCAGTTCTGCTGTATTTCATATGCATTTTCTGTGTATGTACAGAAATTTGTTTTTGCATTGTTGTTTACAATCATTGCTGTCGAAGCTCTGAACCTACAGCTTGTACAGACAGGAATGTTTTCATTTAACTCTTCTTTTAACACCTTCTTGATCACGTTGTTACCGTCCATAATAAGTAAATAAACATCACTGCATCATTATAAAGATATTTTTTATTGGGATATTAATAAAAGTGTTTTTGTAGGGGCTTAAAAGTACAAAATACATTTCAGTTGTGCTATTAGTTTGATTGTCTTCATGGTATATTTCTACTGGTTTAGTGTCCACACCATTGTTTGTTTTGATCCTGTGGACTTTTAAGTGCAACTGCAGTGCTGCTAAAAATGAAATATTTGTAGGAGAACAGAGGGTAAAAAGGGGTAAAAAAAAAAAAAAAAGAAAAAAGAAAAAAAAAGCACAATATGGGTTCAATAAGAAAGAAAAAACATGACTAAAAAATAAAAACAGTGACATAAAAAAAAAAACCTAATAAAAGTAACATTTTAATATATCACGTTAAATGGTCCCTGAAATTGTATCAAGTCCGACAGTAGGAGATAAAAACTCTTCCACACTTGGGAGAAATACTAAAATATGTGAGCACTGAAATTATCCAGACACAATCCCTTTAATTGCTGGTCCATTTTTAGAAAATCCACAACAATTCAGTCAATATAAAATATACAGTATCAACTCTTTGACTGACACTTCATGGAAGGATTTAACTTGTGTTATAAATCATGTAGAAAATCTGCTCACGCTGGACGTCTGTGTACAAGATTGTCTTTTCATCGGCTTAAATTGCACTTAGGTTTTTACTTTTTTTTTTTTTTAAAAGAGCTTCACCCTGATCTGACAGACATGACACATAGTGAGGCTAACTTGAGCTCACAACAAACCTACCACATCGACAAAGTCTTAATTGCAAACAGCCTCTATAAAATGTTAAATTGCATAGTTGCAGTGCAGTTAATAAAAACGTCTACACAAGCCGCT
This sequence comes from Plectropomus leopardus, assembly GCF_026936395.1. NCBI lineage: Eukaryota > Metazoa > Chordata > Actinopteri > Perciformes > Serranidae > Plectropomus > Plectropomus leopardus. The sequence goes on from NC_142192.1 coordinate 23,952,157, forward strand.
GCTACAGTCGGAGAAGGCGTGCTGTTATTGGTTCCAGTTCTTCCCAGCGGGTCAATTTCAAGTCATTTTTTACGATTATTTCAGACTAACAAACTTAACTAGAGTGGATTCATCCTGCTGGTGACACACGACAGTGAGGTGACAGCCAGCAATCGCTAAATACACAAGGTTTTTAATTTAAGGATAAATCTAGTGATATTAAACACTTTCTGTCAACAAATCCCATGACAAGAGCGAAACCATCCCGAAAGCTTTTAACCCATTAATGGGCCACATCATAACACTAAGTGACATTTATCACAATGAGCATGAGCACTGTAGCTTATTTTAAATCACTCCCAAATAATGTGTCCTTCTGCTGTTAATACTGAAAATAGTCCCTAACAAATACACAATTTACTCCTGTTAGAGTAATTTTTGCCCCCCCCCCCAAAAAAAACTACAGTGCCCTCTAAGAAACCTCTTTGTAATTAAAATAATAGTTTGTGTGAAATGCAGAAACAGGCCTACTTTTAATTTTAGTGTGCTATTATTTTGTTATTTTCTTTGTTTAAAGTCACCAGAATGCAGAAAAATATTTTCTGACCCCTGCCACACTTCTTTTTTTTTTTTAAATCCTCCTTATTTTTGAGGTCACACATTTGACAAATAAGTTCATGACATATTGAGCAGCAAAGTCATGTGGTCTTTTCTTGGGATTTGTTGACAATGAGATAATAATATTGCCAGCTTTATCCTTAAATTACTGATGGACGGCAAACTAAAGCTGCAACTGCGTTTTGTTTTCCATTTTAAAAAATTGTGCATGTTTACACTGAACTTCCCCATGTAACAGAAGAGGCCTCGAGCTACCAGAGGAGGCAGGACACGTGCTCTCACTGCAGCACTTAGGCTGTTAACATCTTTTACGTCTTCATCCACAGCATCAACACAATCTTTCATACGACACTAAAGGCGATCCTTCATACATAACAGGCAGAAAAAAATAAATCATTGGCAGGAGGTGCCTACAGCAGATAACGAACGAGCTCTGTAATCTTGAATAATCCTTCACGCCTGCTGTGGGAGCGCAGAAAAGGGGAAGCCCAGGTCTATTGAAATAGTTTCCTGTCTCTCTGTGACTGTTTTCAGCTCTGCCTCTCTAAAGCGAGACCCGGTCTGCAGGCCGCCATTTCCTCTCTGAAGAGAAGAATGAGAAACATCTATTTAATAAAAAAATATGTGTAATCTGTTACTGTAAAAGGCTTTGTTCCCTCGTTAACAAAAGCCACAAAAGACACTTTGGCAGGTGAGCTGGTGCTGATACGCATGTTAGTCACCTAAAAACACACTTGCTTAATACCAAGACTGAAAATAAGAATTGACTCAGCTTGTGTGAAGGTAATAGTGAAAGTCTGATCTGATAGGCAGCTTTGAATCTGTTGAACTTTCCCGCAAAAAAAAAAGATATACTGTAGAAAACATCAAGAAGGGAACAAGAAACAACTTTACAGTGTGCATCTACTGATGGTGAATATGTACACAAGCAAGGCGGTAGTTTGAAGTGTGTAAAAATGTTTGTGTAAGTGTGTGCACATGTACATGGAGTGTGAGTGTGTGTGTGTGTGTGTGTGTGTGTGTGTGTGTGTGTGTGTGTGTGTGTGTGTGTGAGTGTGAGTCTGCAAGCAACCTTATCAATCAGTAAATGTCCAGGAAATCTCAGAATAAACTTTCACACATCTCATGTTTTTTTCTCTTTACACCGTCCTTTTGTCTCTTGTGCCTCCTCGTTTCCCTCCTGATGGAAACTGATCCATGAGGTCAAACTACAAAAGCAGTATTAGGGCCACACTGAGAGGAACAAAAAGTTTTGTGAGAGTAAAGTCTGAATAGCACCTGAATTCCCAGGAAAAAAATATTAAGATAATACAGTCAGAATTTAATGACAATTAAGTCTCACTATGTCAAGAAAAAAAAAATAAAATTAAGTCCTAATTTATTGGGAGTTAAGTTATATTATTTCAAGAAAAAACGCTGGACTATTACAAGAATAAAGTTGGAATCTAATCAGAATGACGTCATACCGTTTCAAGAAAAAAAGTTGTAAAATGTTTTCGAGTATTTCGAGAATAAAGCCAAAATTTAATGAGAATAAAGTCATACTATTTCAAGAAAAAAGTCTAAATATAGCAAGTCAGAATTTTTTGGAAAAAAACAAAAAAAGTCAGAATATTATGTGATTAAACTTGGAAATTTACATCCTGTTCAACTTTGCTTTACAGTTTTAGACTTTGTTGACTTATTATTTTTTATTGTTAGGATGAATGAAACTGCTGAATGCACACTGTGCACGTAACGTTAGGCGAGGAAGCTGAATAGGCCCGCTCGTGTTTACTTCATATTTCAATTTTTTCCAGGACGCCCAGGAAGGACATCCAGCTGATGGACAGGTTTTGGTAATACTCCTTCACAATGAACATAAGGAGTACAGCTTGATGATCGTAAACCAGCTATACTGACTCATCACAGCTGTCTAACATTATGACATTATGACTTTTTAGGCTGCAAAAAAATGACTGTGCAGATGCAACGAAATTCTCCTGAGAAACAGATCGATCAAGCTGCTTGCGGACTGTGTGTGCAGGTGAGTATTTGTGTGTTTTTGTGTTTGTGCATCCTATTGTGCTCCTACTTGAGAGCTTTAGCTACAGAGGAGTAGGCGAAGTGGACCTCCTCGTCAACTGGGCAGGTGGAGGAAAACTCCTCTCTGGCGTACGCTGCATTCAGGTACCTCCAGAGGTTTGTCAGATGCTGAGGGATGCTGAAGTTTCGGTATTTTAAACAAACCACCTCGAGAGAGAAAGAGAGAGACACATTCAACATCACCGCTGGACTCGAGCCTTCAGTTTCAGACCCAAAACATCACAATCTATTCATCCCGGCCCCCCGCTGCACAGATTAGAGCGGGAGATTACCTTCATGATGTGGAGCTTAGGCAGCAAGTTGCAGTCAGCCAGAGTAAGCTCTTGGCCGTCCAGGAAGGGGCGGGACGAGGAAGTGATCTCATCAGCGCTATTCTCGTCAATCTCGTCAGGAAGTGGGGAGCCGAGGTAATCGTCCAGCTTCTTCAGAGCCTTCAGCAGACCTCTCTCTAGATCTGAGCACACACAGAAAATACTCAAATACAGTGTGTAATCAACGCTAAAGGGATGGTTTGTGTCTCCCAAAATGACTTTTATTTTTTATTTCATGAAATAGCTGAAACTGTTAACTCTTTAGCACCTGGACCGTTTCTTGTGCTGCAATTTAGACGCCTTTCACAAACATTTAAATCTCTGAAACATGAGAAAATTGGTTTGACTTTCTTTGGAAACTCAGTGAAGACATAATGAGTAATTTGGCAAGAAATATCCCACAAACCGTAAAATAAATAAATACTTTTGGGTGTTTTTTTAAAGTAAAATGTGACAAAGGAGAGAAGAATGGCCATAAAATGAAGAAGAAGAAAATAATTTTTTGGCACTTTATTGAGTTCATTTTATTTTTTATTTTTTGTTTGTATGTTTGGTTTTGAACTTTGCATTTTTCTTTTTTTTCATTTTTTCCAGTAATTTTCTTGTATTGCCTGATTACGAATTTGCTCAGGTTTCAAAGGGTTATTAATTTAATTATATTTTCCAGAAAAAAGTGAGTGAATATAACCAACATAGCTTTCACCCAACAACAGTGACATTTTCGGTGAGATCACCCAACACAGAGACGGTTAACACAGAGAGCAGCAGGTGACCTGTTTGCTCTGAGGCAGAAAAGCTCAGACCGTAATGTTATTAGCTCGGACGCTCCCTGCTGGTTTTCTGTCTCTCCGAGAAACAAACAAGTTCAACTGTATTTGTCATGAAAAAATACCACAAAAAATAAAAAAGCGGGTTTATTAGAAATGTGATAACTTGGATTATTGTTGTAAAGATTCACATTAGACCTCTAACAGTATCAGATCTACTTACTGTCATGAGACTGAGGGTTGGAGTTCTTGACGTAAGCGGAGAATTTGGAGAAAACATCCATTCCTGCTGTGTTGGACTCTGGGTTACGAGCAGCCAGACGAGGAAACCTAAACAGACAGAGATAGTGACGATGATTTACTCATGATCTAATCACACCACAAATAATAAAATCACACCATTTATACAGGACAGCTAAAAGAAATCTGCAAAAAGTCAAAGCAGGAGGCAACAAAACAACTTTGGCTGCAGCTAATGATTGTTTTAGATTAATGCTTTTATTGACTGTGTTTACATGCACACTAATATTCCACTGTTATTCCAATATGAAAATATGCTGAATTTGATATGGGTCATGCATACAGCATTTTCTGTTTAGATATTATGAATTTAGCTTTTTTTTCCAATTAATGCATGTCAGAAATGCCGGGATTATTCTGTTTTTGGAGCATTTTTCGAACATGTATCCAAAACATTCAGAATATGTGTTTCAACAGGGGTTTTTACTGCAGTTTGCCAAAAGTTTGCAAGGCTGTGGGATAAAGATGCACGTCCAAAAGAACAGTCAAATTTTCTGGTCCAAAGGAGAGTCTTAAACACCGAGTCTTAAACAGCATGACAGACTTTTGACAGACTCAACAGATTTTGTGCACAAATACCACAACGCTGGCCTCTTATGGTCTGTGTTTGTGCGGTACAACAAGCCTGGCTTGGGGGGGGGGGGCTTTGAAAAAAACCCTATTCTGATGCAAAAAATTGTAATGAAAGAAGCGACTCTAGCTGTTCCACTCTTGGACGTGATAAACGACATGTTAGGGCAGGTATAATCTGAGTATGCATGTCTGCATGTAAATAGAAATATTAGTTGAATATCTATTTTCATTAGACATGTCAACAGCTTCGTAGGGATGTTGTCTTGTTTGGAGTAAGGGAAAAAAACAGAATATTTTGTGTATGTACAAGTAGTGATTTTGTGGTCTCCAAAATGTTGGAAATCAATTAAAAATTACTTTTAAAAAAGCCTGCGTGTACAAATTTTTGTGTGTAAGTCCACATATAAGGGCATATAGGGAGAGAAGCGTAGATATACTCATGTAGATGTATCGGGTTCGTCCTTTTAGTTTATGATGATTTTTCTGATTTTATTGAAGAAAAATGTACATGAGACATAAAGTGTCTGATTGATATTATGTCCTTGAAAGAGAAAAATTTAACAAATAAAATAAAATTTCCTACACCCCGAGATGACATCTTCAAATGTTTAGTTTTGTCTGATAAAAGTCCAAACATATTCAATTCATGATCACATAAGACAAAAAAGCAGCAGTTCCTAACAACTGAGAAGGATGTTTACTAAAAAAACTAAACAGTGATATTTTTTTTTTATGACGATCAACTACTAGTTTCAGCCTTAAAAACATACAAAATACAACATTTGTGAAACAGATGTGTAGAGTGTGTTTACTTCGGAGGGCAGAGATTTTCCTCCAGGAACTCCTCAATCTTGTTGGTGTCTGTTTTCACTTCGGAGCCGTACAACAGGAAGGGAGGCTGAGCACCCGGAGCCAGGTCCTTCAAGATGTCCGGCTTCCTAAAAAAAAAAGGTGGACAGAAATAAATAAAGTCAGAAACAGAGAGAGAGAGACAGACATCCAGCAGAAGAGACAGAGGTTTGAACAGCAGCAGAAAGAGATGGAAAAAAAGAGGGAAAAGGAAAATACACAAAACCACAGGAAATTACTTGTTTCAAACTCAAGACGTCCCGGCTAAAGTCCCTAAAATCGAAGCCAGAGAAGCTCTGTATCTTTAAACACTTCATATCTGAATGAAACGGCCTCTTGCTCCTTCTGGGAGCATGAAAACAGTGTGTGGACACTCCTCTGCTGTGCCAATAGAAACTGAGGCGTGTGTGTGTTCACCTCTTCATGTCCACCGTGGTGACGTCGAAGGTCACTCCTTTCAGCCACAGCACCATGAAGAGACGCTGGGAGAACGGACAGTTTCCGATGCTCTGACCATCGCTGCCCGCCTGAGACACAAAAACAGAGAACATTTTATATTTTATGTTTTTCATATATCCCTTATATTTTGTTTTTTTTCACATTGTGCGACGTGGTTGAGGTACATGTGGACCGTGGCGGTTACTTTGCAGTTTTTTTCTCTCTTTTCTCTTAGAAACAAATAAGCAAAAATATGTAAAAGTCAAGAAACTGAGCACCCAGAAGTTTTCACTCTTAAACCAAAATAGTGACGAAAATAATCAGCATTCGGAAGTATTACGACAAAACCTCCACCAACTTTTAAGTCACTGGAAACTTAGTGCAGAGCCCAGAGACAAAACTGAAGAAGTAAAAGCAACAGAGGAAAAACTTTTTAAAGAAAGAAAAGAAATCAGCTAAAAAAAAAAAGATAGCTCAAAGGTTACTGGCTCTGCATCATAAAATCATCACCATGTTTCTATTTCTTTTTTATTTCAAACAGCACTAACAAAAGCAATTTCAGCCGTCCATGAACGTGAATAGATCGACCATCAGAAAATTCATCGCAACAATCTTAATAAAATTTAAATATATTTTCAAGCAAAAATTTGAAAAATGTGTTTGTATGTATACAATAGTAGGGTTGTACTGTATCATATTGTCAGTATAGTTTTTGATATAATGAAGTAAAATTCACTCGATAATGGCAATATTTCGACATGTTGACATAATGACGCCATACCTTTACAGCGAAGTTACGACCAGCTCCACTACGGAGCCGTTAAGTTATGAGTGACGTCAGTAGTGTGTGGAGGTGTTAGGTCTGGATGTACCGAATGTTTTATGAACAGCTTTTGATTATGACTGTAGATACAGGCTCTTACAGACCAAATGATTAGAACTGAAACATTTAACCCTTTAAAACCTGAGCAGACTGGCTTGATTTCTTTCAAAAACATGGAAAGAGAGTGATAACTGTGAAAAATAATTCTCTAAATCTATACATATCTTACAATTTGTGGAACATTTCTTACAAAGTATTATTTTAAAGAAATTGCACAAACTTGCTCAGCGTTCAAAGGTTTAAATAACTGCGAAAAGCTTCTGAAAACATCACAACAAAAGTTCTGTCACTCCAGGTTTCAAAGGGTCAATAAAAAATTTTACAATTTTTTGCTGGTTTAACGTTCTTCTTTCTTTGTTTTATGACATTATAAATGGAGTATCTCTGATTTTGGATTAACATAAAATCTATTTCCACCACAAACACCTTTCATTTATACAAATACTGTATGTCTGTGATTGATAGTTGTACATGTATACGTATAGTTTACACTATCTTAACTGTTAAAAAACATAGAAATATATTAACATGATTGCACAGTCATTGGTAAAATATGCACAGTAGGAAACTGCACAGGATGTTTTTAATGTTAGGAGCCACATAATTCATTCTAGTCTTCATGTAGAGCTTGCTGGCTGCTACGGAAATGATCATACAGCTTCAAAATGTTCCTTGTGTAGCTGCAGGAAACCATATTTCATGCTCTATATCCCATTAAGGGTTTCTACAGTGGGCAGCATACACTTAGCGTTATTATAAAACAGTAAACCAATGTGAAACTATACTTAAATATTCTGTTAATATCAAGTGTCACTGAAGAGGCGGAATAAAAACCAGCATTTAGAGAAGTTACAACAGCAGCTTTCACCCCTGAAGGAAAAAAAATAGAGGGTGGTGCACATGTTCACATGTTCATACAGAGGAATCATTATTTTAACTTGTGTGAGACCATGAGGGGAGGCCATATTTGTAATATTGGAGCATGTTTTTTTGGACTCAAAGAAAATGGGATTAACCTGCCTGACACACTAAACATAGATTAAAGTCGGCTGCACAATGAGTTAACGTGCATTTAATTAGATTACTGTCATGTGTAAACCCGGCGAGTCAGCAGTTAACTGACATGAATATTATGACACTGTAATGTGATTTAAAACGCACAAGGTGACTTTATATCGTAAACACAGGCGGCGAGATAAGTTATTAGCTTTTAATGACAACAGAGTGAGAATGCGGATGAAATGATAAGATAACAAACCTAACACACTCCTTATCTGCAGCTTTGAATACATTATGTCGACACTTAGTGTTTTTTTTGTTTTTTTTTAGGCATCATTCAATCACTTACCTTCACAAAAAGTTCAACTTTGGGCTGATTCGCGTCACTCATTTTCGCCTGCTGCTGCACGAGACCTGCGCGAGGACACAAACACAAACAAGAGGTTCAAATAAAGCTGATAAAGTTACATTTCCTAAAAAAGAAACCGAGTTTGAAACGCGGGCAGCCAAGCCCATCTTCCGCTACAAACTCCAGTCGGTAAATGACAAATTAAACATTGTAGCAGCTTCACGAGCGGCCGAAACTTCACACACGGCGAACTTCAGCGTCCTAAAAGCGACAAAATATCAAAATGTAGCTTATTTAGAGTCTGCACAAGTTACCTCAAAATGTTTGAAGCTGTCGCTGTCGCCTGTAGCTGCCTGCTGGTAGTTTCCCCTCCCAGTTCTGCTGCCTCTCTGCAGCGACACACTCCTCCTCCTCATCACCATCATCTTCATCACAGTTCCTCCATTTCCTGTTGGTGCGTGACGACCTGAGAGTTCAAACCAGGAGGCGTTCAAGAGCGCCAGCGACCAAAACAGCTGACAGGCTCTGAAGTCAGAGAAGAAGAGGAGGTCAGAGTTATTTTCATCTCAAAAATGAGTCATTAAAAAAGAAACTTGTCTTCACAGAAGTTTAAAATTTAAAATTTAATGTGAGAAACGTGCAGCGGTGGACAAAGTATTCAGATCCTTTACTTAATACGTGTGAAAATGCTCTGCTTGAAAATGTTACTTAAGTAAAAGTACATAAGTATGATTAGGAAATGTTGTTAGGATATTAAAAGTATGTTGTGTAAGTTGTGTTTTTCTGTTTTTTTCTTTTCCTTTTCTTTAGAGTTTAATGCAATTTATTCATTTGATGTAGGTTTTTTTTCTGTATTTACTTGTGTGGTAAAATAACATAAAATGCAATGTATTTCAAAGAAATGACTGATGTATGAACTATAAAGTATTTGGAACAGAAGATATTAAAAGTAAATGTACCGAATGAAAATAAGTAAATGATTTTTGTTTTTGCAAAAAAAAAAAACCAAATATCCCAAAATTCAAAATTATTGTTAAAAAAGAAAAAAAGGGGAAAAAAATACATGAAAACCAATGACCCATGACCCCTATTTTCTATAAATATCACATCAGAGATGATTTTTAAAAAATATATTCTTGGTAACTGATTACATTTTTCCATATAGATTGTACATATTCATTTACAGAGTCATGCCTTTCTGCATCCTTTTCTGGTTCCTGTCCACATGACTCAAAACATTTTATACTGGCCGCTGATGTTTGAAAATGAAGCTTAAAAGCTTAAAGTTTAAAAAATGAGACTTTAAAAAAAAAATATGCACATATATATATATATATATATATATATATATATATATATATATATTCTTTTTCATTATGTCTCCTGTGTGTTGGATGAAGACATTTCGAGTCTTTCTGTCTGCAGTATTAATGTTTCTTTGTGTCTGCCCTCATTCAAATAACTTGGCATGTCCACATATACACATTAACATTTGTATTTAAATGCTCCGTCCAGTGTGTGTAACAGTTTAGTAAAGAGCCAGCAGAGGGAGATATTGAACTTTACATTGTTTGCTGCTCTCAGTGGTAAAACAAGACATGGAAAATTGTAGAGTCTGGTCCAACAAATCTGGAAAATCAGTATTAAGAGGGAAGTCCTGGTAGGTCGTCAGTCTAATGAGCATTTAACACTTAAAACCTTAATTTAAATACAGTGTTTGAGGTAATGAAGGCCCAAACTGACATCCAGGGAGTCATTGAGGGACGTGCTGTTTAAATAGTTAAATCTCTGAAACCCACAAGAGGCAGTTTAAGACTGTAAATCTTTACTGTGATGAAAAACATCTCACCTAGGGGTTTTTGCAATCAGAAATGTTCCTTTATTGGGATTAATAAGTAAATTGTATGGTTATTAAAACACACATACAAAGTGACTGACAAAAATCTTTAAAAATGGTCTGAATTTCATTTCATTTATTTATGTCACACCACTGTTTTCATGTGTTAAAAGAATTAACTTCTGACCTAGCTGAGAAAGCAGTAGAAAAAATGTTTATGTCCTTTCAAAGTTTGTTTTTTTGTAAAGTTTTTCTTTTTGCTTGTTTTTTAGCTGTAATTTTAGTTGCTAAAAAGTGCTATATTATTATATAACTGACACTCCAATATGAAGAAGAGATTATTTTTTTAACTGTAGCCTACGTATTCAACTATTTCTCATTTAAACATAGTAAATATATTGTAGAAGCCTCAGATAATCACATTGTGGTGTATTTGTATTCATCCTTGAACAGTGGAGAGCATCCTTTGTTTTGAGATGACTTGCATGTAGGGTGATGACACACGACTGAATAGATCATCAGGTTGTTGTAACAATGGTGAATTGTCGACTATTGCTGGAAAGTGGAAAGACAAAATGTCACAGCAAAGACCCTCCTCACAATAACAGCCCTACACATGACGTGCACACAAACCTGTTCGGTGTCTCTGTCAATAATAACAATAATAACAGCATCTGAAGCCCATTACTCATATTTTCTACAGATGCAGTTACGGTTCCAAAGAAAATAAACATTTAATGTTCACCTCTGCATTAATTTATTTATTTAGATTTAATGTTTCAGTCACAAGGACCTTTCTAAACACATATTCATGAAGTAATACAGATCTTAAATATAGACGATACTATAATTACCTTTAAAGCAGGCTGGGAGTTGGCCCCAAATTATATCACTGACTTACTAACCCTTTAGCCTGAATACAGTCTGAGATCCTCCGACAGACGTGTGTTAGTAATTCTTAGGTCGAGGCTAAAAGCAGGAGAGTTGAGGCCCTATGACTCTGGTATAACCTGCCGGAGGAGATAATTAAGGCGAGCTCATTTTCTTCTTTCAAATCTCGAAAAAACACACTTTTTCTGAAAAGTTTTCTCTTGAATCTGTCACTAGTCTGTTTTAATTTTACGTCTTTAATTCACACCTCGCTTATCATTATTGTTTTATCAGTTCTACTTTCAAAGGAACAACTGGTGATTCCCTGGTTTTGTTTTGTTTTTTTAAAAGTGTTATATAAGCAGTTAATATTATTGTGTGATAGTCCACAGCTGTTGTGTCCAGACAAAAAACTCAAGATTCTCTCAACTATTATACAATATCTATAGGTTAATACATATTCAAACTCCTTTTGAAATTAATAAAACTAGAATTACTACATCATGGTTTTATGTGTCCACACGCCCGTCAAGTTGCAGTTACAGTTTACATCCATTTCTGTGAAAACGCGGATGCTTTACACGCAGAAGATAAGTACAATCAGCAGAGTTTACAGGTGGACATCCGAGATTAATGTCAACGATTCAGTATTTCACCAAATGTCTCCCTTTCTCTCCGTGAGTCATGACGCTGAGTCATGGACAGGAAAGTGTTTTAGCAGAACATTATGATGTCAACATGAAGTTGACCTTTGACCTCTTTGGTATAAAATGTTATAACTTCATCATTTTATCAGAACTAAACATGGAGAATCAGCATTCAGTTTCTATGCTCCGTATATCTGGAACAAACTACCAGAAAATATCAGGTCTGCTGAGAGTCTGAGTTCTTTTAAGTCAAGGTTAAAGACTCACTTGTTCACTGCTGCCTTTCACTAAAAGGCTTTTTACTTTTTAAATTTTATATTTTACTTCGAAACTCTGCACTGCAACTCTTATTTCAATATATGTGTTTTTATATTTTTGGGTTTTATCTGTTGTTTTCCCACTTGCTTTTTTTTAATCACTTTTTACATGCTTCTTTTATAATGTTTTAAATGTGTTTCCTTTCCCCCTGATGTTGTATTTCAATGTTCTGTGTGAAGCACCTTGAATTGCCTTGTTGCTGAAACGTGCTATACAAATAAACTTGCCTTGCCTTGCCTATCATATTAGATATTTGTGTGAATTTTTGCCACAATTAGCATATCGATTCTTAAGTTCTGGCCAAAAACATGTTTTGTGAGGTCATCGTCACCTCGACCTTTGACCTTTAACCACCAAATTCTAAGCACTTTATTCTTGAGTCCATGTGGACGTTTGTGTCATATTTGAGGGAATCCCCTTGTAGGGTTGCATTTTTAGGAGGAAAGATGTTTAAAAATATACAAAATATTAATCTCAGGCATCTCACTGTACCCAGTCAAGCTTTTGTGGCAGGTGATTCCAAAATTTTGAATGGTAATGCATATGTTGAGGACATGATCTTAATGTGTTTGATGCTACAGTCATAAATCATAATTTATGAAGATAACAAGGCAGAAAAATAGGTCATTATGATTATTTTTAATGATGTAATTAGTTTTAAAGACAACGGAGGATTAGGGCCACGTTAAAGAAAAAAATGTTCGAATTCAAGAATGAAGTCCTAACATTACAAGAATAGAAAACTAATTTTGATAATAAACTTGTTTTATTATAATAAACTACTAGTTTTACAAGAAAAAAGTTGTAATTTTATGAGAATAAAGTCTCAATTCTCTGAGAAAGGGGACATTATATTATATATAATATTATATTATATTATATTACAGAAATAAACATGTTGCCAGCAAACTACAGAAAAGGTGAAAGCACGGACAACCTCATTAACAACTGCTGTCCCCGATGTCGTACCCAATGCTGTGCCGTGCCAAACTGTGCCACAGTGTGTGTGTGAAACAGGCTATAATGACTTTATTTCTCATAAAATTACAACTTTTTCTCATAGTATTTTTACTTTTTTTCTCAAAATATTACAACTTTATTCTCAAAGTCTCAAAAAAACAGATTGTCCTCAATGTGGCCCTAAAACTCTGTTTTATATGGACCCTAACAGTCAGGACCAGTGGATTGAGATTGTAGAAGAAATCCACACAATGGAAAGACTGACATCGCCCGAGACTACAACAAGCACAGATGGAAGAAAAGTGGGAGAAATGGACACTATTCAAAGCCAAAAACATCAACAAAGACGACAGACAGAAACAACAGATATAGATTCTGGTGATGTGACTCCCAGACATGTATTTCATATTTTTGTATTGTTTTGAAATGTGGGTTGTACACGTAAGGTTTGTATATGCAAATATATGGATGTAGAAATCAACAATAAAAAATTAAGTGAAAAAAAACCCCTCTGTTTTATAGAATTATCTCTTCATTACACGATAAAAGGAAAAATCACAGTAAGCGGCTGATTCTGATTTATACTAATTCCTTCATGACAGAGTAAGTAAAAACAATAAACAGATCTACTCGGAGAACTGTGGGAACAGAGGGCGATTATGTAAAACTACAACTCCCACAAACCCCTCAGAGCTGAGAGGATGGCAGCACAGAGGGCCAAAATCAGAGGGCGCTGGACAGAAGCGGCTCCATTACACAGATCTGTTGTGCAACACTGGAAACTGCTGGTGAAATCGGCACCCAGAAGGCTGCTGTTTATTGTCGTTCCACACAGACGTGAGCTGAGGCAGCCGCGGATGTGCAGGGTGACTGATTCTGTCGCATTGAACTCTGGGAGGATTGGAAACAGAAAAGGGTGTCAGCACAACTAAAAAATAAAATTAAAGGAATTTAATTTGTAAATCAAACTGAGTTCTAAATTATAAGATGAACATTCCGTTGCTATAGCAACCGCTGCTGAAAAAATCCCGTTTGTTTGTAGTTACATCAACATTTTCTCAGATCTGTTAATGAGCAAATAATCACAGGCCTCTTTTAGTGACTCATTAAAAGTTTAACCCTTGAGGTGTATTATGCTCTGTTTGTATGGGTCTTATTTTGAGGTCAGAGGTCTAGGAATAATTACGTCTCGGAGTCAGATGAGTAGAATATTGATACTAGGCTTACATGACATGGACTGTGGCCCTTGGGGGTTATTTTTGTGATTAAAATACAATAGGTGAGGAATGTTCACTGATGAATGTGTAGATGCTTGTACCTATATAAGAGACATGCATGAGTTGTAAGGGAGAGATTCACATTGGTCCCGAATCTTCTCCTAGGCAGACCATGGTGCCTGGTGGATGCTGAACTTTGTTGTAATAAATTAATTCTTATGCAACCAAGTCGGTGTCAGCGGCGGTTCCTTCATCAACTACACATCATTGCTACTTAAGAAACAACGACACCCTCTATGGAAAAAGTTGTTGGTAAAGAAATGTCGGTAACGTAGTAAACATTACTTAAAGACATTTTTTGGTGTATGCTTTTGGTTATGTAACCTTAAAGCAACTGTTTACCATGTAAATTAGTATTATATGACAAAAAAGGGGGTAAATCTTGATAGAATTATAAACAATACTGTATGGAAAATATACAAAATCATGAAACTTATGTAGGTTATTTTGAATATTGCAGAGGTTTACTTACGTGCTTGTCCACGGTAGCAACTCTCATTCGCATTACTACATGTGACTTCACTGCCGAACAGACAGGTGTCTATTAGACTGATAGGGCACTGACGACAGTTCAGGCATTGTGCTGTTCAGTGGAAAGAAACAAAAAAATATGTCATAATCAGATTCACAGCAACTCACTTTACAACATAGTTTTCAAGTTTCTTATCATCTCAGAGTACAATAGTATCAGGTATAATCAGTGCTAGTGTCTAATTTCTCCAGTACCTCTGTGTTGTATATCTTTTGTTTAATGAAAAAACTGAAAGTTTTTAGAGGTGCTTGTTTTTGGATCTTTTAGCTATATTTCAATCTACTCCTTTAAAGGTACAACTCCTCCTGATCAATCTTTTTTGTGATAAAACATCAATCACTGGGATGAGTTTTAAAATGGTTTACCCAAAGCAAAACCTGATTGAGTTCCCCATGGCTCTATACTCGGCCCGTTGTTTTTTAATTTATTTTCTCTTTCTTTACTGCAACTCCACAACACCCTTTTTAAAGAGGTAAATTTAGAGAAACAAAATACTCTCTAGACAATTTACTTTGCCTTGAAATACGTTGTGGCCCCATACTACTATACCCATATACCCATACTGTCTATATCAATTACACCATAAACAGGAACACCCTGATAGATCTGTGGCAATAGAGCTGGATCAGGTACTTGGGACTGGACGTCCAGATGATGTTGGACTTTTTCATTAGACAAATTACATTTCATTACAGCTGGAATTAAAATCCTGTTGACAATATTTTAAATGCCTAACAATTTTATAATTTCGAGTTGAGTGGATGTGAACATTATAACATTTTGCAGGTGTTGGGTTTTGTTCTTTATACCCCAAGAGTATCGTTATTTTGTGTAAAGTTGACATTTGTATGAGACAATTGGAAGATGTTGTTTTTTAGTTACTTAATACAAATTAAAAGAGACAAAATATCAATGCCATCTGTTGTCAGTACTCTACATCAAATTACGGTTGGCACTGGACTTTGGTCTTCCAACATTACAACCTAAATTCAACCAAATGTCTAACAACATTGGTGGGCTGCTGGGTTGTGACAAAACTTTAATAGAGACGTCATAATAACTAATAATAACTCATATTTATCTTTGTTTTTAACCGTAATGAGCCAATAGTACTAACGTGCTGCTTGCATAAGCCATTTATTTTCACTGCATCAGATAAAAAAAAAGTTTAAATATTAAAAAAATAATATTAAAGACATTTTAATTCAATAACAATAATTAGTAAAGTAAAAAAAAAATAAGTTGAACTCATTAGCTTTAAGTGTGGGTCTACTAATAGGTACTATTTTGCCCACAGGGCATTATGTAATATTCTCAACTTACCTGCTGCGATGAAGACACTCAAGATAATCACTGGTTTCCAAACTCCGTCCATCATTTTCAAGTCAATGGATTCCGGTTTTTAAAAAATGTGTAATTAAAGGTTTAAATACTTGTCAGTCAAGTGCGCTTGCAACAAAGTAATGACAAGTTTTCTTTGCAACTTTTCATGTCCTTCAACGAGGAAGGAATGTGCAAGAATGAGGTTCAACAAGTTTTGTGTTCCAGCTCAGTGAAGTTGAAGTCTGTGGTCATTACTGAAAAAAACACAGCTGAAACATTCACAGCCTGGAGGAAAAAAGTAACAGTCACTACATTTGAGCCCAAACAACTTTTAACACATCTTTTGTTGTGAACAGGGTTTTATGCAGTTAAAAGTTTCTTTAGTGGTAGCTAAAGATGCATAACTTTTTAAATATTCATGAGACAGCACAACTTGTTTTTAATCTTTCATACTGTGTCTTTATTCCCTTCTGTTTTACAAGCAGAGAGGTTACAACAATGAGAGCATCGCAGAGTACAAGTCTGTTTTTTACTGCTTGTGTACAAAGACAACACCCAGACATTAATATGATCTTTTTTGTTTCTTTCATAGGATACAGTTGTTCCAAACAGCCATCAGGGTGACGCCCAAAGCAGCAGTGACGGGGAGCTGAATGGACGTGGCTCCATTACAGCAGTCGGTGCTGCAGCAGGTCGTGGTGAAGGTGTATCCGGCAGTCAGGAGGGCTCCCATTTCGGTCTTGTTGCAGAGAGACGAGGCCATGCAGCCCCGAGTCTGCAGGGTCATAATATGACTGATGTTGAGCGCTGAAGGAGGACAAGGAGATCAGAGGGTGCTGTTAGGGAATAAAAAAGTACTGATACATTTTGACTCTGTGTCTAATATATATATAAAGATCACGTGCTTAAGTAAAAATGCAGAAATACCTGAAAGTAATGCACTTGAAAGTAACAGTAAAATGGACTTAATGTATTAAAGTATAAAGTAAAACCCAGAAATGAGTTAGCATTTTAGCACTTCTTTCTGCAATGATCCAAATTCCAATTCCAGTGGAAGAATCTCATAGTCTTTTTGACGAGGGAACCAGGGCAAACCTATATCTTCAGAAAAGTGTCATCCCTGGAGCACTCTAGTGCTTTCCAAATTTGTATTAAGTGGTTGTCGGAGCCTTTGACTTGCACGTAAACTCATGCGTTGAATAAAATAACGTTTCCAAAAAAACATATTTTTAAACAAAAGCTCTTACTATACTAATGTAAAGTGTATGATATTTGTGGTAAATTAGCCCTTAAATGATCTAAAACATTAAAAAAAAAAAAAAAAAAAAAAAAATTTACACGTGTCTATCTATAGAGAGCCAAAAAATCATTGTCACCACACCTCTACACAGGCTTTATCCTCTAACAGTTTGTGGTAACTGTGTAAAAAGTCATCAGCAGGCATACTCCCATCTGTTGTTATGGACTTAAGAGGACAACAGATGATCACTGACTCACCCAGTTTTCCCCAGAAGCAGTTGGGCTGAGTGTCACTACAGGTCACAACGCCGCTGTACAGACATTTATCCGCAATGCTCAATTTGCAGGTGCGACAGGTCAGAGATTCACCTGTGAGTGCACAAAAGAGGAACATAAGTCAAAAAGCCACAGTGACGAAACTCCAAACTGTCATGAAACCAACATAAACACAGTGTTGATGACATCATCTTCTGTATAATTTCTATACAGAAGATGATGTCAAAATAATAATTGTCATAATTTTGATTTCTCATCATAGTTGTCATCATAATCAGAAATATCATTTTTTGCATGTGAGTTTTTTTAATAATAATATTTATACTTTTGAGATATATATACTCCTATAATTTGGTTTTAAAAAAAAGTTATTGCTTTATATGGATAATCTATTTGTCACGTTTAATCCTACTCATGATTTCATGAATTTTGCCTATAGTTAAGAGTGATTATTTCTTGCAAAGACTTCAGAACTTTTTAAAACTGAACATTTATGTTGAGTTTCTTAAATGTATTTTTGGGGCACAATTATAACAAACATATTTAAAATTATCCAGGTCATTTCCTTGTTTTTTTAACCTTCCTCTTATGATTTATTTATTTATTTGTATAACAAACTTTCATGTAATTTTCTATACTTTTTACTAATTTCTTGCTAATTTTGGGTAATTTCTTCTATCATTGTTCACTGCCTCATTTGCTCAGGTTTCAAAGGGTTTAACCCCTAAATGACCTTGGTGTCCTCAGTTGGAGTTACAGCTTTGATAAGCTTTGGGTAAAAGTTGATATATAACCACTGCAGCCTAGAAAGTGTCCTTCTAAGTAAAACTCAAATCTGTCAACAAAACAGGATATATAAACAGAAAGAAAAATGTCGGTTTCATGTTTTGTTTTTTAGTAAAGAAAGTATCAACAAATTAAAAGTACATTATTAATATCTCAATAACATTATTTTTAAATGAAATTCATCTAAATAATTTTGTCTGCTTTTTGATCATCAAGGTTAAATGTCTATCCTTTTTTTAAAACAAAAATCATTCAAAGTTGTCAGCTCTGATTTTATTCACATATATCAATTTAAAAGTGATTACATTAAAGTAGAATTTGGAGATAATTTTCCTCTTTGTAAACATAAAATAAACAAATATGCCTCCTGTGTGGTACTCTTACCTGTAACGAACATGGCCATCAATGCTGCGCAGACCCAAATTAACTTTACCATCTTGCTTTTACACTTAAAAATGTACGTTTAATCAAAAAGTAATCAATTAGAAAGATCTCAATGCAACAGCAACGGTCAAAGAGTTCAGTGATCCAGCAGCCCAGGTGAGTGTCTGAGGTGGGAATCAAATGAGTGTCATCAGCTCAACATCTGCTTTTTATGTCAAAGGTGTGTCAATAAATAGAATCTAGAAAATAGAATAATATTGACATTCATTTTCATAAGTAAACCACTGGCATATTCTCTAAAATATTGAGGGCTGTTTGATGAGAGCCAAGTCTATTAAAAAGCCAAACAAAGAGAAAAGGAGTCTCATTCCTGCCTTTGTGTGTGTGTGTGTGTGTGTGTGTGTGTGTGTGTGTGTGTGTGTGTGTGTGTGTGTGTGTGTTGTGTGTGTGTGTGTGTGTACGAATTTATGTGCACGTTTGTGTGTTTTTGAACCTTTGTGAACTTCAGACGATCACATTCATTTTCAAAAGCTTCAGACTGCAATAGAGAACAAAGCTTCAGTCAATACCTCAACAAATACACGATTATTTGCTAAGCAATGAAGAGAAACTCCCTTTTTTATGGTACGAAGCTTCAAGAATAATGGCAAATGATCCTGAAAGTTTTATTCTTCAATTAAAGAAACGTATGATCATGTGGAGGTCCACCGGTGTAGAAAAGAATAGACACCAACATGTAAATAGGCCGTGAATTAAACAGTGAACTAAATAAAGAAAAAATCTCAAAACATCTGCAAATCACATTGTTGTGAGATTTGCTTACTCAGGCTGTTCTCATAAGACTGTTCGTAGCAAAAGTAATGCACCAACTTTCATATATGACCCATGTCATCATGATCCACTAACTCGTGTATAACCCATGTAATCCTAAAAGCTGTGATCATATGACCAATTCTCTGACCAGAATAAACAAGGGAGTGGTATAATGAGCAAAAATCTGTGTAAGGATACCAGTCAGGGTGGTAGATGGGTCAAACAAACACAGGACTTTCCCAGAAGAGACCCGTGTCTCCGTCCGACATAAAACCAAGTAAAGTTGAAGTTATTTTAAAGTACATGGTCAGGTTTTGCTTCCTAAACCTAACCTTCATAATCTTACTTACTTAATATAACTCTGTCACTTTACTTGTATAAATCCAGCACACCTAACTTTTTGGTAAGTTCATAACCTCACCTTAAGTACCTAACGTAACGATGTCCAATTACAGCATTTTCCTAAATTTGCAAAACTTCCCTAAACCTAAGCTATATTTTACATGCTTAAACCCAACCTACTTAACTTGGCTTACCTGAACCCACTTAGCTTTCTGTGAATTATTTGACTTAACATTAAGTACTTTTAACATGACAATGTCCAACCACGTTTCTTTTCCTAAACCTAATCTATGTAACATTATGCTACTTGTCTAAACCAGGTCTATGCTGCTTTTTGGTAAGAATGTAACTTCACATTAAAAGTACTTAATGATGCCTAACCACGTCTTTTCTGTAAACTATGGAACTTTTCATTCCTAAACCTACCCTATGCAACTTAAATTTCTTAAACCTAACATACTTAATTTTCCTAAACCTAACGTAGCAGAATACCTAACTTCAGGCGAAGTAGGTAACATGATGATACCTTTTATGAGGCGCAGTCCTTCGATGTCATACGAACCATTGTGTGAGGATATGTTATGATGCTGAGAATTAGATGGAGCTCATCTAACCACCTTGTGAGAGAATCATTTCGGAGTTTGTTTTTGAACAAACACAGAAAACACAAATAGAAATAATTAGAATTTAGTTGCCTTTTAGCACTGAACACATCACACAGACTCTACAGCAGTCACATGCATGTTTTGAAAGTTATTGAAATACAGTCTAATGAATTACATAGACAAGCATAGACATTTCCTCCTGATAAAACGTATATGGCTATAATTTGCTTTTACACTAACTGTAGACCTACATGACGCTGTGTAGAGTTATCTACACTGCATGATTACTATAGAGTTATAGTAATCATGCAGCCAGTATCCCTCCATTATATATCATCAGGACACTTAATTTAATTCAAACATATTAAAGAAATTTAAGGACAGAAACATATTGGAAATTTAAATGAAAATGTGCAGCAACCCGTTTTTGTCCTCCTGTTTTTCTTTTCTTCTTTAAAGGCCCCACTGGCTCCAGATTACCACCAGAGCAGCGCTCAGAGCTGCAGTAAGCGGCAGCTGGATGGGGGCAGCTCCGTTACAGAGGTCGGTGCTGCAGCAGCTCTTGGTGATGGTGTAGTTAACAAACAGGATGGATCCAGTACTGTTGTTGCACTTGTTTTTGGTGGTGCAGCCACTTTGATGGATATCCTCAAAGTCAGCAGTAAATTCTGAAGAAAACAAAGATGAGACACTTTAATGTGATTCTTTTTTTAATTACTTGGAACTGAGTATGACTGGGGATTTAAAGGGGACCCATTAGACTTATTTTCAGGTCCACAATGTGCGAATGCACCTGTATTCATCCTCTGTCTGAGATGCTCCGTTTTAGCACCTGTCTCTTTAAGCCCCCCTCCCAACAAAGCCCAATCTTCGATGATAAGTGTTTCTTTCGTATCTAGGTGTCTTTGTACCGTCATTTCAGCAGAGCAATTTGCTTTAACAGAAAATAGCAGCAATTTCTAGTGTGAAAAGTCACCAATTAAAGATTTTGCAACTGGACATGTTTCAGCAGTAATATGATTTGAAATTGGGAAGAAATTAACAATGGCAACTATGTTTACACGCTTCCCTGACATTAGCATGTCATTTAATGTAGCAATGTATGCAGGATAATGCAAACACAGTGTCAGGAGAAAAGTGCCAGGAGATGATGTCAGTTTGTCTCAAAAGAAAAAAACGTTGAAAACAGAGTATTCAGAATGGTTTAAAGCCTGAGGTTTTTGCTTACATCTCTTTTTATTGCTTTTATTGGAACAATTGTAAACTTTGGCCATGTTTACTACGAAAATTAAACTTTATTATATTTTATATATAATAGAGAGGAAGGAAATGCACAGTAGGTTGCATTTAAGGGTGTCAATTGCCCGTCCTCTGTCTCCCACTGGGGCTCTAGGTGGAGCCCGCTATATGAGACTTTACACGACCAGAAATTCGCTCCCATTCCTCGTGTATTGGAAGTAACTGCACAAAGCATGCTGAAATACCTGCAATGTGGACCACGTGGGTGGCGTGACAATTTGAACATTTTAAACGGAGCTCACATCAAGACAGCCAACCAAGCTGCAGCCACAAGCGACCGCCAGGGCAGGGCGGACATGAATTTATGCGAATTGGTTGAGTATAGGGAGCATGCAGTGGAAGGCCGCAGCAAAATCTACAGCAGGCTGCGATGCCTGATATTAAGGCATCATAATTAGCCGAAACTGAGATTGTTTCAGAGAACACACACGGCACTCGAGACTCATGTTTTCAAGTGAACATTAGGGTCAAGTGTACTCAGATCCAGGTCCAGGTCCCTGATGTAAAAGCCCCATTAGGGTTTTAATGACCTAAAGAGAAGTTCACAAGTTTTGACAGTTGATTCTGTTATTTTTGGACAAAATATGGTTACATTTGTTGGGTTTTTGTAACACATGACCCAGTATCTATACAAGCCATGCATTCAAAATGATAATAAATAATTTTATTTAGTTTCATGTTTGGACTAGATTAAGCAAATCTTGTGTGTACTTATTCATGGTGATGTGCAGTGTGCTTTAATTTGATAATCGGCTCTGTAACAAGTGCAAGTTTTCTGCGTTCTTTGTTTTACTACATTTAAAGTACAAAGTCCTCTGACTAAGTATTCAAAGCATGTTGGAAATTTTAAACTATCAACTGAAAACCAAAAACATTTAAATTATTTTAGGTTCAGCAGCTTTTTGCAAAGGCACTCCTTGTCAGTGGCAGTCTTGCAGACTTATTTATTAATTTACAAACCCCCGGAGGCTAATTTAAACAGTAAGAAATCGACAAATTCAAATTTAAATGCATTTTGTGCCCTGTTTATATACAGCTGTGGTCAAAGCAAGAGTTATTATTGAGTCTTTGGGCATTTTCATAATTGTGCAAAACTGAGTCATTTAGATGTTCGTCTTACTGGCAACTGCAGAGAAGCATCTGTCCTCAGCTTTGGTGCAATTTTGGGAAGTTGAGATGATGCAGGAGCCGAGGATCCCCACTTCACAGGTGTTACAGGTGAGGGACTCAACTGTGAGAAAGCGGACGACAAGTGAAAAGGAAATTGTAAAGAAGAATGTTTTTTAATCTCATAGTATCAATCATTTGTCATACATTGAAAGGAAAACTGCCACAAGTATCTCACTCCACACCTTTATCACACAGGCACCTGCTGTAATCACAAAGTACACGTCAAGAGTTGGTTTCATAACCTCTCAAGGTGAATGCTGGCTGCATGTGTTATCTAAAGTGGAATTAAATCCAGGATACTCGTGTGTGACTTTGAAGCAGGTTTGGAGATATCTGAGATTTATGGCTCCACTCAAACACATTAGACGTGAGTGAAAGTTTCTGTGTATGTTCAAGCATCTAAAAATTACATTTAACAACTACTTCTCTTTCTAAATACACCATAAAAACTGTAAACAATGTTTTTTTGTTAAAAACTACTACTGTGTCTGGTCATGCCATAAACAACATGGATATCTCTAAACCTGTGCAAATTAAACCCAAATTACTTGTTATTTTGCCAGAAGTAGCCTAAGAAGTAGCGTTTTATTTTTTGTAATTTGGGTGAACTGACCCTTTAAATTCGAGACAGTTGTGATTTTCTATGTTGAGGAATTCACTAAAAGTCATTCTGCAACAATCACTTCAAACATTACGAATTTTAAATTAAATTGGCTATTAGATTACAGCACAGTCCTGCTCTGACGACACATATCTGAAAAAAAATCATTTTATTTATTACACCGGACACCCTGTGCCTGTGTATTTATGAGCCCAAAGAGGGGTCTGTCAGTACCACTGAAGAATCAATAGTTTTAATTTTAAGGCCTATAAATACGCACGAGAATTTCTAGCATGTAAATGTATGAAAAAGATTTGCTGTTTTTAGATTGTCTAAATAAAGTTTCCAGATCTGGATCAGCATAATTTTTCTTGTGCTGTTTCCAGATGCCTTTCTTAAGCTATTTCAGCCTTTGACACCTGACGGATTATTTAAAAAATGATCAAAAACTAGGGACAAAAAATATTTGATTCATCATCTTTTTTTTTTTCTTTTTAAAGTTTATTTTCAGGTAAAGTTCTTGTAACTTTTCACTAATTTATTGCTAATTTTTGGGTCGTGTCTTGTTAAGTTACTCAGTGCTTAGCCCCATGTTTTTGAAATAAATCAAACCAATTTGGTCAAGGGTTACAGATGTATATTTGTGTGATTTTATTCAAAAAGAGTTTTGTCACAGTTTCACAAAACGGCGATATATAATCCCAGGCTTTGTGATTATTTCTGAACAAAATTTCACAAATTCAAAATCTGACGGATACTTATTTGAGCCCATACACAAAGTTAAAGGTTCTGTTTTCCATCTAAAAATAAAGTTAAAACATCCTACCTGTAACAAGCAGAGTCAATAGCGCGGCAGAGCTCCACAGAAATTTAGTCATCATGATGTTCGTTGATTAAAATATCACGAAGACGAGTTGGTCGATCTTTAACTTTAAAATCGTACTCTTTTTGAAAGCTGTACAGTAAAGCTCTGAGGAACCTTGACTCACTGTCCATTTTTATACCTGGGGGCGTCATATCAGTGATAAGCGGCACCAACAATAGAGATAAGAGTAAGTTTGTAGGGGGGTGACACACCTCTGAAACAGGAATCTAAACAATTACGTACAGTGACGTTCTTCAGAGCAGAATAGCGGTTCCCAACCCTTCTTATCAGACACAACGATGACAGCAAATTTATTAAATTCGTCCAGTACTGGGCGAGACCACTGAAGTTGACAGGAATGAGCTGGAATGTAACTACTTGGGGCATGTCCGCACCACAATTTACGCCCACTAACAGGCTCAGATTATTTTCAGTGTATGACAACATTGTCAAAAGGATCCCTGCAGAGATAGATCTTTTTGCTGAAGAGTAAGATATTTTTTGTTTAACCATAAACAGCCCCAAAATCTCCATCGCAAAACCCACCGGACTCCATTTAATTGAGCACAGGGTTTCCCAAAGATCCTTAAGTCTAAAAGTCTAAAAAAGGCATTTAATTTGTTCAAATTCAGATATCTTAAATCAATCATTTTAAAAGTCTTAAAAATGCTAAGAAATGGGGAGTAGAATTTTATTAATCTTGTTTTTTTGTCATTGCATTGTAAAATCTCAAATTAAATAGTAACATTTGGTTGTTCAGTAATTGCAGATTTCTTCTTGCATTAATGTCACACAGATCAGATCAGACAGCAGAAACATAGACAGTATATGAAAGATGGACGATGTGTTTCCACTTACCCAGAAGTGAAGTCAAAATGCCCTGGATATGCCTGCTGCCGTTGTGTGCTGGTGATGTCATTTGGAGCCAGAGTCTGAGCAGTAGCGATGTCCTCCTCGGTGGAGTTCCCGCCATCTTTAGGATTTTTTTATTTGACGAATGCTTTGAGCTTTTAATTAGGCCAAAGTCCCATTTGCTAACATGGGCGGGGCGGGCTTTATGATCCATTAGCCAGTCACCAGGTGGTGATTGCGATGTATTGAATTCACTTTTGGGGAGTTTTTCAAACTTGGCACAATGGGAAATAAGGCTGCAGAATTTAACATGCAGAGTGAAAAACACAAAACTGCTGAAAAAAACGAAAAAAAAAAAACCATGAATGATTTATTTCCATATTTATTTACCAAGTTCAGTGCTGTAGAGCCAGGAAGAGTATTTCCTCTCTGACTGCCAAATTCAATCAAAGCCTGTCACCCTGTGATGTGTCCTGAGTTTAAATGTAATTTAAAACAAAAGTCCTTCAGCTCTTCATCGCCTGTACTAGTCTATATTAGTTACATTGAGGGTGTAGAGAAAGGTATAACGTCTTCTACAGCTGCCACCATCATTCCCACTTAGAGAATGGGTGAAATCAAAGCAACGCAGCTGGGCTGGGGCACCGGGCCCCCAAAAAACTAAATCTGCCCCTGATGAAAAGGAGAGCAGCAAACAGCAGCTGGATGAGACAGGGAGCAATGCATCATTATAGTTAAAGTCTGACTTAAACTGAGACTAAAACAAAGTCTTCTAATGCAATGTCTGAAGAAGTCACTTTGCACCGCTGAACATTTTACTGTTCAGATTCAGAAAAACCTGCTGTCTCTCTGCCTCTGTCACTGATCCACCCATCAGCTGGCACACAGTCTGTATTCAGTTTCCTAAAAAACAAAACAGTAACTATTCTGTGCATTTTCAGTATTAACTCTCTAACCAGCTGCTGCATGTTGGATGTTGAGTAAACACAGGTCACACAGCGGTGAGGACATGGATGTATGGACTGTGCCAACTGTAACTAAACACGCGAGCTGTGCGCGTGCGTTTTTTGAGGAAGCCCCGCGTGAGCGGTGGAGAATTGACAGAGGCAGCAGAGACGAAGAAGACTAAAATAGATAAGAAAAGGACAAATTGTGGAGTTGTTAAACTCCTTGCCTACCCGCTAACGAGTCTCCACCATCTGTCTCGGAGTCCCGCTGGTCCTCCACATCAGTATCAGGCCAAAAAATACGTCCTTCCCGCTGCCGCATTCTGGCTCTTTTCCAGAGAGGCGAGTGTGGAAAACGCCTAAATACAGGAAATACTTTACAGTATTTTAAGCTCCCCGTTGTCCTTTTCTCTCTTCGCCTTCCCCGTTGCTGTCCCACTGGTCCGCCATTTTTCAAAATCCATTTTTTACGTTCGGTCTTTGCGCTTTCCTCGCGGTCACGTGACCCATCGTCATCACGCACGGTAACAAAGAAATCATAAAACTTTTGTTGTTATCAAATAAAGTAACAGAGCGAATTCATCCATATTTCAACACAGACACTATCAGAGAATTAAGTATTATTTTTTTTTATTATTTTTTAAAGAAGAAACAAAGGCTGGATGGTACAGTTGGTGGGGTTTGGAGGCCCCCTAGAGGCCGGAAGCCCCCGGGCCCCGGCCCAATCGGCCCCGGTGGTTAATCTGTGTTTGGTTACAATCATTTATAATAAATCCGTGGTTACAATAGGTGTAAATGTTAGTGTAAATGAGTGTCTGCCTCTATCAGCTTTATCATTGGCTGGTATTCGTCAGCTGGGTACAACTCATGTATAGATGGATGCATGATGCTATAATAAGAGCTGAAGCAACAGAGGTTTTACAACAATTTCTTTATTTTTACATCAATGTGCTGTCTGCTATGACAAAAAGGATAAAGGATAAATAAAAAATGATTAAAAAATACAAAGCAAAACAAAAACCATGGAAGAATTACGAGCTCAATGTTTTCCTGAAACATCCCATTGATCAACTTCCATGATGTGGATTTGAAGTTTTAGCCTATATAACTCGTTATTATAAAGATGAGACCTGAGTTATAGAAAATAAATGAGCATAGAAAAAAATTCTTAGAAACGCATAAGAACCAAAGAGGTTTTTTTTCTGAGAGTGCCATTGATCTTGTAGAGATCATGCTTGGTGTAATTCATCATAGTATAAACTGATTTCAGGAGTCGCTGGCTACTGCTGTTTTTGTGACTTAGCATTTGGCAAATTACAGAACGCTTCCCCACAAGGAGGCCAGGATGGCTACACCAATGGCGGCGGTGAAGGTCATCTTAGTGGTTGGGGCGCCGCTGGTCTGGACGGGGTTGCACTTGTCTGTTGAGCAACATTCAATTTTTTTCTCGTAGGTGATACCCAACAGTGTGCCATTGGTGGTGGTGTTGCAGCTACTTGACTCCAGGCATCCCTGGTTGTTAAAGCCCACGTTGGACAGTGAAGTGAAAGCTGCGGAGAAAGTGTTGTGTGGGATTAATAAGAGTTACAGACGTACGTTTCATCACATAAAGGTTTGAAGTACTGGTTCTTAATTTGAGTTTTTACTGCATAACTTTTTACTCCACTTCATGGAAATACTATATTATATTGCACCTCATTTACTTTACCTGCTAAAGTTACTTTCAGATTTGGATTTTAAAAAACAAAACATAACAACATTCTCTCCTTTACTGCTGGACTTCTTCTTTTCTTTCCTTCTTCAACTTTGAAACTAAAATCCAAGTTTTTTTTCCTGATAATTAAACTTAAATGAGTTATTCACTGCTTACAGCTTCTATTAAAATAGGCTTTTGAAGGAGTATTTTAGTATTTCGCAGATTATGCAAAAAAGATAAATTAAGAATAACTACACTGAATCAGAGTGAAGAAAAACAAATTTCTAGTCAGATGGGATGCTGGTTTGGCAGTTGGGAACATTGGGGTGTGCATGCTGATCTATAAGTGTATGTGTACGCTAAAATATTTGGGAGTGATTTTAACTGAATCATAGCTGTGCTGTGGTTCATTGTTTGAAGGGAAAGGGTGTGAGCTCTTAAGCCATAAGAGGGTTACTTACAGACTTTTCCAGTAAAGCAATGACTGGTGTTGGTCGAGCAGGTTTCTTCGGAGGTGCTAAGGCAGTAGCCCAGCACGCCATAGCTGCATTTGTTGCAGGTCAGTGACTCCACTGAAACACACAAAGAAAACACAAAAATTAAAATGACAGTAGTTATCAAATGTGACTGAAGGGAACAGAACATTAGCTCAAAGAGGGTTAAGTCCCACAAGCTAAAACAAACTTAAGCTATTTTTGATCAAACACCTTATTTACCCTTTTAGAGTGTTAATTGATTTTCAGTCATCCATATTGTTTGTATCAGCATAAATATTTTGGACACAAATATTTGGTCTAAAAGTTTACCCCAAATATACTCCACTGTCACGGCAGCTTTCAAAGGGTCTCTGTTTTTAAAATAAACATCTCTGCATTACAAATGTTAGTGGCGATATCCATTTCTAGGGGACATTGTTTGGGGGACTCTACGGTCCGCCACACCCTGCACTGTGGCGCGAGCACATGTTGTCAGGCCCCGTCCTGGATAAATAAACAATCAGACCCTGACTGACATATCAGGACACCATCACTCTGATTTTAACATTACTGATTTTATCCTTATCGTCAGGGAAAATATCAGGTGTGAAAGGATGCTAATCAGTGAAGTGCCTTTACTGTTTAAAGTCATTTTTTAGAGTGTTTGGAGGGCCAAAGGGCTGGGATTTACCCAAAGGTCAGTTTACCCAAATAACACAAAGTTTACACATTCTCTCACTTTCCTTGTGTTAATACTTTACAAAAAGTTTCTATGCCACTTTCTCAGTTTTGAGATATCTGCCTGTAAGTTTTTACCAACATTTTAGAGGAACTGCCTTCTTCTAAAAAATAAAATAATAATAATAATAATAATTTTTAGATTTTTAAAGGTGAAGATTGTGAATTATCAAGAGAATGTTTCTGCTAACAAATATTGACGTTAAGTTTATTTAAGTGTATTTTTTAAATTGTTTTCAGAAGCACAGAAAGAATTTAATTCAAATTAAATTAGTCTTAAAAAAATACATCAGCTGAAGAAGTTTAATTAAAGAAGACATGTATAGCTTCATCTACTATATTCTTTGAGAAATTTTATCTTCAATTATGATACAGTTGAGTGATAAACAATAACAAGAAAATTTGTGACAAGCTTTTACCAAAATAGTCAAAAAGAGTTTTCCTCGCCTTTTTAAGTCTCTATAATAACAAACACTGCCAGAGAGTTTTCCTGATTTGTTTTCCCGCTTATTTGTCACATATTTTCCAATAAAACCTTTGTGAGAATTGATTGAAAATGATTTAATCTTACCCAGCATGAAAGATGCAACAGCTGCAATGATTCCAAATAGGACCCTTCCCATCTTGATGTGCTGGTTTTGTTCTTGGTTTCTGCTCAAAGACAAAAAAGAGAAAATCCCTCCACCCAAGTAATTGGATACTGTGAGCAGTAAAAACTGAGGATCCTGTCTGGTGAGGCCATATTTATACAGTGAGGCAGGTGAAGGGAGGAGGAAGGTGGGGGTTTTCAGGTCTTTTGTCTCTATTTTTTACCTGAGGAGTCACTGAATGTGGAGGAATGTGAAGAGTGATTGATACACTGAAGAAAATCTACCTGAATACAATGAGCTATACAAACTGCCTGAACCTACCACTTAAGTGAAAGAATCAGTCTTTAACCACTTTTAACGTATTTTAAAAACAGTCAGGTCACCAGAATAACGTGTTAGCATTATAAGGGAAATTCATTTGTGAGTTTCACATGTATTATATCTAGGTTGACGTAGTTCAGCTTACATATATACGAGCTGGGTCTCTTCTCCAGAGATGGAGGGGATGGTGGATGGTGGATGGCGTAACACCAGCACGTTGGCTGGTAAGACCAGTGACTACCAAAGAGCAGACAGCAGCAGACCATTTTTCAAGACCAATAAAAGCTGACATATCTAGTTGTGTTTGTGGCAACAAAGTAGGGTACTTTAAGCCAAACCACAGTGTTTTTCAAACCCTTACCAAGTGTTTTTGTGTCTAACCGTTAAGCACAGCATTGTCACAACGTAAGATTGAAAACTGAAATGTAAAGTCTAAGCATATCAGTAACATATAGCCAGAGTGTACAAATGTAACAAATCCTTTGTTTGCAGAAACAAATATGCCCAACATTTTATCTGGCAACTGGATTGACAATAAAGTGAGTTTTTGGTAATTTCTCATTTAAAGGTATTAGATGTAACTTTAAAGAAAATATGGGAAAAGCATTAGTTTACATTATGTAAGCCCTACCTGGCTGTACTTGGTAGATGTGGGCGAGCACCTGTGCATTGGTTAAAATACTGTCAAACACGTTGATAGAAGGTTGGAAAACAAATTTAAATCATAAAGAGTGCCCCGGGGATGACGTTTTTCCGTGAGCTGACCAGGAAGTTAGCTTCGCCCTGGTTCCCTTGTCGAAAAGCCTGTGGGAATTTTCCATTGGATTTTGGATCTCTGCAGAAAATAACATGGTGGTGAACAAAGTTTACTTTTGTCACATTTTATTCAGCAAAATAATCTTGACAAATGAACACCACTTTCAATATTTTTGAAGCCCACATGTAATTGCCAGGGGTAAAAAGCTATTGTTAGGCTACAAAATATTGTTAGACTTCACAATGGTCACATCATCAACACTTCGAGGCTGTAAAGCAATGTTCAGCGTGGTTCGGCTTAATGATATTCTGTAGTCTCTCTCAGCAACTTGTTAACTGTCTTTTAGGACAAAAGCTTCAAAGTGTGTTTTATGTCGAAGAATGACACGTGAGTTTTGTTAAGCTAGTGTTAAATGCAGACTTTATTTCAGACAATTAACCAAAAAGCCATTCAAATAAATTAATTGACTTTGAGACAAGGGAATCAGAGGTGCTGAAACGCTCACACATTTCTAGATTTTAGGACTCGTTACTGAGGCTCCTTTTATAGAATAATAAACTGTCTACAAAATTTCTCATTTGGATCAGGCTCCATGACACTAAGTAGCTTACAGTTTGCAAATTACTTAAACAGCTGATGTTATGATCTACTAACAACAGATCCATGTACAATAGTTCAGTAACAGCTAACTGGCTAGCCTTAGCTTCAGTAAAAGTTAGCTCATTTCCTGCTCCTGCGTCTTTTGGCTAATGTTAGTCCATGTTAGATAGCAAGCTAATGTTAGCTAACATTAGCCAGCCACACCACAATATAACAATGTATTTTGCTAGTTTTTAATATGTTGCTAACCTTTTCAGTTTAAATGTTACAACAAAATTATTAATACGGGTTAAAAAGTCAGATAAAGGTAAAAAGAAAAAAGAACAACTAAAAAATCCAAAGCGAAACTTGTAGTGATTATTATCACTTTTAAAAAATTTTTCCCTTGTTCAGGAAGAACACAGCAAATTATGTGATGATCGATATTGTTCACAATTTGGTTTCACATAAAACTAAATAATACTATGCCAAACCCACAACTATGACTTGCAAAATTTTCTTTTATATTGACAAACAATAAATTTGCAGCACAACTAAAATGGGATATAGTCTTACCCATGACTACATATATATATATATAAAATTTATTTATGTATTTATTTTTTAAAAATTAGGCACCATGGGAAACACAGGAAGGGATGGGTTTGACAACTATATTAAGCAGTCGGTTACTTGTAGCAAACTATTTAAATGCTTGGCCATTTTTTGAATTATTTCAGCCATTTAGGGCGGACCTCCCCCTGGTTGCGAATCATTGAAGTAGATTATTGATCGAGGGACTAAACTAATATTGTGTACTGTATGATGTTAAAATACATGTGATACATGTGACTGTAAGTGTGAATGGTTTTCTGTCTCCATCAGCCCTGTGATTGACTGACGACCTGTGCAGGTGTTCAGTGCCTCCCGTCCAATTTCAGCCGGGTACAGCTAGTGAATGGATGCATGCCTTATGTTAAAACAAGAGCAAGTCACTGAGGCTACAGATGTTTTTTTCGACCATTGTCTTTATTTTCACATCGTTTTTTTGTCCATTGTATTTAAAAGGATAGGCCCAAGCCTAGGCCTAGGCCTAGCCTGGAAGATTTACGAGCTCAGTGTTTCTGTGAAACATCCCATTGATCAACTTCCATGATATGGACACCTCAGTTTGGGGTTTTATATAACTAATCATTATGAACTTGAACATGTACATTGCAAGACCTGAGTTATGAAAAGTAAATGAAGATATAGAAAACCCAAAGAGTTTATTTCGGATAGTGCCACTGATCTCTTTAAAGATCAAGCTTGGTGTAATTCTTCATACAATAAATGGATTTTAGAAGTAGCTGGTTGAATTTAACATGTGGTATATCACAGAGTGCCTCCCCACATGGAGGCCAGGATGGCTACACCAATGGTGGCGCTGAGGGTCATCTCAGTGGTTAGGGTGGCGCTGTCCGAGATGCGGTTGCAGTTGTCTGTTGAGCAACATGTGAGTGTTTTCTGGTAGTTGACACCCAACAGTGTGCCATTGACAGTGCTGTTGCAGCCCATGGGCTCATGGCATCCATTACTAGTGAAGCCAAAGTCATTGAGTCCAGGAAAACCTTGAGAGAAAGGGTTGTGTGGGATTATTAAGAGTTATAGAGGTACATTTAATCAAATACAGTTTTGAGGCACTGGTTCTTAAGTGAGCAATTCTATTTAATTACTGCAATACTAATATTGAAAACTTTTTACTGCACCACATATACATAAAATAATAAAGTTGCTTGAATGTTAATACTTTCATTTAACGGATTTGGATTTTTCATCCAACGTTAAAAAAAGAAAAAAAGAAATCACAAATAACAACCCCTCCTTTACTATTGGACTTTTTCTTTTACTGCCTTTTTCAGATTGTCTGAAACCAAAACCCTCAAAACTGTAAATACAAGGTTTTTATCTGATAATTAAGCTTAAAATAAGTTCCTCACTGCTTATAGCTTCTTTTAAAATAGCATGGAGTACTTGTGAAGGAGTATTTTAATATTAAAGAGTGGGTATAAAAGATCTTATACTATAGTGCATGAAAGGATTTATACTGCACTAAATCAACATGAAAATAAAACATGAATATCTAGTCAGATGGGTTAATGGTTTGGCAGCTGGGTGTATGTGTGCGTGTGTGTGCCTGTGTGCGTGCGTGCATGTGTGTGTTCAGGAAAGGGTGTGAACTTTTAGGCCATTATGAGGTTACTTACTGACTGTCCCATTGAAGCAGAGGCTGGTGTTGGTCGAGCAGGTCACATTAGAGGGGTTGATGCATCTTCCCCCAAAATTAAATGAGCATGTATTGCAGGTCAGGGCCCCTGAAACACACAAATGAAAGCACAAAAATGAAATGTTGAGTCTGTGGAATAATGACAGTAATCAATGAATGTTTGTGTGAACAAAGAACAAAAATTAGCTCAAAGCAGCGTGATTCAGTCGAGGTTAAAAACAAAGTTAAATTGAGTAGAAATGAATGAACAAGAACTTACGATTTGAGACACGACTCATCTCAATCGCCTGCACTGTGGAACAAGCAAAGTCATCAAATCTCAAATCCCAAGATTAAGAAACAATCAAACTCTGACAGATATATCAGGACACCATCATGCAGACCAATTTTACTGTTAATTTTTTTTAGATTATGTGGAGGTTTGAAAAGGAAACAAAGCACTTTTGTTTTTGAAATGTCAATTCACCCAATTAAAACGAAGAAAACGTGTCTCCACTTTCCTGTAGTGGAAATAGTTACTGAATTTTTCCTTTTCACTTGCTTAGGTTTTGAGATGTTTTAAATGAAACTACTTTTCTTCCAAAGAAATAGGTTAGTCCCTTTCAAAGATTTTGAAGGCAAAGTAAGTGAATTATTCCATTATTATGTAGTCATTTTTGGTGAGATATGGTAAGATTCTGTAATTTGTTTTTGAAAACACAAACTAAATTTGATACAAAATCTAAACACGTAAAACTGACACCATCTGCGTAGCCAGATTTATTTTTATTTAATCTATAATGTGAACAAATTGAACAAAAGTCTCTCTCAGAGACCTTCAGCAACACGTTACCGAAGCATCATCAGTTTAAGTCTTAAAAAAACATCAGGTGAAGAAGTTTGAGGATGCATTTGTTAATAACATGTACAATATCACCATATTCACCAAAACAAATTACTGTACACGCGTTGTTTTTTTTGAAATGTTGGCAGCTTTGGCTCAGGACGTAAAGCATGTCGTCCACTTATTGGAAGATTGAATGTTTGACCGAGGTAACACCTTGTACGGTGGCCTCGGCCGTCAGTTCATGAATATGTATGTATGAATGTGACGAGAAGTATAAAAGAGCTTTGACAAGCAAGAAGACCAGAAAGGAGCTACAAGCGCAAATCCATTTACCAAATTAAACTGATTTGTACATTATTTTTAACCATGATACAGAACAGTCATAGACAATGATAAAATTGAAATTTTTCCTGATTTAATTTGTCAATGATTTGTCATATCTAAAGTTCCAAAAATGCATTTGTGATGACTGATTGATAATTATTAAATCTTACCCAGCATGGAAAATGCAAGAACTGCAATGATTCCAAAAAAGGTCTTTCCCATCTTGATTTGTCGGTTTGGTTCTTGGTTTTTGCTCAACGGAAAATAAAAATAATTTCAGCGTGAACTCTGATGAGCCTGTTTGATCAGACTATATTTATACTGTCAGACTGGTTGATGGGAGGGAACAATAGGGTTTTTTTCAGGTCTTCATCTCTACCTGAGGAGTCACCTGAAGCAGAGGTATGTGAAGAACGATTGATGCAATGAGGAAATCTAATAGAACACAATTGGCAGTACAAACTGCCAAACCCCGACACTTAAGTGTTAACCCCTTTTATTTCACAATAACAGCCCAGTGGCCAGAATAAAGTATTCACATTGTAAGTTATTCAAACCACAGAGATGTTACATTTCTGCATTTCATATTAATCATATTAACATTTCCTTGGTGATGAATTTAAGATTACATGTATATGACTTTCTCATCATAAAGAAGATGGAAAGTTGGATAACGAGATCGAGGCGAGGCGAGGCGGCCGGTAAGCAGCAGATGGCAGGAGTTTGAGGCAAATAAGAGCATGTATTTTGATGACACATTGCCAGCTGTCTCTGCAGCAAAAACATGTTTTCCTTATCCTAACCAAATACTTTTTTTTGTAGTGCACCAAAATGGTCTTCTGAAGATCTCTGTCTGGTCTCAAACTCGACAGCATTTTTACTTTGTCTCGGGTTCGGACAAAGAGGACTTTTACTTTCTTGACAAGTCAAGACCACAACTGCAGGGATATTACTTAACTGCCTGTGCAAAAAATGAATAAAGACAATGAAGATTATCTCAGTTTCTTAGTTTTTCTTGGACATTTTTCATGGCACACTTATGCACACATACAGTATGGCAATAAAAGAGGCGTTTTTCAATAAAATTTGGATTTATGGTTTGTATGTTCTACATTGTATTATAAGTGTGTCATGCAGTGTGGGATTTTCTCTGGTTTGGTCTTGACTTGGTCTCAGTCCCTCAAAATCTTGGTCTTGTCTCTGTCTTAATACACTCTGGTTTTGATCATTACTTTGTCTGTCTAAACCTAAGCAAACCTTAAAGACAGTGTTGTCACAACATGAAACTAAAAAATTAAAACATTAAGAAATGTAAACATTCAGCATATCGGCTATGTATAAAACATATTTATGTAACATGAAGAGCAATAGAGTTACAGCAATGAATAATGGCCAGAAAAGCATCATGAAGAGAGAAATTGACCTTTTAAGTATAAAAGGTCACCCCAATTTCTCAGTTTTGTCCCCAATTTCTCAGTTTTGAGATCAATAAAGTATATCTATCTATCTATCTATCTATCTATCTATCTATGTTTAACCATTAGACCCTTTCTGACATTAGTGTGAAATTGTCATAACAAATGATGTAAGAATTCTTAAATTAGAGGCATTTTTTTGAGGTCACAGTGACTTTTGACAACCAAAAATCTACAGAGTTCATCCTTGTATCCCAGTGTACATTGGTGCCAAATCTGAGACATTCAACAAGGTGTTTCTAGGCGTATTGCCTTCACAAGACTGGGATGGATGCAAAGTCACAGTGACCTTGACCTTTGACCACGAAAACCTAATCACTTTATCTTTGACATTAAGTGGACGTTTGTGCCAAATTTGACGAATTTCCCTAAAGGCATTCTTAAAATATCACACTCTCGTGAATGAGACAAACCTGCAATACCAGTGAGCTTGACCTTTAAATACCAAAATGTTATCAGTTCATTCTTGACATTCTGTGAATGTTTGTGCCAAATTGGGAGAAATTTAAAGTTCTTGAAAAATCCTGTTGACAGGAGTTGTAAGTACAGATAATCTGAAAACATAATGCGTCTTGCCACAGCTGTTGGCGGTTTGGAGGCATAAAAATGATTCAAATTGATAGTTTCTGCTAGTTTTGGCTAATAAATTAGTCAACCAACTGTTTTAGTTTACTCACATATACATGTGTGTAAAGTGTGTTAAATGTGTTTCAGCTCTAAAACATATTATTGTTGCAAGGTGAAAAGTGAAGTAGAAAAATATGGGTATATTTATTTTTATGATTCTACTGAAGAGTAATTTAAGAAATAAGAGATGTAGAAAAACATTAAAATCTGAGTCAGTTTGCGTTATAAAACCAAACACGTAGTATCTAACTTTTACATCTTCAGAACCTCCAGACCCTAAACAAGCTACACTTGACTCAGAAAATGCATAATTTTAGAAACTTTTTTAGGTACTTTTCTTATTTACAAATGATTTATGGTGTAAAAGCTCTTTGATTGCAGCTTTGCTCTGGTTTGAACAGCAGATTTCCTCATACACTGAAAATGTCTGCAGTGTGCCAAAACCTGAAATCAGGACAGATGAGTGCCATCACACCGTCTCGGCTGGCAGCATCAAAACCTGAAGAACCAGTTGGCCCTGCGGGACAGCAACAAGCCGAGAGACATTTAGAGAGAAGAAACTAAATGAAAACAGTGAAACCACACAGGACGAAATCTTTTCCCAGTTTACAAATTTATTGCATTCTTCAGATTGTCTATGTATCAAATTCTGAAACAACATTTAGACAAGTTTCTTTTTCAAAGAATAATGCCAAAAGTGACAATTTTGAGAAATCAATTTTAATGATTTGTCTTAAATAGAGATAATCTGAAGATTGGTCCTGAAATTGTAAAAAAAAATTGTTGAAAGTATTGCTGCAACCTCAATTACATTTCAATATCTGCAAACATGATAAATTTAATCACGTTCTTCTCATATTTACATTCAGAACTAGCAAAATAAACAAAAGCTTTTACCCAACAATTTGCAGTGAGGATTTGACACAAAAACCAAAAAATAAAAACAGGTTAAACGCAGAATTAATGGAGCCATTTGTGTAAAAAATTAACAGAACCAGCTAAACAAAAAGAAAGATTTTCACAAAGACAACCAGACATAAGTCAAGAGAGAATTTACAAAATGTTAGCTACATAATAATAATAAAGCAAACAAATGGCAATAAATGGAATGAATACAGATAGAAATGTTCGCAGGAGATTTGAAATCTATAATATTTTGAATATTAAGACTCTTAAATGACAGTATAAGCGGGTCAAAGGCGATAAATTAAAGAAACAGTTCAACATTTTGTGAAACTGGGAAATTCTTCTTGCATTGAGTTAGCGAGAAGAACAATACATCTTTTATGTTTATATGTAAAAAACATGGAGCTACAGCCAGCTGCTGGTTAGCGTAGCTTAGCATAAAGACTACAAACAGGGGACACGGCTAGCCTGGCTCCGTCCACTGGTGGAAAAAAAAACAAAAGTAATACCATGCCTACAGCTCAAAATTTGTATTATGTGTGTGTAAAAAAAACACAACTTGTTAGTTAAACTTTTTACAAACTTGTTTGGTAGCCATGTTTTTGTCTTTATTTTAACCTTCACTTTTCATCAGGCTAGCTGTTTCTCAGTGTTTCCAGTCTTTGTGCTATGCTAAGCTAAGCTAAGCGGCTGCTGGCTGTAGCTTCACATTTAATGGACATAAATGAAAGTGGTATCCATCTTCTCATCTAACTCTTGAAAAAAAACAAAGGCGAATAAATTTCTCAAATTGTTGGACTGTTCCTTTAAGCTGTAATGACCCCAAAATTAGCTACAATGATGTTGCCCATTAGTTTATGGGCTCCAGTTTTGAAGCCGAGTTTGGTATATTGGTTGTCGCAATCTATGACGTTTTGGCATAAGAAATTACCATATTTGGACAAGAATTAGATACAATTAAAAAGGACAAAAAGAGGGAATTTAATTTGAACTTGTATTAACATTTTTGTGACGATACACCTCAAGAGTAGTGAACACAAGACCCATGTGGAAAAAAAAAATCAGAAGAGATTATTTAATCCTTGTAGTGCTGATGTGTGTTCATTATGTGTTGTGCATTTTATGTGTTTGTGTGTGCTCTTTGTGTCTTCTGTCATCTACTGTATTTTCTGTCAAACCAGGACGTGGGCCACAAACAGAGCAGTGACGGTGGCGAGGGCCAGGCTCAGCCCGGAGGCCCCGGGCAGACCGGGCGCAGCGTTGCACAGGTCAGTGTTGCAGCACGTTTTGGTCATGGTGTAGACGGTGGCGTTGGAGGAGCTGGTTGGGAAGTTCACCTGTTCGGTCGAGTTGCATTTGGCCACTGCTAGACAGCCCTTCTTCTTGATATCCAAGAAGCCAGCTGTGGAGTGACGACAAACACACATCGTCACTGACAGTTTCTATTGTTCACTGTGTTTGACTTTGAGAGGTGTGGGCTGCACACGGGGAAAAACGTGTTCCTCCACGTTTGGCGATTTTCTGGTTTTAACTATCATTTAAATACTAAATACTAAAAAGGTGCTTGATCGACATCACTTTTCTGGTGCTGCTTTCAGATGCCTTTCACAAGTATTTTAACCCTTTGTTAAAGTCAATACAATTGGTGCAATTTCTTTCAAAATCGTGGTGGAAAAAAAGCTATGAGCAACTTGTTAATAATTATTCCACAAATTGCAAATAATAAAATTATAGATTATTATAGATAGGAAATATATTGTAGAAACTTATTTTTAAAGAAGCTAGGGTAAAATTTCTAGGGGAAAAAAATCTTTCTTTTTTTTTTTAAAAAAAAAGGCTAGGAAAAAATATATATTTATAATTATCCCTATGTTACAGAAATATATATATATATATATATATATATATATATATACAGAAATAAATACATACATAAATGCTGTTTCCCAGGTTTACCATATTAGCTCATATAATCATCAGACAGCCCATCAGATCTTGAATTGATAAATAAAATGGGTGTAAAAACAAATGTTTATACATTGTATGTATGTATGTATGTCGAAATTGTTGGAAACATTTGTATTTTTTTAATTATGGGCACATACTGCCTACATTTTCAGTTCATGTAAAAACATATATTTGGGTTCATTGTTATGTTTTTACCACTCTGTTCACCACAAGTCTCCTTTATTCCACTTTTTTATTTATTCTTTATTTATTTCAGCTCCTCTGCTCACTTGCTAACTAGTTTTCACACACTCTTACACTCTAACACCTGGTCTTAAATGTGTTAAAGCAGGTTGATTGGCAGCTGCTTCATTACTATAAATTCTCTACTTAATTAGCTGAGCCACTCCACAATCTTTCCTTGTAGCCCCTAATTGGGAATCATTGGCTGGAATTACAAAACCTTTCTGTTGATTGAAGAATTAAACATTGTCCTTGTCTCAACCTTTTAAAGAAAACACTTTCACAACTGAAAAGGTAATCTCCATTATTGGTATTTTGAGAATTCAGCCTGTTGTGTTTCATGTAAATGTTGATGACAACACTTCTTTATGGAGAATGTCGTCCAGTGAGATTTTTAACGTCTGAGCTCCTTACCTGCCTGCCCGACACCACTGTAGCATTGTTCCCCGCTGTCACAGGTGACTATAGAGGTTATGCACAGGTTCCCAAAACCGAGGCCGCATTTGTAGCACTGCAGGGCTTGAACTGGTATCGGCAGAGAGTGGGAGGGGGATGGAGGAGGGAGACAAGGAGGAAAGAGGAAGTAGAATAGTAGAATTAGCACAAATAGTTTGTACCAGACTATAATTAGGAGGTTAAAATGCAGGTTAATAAATGCGTCAGCACTCCAGTAAACATCATCTCGTGTTTGTCTCGACCGAAGGCCTTTGCTGAGACTGTTTCAGTGTCTCCCATCCACTCAGACGATGCAGCGTGGCATTTTAAACAAAAAGACTGACAAGTGACATAAAGTCAGTGACCATGGAGGGGACAGACTGGTGACTTTT
This sequence comes from Plectropomus leopardus, assembly GCF_026936395.1. Taxonomy (NCBI): domain Eukaryota; kingdom Metazoa; phylum Chordata; class Actinopteri; order Perciformes; family Serranidae; genus Plectropomus; species Plectropomus leopardus. The sequence goes on from NC_142192.1 coordinate 23,992,849, forward strand.
GACCTGTACCACAGGTACAGCATCTTTTAAAAGTTTTGTATATAACTTTCAGAAAATCATCATGCTGTATTAGAAGGCTGGAAAATACATCGCAATCATATTTAGAATAATGTTGTTATGTGCATTGTTCCTGTATTTCTTTTGAACCACTGGTACACTGATTTCTTGTCATAAGTGGAAAACTTGAAACTGTACTCATGGTTTTATTTATAGTTGGGCGATATGGCTCTAAAATAAAATCATGACATTTTCAGGCTATATCACAATACACAATATATATTTCAATATTTCCTATAAATTACTGTAAACTACTAAAGAACAAAATAACTACAGTTGCAAATAAAGTAGCTACTGCCATTAAATATACTACAGTTAAAATAAAGTTGAATAAAATACTGTTATATGTGTTAAATAAAGTATAAAGTTAAATGAAGTAATGGTATAGCAGGGTTAAAAAAAGTATTGTTATAATTAAATAGATCAAAGCACAAAGGGTTATCAGATGTCAACAAAATAAAAGATATAGCAACATATCAAATAATAGATATTTTTTTAAATCATCAGACAATATATTCTGTCATATAACATAGTCCAAGTTTTACTTTTTTATTTTAAATGCAAGCTAAAAAAGTAAACTAAATGAGTTTAGTGTCAATATTTGCAGTTTCTGACAAAAAGAAAAATCAGTGCACTTTCAACATGACAAACCTTTAATAAAACCTGAGCTATTTAACCGGTTTCACGTAACAGGTGTGATTAGTGTCCAGACATAGAAAAATGACTCCAGACTGCAGATAATTGTACACAGTGCAGAACCTATAAATTCAAACCATTAGTTTGCACAGTGGAAACTCTTAGGTCAGTTTATAGTTGAGGTTTGTTGACAAAAGCCTGCCTCACAGATAACAGGACTAAAGAGGTGGTCATTAACTGAGTGCGTTTGTCAGCTCAGGGTTTTCCGATCGCTCACAGAGAATCAGCTCACATGACAGAAACGCGCTTTTCACAACTGAATGCAAAGAGCAACATGTAGTGAAAAATATGGCACACAAAATAACATCCAATAAATAGGATTAGCTATAAAGAAGGCAACAATAAACACATAACCATAGTTAAAAAATTGGGGACTCCCATCGATTTTACACCTGAACATCAGTTTATTTGTAATAAAAACAGTTGTATAACATCTTTTATGGCTCTGGAGAAGCTTTGGGGTTCTCCCTTTAAATGAAAAGTCCTCATTTATATAGTTTCATTTTTTGCAGTTAGAACAAGAAAACAATATACTTTCAATGTGCACCAACAAGAAGTGATGCAACTGTAACACAACAGAGTGTAGACTGATGAATCAAAATCCAGGTACGCTGTTTGTTTGTTTGTATTATTTGTCCAATTTTATGGAGCTGTCGTCTCATAAAATTGTGATTAAAGACACTCATTCTTGTGTTTAGATAAACCCAGGTGATATAAGCAATGTGCAGACAAACGTCAATCAAATTTGAATTTTTGAATCACGCCTCAAGCTTTGTCATGAGGAAGTTGTTGTTCTCAAAACTTCCTGGAACTGTTTTTTGTTTTTTGGTTTACTGCTGTCCACACCCTGTTCTATGTATATGGATTGACAGCTCATGCAAAAATAAAAACCTGGAAGCAAATCAAATGTCACCACAGTAGCTTTAAATCATTGGACTGGAATTATGGCAGCTCTGGCTTAGAAGACAAAAAACCCAACAACATATGAAAAGAAACAACACTTTAATAAAAGCTATGTGCCAAAGATTTACTGTACGTCAAAATAAAGTGTTTGTTTTGTGTTTTGGATTTTTTTTTTTTTTTTTACAAACTTGCCACATTCACATGTCACTTGTGGTCCATTGTTGGACCATGACCCACCAGTTGGGAACCACTGGAATAGAGGATCTAACAGACACATCATTTAGTTGAATTGTGGGAAAAGTAAGATCCAGTTTTTGACTCGTGTTAGGGACTAAAAGGTTCTTTCTTCTTTTTTTCAATGTATCTTTCCCCAGTCTTAAACAGAGTAACAGTTATAGAGATGCAATTCTAAATCACATTTTAACAACATAGTCCCGACAGCCGTCTACATGTGCACGCTTAAACTTCCTGCAGTATTAAAGTTTTCCATATTTCGACATTATCAATGACAGGTTGGGGCATGTTAATAGGAATATTCACAGCTGCACATCAACAGGAATATTCACTATCATTCGCCATGTAAACAACGAAGTAAGAATATCGTCTTTTTTGGAATAAGGGTAAAACCTGTACTTTTTTTTAATGCATGCAAACATAATGACTGAGGCTGAACATTGACCTCATTTTAGCTGAGGTGAAAGAGTGAATCTCATACACTCAAATGATCTCAGTGGCAGCGGAGGAACACCCAACGTGCACCTGTAAACTGGGCTGCTTGGACTGATTAACAAAGCTACTTCATAATAAGCCCTCTGTCATTATAAACTGGATTGAACATTGTCTTGGACGCGCTCCAAAGGACATACAACATAAAAACAAAAACACAACAAAGGTTGACGCTTCACCCGTCATCGAAGCGCTGAAAAAGTTGAGGCCAGCTCAAATTCCATTTGAGGTGCGTCACACTTGTCAGTAGCAACAATTGTCAGGCGTTCACTGGAAATAATCTGTAGCTTGTTGTTTTATCACTTGTAGAGTAAAAGCAGAATTACAGACTTGAATATTATGAGATCAGGTTGGTGAGGACTAAATGACAGATTGCTCTTTGTGAGATGATGCAAGAAGATGCAGCTCTTATCAGCTAAAATGCAGTCTCACATTTATGTATCCCACTGCATTTACAAAAAACAACATTAACCTTAGTAACTCATGTAGGGGGATGGATGCTGCTGTTTTACTAACATGTTTGCTGAGCTGACTCATGATCATGCACAACTTTTTCCAGTTGAGTAGCTCCCATTACATCACACTCAAAAAAAAAAAAAAAAATCACATGCACACATGGTTGTCACTTTTCCAGGATGAACATATTAGTAAATGGTGGAGAAATGACAAAAAGTTGTTAAGCTCCTCATTAAACCAGAGTTTGACTTGAAAAAATAAATAATATGCTTCGGTTTTCAAGTGACAAAATAAAAACCTGTATGACCCAATGGGAGGGCCTGACTTCAATCAATCAATCTGATGAGATAATTTAGATTCTTCACTTTAGAGATAAAAACAGCCACACCTTTGTTCTAACAGCCCCACACCCTGTCTCACAGGTTTCGGTTACACCCGAGTTCAAGTAGAGCTAAAAATTTACACACTTTTGACAATCCTCATGTCCTCTCTTGTTGCTCCTGCTCACACATGATCTCATAAATACAATTAAAATATAATCTGTTGTGAGATAAAACATTTTTCTTTGCCTGACAGACACAAAAAGTCCAAATCAAAGTGTGCGTGGTGAGATCAGCACGACCACACCTAGAAACACCTCAGCGCTTTGCAATGCTGACTGATGTGTCACCATCTGAAATCCAGTCTGACCTGATCCTCCACGCTACTGAGTCATCTCTCTCACGCAAGCGCACACACACACACACACACACACACACACACACACACACACACACACACACACACACACACACACACACACACACTCAGTTGTGCAAACAAGAGAGGTGAAGTCACATGGTTGCAGGACAGCTAAATGCGTTCAGTTACGGCAGACTGTTTGTTCTCTGCAGCCAAAGTGTCTCGGCATGTGATTGGTTGCGTCTTCTTTGATTGCAAAAGATTCCCTACACAACATATTTCCATACAGAGCAGGCTCGAGGGTTGAAAAGATCAAATAAGTATGTATACATTCATATACAGGTGCAGTCAATCACTTCTGACAACTTAATAGGCAGAGGAGATTTACAGGCGAGACGCTGTGTTACATATTTGCAGAATTCATTTGCAAATGACTCCTTCTGCAGCTGCTGGAGTTTAAGAACTTTGTGTCTTTATGAATGTGGTTAAAAAAAAAGTTTCTCTTATACTGGTAAGTCATGTGGTAAGCATTTATGTCACCTCCCCACACACCTCCTTCAAATCTTACTGCAGGTGCACGAGCATGGACACACATGAGCACAAAACACATGTTAATGAGGACGAGTTGCCGGATGTCCGGAGTGCTCAAAAATGTCCTGAATAGCTGTCAAAGTAACCGTCCGGAGTACTACGAGTCCTCGGATAGTTTACTTAAGAAAAAGTAGCAAAACAACATTGTAGAGATACTCTTGTTACAAGCAGAAGTCCTGCATTCAATATTCTACTCTAAAAAGACACAAGTGTAACTAGTGCAAGACAAAAAAAACCTCAACAGAATAATAATATACAGATATAGATTTAACAAAACTATGAGTTACTCAACCCAATATTACAATAATGAAGGTGAAAGCCAACTGCAATATCAATATTTCTACATCTATTAACCCTTTTTACGCAATATGGCTTGATTTCTGTCTTGATTTCCAGCTTGATTTCCTCATTGCAATGAGCAATGTAAAACGAAATGATGAAAAAAAACGCACAAAAAAATTACCTTTTTTAATTGTTTACCTGAAAATTGTTTTTAAAAAGAAATAAAAAGGAAAGTTTAAAACAAGAAAATTACCTGCAAAAAGTGCTTAAAAATGATATCAATTTCAAGACAGAATTTTAAATATCTAATTTTAATCATTTTAAATATAGTTTTCCCCCTTGTTTTTTTCCTTTTTTTGCCCTAGACATTTTTCCCAGCTTTTTAAAAATATTTTTCTAAATCTACTCATTTTTAAAAATGTGTGAAACATTTCTTATGTTGCTCATTGCCTTTTTTCCCAAGTTTTTTCTTAGTGCTCAAAGGTTAAATTCGTGTGAAAGGCGTCTGACAGGAGCACAAGAAAAGTGATGCAGCTTCAGGTTTCAAAGTGTTGAACAAACTATGTATTTAAGTGTCTTGAGTAGTTCAATCTTTAGGCTTATAATGTGTAATACTATTAGAATATGTGGATGATATCTTATATTTAAAATCGTCTGCAAGTGAAAGAGTAAATACAGCTGTCATATAAAAGCAGTGGAGTAAAAAGTACAATATTTGTTGCTAACGTGTCGTTGAAGTAGAAGTATAACATTGCTGAAGATGTAAATACTTTAAGGGATAGCTTTGATGTTAAGTAGTGGAGTTGTATGAGGTACTTATCCAGTCATGTCTGTCAGCATGCCTCCAGTTTGGAGAAGCTTAAACAAATTTTAACCACCTAAAAAACTCCCACCTAAGTATAAGTGTATATTGAGAGTATTTTTACTGCTTTATCCTTCAGTCAGACAGTTTGTTAGGACGAGGAAGCCTTTAACAGCTTCAGGTCTCCATCTCTGCTCTTCTCAAAGCCACCAGACTCCATTGACAAAAACAGAAATTTAAGCTTTTAGAGCACAGGAGCTGCTGGTTCACCGCTGCTTCAATCAGTTTGTTTGTTTGTGTTATTTTGTGACTTTGGTGTTTTCAATGGTTAGTTCGAAATCACCAAAGTCACACAGTAACATAAACCTGCTAACTTAAAGAGGCAGCGGCAGAGCAGCACGTCTGCTGTTCAGTGATGTTAAATCACTGTTTTTGTCAATGGACTCTGGCTTTGGAGAAAGAGATATAACAGCTTCATCTTCCCATCAGAAATAGATGTCTGACAGCAAAATCAAGCAGTAAAAATGTTTTAGGTGGGACTTTGTTTTAGGTTCCTAAAATACATTTTGCTGCTGACTCCTCCACAGCAGCACAAAATTCATCGAAATCGAGCCCACTTCTCCTAACTTTGGGTGCCAACTAACTTTTATTGTACAGTATATAATACACTGACAATGTAATAATACCTCATACAACCCCACTTCAAAAGATCTGATTATCCCTTTAGGTAACGTTTAAATAGCCCAGAATTGTGATAGAGTCATTGAATAAGGTTATCTTTCCCACTAAGACAGAGATCAGCAACCACGAAAACTGTGAAGTTGAAGTTTTCAGGCTGATTATTCTACTTCAGAAACAGACAAACAGTATGTAATATTTTAAAATTCACTCTCAATTAGAAAATCTTTAGGGAATGGGAGAGTAAAGTCTATCAGATGATATTCTCAAACTCACTTTAACTATAGTTCTAAGGGATTAAATTAATACATTTGCTAAATATAAAAAAACTAAAACTAAAATTACAAGAAATATTATTCTGTGTTTATTTTTTAGGCCGTTAAGTGAATCTAAACTTATTGAAAAGGACTCTACAGCCTTAAATATGTAGAAATAACAGAATTCATAAACAAGAAATCCAAAATTAAGTCAGTGCAGATCAATAATTAAGATACTTGGAGCACCAGTATTTCATAAAGTGACTTTTGAGGATGATATTTTTATATTACAGTGAGTTATTCTGCCTATAATCAAGCAAAATGCTGCTTTTTCCATCCAGTTTGATGACAAGGAGGGTGTGAACCCTGAGGTGTGGCACATTACTGATCAGTGTTTCTGACGTGCGCTGCCCTCTGCTGCTCCGTCAATAAAACAGCAGATCACAGAGCATCAGCCCTTCAAGCTCAACATGTTAAAACTCAAAACACAAGGGCAGATAGATAAATAACAACGGAACTAACGGTTAATGATGAGTTTAAAAAGCAAAAATCCTGTTAATTCTTACACACAGGAAAGAGAAAATAGTAAAAAAAAAAAAAAGTGATGACAGAGGGATAAAAGCTTTGATAGTGGACGGTGGGGATGAAAGAAAGAAGTCTTTGAGGCTTTAAACGCAGCAAACGCAGTGACATCTTGTGGTTTACAAGATGTATAGCAGTCGCTGAGAATTGGACAAAACACCAAAGTCATTATAGTTAACTAAAATTAAACTAAAAACTAAGACTGGGTGAGGGAAATAACATTTTTACTGAAATAAAAACAGAAAAGAATAATTAAGTTTATTTAGAATAAAAAACTAAACCTAACAGAGGAGATGTAACTAAATCAAATAAAAATGTTCAGGAAATATCTTTAATTTTAGTCCAATTTGATAAAATTGGTGTTTACGTTTATTTAAACTGGGATGTCTACATGACTGTATCGATTGCCTTCACAAAGTGTTGTTAGTGTTATCAATACCTATTATGAACTTCTAAACTCTTGCCCCTGACAAATACCCCTATATTATGATAAAAAAAATGTAAAAAATGTAAAAAATAAATCTATTGAACTCTGAATTCATAACAAAATAAATAAAAACTGAATAAAATTAAAAATCAAACTACAATGCCTGTGCAAAGCTCTACAACACCTCTGTTTTATTTATTTTTATTTTCAGAATCATATGTGTGCAATAAACGTCATCAATCCTGTGTAATGTAAAGTTTATAATCTACATTTTATCACAAGTGTTGCATTAAATGTAGGTGGTATTGTGCAATAAGTTTCAGTAAAATCATGAATTAATGCAAAAGCCTGTTTTTCTGATATAAAACCTCAGTACTTAGTTTATCCTCAGTGTCACTGAGTGCTCACATGTCTTACATTATGTAACATTTCATATGAGAAATTGCATAACTTTAAAAACTGTCACACTAAATGAAACACTCCCCGAAGCACTAATGACGTTTGAACTTCTGGACGTCTTTAGTCACATGGTGTCGCTGATTTGAGCCCCGACACAATGTGTGGACGCTGTGCGCGTCACAGGAGTTCAACGAGCTGCTATTCGCCCGTCTCCAGCTGATAGTGTCCTCCGTGTGGTGTCTTTTTTGTAATCAGTGCTTTGGGAGGAGTCACTACCCAGCACTTGCAGTGAAGGCATCCTTTTAAGATAGTTTGTTTCTAGTTCAAACAAGTTTTTATTTTGTGTTTGTTGTCAGTCGTTAACTCATCCATGTGTGATCAACAGAAGCAGCTGAGCAGTGACTAAATCCAGCCTCCCACCGGCTGAAAAAAAAAAATCTGCATTTTCTTTAAAGTCCTATTCAACTTCATTTTTTTTAAAAATTAAGAGCTGTTTTTCTGACTGTCTGAGCTCACTGTGGGGAACAACTGCAAAGCAAAATGGTGGAAAAACAACAAGCCCAATATTAAATTCACAATGTGAGTCATGTGCTACAGCACCAAACCCACAGTGCACGGAAAATTAAAATGAGACAACATGTCGTGAGATGAATATGCAAACATGAAAAGAAATGTGAGGGTAAAAATGCAAAGAGTGCCCTCAGAGTGTCTGCTGGGATAACAAACATCCTCAAACCTTTAACTTCTTAAAAGTTGAAGATAAAGACACCGGGGAAAGGTGTGTTGTGTAAATATGCCCACAGGTCACGATGCAGACATCCTTAAAGGATGGGATTACCCAGACTGATGGGAGGAGTAGGTGGATTAAATGTTCAGCTTGAAGGGGTTTTTGTCCCCCTCTGAAATTAGTTTTTACAGATCAATAAACACATAAAACTGTAACATAAAAATGCAAATGGAATTTGCATTTGTATTAACCCTTTAACCCCTAGATCAAAATCAGTTTATTTCGCCATGCTCAGAAGTCTCTCACAAGCATTTGAACCATTGAAAATTAATTTGATTTCTTTGACAAAGAAATGGGAAAAGTATAATGAGCAACTTGGCAAGAAATGTCCTGCAAATTGAAAAAAAAAAGGTAAAAAATGACCAAAAAATAGAATTAATTATTAGATATTTTCAAGAAATGTATATACAATTATTTTAAATTATGTTACAGTTTTGTTTTTTTTTTTTTTTTTTAGCACTTACACTTTTTTTTCCCAAGTAGTTTTCTTATAACTTTTTTTTTCGAATTCCTTGCTGAATTTTGGGCCCTTCCCTGTTTACATGTCCATTGCCTCCTTCTCACAGAAATCAAGACAGTTTGTTCACGTTTCAAAAGTTCAAATAAAAAAGGGTTTAAGATAACAGGTTTACTCCTGACTTTCATCTTGCAACCTGACAAATTTACTGACATCTGGATTTAAAAAAAGCCGAGCATTTTTGTCTATTTTTACTTGCATCTGGTGCTTGGGGAAACCTCTCAGAAGCCTGTAACATGTTTACTTCAAAACTCAAACCAGACTGCCGTCTGAAATCATCCACTTTTCACCCACTCACACATATTTATCCCTCCTGGTCACTTTTACAAGTTGATGTAAAACCTTTGTATGTAATTATTTGTATTTGTGAATCCCTCTACTGTTACAAATAACTGTTAAAGCAAAGTATTCACAAGCCAAAGGTTGAAGTTATCACCTGAAAGTATAAAAAAAACAGCCAGGACTAGAATATAGTTCCCGTTAGGAAGGGTGTGGTTTGAAACAGGAGACTGAAACAACAGGGCTAGGGGGATCCAGAGGAAAAAAATGGACTACAATAGCTTCAAAACACAATAGTCGAGGAACAAATGGCTCTTATAGTGCGCCCAGTCTAAAGATCCTCTATAGAAGTGGAATTTGAGACTTGGGCAAACCCTCAACTGTCTCAGGGTGAGGAATTTCTCATGCAAAGGCTGGCAGGTTTGGACATGATTCAGTCTTTTAATAATGTCTGGAAAAAAAGAAAAAAAAAATCCCCGCACCACAAACAGGCTGCCTCACCCCAACCCGTAATAACAGCATTAGAGTAAAGCCTGGGATGTGCATGGAGGTAAACACAGCAACTCTGTGGCAACTTTGTTTCATCTGTGAATCTTACGCTTTCTGTGCATCTCTCTTCAGCTTAAAAAACAAGATAACATTTGATTTTAGGGCTGCAACTTAGACTAAATTACTCAATTAACCACTTGAAATATTAAACTATGAAATACCATACACTACTAAAACATGACTATTATAAATTCCCAAATACCAAGGTCTTATTTTGTTTTATCCAACCAATGGTCCACTTATATATTCAGTTAAATGTCAAATATGATGGAAAAAACTGGCAACCGTGACATTCGACAAGCTGAAATCAGACCATGTTTGGCATTTTTGCTTGAATATTTACTAACATTATTAATCAGAGTTAAAGAGTTTTTCTGTCGAGTAAATAGCTGATTATTTAAACTCTGATTCAGTTGTTAAATCTTTATTTTTAGTTGACTACGTTAACTTTTTAAAAATTACTTTTAGCTACCTATTTCAAATGTATTACTTTTAGCTAAAAATATTTCAACCGTTTGTCCATTAGCCTTTTTTATCCATCTTTTTTAGTTTTTAATCCATTATGATTAACAGTTAGCTATTTCAACCGTTTGCCTGTTACTTTTTATGCTAACAACTCTTTTAACCATCTTATTTCTAGCTAGATCTATTCCAGCTGTTTGTCCATTAGCCTAATTTTAGCTATTTTAATTGTTTAGCTATTCCTTCTAGCTAACTATATTGACTGTTTTAGTACTTTTAGCTAACTATTTCAACCATTTATCAATTACAATTAATATTTACCTGGACATTTCAGCTGTTTATGCATTACTTTTAATGCTAGCTAGCAAATTCAACCGTTTGTCCGCAACATTTAGCAAACTCTATCAACTGATTTATCACTTCAAGCTGATTATATCAACTGTTTTATCACTTTTAACTGCATATTTCATCCATTTCATTACTTTTAGCAAGACATATTCCAACTATTTGTCCATTAGCCAACTTTTAGCTAACCATTTTAACCGTCAATGCATTAATTTTCTCTAACTATTTAAACTGTTTATCCAGAAATTTTAACACTAGCTTATTATTTCAACTGTTTATTTATTTTTTAGCTAACTATTTCGACTGTTTGTCTGTTACTTTTAACGTTAGCTAACAATTTCAATTGTTTGTCCACAACTTTTAGCAAACTTTATTAAATGATTTATTACTTTAAGCTGACTATAACAACAGTTTATTACTTTTAGCTAACTATTTTATTAATCCATTTTTAGCGCACTATTTAAACTGTCCATCCATGACTTTTAACACTAGCTAATTATTACAACTGTTTATCCGAAACTTTTAGCTAGCTTTTTAAGCTGTTTATTATCTAACTATTACAAGTGTTTCCCGTTACTTTAAGCTCACTATTTTGAAATCAGTTGGGATGAATGTTTTTTCAAGGTACAAGGTAGTTTATTAGTATTTTTTTTTTCAATATAGTTTAGAAAATAAATTAATTGATCTAAATTAAAAACTCAAAAAAAAAATCACTTAAATTCAGATGGCACTGACAGGAACTTAAAAAAAACAACAGGTTATGTTACAACAAGGGGTGCGTTCGCAAAACTGATTTAACACTCTTACACTAAAACAACAGAGCTGTTGTTCAAAGACACAGAGCGTTTTGTTTCTACATGAATAAACAAACGGTGTAGTTAACCACACATTTACTCCAAAGAGCTTCACTGTTCTTTATGTCATCTGAAACAGTCAAATGATTGCTCTGATTGTTATCAGTGCAACTGATACACACCCCAAAACAATCAGGGACAGATGGTATATCATGATACAACAGTTACCAGAACAAAGTTAATCTCAAATCACAGGGTGGCCATTTGTCACAAAAAGGTGCCCACTTCTTGTTTTGGGCCCCCTGCCCCTAAAATGATGTGAAGACATCACTGCAGTGAACACACCCAGTCAAACAACAGCTCCAAGGTCTGCAGCCTTCAACACTGAACACACAGACTTAAAAAAAACAAACAAACAAATATTACACACACACACACACACTTGTGACGCACAAATCCAAACAGGGAAAGACAATTAAAGTTTTTAGTATTATTGACCTATTTGACAGGATCCCATCTGTGTTGAAAAAAATGTACATTTTTCTCGTCTAAACTAAAAATAAGATAACGGAAAACATGAGAGCTGCGCGCAGAAACAAAATCTAGAAATGTAACACAATACAGTAAATTTGCAAAACAACAAAAATAAAATCCAAACGCAATTCTGCAGAAAACACTGGTTTTTTTTAGGGGAAACCAACCCAAACAAACCACAGCCACATCAACGTCATGCAGAGAAACCTATTTTATCGGGGGAGAAAATTAAATGCTCTCTCTAAAATGCGAGCATGTTAACTTTTAGTAAATTATGTTTTGGATGTAGGTTAAGTTTTCGTAGTGACACGCTTTAAACTGCATTTTTAAATGAATAAATCCTGATTTATTTAGAGTATTTTACTCACCGGCTGCAATGCAGAATCCGACAGCAAAGAGCTGCAGAATAACTCTGTTCATCTTGGAAATAAATGACAGGAAAAACGCTACAAATTAAACTTTCAGGAGAGACTGTGTGCCTGTGAAGACCTTTTTTATGTGTGATCACAAACTTTTTTTTCCGCCATTTATAAGCTTCCACCTCCCATCCAAACGTCACCGTTATCCAATCAGAGGAGGTCTTCTGGGACACCCAACCAGGTTGTTTCTCCCAAACTCTCCCACCTGTCTGAATCACACGCGATGTGGGAAGACTAGGAAAACAAATAACTCCCATGCATTATTTAAATATTCCTGTATGGATTTTATGGTGTTTTGGTGTTGCTGAAAATAGACTTAAATGTTGTTTTATGACCTTGTAAGCCACTTTAATCAGCAGTGGGAAGTCACTTTACATATACTTTAGTTTTACTTATTAGGGCCGTATGGCTTTAAAATAATATGATTTTTTTTTTTAGGCTAAATCACAATACACAATATATATCTCTGTATTTTGAAATCCCCTTAAAAATACTAAAAAACAAAATTATTAAAGAACTACAGTTATAAATAAAGTAGCAACTGCCATAAAATAAAGTTACATAAATGCTGTTAAAATAAAGTTTTATAAAATACTGTTACAACTTTAAATAAAGTTAAGTATAAAGTTAAATAAAGCACTTACATAAATTGAAACGCAAAGGGTTAACAGATGATGTAAACGAAATGAATGATATAGCATAAAATTAAACTATAGACATTTTTATAAATAAATCTCATCATATCCCACAGCCATAGTTTTATTTAATTTCAGGGGTAAATATCATTCATTTGACTCTACTCCATTTTTAAAAAAAATACTTTTATTAATTTTTTTATTTATTTAGTTTAGATTAAGATTAAATACAAAGATATGATAAGCTTATTAAATACATCCAGTTGTTAAAGATTAAACCAGCCTTTTTTGGGAACAGTTACAGGGGCGGATTATGAGTAAATGAGTCCATGGGCACAGACATGCAGCGGGCCCCACCACCTCAGCGACATAAGAGCAAAATTTATAGCTGCTTAGCCTCTTTTTGTTGTTGTTGGTGTTGTTTTTGTCTCTTTGTAGTCATTAAGCATCTCTCAGGTTTTGGGTCTCTTTATGGTATTTTTGTGTCACTTTGTCAATTTATTACAGTGATTGATTTGCCCTTTTTTGTAATGATTTTAATTGTATTTGTAGTTGTTTTTGTGTCTCTTTGTAGGCATTTTGCGTCTCTTCGAAGTGGCTTTGTGTGTCTTCATGGTCATTTTGCGTCTCTTTATTGTTGTTTTGCCCTTTTTCAAGTTGTTTTAAATCTCTTTGCAGCTGATTTGCATTTTTTTTATACCATTTTTGTCTACGTATTTTTTTAATGTCTTCTTGTGCTTCTTTGTGGTCATTTTGAGTCTCATTGTAGTTGCTTGTGTCTCTTTGTAGTCACATTGTGTGTCTTTGTGGTTGTTTTGCAGAAACAACTTGATATATTGGTGGATTTCTTCTCTGTTTTACCTGTTAGTGTGCACATCAGCTAAAGCACCAACACCATCTCTTTATGTTTTAAAGAGATCCACTACAGAACAGACTAAAACTGCTATGAAATTATGCCTAAATTACTCACATAGTCGACTCTTGTGCAAACTCTCCGTATTTACTCCACCTGACAAACAAATATGCATGAGGACTGGAAGCAATAATAAAAACAAATATTTGATTTTTCCCCGGGTTAGTTTCGCGGGTTTCAGTCTCAGATTTCATTGAAATCATCTGCAGGTTTTCCTCAAGGCGGTACACAGATGACAGGTTTCCTGCAACTGAAGCCACGGTACATTAACATAATAACCGACGGTATAATGCAGTCATTAATATGTGTCAAACAAGCAAATAATAAATGTGAAGCAGAGATTTATAGTTGCAGAAAAAAAAGTGCCAAAAGTTGTGGACATGTAACATGTGAGTGCTCCTGAGTTGCCCCGCCTAGTAATCACTTTAAGAGGCAGTGACATGTTCACTTTAGCATGTCCCTTCAAAAGAAGCCACGTGCGGCTACGCATGAGTTTGCTATCCTCTGAGGGCAATGAAGTAAGAATGAAGTACGCAGTTAACATGTTACCCTGTCAAGTGTGCGTGTGCGAATGTTTAGTGTCTGTAGCGTCTTTGCAGGCACCACTTGTGGGCAGACTGGAGGTTACAGAAGGTAGCATTTACGTTTTCTGCGTCATCTGTGCAGCACTGCGTGATGAGTACAGTGGTGTGTGTGCTGGGTGATCACAGTGAGGGCCGAGGTACACCACTGTTTGCTTGTTTTTTAGAAAAAAAAAACATGTCGATGTACCTCTCATGTAGGAAGGAGGAACACTTGTCTCCCTGCCCGCCTTCGCTTTGTTGCACTTTGTGTTTCCTTAGTTTATTCCTTGTCAAATATCATTTATTATTTATCTTTGATTACCTGTTTTTTGTGATTTAGTTAAACTAACGTTAGTTTTTCTTTCCAGTATTGTTTATTTTCTTTTTTTTTTTTTTTTTTTGTAGCAGGGGTTGAACTTCCTGCAGACGGTGTATTGTAACAGGGGCCTGTATTTTATTGTGCATGTACAGAATTTCAGAGGAGTCTCTGATATTGTGGCAAGTGTCGTTTTGCCAGTAACAGGAAGGTTGCATGCTGTGTAGATGGTGTGAGAGTTTCTGGGTATAATAAATGGTGCAAATCAGGTGATTCTTCTTTCTTTAAAAATCTGCAGTAAAATACATTTTTTCCAAAACCCATTTAAAGTTGTGTGTCCCTTCCCCAAAAAGACTACACTTTACTACACTGTCTGCAATTGTTTCCATTTTTTGCAAATATTTTCGATAAAACCAGGTCTTTAAAGCAGGAGTAGTGAGGCTTGAGGAATCTCAAAGCTAAAATATGAAAAACAAAAATTGTATCAAATGTGGCTTTTGCTCAAAAATAATTATAAACAGAGTTAACAGTTACATGTTTACATGCATGTAGCATCCAAAAACAACGGATGTTGTCACCAATGCAAATGTATTCTGGACAACAATGTATTTAAATGGCTCTGTGTGAAAAAAAACTGCTACGATACTGCTAAGATCTCACTGAGGAAGGGAGGTTTCTGCAGCTCCTTCCTCTCATCCTTGTCATTCTTGACAAATGAGATGCGGCATTTCAAAATCTGCACTCTTCATTTCATAGAGAGGACTTTAGATGAGATGAATTATTACAACAAGCAAGTCCATTCTTGCCCAGAGTTTGTCCCCGAGCATTATTCTGTGTCTCTGTGTGTCTCACAGTGTTTGCAAACAACCTCGGGGAGAGACAACAAAAGCATTTAGTGAATGACTGATGAGGGGAGTCACGGGTGAAACCATTACTTACATTTTCACAGACTGTTTGTTGACACCAGTCACAAAAGGACAAATGTTTTTTTGGGTGGTTGGCTTGTTTGTTGTTTAATGATTATCTGTGCTTTTAAAAAGGGGCATGATTTGGTTTGGTGCTGGAGGGGGGAACAGTTATGAAATGAGATCTTTAGAGTCATGGTTTTGAAATACTTTGCTGAGAGGGAGGCTGTTTGGGCCCGGTGAAATGCCTCTATTGTGTTGCCCACAGATCCTCAGAGTTTCTCAACTCTTGTCACTTGAAAAAACGGGCGTGTGGGAGAGTCAAGCCACCAAACTAATCCTGATTGCATCAGTCACAGCACTGACAGCTAGAGTCTGAAAATCTGAGCTGCAGGGAAGCAGACAAGGGGGGAGCAAAAGCAGGGAAGTTTGAATATTACCATAGTGACAATAAGAAAAGTGGAAGTTCTCATGTTTTGTCGTATCACAAACTGATCAACAGAAAAAAGCCCCGTAAATATCAGAGTGGAAACTGATCTATGCAAACGGATCTGAACTGAAGGAGTATCTCAGTGTTGGAAAAATGATCCTTTCATAAAACTGGGCTGTCTATGCAGCAGAGGGACGCGAGTACTTTTGACATTGGTGCAACAGGACCAGAGAAAACTTCCTCAAGAGGTATAAAACCTACCAGAATGCACTGCACTGCAACGGACCAATAAACGCTCTCGTTGGTGGATAACTCAAGTTGCCCGTGCAAAAACAGTATGGGGCCAGCTGGCAACAAACAATCTTGTATCACAGTTAAACAGTAAGCTAAAAATAGGTTTCTGAAAAGATTTTAAGTGAGAAACAGTGTCAGAGTCTATTTGATCAACACTGCCTGGTTTTAGAGAAGAACTTTTTATACTAACTGATCGAGGAGGGAAAATCCCGCAGTTATGCCGCTTTGTCGCTGTGTATATAAGAAACGAGGAAGCGTGGTGGTGGTGGTAGCATCACACTGTGGGGTTAATTCTCTGCAACAGGTCGTGGAAAGCTTGAGGGTAAAATAAATGCAGAAAAATGAAGGGAAGTCCTGGAGAAAAACAACACGCAGACTGCCAGAAACGTGCAACTTGGGAGAAATTTAAAACAATGAGCCAGAGCACAAATCCAAAGCCTCACAGGAACAACCTTAAAAAACAACAATGTTAATGTCCTGGAGTGGCAGAAGCAGAGTTTGAGAGAATTTGTAGCTGTTTACTCTCAATCCCAGTGCAACCCGATAGAGCCGATAGAGAAGTTTTGCAGACACGAATGGGAAAGACGTATCCATGCAGACTCAAGGCTGTAACTGCTGCCAAAGATCTACTAATTTCCAGAGGTGGGTTCAAGTCACTGGCCAGGTTTCCATTAACCCTCAAATTGTGCAAACTGAAATTGCAAATATAAAAAACATCTAATGGAAACATGTCAATTTAAAATTTGAAAAAGCCATATTTTGCAAAACTGCAATGGAAACATTTGTTTTGCTTTTTTAGGTCACATGATGCGATGGCTATGTGCTTGTCAGGAGGAACTGGCTTCCTCATGATGCAGCAGGTGCTGCAAGAGGTGATGTTGCATCGTATAACTTCGCAAAAGTTGAGCGGATCATCCAGAAGTTTTGAATCCACAGTTTCTCTGTGAAATCGTGGACTATCACCTCCCAAAAATCCCTCATACATGGCCACTCCCACATATAAGGGGCTTACCTTTCCATTTTTGCATAACACGCCTACGTCGCCTCAGATTGGAAATAATGACGGCTAGTGCTGCGGCTGCAATAGAAATAAACCTGCTAATGTAAAAATGCTAAAATAAAAATGTATCCACTGACTTACAAACGTCTCTTTCACAATGAAAGTATTTGGGGAAAAGTATTTTTAGGCCCAAAGGCATCAAATGACAGACCCGGAAGTTGTAATTCCACTGTTTACGAATGAAGGATCTCTATTGTCACTATATGCACAGGCACAACGAAACAACAACCAAACTAAATAAAACTTAAAATGATTGAGAGAAGAATCAGGATAAATAAAACAACAGCAGCAAACGACGGAGCTCCACATTATTGTTTTTGTTTGGCCTATACGAAAATTGGCTTCAGGTCCCGGCAGTTCCTGAGGGGGGCTTAATGTTAGCGAAGCATTAACTCACTATGTTAATATTATATATTATATTAAGTTTTGCATCAACTGTACAATTTGAGCCTGTTTTAGAAAAGTTCAACTCCCACTGTGTGCATAAACTGTAAAAAAAAAAAATAAAAAAAAATTATATGCTCGTCACGCCTCGACCTGAGTGCTCACACGATACATGTAAAATAGACAATAAAATGTTCCATCGGCCTCTGCGGACTGTTATAACTGTTATGGCTATTGACAGTTGTCAATAAAGATTAGTTTAAAAGCTCCGTGGATGCGGGAACATCGAGGTTTGTTTGCTAGCAGAGATATGATTCACAGACATGTAGAAAAAGACGTCACAAAAAGAGCTTTATGGTCCATTTCTGCAAAAATGAGTGCAAGTTTTGATTCCCTCTCTCTACTGCTGTCTGACACACACACACACACACACACACACACACACACACACACACACACACATACACTAGCAGCACTGACAAACTAGCTGGTTATACACTGTTAGGTTGTTTAAGAAAAAAAAATGCATCTTGGGGCTCTGCTTTAGCTGTGCGAGAGGTCATCTGAAAGTCTGTTAGTCGGCCAACCAGTCGATCGTACGCTGCACGGCAAACAACGCCCAAACAAACCTAAAATTCAATTAAGATTTGTTTTTAAGTATATAGATGTTTGTGAAGCCAAAGAAGAATTTCCACACGAACAATCATGACGTCTACTGTAGAAGTTAAAATTCATTTAGACTCAAAAATGAGTCGTGTCACTCAGAAGTGGGGAAGAAAATCAGCCCCGACTGTGCTGTGGATGTCCAGCCTTAGTTGGTTTAGGAAATAAAATGAAAAATGGATTGAGTAAAAAGTACAATATTTACCTACAATGTGTACCTGAGTACAGTACTAGAGAAAGTATACTTAATTACATTCCACCACTGAATTTAGATCACTCTGTGTTCACTTTTAACCCTTAGGGAGTGTTTGGCGCATTTTGCGTGCTTTTCATTCTTCATTTTTTAACATTTTGGCTGTGTTCATGCATATGACAAATTTTGGCAAGACTGCTTATTTTTGTTTGATCTTGGGATTTCCTGCTCACTTCCTATAATAAGTCTAAAATACACTGTGGAAACAAAATTGTTACATTTATACTGTTAAGTGCAAAAAAATGAAACCCATTCAAACTGCAATTTTTGATCCCACAGCCATCAAAGGCTTTTGAGCTAGAATTTGTCATTTTTATTATTTTCCACCCGATGATATCTTTTTATTACAATACATGCTACTTCCACTATAGCTGCACTGTCACAATCACTGTTGGTGCAAATTATTAATGAATCACAGGCTGTGATAATCAAATAATGATAATAATCTACTGAGCATATGGTTTATTGAAAATATTTCATCTTTTGTGTTTTTTTTCATCCCAAAGCACAGTGGCAACATGACAAAAAAATTTTAAAGGGTTAATATTCTGAAAATTAACAAATTCTTGATATTTATGATTAGGACCTATGTTGGTTAAAAAAATAAACTCAATGAAAGTTTAAAAAAATCATATTAATGTATAATTATTAAAGCTTAATTTTGAAAAGCGTGTTTTGTGCACAGAGCAATATGAGTGTGTGTAACATTAAAGCAAGCCCTAAGGGTTAAATGATCTTTTCTGTCAATCAGCGTATATATATACAGCGTATATATATATATACACACATTAAATTACTTTGCTTCAATGATGTGACACAACCAAAAATGGAAACTTTAAAGAGGGGTGTGAATACTTTTTCATACAGGATACAAAGTTACCCAACAGGCTGCTATTTATCAGCTTGTCTTGTCAAGTTGGAGGGTTAAAAAAAATCTCAACCAGAATTTGCATCAGTCTTTGCCAACCTCAGCTCAGACTGAAGCATCACATGTGGAGGGCGAAGCCACAAAAAACGCATATTTTCTATCAACAATACATGTTTTATTGGAGTGTGTTTATGATCGTGGTGTCTGTGACTGGCATTTTGGTCCTTAAGAGTTGTATCTGTTGTAAAGAGGCATCCCAAAAGAAAATTAAAAAAAATCCATGAGGGGAAAATGGAGGAATGTGGCTTCTGGGAGTGGCGACGCTGAGGCTGAACATTTCACATGACTGCAGTATGAGCAGCTGAACTCACAAGATTAGAACTCAGCCAGCAGAGATGCTTTCTTGCCACATTCAGGGGTTTGTTTCCAGCCCAGGCAGCTTTTATTATTTAGTGGAGTGTCAGAAAAAGGTGGTGTGCTCTTATGTAAAGTGTGGAGACACTCACCAGCTACAAAAATGGGGGATTCCTCTTCACAGAGTTTAAAGGAGTTGCCGAAAGAGAAGGGGGAGAAGGGCAGGTCCCGAGCTGTGGTTTGAGGTTATCCTGAGTCATGAAGGAGCCTCCTCCTCTTCTCCCTCTGGAAAAACTGACAGGGCTTGGCCACATGAAGTCTACTCAGTCCTGCCAGTCATTTTTGCCAACGACAGCTGCCGTGCAGAGGGGAAAAACACTTTCTATGAGTCATCTGTACAAAGATGTGTTTCTGTGGCTTAACCTGGATACAAGGGCGGCAAATCTTCAAATTATACATTTGTTTCGCTTATAAAAGGCTAAAGGAAATCTAAAAGCTAATCAAATACTAATTAGAAAAGCCTGACTGGGATCTTAAGAGCTTGTCATTGCAGATAGAGGGGGGTTATTTGTTTTGATGAGTTTTCTAACCAAAGCAAATACTCAGAGTCATGTGAGATGTCACTGAACCACACCCAGACTCCAGCAACCACCATTCCCTCTGTCACCACAGGAAACCTTCCTGCAAGCTCAAAAACAAACAGAAACACTAACAATGCAGGTACTGTGGCGTATTTCAAGGCCCCGCTCTGTTACATTATTTCAACATCAATTATGATTTAAATAAAACTGTCAGTAATATTGCCTCAGAAATATTTAAAGGCAGGAAAATAAAGCTTTTCACAGAACTAAGCTCTCTGCTGACACTATGTGGCAGGAGGGCAGAACTGCAGTGTTAACCCTTTGAAACCTTAACCGACATTGATTTTTTTTTAATTTATTTTGCTGCATTCAGATGTCTTTCACATGCATTTAAGTCTTTGGAACTGAAACTACTTAACAACTTAACTTGTAATTAATAAAAATAGGGAAAATGTACAGAAAACTATATAAGTACTATTATAAGTTTTTTTCCCTTTTGTGCTAAAATTCAGCTGTTTTTCTTGTAACTAATAACATGTATTTTCATCTTTCGCATGCGTATAAACCTTTGAAACTGGAGAAAACTGATTCAAACTGAATAAAGGCAATGAGCAACTCTGCAAGTTGCACAAACAGCATGAAATTAGGAAAAAAGTACAAGAAAACTAACCGAAAATTCTTTTAACAAGAGAGAAATTATTAGAAGTTAATAATAAATAATAAAAGAGATAAATGTTCAAACAATTTAATTTATAATCATTAACTGTTTTAAGTATATATTTATATAATTCAGTAATTTTTTAAACCTTTTTATTTATTGTTTTTTTGTTTTTACTTTTTTTCACTCAATTTCCAGTATTTTCCCTCTAACTCTTAATCCATTTTTTTTTAAACAAATCAAACCTACTTGCTCAGGTTTCAAAGGGTTAAAGAAAGTAAAGGACAAAAGAGTATGAAAAGAAAATAGAAGTTTATTGAGAATTCTGAATCCTGCTCACCCTTCCACAGTAGCAGAAAGACAACAACAACACAGACGAACATTAGTTAAAATCTGGACACATAAATACCGTTTCTCTTGTATCATGAAATCCAAAATCTATTCCAGTCACACAAACGTAAAGAGGGGAGAGAAGGGAGGGCAGCCGACTGTCTGCCCCACTGTTTCGGAAACAAAAAAAAAGTAAGCGGCTGGTGGTCGGTCTGTCTCTAAAGCCGAACATAAATAATGAGACTGTGCTGTGGAGACACCAGTGGGATCAGTGCAGTGATGGAGTGAGCTGAAGGATTCAGATTGTCTAAAGTCCTCTTTCTCCAGGTCTCCTCCTCGACCTTTTACACGGATACTTTGACATTTTGGGGAATATTTGCTTTCAGGCTGAGAATAAGAAGAGAAGACAGCACTCTCATTTCTGCGTGTTAAATATGAAGCTACAACCAGCAGCCGGTTAGCTCAGCATAAAGACTGGAACAGGAGGAAACAGCTGTTCAGGCCTCCCAGCACCTCTAAAGCTCACCAATGAGCTCAGATCTGGTTTCAACTTTAATATGCAAAGAAGCGTTTTGCTGCCACCGAAAGAAAAACTGATCAGTGTCATAATAACGTGACAAGTTTCTTATTCACCATACAAACGTAAGGATATAACAAGATACTATTTACGTGATGATTTATTGCTATAACAAGAAAAGTTTCCGTTCTAAGTTTGTAATATTTTGTTAAAACATGAAAAACGTCTTGTTATAACAAGATTTTTTCACATTTTAGCAAAATATTTTCACATATTATACCATACAAATTTAAGGGTATAATAAGATGCTATTTACGTGATCATTTATTGTTGTAAAATCACAAAGGTTTCTTGTTTTCTCTCATCTAACAAGAAAAGTTTCTTGTTATACTGTTCTAAGTTTGTACTACATAATATCGTGAAAATATTTTGTTAAAGCGGAGTCTTGTCATAACAAGATATTTTCACATATTACATCATACAAACTTAGAGGATATTTTTTACGTGATAATCTATTGTTAAAACAAGAACAATTTCTTGTTTCTTCTCATCTAACAAGCAAAGTTTCTTGTTATAATGTGATAAGTTTGTATAATGTAATAACTTGCAAATATTTTGTTAAAATGTGAAAAACAAACTTTTCACATTATTACTTGATATTGTTTTTTTCTGGTGTGGCGACCTTGCGTAAATATGTACCAAAAGTTGGAAATAATTTGCATTTTTGTCACAGGTCAGACTATTTCTTGGCAGAGACCAGTAACCCCCTGAAGAAGTTTGCCTTCAGGGCTCACTAATCCCAAACCATTATCTCATCTGTAAACCTCACCAAGAAACGACTTCACGGCACAACGCCCTGAAGGCAAATTTCATGTCACACTCTTCCTCACGTTTGTTGAAAACTGGACCAGTAGTTTATCCTGCTGACAACCAAACCGACAAACGGTGCTGAAAACATGACCTCCTCAGCGGAGTTAAAGACCTTTTCCACAGCAGAAATTTAGACTCGTCATAGCAGCACAAACACAAGTGAAACTGATAACACTAACAATGGCTCAGTTCCATTAAATGTCTCAGTCAGGGCCTCCCCTAAATGGAATGCAGCTATCATTCATGTTCATGTTACTCTGACGATTCAAAGGCCGTGTTTACACCTGCTATTGACATGCGTTTGGGGTGATCAGATCACGCGTGGACAGCACTAAATAAGAGTGTAAACAACCATCAAGATGCATTGTGATGCAATCACTCCAAACACACGCCGAGGTGGTCTGAGTCGCATTGGACAACATAGCGTTTGTAGTGTAAACGCTAATGCGGCCCTAAAAAGGACTGCGTCGTCAGTCTTGTCCACGGTGGTTGTTTTGGTGACAGCTCGCTAACGTTCTTTAGCTTGCCTATTTTATGTTTAGTTGGATGTTTTATGATGGTGCATCGCTTTGCCCTATGGAAGGAGCCGTGCTGAATTCTGCTGACGGCGGTATCTTAAGCTGCACGGACGCATCTAACAAAAGTGTGCAGGCAGTATTGATACTACTCTAATACCAGATGATGTTTTAGTGTCTTTTAATTTACCCTTGGCTTCAAATAAAGAATAAAGATTGTAATAACTGTGTAGGTCTTAACAGGCTCCAAATGCCTCCCCTAAAAAAAGTCTATTAGTGAGCTTTAGAGGTGCTCATGGGAGATTTTTGTTACCTTCGGACAGAGTTAGTCAGGAAAACCGTTTTCCCATTTATGATCTTTGATCCAAGCAAAGCTAAACAGCCGGTGACAGTAGCTTCATGCAGCTCACCACAGAGTTGTAAGAGTCTTCTCCTCTACTGTCAACCACAAAGCAAACATGCACATTCCCCAAAATGTCAAACAATTTGTTTGAGGAAGCTGAAGCTACGAGGGAAGGGAGGGGGGGGGGTGACAATACAAACGCAGCTAAGCCTGCTGCTGCAGGAGGGGACACGTCTCAGAAAAATGTAGCACAGGTTATATTTTCACTTCGGTACCGATACAGACAGTTGTTTGACACGCGCACAGACAGCAGGAGGTGCGACACAGGCCGATTAAAACCGTCTCCACGATCCGTAAATTCATCGACGTCTGTGTCCTCTGACGGCAGAAAGGAAACAAAAACAAACGTATGCTTTTTGTGCCTCTTGGAAAACAAAAACAAACCGGGGTGTGTTCTCCGAATCTTAAGGCAAATTTAACAGAAAGCTTTGTGCAACGCCACCACAGAACGTCGGACGAACCCAATTCTTACAAATGAGTGATACGGAAAAACACCCACCGTCCAAACTGTCTCTGCGGGTGCCAGCCTGAGTGTACATGCACGGGGGGGGGGGGCTAACAGGGAAATGAGGCTTCCGATGATGGAGGGTTTACCACCACTTTTTACCAAACTGTGCCAAATACAGAACAAACGCAGAGCCAGAGGTGGAAGCCGACTCCGCCGTTGCACCTTCTTTAGCTTTCAGCCCCGGACATAAAACCTTTTCTGCGGGGAAAAGTTCCCTTAAGTGATTATTCTCATCAGCGTGCTTGTGAGCAGCAGCCGCAGCAGCATGAGGCCCCTGTATGGTTCCTCTTACCTCACCCTCCTGTTTTTGGCACTGATGAGTTTGGTAATGTACGTGCATGGAATCCCAAGTGTGTGTGTGTGTGTGTGTGTTTGTGTGTATGAGCGCATGTGTGTGTGTGTTTGTGATTAAGATCATGGCTGTGCGTTCTCTATGTCTCGTTCACACTCAGAAAATCTTTACACTTTTTCATTTGCCCTAGTCTAAACCAAAATAATACAGTCTTCAGGGTGGGGAGGGGGCACCTGAAAAGCTTTGT
The DNA here is from genome assembly GCF_026936395.1 of Plectropomus leopardus. Classification (NCBI taxonomy): domain Eukaryota; kingdom Metazoa; phylum Chordata; class Actinopteri; order Perciformes; family Serranidae; genus Plectropomus; species Plectropomus leopardus. The sequence continues at coordinate 24,017,631 of NC_142192.1, forward strand.
CAAATGCAGGTGACTCCTCCCCTTCTGATGATAATTCTTTCCTTTCTTCTCTCTCTACGATTCATCCTCCTCTTCCTCCTCGTTTGTTTAGCGGATGGCCTTGACGGGGCTCTTGAAGCTGGAGGCGGCTTGCAGCTGCAGCTGGTAGGCCATGGGGTGGATCTTAAACCCGTACAGCCTGGCGGAAGAACAAAGTAACATGTGTGTGAGCATTTCGTCCAAACACTTTTAATGTTGATTAACAAACACGATCAAAAAAATCCCGAGCGGCACAAAAGCCACAAATGTTAACTTCAAACAAAACTGCAGACAATCAACACAAACATGCAAACTAAACGTTATGGGGCCGATGACACTGAGAGTAGTGATGTATTTGCTTTTAGGGAGAGAGCAGAGATGTGTTATCTTAAGCTCTCACTGTTTCCCACAACACCTCCGACTGTCTCTCATGGGACGTCTTCTGCAAACAGAGTGAAATAGGACGCAGGTAAAGATTGTGACATAGAAACAAACTCGACTGTCCTAAAGCGATTAGGAGTGTGATGAAATATGAAGTTTAGAAGTTTTTGTGTTATCGGTGTTAAGTGCTCCTTTATGCTCGGCGCGGCATAGAGACGGACCGAGCCTTCTGTCCGTACTCCGTTTAATTCGTCCATATTTGTGCATTTTTTCTGAGAGCTTAAGCATACAGACAGTAAACAATAGCTACAGTTAGCCAGCTAGCACATAGCCTAAGCTACTTTGGAGTTGAAATAGCGATATAATAAGACAGTAATCCACAAGCAAACACACTCACCCGGGCGAAAACAAGACGGCAGTCATTCGATGCTGCTTTCGATCCGATGACACAGCCATACACAAATTAGTCATAAGCCTCAAGACTTTTTTATGCCTTAATTTGGCTGTGTGGCAGGAGGTCTACAGAACTAGGTCGCTTGTGATATCGATCGCCTCCTCACAAGGCAAACTGGTCAACATGTGGCAAAAATCCCTTTTCCTTAACGTGTAGGGCAGTAGTTCTTCCCTTCTTGCCCTCCATCTGACTTCATCGTCATCTGGATCACGTGACTGGAAACAAGCTATTAATGATGCTTTGACTTGTGGACTCTTCCCGTATGACGTGTTCATAAAGTATATTTCTAATAGTGAGAAGAGTATGACACAGCGTGTTCCAAAACTTACACTGACAGGTCGCAGTACAGACAAATTACTGCTGCAGTGCAGCACGGTCCTCGTCTACGCGAGCACACCTTTAAATTCGACCTGTCGTACTCACCTCGGGACAAACTGGTTGGCGGGCCTCTTGGGCCTGTACTCAGGGTGAACCATGAAGAGCATGTGGGGGAAGCCAGTGCCGAAATAGGCTCCATCTGTGTGGTGGTGCCTGGAGGACTTGGGTGTGTAGACGTCCATACATTTAGGACAGTACAGCTTCACCATGGCCTCTCCTGGGATATCTGACAGACCTGTGGAGGACGAGGAGGAAGAAACTCACTCAGATATCATATATGAGAGTCAGTCTACTCTACAGCATTGGGATGCTGCCAGCAGAGTAAAAAAACGTCCTCATACTGTGTCGATATTTTCATTCTTGGTCAATTTTATCATCAGATCATGTACATTTAGAGTTAAACAGACAAGATCGGTGTCTGTAAAGACCAGTTGAAAGGAAACCCGCCATGTCCCGTGCATCCTGAATAAATTTCTAAAAAAGGACCATTAAGAATTTCCCCAAAATTACCAAAACAATACATCAGTCTCAGTGATCTCTGTGAGACAGCAGCCTTGCAGCGAGGAAATGCTGCACATAGTTTACATATGCAAAACTGTGGACAGGCTGCAGCTAAAAATAACAGTCTATGATCTCTTGTGCAACACATTTTATGCAAAAAGTTTGTGTTCACTGTAATGGTGAATGAAAACCTCACACAATGTATTTGGACAATGTGGAACTAAAAGCCAAAACATTTCCATCGCATCAGCCATTGTGTGCTACTGTACCCGGTCCTTTGAATGTGTTTTTTTTTACTCACCAATAGGAAGCATAGGCTGATTCTCACAATAGACCCGAGGACAATAGCCGAAATCTCCCTGTTGATACTTCTCCAACTGCAAGGCATAAAACAAGATATTACTACAGTACAAAATAAATACAGGTGAGTTTTACAAAAAGTGTGTACACTCGGTGATACAATATTTTACATTCCTTTAACTATTCAGCAAACTTGTTTGTCCATCTTCAGCTCTGCATTTTATATTTAGATGTTTTGTTTTGTTTAATGTTTTTTTTTAATTTAGATATTTACTGACGTAAATACAATACCTGCTTTATTTACAGCCACTGTAATCAAGTCCAACCGATGCTTATTCATTTTCAGCACTATCACCTCTTTTACTTAAGTCAGCTGCAGTGTTCAAACTGACAACTTTCATCTGACATCGAAATTTTCCACCCCATCAAGACGAAAGTACTGGAAAAACAGCTTTGCTAATGGACACGGGAGATAGTGGATTTTGCTGATGCAGCTGGCGCCTACCATCTGTGCGATGCCTCGGTTAGTGAGGATATAGCGTGCATGGATGAGTCCGTACAGCATCTCAGCCGCCTGCTCGATCAGGTCGCTCTGGTTGGGATTGTCCTCCAGTTCCTCATCTGAAGACAGACGGGAACAAGAGAACATTGTTGGTGTTCACATTTCTGTTTGATGGTTTACAGAGAAGCAAAACAGTGCTGAGAATGATTTCAAAAGGACAGGGAATACCAAAAATACAACAAAGAAAGTGTTCATTAGACTTTTTTAAAAGGAGAACCGGGACACAACGGTTGTCAAAACGTTTCTGATCTCTGACGGGCATAAAACAAAGATAACAGCAGTTCTGAGGGAGCCCGAGGAGCAGCTGTAATAACCTGCACTGCTGGGTGCTGAAATCTGACAAGGAGAGGAGTCACCTGCACAGCAGCTGAGCAGGATTAACGTCCTTAACACTTCAAAATTCCTTTTAAATAATGTGGAAACATTTGTTGGACCAATGTAATTTTTACTTAACTTATAAATATGTGTTCATAATTACAGCAACAGTACGTAAAACTTTAAGACTCCTTTTAAATAATGTCAAAAATATGTGTTTTATGAGCAATAAACTTAAAAATGTGTGTTCCTAATTATGGTTATTAAATACTTAATTACCATATTTATGAACACAAGTTTTTAAGTTAATAACCCACACAAGTTAACTTGTTCCAACTAAGTTTTCCACATTATGGAAAAAGAAATTTGAAAGTGTTATGTATTCAATAACCATATTTATGAACACGTTTTAATTCAATTACTCATAAACATTCAGTTGTTCCAACATTTTTTTTCTCATATTATTTTAAAAAGAATGCTGACATAAAATGTTTGTTTTTATTTAGTAGACGACGTACAACATGAAAGATTTAAAGAGTCGATTAAGTTACAGTCAGGATCACTAAGAATAGTTCACCGAATACGTCACCAGCAACTCTCAGGTGAAGGTAGAAAACACCATTCGGTCTCAGCATTCAGTTTTAACAGCTATTTAAAGAATCTGCTGATGTCCGGGATGGTTTTTCTCTCCAATCTAGAAAATTCTGACTGTTTCCACCGCACTTTACTACATTTAAGAGCACGGAGGCATGAACATAACATACAGACCTGGTTCAAGGTCCAGGATCATGTCCAGGGCCTGGCGGTAGTGGGGAACCTGCTCATTGAGCCCCGTCAGGTTGAACTTGTCCTGGATGTAGTCTTCATCCACCTTTAGTGGGGAGAAACCAGGTGAGAAAATGTTGTTATTCATAAGAGAAGTTATTGTTGCATAAAACTGGCAAGATAGGTTCACAATTTTTGAAGTCAATGCCGAAAAGTTAAGCTGAAGACGTTATTAGTTGCTGTAGTCTTTTCTTGTGTACAGAAAAGAGATCCTTTTCAAATGTGATACTAAGAGATATGGTTTAAAATCAACACATTACCAGAGATGGGGATGGTTAATATTTATTGATATCGATACCATTATAAAGACTCCTTAACGAACTGAGTCTTTATCCATACTTTTCTATTATCTGGTGAAAAGACGAGGTGACAATATGTTTTTAATAAAACAGGTTTTGCTTTTAATGCTTAACAAGCGAATGTTTCTTTGATATTGCTGGGAAAACAAATTTTTCACCGAAACAACTGTATTATTCAAGTTTCTCACCAAAAACTGCATGTTCTTTTTTTATTGATGTTACATTTGAACATGATGTTTTATTTACCTTTGCCTAATATTTATTTTTGCATGCCAACCTTGCACACATCACAATGAAACCTTATGCAACCTCATTTATTTAGCTAACTAACTCTTATCCTGCCGATTTCAACGCCGATTTCAACATTCGATTACTGTTTTTAACCGACGACACTTGCAGATTTTGGGTTTGCTTACCACTGCTGCTTTGAGTGGATGATGATGAAGACTGTGCCGGCTGCGCCACAGCAGCAGCAGCTGACAGTCCAAGGTACTGCATTTAGGTTTGATTAGATGTACAGTCTATGTATGCTGATAAATGACGTGACTTAATTCGAGATGTGACGTTACGTTATAAGATCCACAGGACTCGACAGCAGTGTCGATAAGCTCAAGCATTTTTGATTCTTCAGGTTTGGAAAAAAGCAGAACCTGGTCCACAAGTGTTTGTGGTTCCACTACCCAGATCTACATGTTGTTAAATGTGGTACATTATTTTAAAAAAATAAATATTACAAGTTATTTTGAATTTTTTATGATGCAACATCAGAGAAAATGTGATTCTTAATATCATACTTCCAATGTATTAGCACTTTTAAATCTTCTGAAAGATTGATTTGAGACATTTTAATACCAATTAAGGCTTTTTTGAAATAGATTAAGGCCTAAAATAAATGCCTTTTAAGGCTTTGTAAGGATTCGTGGAAACCCTGGATATGTGTTTGGCCCTCCTGCGTATAGCACTGTTAAATTTATTGCTGACTTATTTCTGAGACTTGCCAGTCACCTTCCCTGTAATGTTGACAATGTTGGAGAACTTGTTTTTACTTTTTTTCACTCAAGCGGTCATATCATGCTGTAATGTTAAATTGGGCTTTATAAATAAAGCAGACACAGATGGAAAGGAAGGCAGCTCACCTCACAGAAAAACTCATTTCCCCTCAGCCCACAAAACCAGGAGATCCATGACACTTCCTCTGAACTGCTCATCTCTGAAAACCTGAAAAACAGAGGTGAAAATACTCAGTATCATCCAGCAGGATTCCTGCAGCTTAAAAAATAATATTTAAAGCTTTTAAGACCTTTATAATGCCCCTCGGACTGAAGTTTATGATCAAACTTCTAATAATCAAAATTGAAGGACATTCTTAGTAAAGATTATCAATGTCAAATATTTTTCAAAAATCCCTTTTAAGAGTGTAACACATAAAAGACAATGAACATATGATATTATCATAAACATATCTATTTATTTACCATAAGCAGTAGGGAATATCAGGCTGGTTTTCTTGATAATTTCGTGTTTCTCACTCAGCATGTGAGATTACACGGCTTGGATTTACATCATGACAAGTTTAATAAGAAAAAAAAAAATTTTTTTCACACACAAAATAGTTGCTACCAATTATTTTAAGATTTTTAAAATTTACGATTTATAAAATCCTGCTTAACTTATCAGCCCATTCTTGAGACTTTTGAAAGATTGATTACAGTCATTTTAATACAAATTAAGGCCTTATTTTAAGATGAATAAAATCAATGACTTTTACATTTTCGGGATGAATGAGAACCCTGTCCAGTCAATTCACGCTCTTTATCATGTAAAAACTACATCAATAACAACTGTAAGTGTCAATTTCACATCTTTAAATTGTCATATTCTTTCTCAATATTTAAACAATGTTAATTTTTTACCAAAAATAACAGTCAGAGTATCCGCTTTGACAAAAGCTGTGTGAAGAAATCGCTGCTGCTCAAACCTAATGAAGGCTAGGCTAACTGGCTAACTTAGCTAGCGTTATCTTCTCAAAACTATTACTTTTAAAGTCGTCGTTGTAGAACATTTACTGCGTTGAGTCAGGCCAAAAACGTTTGTTATTAGTGAGAAACTCAACCTTGAATGTTTGCTTTTTTTCCACAAACGACGATAAACGGTTAATGTAGCCACCGTTAGCTCGGTGAGCTAACCCCGCTAACGGCTAGAACACAAACTGAAATTCAATATGGCGCATCGTTAAAAACGGGCCTCAGCACGGAGATCAGCGCTCTCTGGAGATCCCTCCGCCTCACACTTTACACGTCTCAATATTGATACGTTAGCGATTCGGCCCACTTACCCGGCTTTCAACTTTTAAGCACCTTAAAAAATCCGACAGATCAAAAATTTAGCAATCTCACCGGTGTAAATAAGATGGACACCACCTCCCAGTTCACCCAACACGTCCTTCCTCTTCCTGCGGAGACTCGGAGGCTGCGGACGGCGCCGGCGGTGCTCTGCCGCCGCCCACCGGCTACACGGAGCACTACATGTTATCGAAAAATGTACTAAGGGACTGTTCGTTATTTATGATGTGGTAGAGGCGGGTGCAAGAAGTGGGAGGCATGTCGAAAAAAAAATTTTAAGCACTGTGAAGGAACTTTTTATTTTGGATTTGGGGGAGGGGCATACAACTTTAAATTTAAATTTTTGTGCAATAGTACTGTATGCATACTGTACCTCTGCAACTGCAGTCACTCTGCACTTTACACTTGTATATATGTATAGTCTCTTAGTTTTTAGTTTTTTAAGCGTATTCCTTTTATATTCTATTAACATTGTTTGCTCTTCATTCTCTTTGTTCTTACTGTATGGCGCTGCTACACCCAATTTCTCAGTTTTGAGATCAATAAAGTATATCTATCTAGTCCAGTTTACTATTCTGTTTGCACATGCACAATTGCACTGTTCGAATTTGCACTGTACTGTTTTATTTGCACTGTTCTTTCTACTTCTATTGTAAATTTCTAAATTTCTTCTATTGTAAATTTTTAAAATTTCTATTTCATTTCTTTTATATTTGCTACACATTAGGCATTCTGTGGACAGCAAAGTAAGAATTTCATTGTACAGGGAAACATGTTTCCATACTGTGCATATGACAACACTTTGAATCTTGAATCTCTATCTATCTATCTATCTATCTATCTATCTATCTATCTATCTATCTATCTATCTATCTATCTATCTATCTACTTATGTTAACATACAATTTTAAACTCCATGTGCATTTTTTTTACTTTTAAACATTATTTACTATTTACTTTTAAACGTTGTTATTAAAATACACTTTCTATTTTATTTCAGACACTTTGTATTTTATTTTATTTTCACTTATTTGATGCCTGTTGTATTCTTTTTTGCTACTGTATTTCTGGAGCAATCTGGCACAACAATTTCCTTCGGGATTAATAAAGTTCTATCTTATCTTAAATTGCTGTATTTTGTATTTATTTTACAGACATTTTTTTTTCTTATTTAAGTTTACTGGCAGGCTACAAGCCATTGTTAAAGGTGCATGCTGCCACTTACTGTACCGGAGTGTGTATCATCATGACTTTTGGGGACTTCTATTGGGGAAATTAAACCTGTTTCAATCAAATATTTAATTAATGCCTATTAAACCCATTATTGTTCCTCTCCTAATAGCCCTTTGATGCTCCACTCTTCCAAATTCAACCACCACATCTTTCAACTTGCTTCTTTCTGCTCTGAACTTGCTACCTTCAGTCAGTACGTGCTCTGTGGTTTCCCTGCAGATAGGTCTACATGTTTCAGTTATCTGACCCTGCCTTTTTCATACAATTTATCTTCACACCCTTTAAACTCTAATCTTAATCTGGGCAGAACTTCTTCTAGCTTCCTGCATTTGCATCTAAACCTTTTCACTGTAACAGATTTTTTTTTGAGATAATTGTGCTCTCTACCTTTAGCATCTTCATTCCAGAGAGCCATTTTTTTTTTAAAGGAAATTACCTTTTTATATTATATTCAGTGCATCACTACAACAGTATACAGAACAATTTATAAACTGCACAATTAACTCAAATAGTGAATGCAATAACTGTAAGAAGTTTGAGTAAAACAAAAGATTTGAATTCATTTTGAGCAGATTGTTTTCCTCGAATATTGCCTCTTATTTGTAGGATTTTTTTTGCAGTTATTTGTGTTGATTGTTGTTGAGTTTTGAAAAAGTCAACAATCATGCAAACAAAACCAGACCTGTGCAATGTATATCTTAAATAATAATTGAAACTTTAAAAAAATAAAAAATCACAGAAATAAATGAAATACTGAGATATGGGCATACGTCTCGGGTGGTGCAGAGCCAGTGGCTTAAAGCATGAACTGTATGACTTTACAGCAAACATAATCTAAAAAGCAAACAAGAAATGCCAGCAGGGTCCTTTAAGTCCCATTTTGTTGACATTAAGTATTGATTTAATTTCATTAGATCACTTCAATGACTTTTGATTGATTTTGAAGCCGTATTAAACTAAAAACTGACAATTTACAGAACTTCTTCTTCCATATTTCAAAAACTTCATTAAGAAGATATTCTAGTAACAGCCTTTTTAAGATGGTGACAAATTTACCAAAAATTAACTATATATATTGCAACATATTTACTGCAGTAATGATAAATATTTCCAGTCTGGTTTGGTTTTTAATCATTATATCTCTTTCACAGAGAACATTTTGTGAAACAGATTTAACTAATAACATTAATTATGGCTGCATTCCTACGATGCTGCTCACTGGTATGGTTCACTGACACACCTATAAACATAATAAAATCAATTATTAGTTACACCTCTGATTTTCAAGCCATGACAAGTCAAAAAAAGTGCAGTGAAAAAATTTATTCATCCAGTCCTGCTCAAGTTTTCTGCACAATATTTAAAGAAGAATGAGACGTGCGCTCACATTTTCCATTAAATCAAAAGTAGTTTATTTAACTTTGCCTTCTCTGTATAACTTTATTATAATAAGACACTTCTCTGCTTGTACATTGCTCCCTTGAACTAAAAATGGCAACATTTTGTTTGTGGGAATGTAAGTTGGGGTAGACAAAACTTAGATACATACCAATATACATACATGTGTGTATATTACGGTTCCATTAATAAAACCATAAATGCTAAAAAACAGTTTGAACCACTCCAGGTACCTTGGTAATGCTGGAAACATAGTACAATCTTTGCGTATTTCTTTTTTTTTTCTTTTTTTTCTTCTGGAATACACTACTTTTGTTTTCTTTTAACATGGGTACATAAAATAATGCGCACATCAACATTAAGAGTTAAGGAGGGATGAAGGACTCTTTGAGCCAGTGTTAAGTGTACAGCTATCAATGTATAAACCAGTTAACAGGCAAGGCAAGCTGCACCCATGGGCGTGTGTTCATGCTTAGAAGTGAGAAAATAAAATATGTCCAACTTCGCTTGCCTGTTGAAGAATGTATGATTAAATTACACACACGCACACACACAAAATAAACGGGTGATGTCTCCACTGCATGAACGTATACACACAGCTGAATGTATATATGCGGATGTATTTAAGAAAACAGTAGAATTGTCTTAATAATATCAGTTTTAAATCAAGTGTGGGGCAAACAAGGCAGAAAGTGCTTGCCATTCATGTTCTGGTCCCCCACCCCGTCCCCGAAGTTATTACACAAACACCGATAAACGCACACATGCCACACACACACAAGCACGCACACAAATCATCCAATGCCCTACGCACGACATCCCAGAGACGATCTTCAAACTGTTGTCAGTAAACAAACAAACCCCAACTTACAGCAGTGACAGAATTGATGCATGAATTTTAGTTCGTCCTCCGCGTGCCATTTTATGTCTCTTATACAAACTACGTGTGAAATCCTACATCAATCCAATATTTCCTCTACGCTCCGGCTCGGCGCTATAGAGTGAAATCTTTGAAACCGTGTTAACAGCATTGTCCTGGATTCAATTCTTTTGGGCTTCTGGTTGCCACCGTGTACTGAAACAGCCATCCCGAAATACTTCCTCAGACAAGGAGCTCTTGGTTGTAGTCCTTTCTTGGTGTGAGGAGTCTCCACAGAGAGAGACGGGGGTGTAATAGTACAATACTCAGCCTAACTCTGTACTCTGGGCCCAGACAGAGTACCTGTCCTGTTGCATCACATGTAACTTGCCCAAAACCAAACACAAGGAAAAAAAAAAAAACAGCAACCATGTTTTTTTTTATACTACAAGGAGTGCTTTACATATTCAATTACCTATTGAAGCATAAACAATTTTTATGAAAGTTTTTTCTTAATTCAATCACGACCTACATTTTCATTTACAGAGTAAGTTTGAAATTTTGCAACCTGGATCATATTTTCCCACATTGTTCTCGCTAAGCGACTGACGGGAACAATTAAAAAAAAAAAAAGAGTCCAGTATTAAGAAAGAGATGCAGCCAAAAGGCTCTCAGTGTAACCAGATAAGGCAACTGTGCACCATCATGGTACGTCCGTTAGAACGAGTCCCTCTACCTTGATTTATTCTCTCAGTCTTGCTTAGATGTGACTTGTTGCAAGAAGACAACGCTAAAAACACGAGCGCGTGATCAGCGTGTTTTGTTTGAGTACAGACAGCGTTGTTAAGCGTTGTCTAAAGCTCTGCTCAAACCAAAGATTCGCACCGAGACGAGTTGAAACATTCAGCGACTTGCAATGCACCAGTCTGCAACATTCTCAAATCCTGCTTCACACCAACAAAACGATGCACCATCTCCAACAACTCGGTACTTTTTGTTCTGATTTCCAGCTTTTCAGGCTCATTTTTTGACTGAATATAATGTGTAGCTTCTTGAGTGAGATACTTGCTACAGTTGCATTTCTTGCAGTAATGAAACACCAACATAAACAAAATGTCCTGAGCATCAGCTTCACAGGATTCATTATAAATATGCCACAATGACTCCAATAAGCAGTGCTGATTAATCAGTTAACGTTAATGTGAATGACATGAGCACGCGCAGCGAGCAGCGAGCAGCGACCCGCTGTCCGGCACACTGTGAGGACGGACGGTTCAGCAGGGACAGAGAATGTAGCAGCAGGCAAACACGCCTTCTGAGTTTGTTTTCTTTTAACTCGGCCAGCTGACTGTGCTACAAGGCGCTTAGTTGTTAAAACAGGTGAAAATGTTCTAAAAACTGGTGATTCGAGCAGCTGAGCTGCAGGTGACTCCATCAGCCGGCCTGAGTCGAGCTCGGACCGGCCGGTTCACTCAGCTGCAACTTCTCTCTGCAATGATCTAAAAAGGTTTCGTCTTCTCGTGAATCTTTGGTCTCGGCTTAAGTCTCGCTAAAGATGAGGTCTTGTTCTAAAATCTCATGAGACGTGACTTGTTGCAGGAAGAAAACTCTGGAAACGCAAAGGAACAGCAAGGTGTTGGAGTAAATTATGTATAGTTTAGTGTTATCTTAAAAATTTTCGTGGATGTCTTGGATGATTATTTGGCAGATTTCGACAATGTCAATGAGGCCTTTGAATTTAATGACTGTCCACATTTATTTGCTTATCAGATCGAGACTTCTCCTTGAGCGACCACTGACACAAAAACAAGAGACCAGATCAAGCTTAAAGTAAACAGACACTTAGAATAACAATTAGAGCCTGTCTGTGGCAAAATGAACCACTTTCAATGCACGCACAGTGACAGTGCACCCTTTTTTGCCGCTGCCGGATGTATCTCTCTATAGTGGACCAATTTCAGATGTTGTTGTTCACATCGGTCACAGAAACAAAAACGTGGGAAGATAAACTCCAGGTTGAAAAATGCCAAAGTTTCCCTTCAACATATTCCCCCCTCCTGAAAAGATTCATCAACTTTAGAGAGAAAAAAGTGTTTTTGTAAAAAAAAATGTAAGTCGCTGAGGAAATAATGGTTGTTAAAATAAAGCCATCAAGCTATCATTACAGTCTTCATAGGGTAAACAAAACTCACGAATGAGAGTAAAACTTTGGGAAAATTTATGCAGGTAAGGAGGAGGATGCTACGATGAGGCTAAAAAAAAAGCCTTTATTTCCCAAAAATCAAGAGCTAATGAAATGTCAGAGCAGGTCAACAACGTGGGGGGCGGAGGGGAGAAAAAAAAAGAAAAACCACACCGTCTATCTGAACAAGCAGCAGAAACATTGATATTAAAGACAATGTGATCAAAGTGTAGGTGAGCACTGAGCAGTAGTACTTCAATCACAGTAGTCAGACAGAGTTTGCAGGAGACCAAAAAGTCAGCAAAAGGAGGAGTTTGGGGGGGTTTAGTAAAAAGGTATTTTTAATGACCTGCTTTTTTAGAAGAAAAAACACACACCCCTAACAATTCCCAGAGGCTCAAACTCAACTGACACGAAAAAAAAAAAAAGACACAAAGAGAAAACATCTTATGGTACATTGTTCTTGTTAAAAGATGACGCTGCTGCACTCTTTCCCTTTGTGAGGGAAGCAATGCAGAACTGCACTACTGAATACCACCCAAGGCCAAAGTGTGGTAGAAATATACACAGGTACATAAATATAAAAGTTAGCCCGATCCAAACATTTTTGCCAATTTTAATCCCACTGTTTTTTGGTTTTTTTTGTTTTTATTTTGCACCCACATGACCGCATGTGTTCTGTGTAAAGATGTCATATTTGTGCTTGTATATGTGAGTGTGTGTGTGTGTGAGTGTCTTCGGTCAAAAACGACGTGCACCTCCCATCTGCAGAACCACATGCTTGTCAAATCCAACTGGGGTGAGACTCTCGAGGGGAGGTAAAAGGGGAGGAAGGGGGGGAACAACTGAACGGAGAGCAAGACGGAACAAATGGAGAAATTTACAATAACGGACGGTAGATAGTAGATTGATGCAAAGGGAAAGAGGTGACCGGGGCGGGTTGAGGCGCTAACGTGAGTGTGAATACCATCTCCATGTACTGTACAATGCACTAATATGTTTCGGGATGCCAACAGATAAGCCATGACGTAATTATCAAAAGGGGATTAAGATGTAAGAGGATGGTTTTAATGTGGGTGGGGTTCATCTGAAATGTTTTACAAATATTTCATCACTTTCTATTTTTAGGGGAGGGCCAGTTGCCACGCTTCTCCCCGCGGTTGCCGCCTCCATTCCCGGGGCCGCCGGAGCCGCCACCGGGCGGGCCTCGTGGGCCTCTGCCTCCCCCTCCGCCTCCACCTCCTCCAGGGTTGACCCTCCGGTTCTGCCGCTCCATGCCAGGTCGCTGGCTTGAGAAGCTTCTTTTATTCGCAGAGGGCTCTTTTCCCGTCATGTCACGGTCGACCACGCCTCCACCTCCGCCACCCCCTCCGCCCCTCCCCAGGTGGTGGGGGTGGTGAGAGGAATAGGACTTCCCTCCTCCGCCCTCCCTGTCTCTGAACTCTGTGAAGTCGCTGCTCTCGGAGGCGGTCTCCCACTCCTCGTTGGCCTGGTCCGAGTTCTGGTTGGTGAAGTCGGGGGACTTAGCACCGTGGCTGTGGTGGTGCTGGGCGTGGGGCTGCCCGGCGTTGCTCTGGTTGTAGTGGTGATGGTGGTGACTGTTTGCATTGCTCAGATGGCCGCCACCGCTGTTACTGTTGGTTGTTAGTGTGGGGTTGTGGTTAGCATTCTGGGCGTTGGCCGTGACGGGAGCAGAGACGGGGGCTCCGTTACTGTCCTGAACTGAGTTCAGGGAAGGAGAGGAGGGCCTTCCTCCTCCGATGACCCCCACTCCTCCGTTGATGCGTGCGGCGTTCTCTCGCTCCTTCAGTCGCCGGAAGCGGGGGGGCTTGTCCTGCTGGTGCTGGGACCGCCCGTGACGGCGACGTCTAGGTGGTCGCTCAAACCCGCTGGGAGGGAACCCACGGTTAGCAGGAAGAGGAAGCGCATTTGGCCCTCCAGAGTTTGGCGTTGCGTTGGTTGAAGCTTGCTGAGTCACAACTCCTCCATTTTCAGTGGAACCCAAAGTGGGCGGAGGCGCAGCCGGTAAAGACGGCTGCGGGGGATTGGCCCCCTGACTCTGAGTTTGACTTGCATCAGCTATCTTGTCTTTCTTCTCTCCTCCATTTCTCTCGCGGCCCGTGTCTTTGGGTCCCGAGCTTTGAGGCGGGCCTTGCTGCTTTCGGGCTGAAGATGACGACTTGGAGGACCCGCCGTGAGACGCTGAGCTGGGTCCGACCCTGTGTCCCCCAGGTGGTCCTCCAACATTCCCACCACTCCTGTAGATGTTTCCTCCTCCACTACCTCCACCTCTTCCCCTCCTGGAGGGCACGCCCCTGGGGGTGAAGACCCGGGCCTGGGGGCCTCTGGGTGGAGCAGACGACATGTTTCCACTCCCGGTGGTGTTGGCGTTATCGGAGCCGTTCTTGGTGTTGGGTTTCTGGTTTTCTTCCTTGTCTGAGTGACCGAGATCGCTCGCACCGCTCTCACTGCCAGTCTCTGAGCCTCTCTCCCTCCTTCTCTTGGGGATTTCCTCGTACTCTGACCCCTCGCTACGGGTTTCACTCCGGTTCCTGGCCCTCGCCGGGTTATGCTGGGACCGATCCTGACCGTGCCTGCCACCACCGCCCTCGCTTTTGTTCTCATGGTGGTGGCCACTCCCAACAGATGAGCGGTAGTCTCTGCCACTCCTGCCACCCATTCTGCCCCGACTGGCACCAGTGGGCCCAGCAGCAGCAGTATAGGTGCCGCGGTAACCACGCCCACGGCCGTAAAACTCCCCCCCTCTTCCACGACTGGCTCTGTTGCCTTTGGCGGGGACTCCATGGTGGTGAGAGGCGCCGCCTCCTCTCTCAAAAGAGCGGTCCCTGTCCCTCCTGGAGGAGGACCCCGAAAATCCTACAGCTGTGTCTGCGTCTTTGGGCCCTCTGCCTGAGCTGCCCCCGCCTCCTCCTCCTCCTCCTCCTCCTCCTCCTGAGGATCGTTCCTTTCCTCCATTCCTGGGTTTGGATGTCTGAGCTGACTCGTCTTTAGATGGAGCTGATGTGTTCTGGGAGGTGGAGGAGGCTTCCTGCTTCATGGACATGGGTTGGCCTCCATCTTTCTCTTTATCTTTCCCAAAGCTTGTTTTCTCTCCTCCATCAGCTTCCCCTCCATCTCTCTTCATCTCCTTCAGCACCGGCTTCTTGATAGGGCCGGCCCTCTTGTTGGCGTTGCTGCCTCCTGTCTGGTTGGAGGGTTTGTGGTCCGATGGAGTGTTGGAGGAGTCCTCCCCTCCTCGGGGGTTGTTGCCACCTCCTGCATTGTTGGCCCTCCTACCATGAGACCCTCCACCTGTGCTGCTGCTGCCGGGGCGTGGGCCCCACTGGGTCTCTGTCTTGTGCTCCCGGCCCCCTCTTTGGTTTGCTTTGGGATGGGGATGCTGCTGCTGCTGCTGCTGCTGCTGCTGCTGCTGCGTGTGACTGCCATGTTGAGCGGGAGGTGGGCTCGTGGTCATGGAGGAGTGAGGAGCATACGCCGGGCCTGTTTTCTCCTGTTTCACATGGCTGCTACTGCCGGCTCCGCCACTGTTGCCTCTTTCACTGTGACTGTGCCCGACACCAACTTCACCCTCTCTCTGTGATGGGTGATGATGCAGGGCGACTTTGACGTTCCCATCTTCCCTGGCAGAGGATGAGGAGGAGGAGGAGCATGAGGATGAGAGGGAGGGTTGGTGGATTGGAGGAGAAGAGTCTGTCTTCTTTGCGGGGGCCTCAACGACCCTGTCCCGGCTGTTCTCTGCCTTATGAGGGTGGAGCGGGAAGTGAGGCTGCTGAGGGTGGTGGCTGTGGTGGTGGTGGAGATGAGAGTTGCTCTCAACAGGCGGGTGATCAGCACGACCGTTGCGATCGTAGTGAGGGTGCGGGGCTCCCCATATCTGTCCCTGCTGAGACCCACGTGGAGGCCCGTCATCCTGGTGGGTGTAGCCATGCGGCTGGTTCCCCCTCTCCGCCCTCTGCTGCTGCTGTTGGTGGGGATGCATCCTTGCTCCCTGGTCAGGGAAGTTGCTGTAGTTGCCCCGCCCACTCATGTAGTGATGAGGGTGGTGGCCGCCACCCTGCGCCCCAACTTGAGTGCCAACAGGAGGTGGAGTCTGGTTGGAAGTCCCAGAGGTGGAGCTGGGCTGCTGGATGGGTCCCAATCCACCTTCTCGCATGCGGTGTGGAGGAGTGTCGCTCCTACGATAAAGAAGATAGAAAGAATAAAAAATATTGGTTAATGTATTAAATTTAAGGGCTGGTTAACTTGTATTACAAAATAACCTTTTGTCCCCTACAATTTGAGTATTTGGAGCATATGCAGAATAAAGAGAAAGGATAGAGTCTCAAACACCCGTACAATCTACAGCAATCCAATTTAGGAGCCCTGAAACAAATAGCACCTTTAGAAAACATTTTTCTTAGTACATATAACAATTGTTGTAGCAAACACTTTAAAGCAGAAAAGCACTGACAAGAGAGAGTAAAACATAAACTTTCCTGCAAAATTGTAAAGGTATAGCATCCATAAACTTTTTTTAAAAAATTTACTTTGAATATGTTTAATTTAAAGGGGACCTATTATGCTTTCCATTATTTTGTCATATATGCAATGTTACAATGACACATGTTCATATAAAATTTGGCCAAAGTTTTAAAATAATGAGGTAAATGTACAGAAAGTAATCATTGTGGGAGCACCCAGTAGCTCAGTTGGTAAAGCAGGCGCCCCGTGCACAAAGGCTGTGCCCTTGCCACAGCGACCGCAGTTACGATTTCAACTTCGGCCCTTTGCTGCATGTTATCCACTCTCTCGCTCTCCTCCTTTCATGCTTAAAACTGTCCTCTGAAATAGAGGCAAAAAGCCCAAAAAATAATCTTTAAAAAAGTAATAATCGTGAGCAACAATTTCAGGCTTAAGGCTGTTCTGAATGCTTTTCCCAGTGTTTTTTAGACTTTCAAGAATAGCCAACATCAGATCATGACAGATTTTTTTCATTTGGTCATTTGCTCCAGGCACACAAATCCAACGTTGCCTACATACACTGATTCATGCTACATAGTAACATCAGGCAAATGTGTAATTTTGGTTGCAGATGTTGTTAATTTCTCCACGATTTTGGATCATATTTCTGGAACATGTCCGGGACTGGGCTTTTCAGGAGGGGGGCTTGAAGAGACAGTTGCTAAAACAGAGCGTTTCTGACAGAGGGTGAATCCAGGTGTTCCAGCACAGACAATATGAGGAAAATATAGTGTTTTTTGACCATTAAAGCATGTAAACATGTCCCTTTAGACACAAAAAATACAAACATGGACCTGAAAATGAGCGTTATATGTCCCCTTTACATCTCCTCCAAACTGACTTGTGTTTCCATACCTCGGCCCTTTGGCCACATCTTCATCCTCCAACGCCTGCTTCTGCCTGAGAGGGGAAGTTAGCCCTCGGCCCTCCCCTCCGCCAGGGAACACCTCCTGCCCCCAGGCCAGCTTAGGATCCATTGGGGGGGTCCCGCGGTGTGGGTGCCCCGGATGCTGCTGCTGCCTGTCAAAGGGGTCTGAACCAGATCCCCCTGAATCAGACCGCTCACGTCCAATGAGCCCTGCGATAGTGAATAATTATCTATTAAAAAAAGATCCAAACAGACACTGTCAACAAAACAAGTCTTGTTGTTTACTTGAACTACATCCACTCACCTGACGGGTGCATGCCTGCTGAGTAGTAGTCCATAGGCGGAGGCCGGCCCTGCATCATGCGGGGGTCCATGTAGGGCATCATCATCCAGCGAGGGTCGAAATTCATTGGCAGGGGCGGAGGTCGGACCATGTTGCTGGGTTGATACATGGCTCCACCCTGTTTGGGGCCAGGTCCTGGCTGGGGTGTTGAACCTGGTGAAGGACCCTGTGGAGCCTGGGGCTGGGGGGACAGCTGGCTTTGTGATGCCTGGCTGTGCTGCTGCTGTTGCTGCTGCCACTGCTGCTGCTGCTTCAGGAGCTGCTCCTACAGAGAAATAAACGTGAAACGGAAATGATCACACCCAGGATAATTAAGAACAAAAATATCAGACATATCTATAAATGCATGCCAGTGTTGGTAGCAAAATACAAAGCCCTGTTTGGGAAATAATTTTTGTGTCTGAATATAACATACAAGCCAAATTTATCTAAAATGCAACAACCACTCAAAAAAATCTGTACTCGAGGAAATAGACAAGTACAAATCCTAACCTGCTGCTGCCTCTGAAATCGAGGTGGAAGAGACTTCTGGTACTTTGAGTAACCCTGGCCGGGAGGACCACCAGCTTGACGACCTGCTCCCCCTCCAATATTCTCTATCTTCACTGGGTCGACTCCTCTTTCACCTCCACCTCCTGCACGGATGTGTGGACCGACCATGGTCTCTTCCTTAATTTCTCCTGGTAAAGGTACGTCCAGCGTGGGCTGCTGTGGCTGCGACACAGCTGGCTGCGGACACTGTTGGGCTTCTGAACCAAGAGGGAAAGTTGAAGGGTTGAATTAGGGGCTATAATCAAACAATGGAGGCCTTATTAAAAACTGTCATATTAAACACATTAGACCACATTAGTGATCATCAGTACGGGTGCAGGATCTAGGATTTTTGCCAATATCTGATATGCTGATATTTTCGTTTTTTGTTTTTCCTCATAAGTCATCTGCTTCAACAAGTTTGGATGATGCTCTCCGTGAGACAGTTTTGATGATGGTCAAAACCAGGTAAATTTGATCAATTTCAAATAATTAAAATCTCTTCATTCAAGGGTCGGTAATGACACTTGATTAAAATCCAAATCAAATCAAAGTGTCATCTTACGGTCTGTCATATTGGCAGAAATGTTCTTGTCGGGCTGATATTTCATTTTAAAGCTGTCATCTTCCAATACCAATGACATGCAAATATCATCGTGAAACTCACCAGCACTAGAGTCGTAGCTGCTGTTGCTGCTTGCTCGCTGTCGGTCGCTGACTCCTGGACTGGAACCCGGCTGGACAACCAGCGCCGGAGGCTCCTCGGGGTCCACACAGGGGGATGGGGGCTGGCTGATGTTGGGCGAGGATGCAGATGCTGAAATAGATGGACTGGGGCTGCCTGCCGTGGCAGCTGTAGAGTTTCCATCGAGGCTGGGGCTTATGCTGCTGCTACCACCTCCTCCTGTGTTGCTGCCCTGCTGCTGTTGCTGCTTCTCATCCAGCCTCTTCAGCTTCTCGGCGCAGGCCGCGCGTCTCTCCTCCTCCATCCTACGTTCTTCCTCCTCGCGGCGTCGACGTGCTCTCTCCACAGCAGCAGAGATCTCAGTAGAGGACTGCTTCCTGCGCTGACGCCAAGTCTCATCCTCATCATTGTCCTGGGGTCCGGGGACCAGCAGGCCTGGCTGGGCGGGAGGAGAGGGGCCTCCTGCTGCTGGCTGGAGCGGGGCGGGGACAGGCTTCCCTGGGCCTTGAGAAGCACCCTGGTTGTGAGACCGGTCCTGAAAAGTTATATGACACTCTATTATGCAGTTTTCAACTCTAAAGATGACAAAACCACAATTTTGTTGAGAGGAAATGTACAAATGATTATAATCAACCGAAACAAAACTCAAGAGGCAAAACGCAAACTTAAAGCTGAGGATGACTCATAAGACCTGGGGCGGTGGATGAGATAATGATAAAAATGATTTGTCTATGAGGCCCCGTTTGGATGGCTACCTGTCGGTAAAAGGAGTAAGGCCCTTGTCCAAGGAGCGGCCCAGGTGGGGGGGAGGGCTGCTCCCGGGAACCACCCAATCCAGGCCTACGCCCCTGTATACAGGCAGACACAGTTAGCCATGCTCCACCACAATAATCTACACTGACACAAACACACACACTAACACAGCGCTGCCCACAAGTAAGTCTTCACTAAAAAGAATGCCCAAATTGTCCCACGTTATAAATTTTAACTTCTAACAGCCAAAGTGCAGCATGTCTGGGCAACGCCTTGTTGCTAGCGGTCAGCGTGCTACCTGATAGTTGGATGGTGCTCCCTGGCCCCCCCAGCCACTGCCTCCCTCCTCGGCCCATCCTGGCTTGCTGGAGGGGGGTTGGGGGCCATTGTCAGCATTAGAAGGAGGAGTGCGGCGGGTGTCGCCGCCGCTGTCTGAGGCTCGAGAGCGAGACGTTGCAGCAGGGGCATCCTGGGACCTCTGCTGCTCACTGAGAACAAGAAATTATCAGGTTTCATCAAACAAAAGTTTTGTTTGCATAATACTGTCACACATTTAAGGCAAAAAACTCATAATTTGAAGTGGTACAGGCTGAAGGTGACATACCGCAAGTCATTCTTGCTCTCGGTTCTCTCCTCTTCAACCTCTTCGTCTCCTTCATCGTCACTGAACTTCAACTTGGCGGAGTAATCGATCTCCTCATGAGCTCCTGTTACAGCAAAAATAAAAGACCAGAAAAAATCTCAACCATGTTTGTGACAAACATTCATAAAGCTCATCTACACATTACTCATCATCTTTCACTCTGATAAACCGGATCTTTCACTCCCCTCTCACCCTCCCCCCTCCTCCCTCTTGCTTGCTCCTCTAAGCTGACTGTAGTGACTGGAACACCTCTGCTTGGATCAGCAGAAAATATGATATGCAGAAACATCTGTAACGTTAGAAAGCATCAATCTGACCTGCTATCGCTGTGTCATCGCCTCCTTAAATCATTTGCCAACACGCGCACTAAATCAACATGAAATATGTTAGGATACTTTAATGTCACAATTAAATTGGGCTGGATGCTCTCATGAACCACATCAGCAAAAATGAAAGCCACTGCATTTCTAGTTTACTATAGCAGAGATCTAAATTAACTGAAAATGCTTCACTCAAAAGGACAAACTCCATCTTTGTTCCACTTGAATAGAAAAACACATAAAAACCCTAACAGTCTTTAACAAAGATTAAATATGATTACATTTGAGATAATGTGATTCTCTTTTTTCTGATGTGTACACAAATGTATTAATGTTTTTTCTTGCTTGTAAGAAAGGACAATCTGATTGTAAAGATTTTTCTCATTTCTATATTTTTCTACATTCTGTGTGGATCCAGATTTGTCTTCCAGTGCTTACGGATAAAAACAAGCTAAACCAAATCAAATCAAGTTCTCCATTTTTACCTGCCCAGCCCTCATCTCCATCGTGGTCCAGCTCATCTAGCTCCTTCAGGTCATCCTGCTTTAGGATGGAGGGTCGCTTCACCATCTCTCCGCCTGCGTCACGTGGGCCACCCTGAGGCCTGCTGTCAGGACCCCCCTGCCCACGAGAGAACCTGAAAGAGGTGAGAGAGTCTTGATAAGAAAACTGGACTTCAATAGAAGAAAGAAGACCATGTGAATAAACTCTAATAGCACTCTAATAGTAGAAAAAAACCCAACTGATTTTGGAGGGGAACTTACCTTGGAGCAGGCCCTTCCCCAGGTGCTGGGTACCTGTAGGGCCCCTGAGGGCCATAGGGGGCCGGGAAGGGCAGGTAGGGAGAATACATCTGAAAAAAACAAAAAACAAATTCTATTTAATCAGGAGAGCTGCCTTAACAGTATCTGTAGTAGTTTTTAGCCTTTAAAGGAGCTGTATGCGACATTCAGACCATAAATACAGCAGCAAACAGCTATCTGCCATGTAAAGATAAAGCAGAGTAATGGTGTCCTGAGCAGAGAGTGAAATCATGCTCTCTCTGAGTGTGTTGTAATCTGAGCTTCTCTGTGGGTTGCTGTGGTAGACAGTCTGGCCACATGAGCATGTGAGTATGCTCCACTGGATAACTCACCGCTGTCGCTCTACACTGTGCTCATAAGGCAGTTACCACTGATACTGGGATGGTGTTGTCAAGATAAACAGCGCCCACCCTGCAGTTTCCCCCTGGTAATACTGTTAGCTGTGTTTCTAGAGTTAGCACCGTTAGCTCCTAGTTGCCAGCTCAGCCTCCTCCATGTTGACAATCGTGAGCAGACAATCCCAGCCCAAAATCTGAACGATACATGTGCTCTGAATGATGCATGTAGCTCCTTTAATGTATACAGAAATAACATTAAAATAACTCTAAAAGAAAGTGCCACACTGGCAAACTCTGCACTTCACCTACAGGCATATGCTACATTATTTACGGGCCCTGAAAATGTATTGCAAAACAACTGTGTCGCAATAGAAAAAACAATATCTAAAGTTAATATACTTGAGTATTTGAAATGAAACAGAGAGAAAAATGAGGAAAACTTACGAAGGGAGGCATGATCCCCCGGTATTGTGGGAACCCGGGCCCCACGGGAGGCTGGGGCAGGGGCAAGGCGGGGCTGCCTGCGGGAGGGTTCCTAGGTGGCCCGTGGGACTGAGAGTTCGGAGGGGGGACCCCAGCTGCCCCATCCATCACCAGAGCCCCACAAGTGCCACCCTCCGCTGCCCCCTCCCCAGACAGGGTGGGCGCCAGGGCTCGGCCCCCACCGTCCCGCCAACTTGTAACGTCTGAGGACAAAACACAGGAGAGGACAGAGCGGTCAGTGTGGTTTATAGGCTTTAATGGAATAAGGTCAAAAATTACAAGCCATTACTGCAGAAATATATCACATCCTTTCAGCTAAGACTTCTTACTTAATATTATGAATGGATTAAAGTTTTGTCATATCATTTGAAGTGAATAAATGGGAAACTATTTTTTGTTTTTTCTCGTTACCTATTAAATTTGGTGCTGGCGAGCACATTGCAACACAAACTGAAGCTTACTAATACAAACACATTATGTACAATCTTGTTTTGCTTTTCTACCAATAAAACCGGCCGAATGAATAATTAATAGGAAAAAGCTCACTGACTTTTTGCCCTGTTATCAACTGAACCCCGCCACACCAAAATAACCTTCTGAGAGAAGTCTTCCAACCACCACTGACTTCACTAACGGACTGTTTGATCAATAATATGAGATTTAGTGGTCATCACTCACTCTGGGGGCGGAGGCTTGGTCCGGGCCCATACCACTGATCTGCAGTGCCCTGTTCTCTGCCAGCTTTGTCCTGGTCGCCAGCCGCCTGCAGGGTGGGAAATTCCTCGCGAGAGAATGGCGACGGTAGGTTTGATGCCTTTCCACCTGCAGAAAGGGAAGACAAAAAAAACACAAAAAAAGGAAATAAACGATATAAAACATAAATTTTAATGGTTAAATAGATAAAAAGAAATAGAAAGAAATTAAATACAAGACATACAGAAAAAGTATTACTCACCATCCCCTTGTGTTCCATGTGTAACACTGGCCTGTGCCCAGGACCTTGCCCCTACGGCCTGGGCTGAAGTTGGGGCCAGAGCCTGAGGGACACACACACAAAGAGAAAATCACCATATGATACATGTCAACTATGGCTGCCATAACACATTTTCAACTAAGCGTATGACTTTGCAGTCATGTTTCGGGCTGGTCTGTACCTCTGAAGCTGGCGGGGTTCTCGGGCGGGTCGGTGCAGGTGTCGGTGTAGCCACAGGCTGCTGCGATTCCGGCTGCGGTGCTGACGATGCATCGGTACTGAGAGGAAAAAAAGACACAAATCACAAACAGGAGACATTAGACGAGATAGAGTGCCTGGATCCACATCTTTGAATCTGCCAGATCCACATAGTTTGAGATGACTGATTCTGGTCTGGCATCATGAAATTAAACAGCAGGTACTTTGTTTAAAAAAAAAAAAATTTTAAAATTGGCCAATTGGCGCAATGGGCGGAACTAACGCCCTGATTGTGCCATCTCATGCTGTTGTCAAGTAGTGTGCTGGAACCAATGAGGAGTGATAACAACAATGTCAAGTGAGACAAGATATATAGACGCCACATCATGGCTTTTCCAAGTCAACATGTCTTCTCAATATCACCCGACATTGTGGTTTGTTGTATCTCACTCCGCTTCACTCCTTTAACCCTGGCAAAACAGGTATCTTGGTATGAATACGAATCAGTGGATCCGCTTCATTTCGGGAAAGCTGTTTAAAAGGAGTGTAATCGGTCAGCCAGTGGCAGCAACCACAAAACTGTCGGCTGACAAAAGAATGTTTGTCTACGGGGCAAAAACCATAGTAGCTTTCCTTGTAGATAAATACTGTACAACTTTAAATACAAGGCTGTCATAATTTATCGTCCAGTCCCTTTTACCAGTCTGGTGTGGCGACCCCCTGCTGGAGCTTACGATGTTTAGCTGCTTACATCAGACATACAGATATAAATGTAAATGTAATGTAAATAAACTTTTGTCAGTATAGATATGTTACACACAAGGTTAGCCTGGTAAGACTCTCTACAATTCAATCATTTATTTCATTTTACTGAAACCATGAGCACCTAAGAAGACTATAATACTCGCAGAGTAAACAAGAGAGATGCAAAAAAGAGGTTTGAATAAACAATTTCAGTGCATTTCCTATCTTTGCTGAGCAACAGTTTTGTATGAAAAGAATTAAAAGCCCTTCCCATACAGACACCTGTCCCAAATATAAGCCTGTTGACTTCAGTGGTTTAAGCAACTAATAGCCCAAGTTATTAATTGAAGTTTTGCAGTAATTGCCTGCATAAGTTATGTTCATCATGTGATTTTGTTTCAGCCAGAACGACAGTCATTAGTTCTCTGTCTTATCAGTCTCCACTGACTTGTATTTGTATGGGGGACGAAGTCGTGGTGACGTACACGCCACTCTTGCTAATGAAATTTAACCGGCCGCAATTAAGTGTATAATAGCATGCAGGCTCCTCCTTCGTGGTGCACCATAAGCGTACGCCAGTGATGTAATGTTGCAGACCCAAAGTGGACTTCACATGACATTAGATTCAAGCAGATATGTGGCCTCTAGTGATTGGTTACAGAAAATTAAATCCCCCTCCCCCACAGAAATCAGCTACAGTGAACGCAACATCAGACTGAAGGTGAAAACAGAGTGTAAGAAGTTGACAATTCTGTCTGATAGCCAGCAAACAGACAGCCTCAGCACAGACAAAACCTCAAAGTAATATTTCCTACCTATAGTAGTCACTAAAGCGGTAGCTTACCTCTTTGGGTCCGCTTGTTCCTGTTTGCTTGCCCATCCTGTGCCGTCTTTGGGAACGAGCGAGACGTTGGGATCGTTGCCTTTGTTCTCTGCCTTCAGACTGGGCAGGTTGGCAGGGGGTGGCATACGCCGTGCGGAGGCAACTTTACCAAGAGACTGCAGGCCATGGCGGGGGGGAACTGATATGAAGAAGAGAAAGGAGGTCATTAGCGCAGATGGACCACTGAAACCTAACACCAATTAAATCTACTGGGTGCAGGGAGCAGCCTGATGACAGAGTGGCGTTTACTGGATGCGCAATTAGGATGCTGAACAACCAACAAGGCTTGAGGCTCGGTAGTCTCAGTCTAGTGACTCTGATGAATAAGGATTATAAAAAAAAAACAAACTTCTAGATGTTATTAAAAACATTGAGCAAACCCACTTCAATTACAGTTTATAGAAAAGTATTAGGATATTGATGCTCACAGAAGCATGGAAAAGCCCTCTAATTCTAAAAAAAGTGAAGCTGTGCTGAATATAAATCCCTTATTTGTTTCCTCGAGACTCAGAAACCACAGCAGTGCATGGCCTCACTATGTAGGAGGGGGAAGTCTGTAGTTTGGAAACGGGGACAGCTGCTTAGATCTAGTGGGGAGCTTCTGAATAAAACATCGACTGGGGACTCAGCACAGAAGTCAAACAGCGTCCACAAGTAAGCCTCTGTCTCAGGTCAGGCTCAGTGGCTCCCAGGCTCAGCTGACACGTCAAGCCTGGAGAAACAGTCACCCTAACCCTCTTTCTTATAGTATGGCCTCAGATGGAAAACACTCTGAGACAGGTGTTAAGGCCTATAAGTATTAAGAAAATATCAATACATTTCAGAATCACGCTATTATGTTTTGTGATACTGTATTGATTCTCAAAAACAGTTTTTAATTGACGGGACAGCTGTAGATTGAAAGTAAAGGTGGGAGAGAGGGGAGGAATGATATGCAGTAAAAGGCCACAGCCTATATGTGGTGCACACTCTTCCAGGTGCGCAAAAGAGCGCACTGATTTTTTAATTGTTTACATTTTTTGTTGCAATGTTGAAAGGACTGTGATTGATACAAGTACAGGTACGTGTCATGCTGATTTTTGATTTTTCAAAACTTGCTCCTGTCCCAGTAGCATAACACGCAATACCGCACCATCCCCGCCACTGTCACATATGCTCTTCATAACGTCAGTCAACATGTACTGATTGGCTGCTACAAATGAAATTATCAGCAACTTTTATTTAGACTGCACTTCGCCCCAGAATCTATAGTGCCTGCTTCAGCTTTCCATAACCACTGCATGGCAGCTTGCTGCAGGCCGCTCTTTGGTGTATTTTTTAGCATAGTTTTGCAACCTGACCCGACCCATCATGTTTAAAGCGGTGATTTTGGGCCATTTCATACAGATGCTAATTCCAGAAAGCCAATTTAAATTATTACTTTTTTGCTTATTCTCATAACACTGAGCAGCATATTCCCATTATTAACGTGCCTGTTAGTAATTCGCCTGATTGAAGCGCGTCTCATATTTCAGGTGCCATGGAAGACAAAGCCGACACACAGTCAGTAGTTTTCAAATGTTAAAAACCCTGTGGAATTATAATGTTTTACTATAATTCTATTTCAATATATTTATCATCCGAAACCTGCAAACCAACCCCAATGTTCTTGTTTTATCCAAAACTAATCATGGAAATAAAATTAAGACAAAAATCCATCTGTAAACCACTTTTTTGCAGGTCATCTGACCTGATGCAGGACTCATACAGATCCAACTGTTCTGATTGGATTCAAAATTGTTTTTAAAAAAAGCTAACTTTTTTATGCATGTGGTGGTGTGTTCTTTATATTATAACTGTTTTCCTAAAATTAGACATCCAAAAAGTGGCATTATACCACCTTGCTTAAAGTAGCGCAATATATTGAATCATAAGCCCTATATTTTGTAAGCTATTGCCAGATTCTTGCCAATACACAGCCCTTATAAATAAGAGTAGTAAATATCCTTGATGCCTGAATGATATTAACAGCATCAGCAAAACCAGGTTGGCAGGCGGTTAAGAGATGCAGCACATCATCCACTTCCTGCGCTGAGAATCAGCACCAGAGCTATTAGGGAGACAGTAGACTAATGCATCACAGTTGCAGTACATGGTGTCAGGAGACAACACAGCAGAAGCATGCACTTTTAATCACACAGCCAGCGGGTAAATCCTACTGTGCATAGCAGATCTACAAAACAAGTCGTACATCCTTGGTGACAAAACAAAAGTGGCTGAACATAAACAGAGCCTGACAGGCAAGCGATACTGAAAACTAATACCCTGGGCAGAAAGATGGAGAGGACAACCCGTGGATATACTGTATGTTGTGACAATGAAAGCATGGATGTGACAGGAGCGAAATACTCACCAACAGGCTTTTGTGTTTCAAGGCTCTTTCCTTTGTATGTATCAAACAGGTTGAGAGACGCATACTTGGTTTTGCCTTCCTTCCCCTTTGCAGTTTGCCCAGAGCGCTCTGACATTGCGCTGTCCGCTCATTGAGTATGGTGAGCCCTGAGACTGTGGGGTGAGAGAGAGGGAGGCAAAAACAGACAGATATGACACCTGGCGTACATAGAAAGTGAGGGTGAAAGTGCAGATTGTTCAAGCATGCATTCAAAACAACAAAAAAAAAACAGAAACTGTCACACACATCAAAATAACCTTCTGAACATGTGACCTCAAATATTTAAATGAGGGATGTTACAGCTGGATTTGTGTTATATAATCAAGAACTCATAGAGAAACTTGCAGCAACTGTTGTAGCAATATATGACATGCTGTTTTTCACAGATGTTTTTTCAGTTTTCACTAAAACTATACAAATTTCCTGTTGGCCACTGTGCACTTTAATTCTGTACAGTTAAAGTTAAATATATTAAATAAGCTAAAAAAATTATTAAGGGAAGCCAAATTAAAAGGTTTATCCTCAATAAAAATTCCTTTAAAAGATATTTTAGGACATTTTATAGACTAACTGTGGCATTCAATGTTTGCCAGTTTATTTAGGTCATTTTGGCTTTCCAGAGTAACAACTCAGCCTCAAAGGAAGTTCAACAACTTTACAGTTTGCACGTTCTTCACAAAAACAACAAAGCAATGTGGCTTAAATCCAAAAGCCTAAGAGACAATACTGAAACAGATCACATCTCACTTCTGAACAACTAAAATCCAACCAAGGATTCCCAGTAAGTTGAGTTACTTTTTAATCATGTATTTTTGCCAGAAAATATTACAGGGTCCCCACACATTTTCACAGACAAAATTTTGAAACATTTCAATGATTTTTTAAGGACCCATACTTTTTTTGCAGCACTTGCCATGTGTTTTTCAAACATATTAGATTCAAACTCTGCTCAACCAAAAGTTCATCTAGGTGTCACACATGATCGGAGAGATGCAGTGCAGGGAGAAAATTGATTGTGATTGTAAACAAAACATCACAGGTCAGTTACGTTGGCAGCTACAGAAAATAAATTTGTCGTCATGTTATATGACGAGGAAAATTATCTACGGAAGATTACTGCAACAATTTCATGACACTTGGCTGATTTTTAACCAGCTTTGTTTAGGTAGTATGTTTAAATGAACTGTGGTAACCTTCGCTTCATCTAACCAGTGCCTAGATACCCGTCAGCCATGCCACCACTGCAAACACAAAGAGATCTCGAACTCTCTCAAACTCTGACCGAAATCTGACCACACGGTACAACTAGGCCGTGCTGATTGAAAAGAAATCAAGAATATGTTCATGCGCTGCCTATTTCTTGCCTAAAATCATGTCAGAAACCAGTGTTTCCCATACATATAACCTTCCTGGGTGGCCCGCCCAGATAAATTGAGACCTGCCCATGAAGATAAAATCCGAATTCCACTGTTTTTTCCAATCAACAATGGGATTTTACAGTGCACGCAGTCCGTCCGCCCGCCAGCCCCACCAGCATTTCCCATTAATTATAAAGACTATGGCGGGCCGCCTTAGTCTAATTTTTCTCTCCATGGTGTCACTGGAGCTGGATTGTTAATTAAGAGCCGTATTAAAACACAGTTGAGGTATTTGCAGCGCAGTAGCAGCAGAGACAAGCAGCAGAACATCAGGAGCATTAAAAGATAAACTGAACCGTTCATTCTGCTGGGCCTAAAACTGTCTTTCACTTACAAAAATCTGCAAATACCTCCTCTCATCTATCGATCTGATCAGCTGTGAACGTATCAACAGATCAATTATCCACCTCAGCAGTGACATTCAGCTGCGAAGGAGAACACACTGCTTCCTACACAGTGAAAACAGAGAGAGAAAAAATTGTAAAACTAAGCTGCACTGATCAAATAAAAACCAAAATTCTGTTAACGTTTTCTCGCCCCAAATGTTTCAGAAACATGTTTTATCTTACCATTTA
This sequence comes from Plectropomus leopardus, assembly GCF_026936395.1. Classification (NCBI taxonomy): domain Eukaryota; kingdom Metazoa; phylum Chordata; class Actinopteri; order Perciformes; family Serranidae; genus Plectropomus; species Plectropomus leopardus. Next base: position 24,047,188 of record NC_142192.1, read on the forward strand.
ACTGTAATAAGTCATTTTGTCAAACTGACAAGTTTACGTTATGTCACCCACCAGCAGGAGCACTTCTAGGCCTGGTATGGTGTACTGCAATCTGGTAGTTGTATGATTTCTGCCTCGAGCAAAAGTAAATGCCACAGTCCTTTTTTTATATTTTTTCCAGTCTCGTAGCACCAATTTCAAAAGTGTTTGTGTTAATTGATGGCCTAATTTTATGTAAGAACCTTCTTCATATAAGTGAAATGCTTCTTTAAATCAGCTAAATCATACATCTAAAAATATCCTGTACAACATCCCATGGATCTGGCTCATTAGGTTAACAAACCAATCCTTAAAAAGTATCAGTAATATAACATTGCCTAAGGAACTGTCTGTGTTGCAGGTATTACACATGCCAGTCTAAATACACATTATTGTGGGCAGATGACTGCACACCTCATCCCAGAAAATACTGTACAAAAGAAGGGAACCAAGGTCTCGATGGCAACACATTATAAATTATATTCTTCTATGCCTTGCCTTGAGACAGGGTTGGCTCCATGGCAACTGCCAGGCCTTTAGCTTGAACTCATTTTACAGCACATCAATAAAACACACGGCGCTGACATCTGTCCAATTCAGAGTGATTTGGCTGCATGCAGCAGGTTAAACAGCTGCCCTCACTCCACCCAACTCCCATTAGGAACAATTACAGAGAATGATTCTCCGCAGATTATTATGCTACAAATAACACTGGTATTTTTTAGATTATTATTTGGAGCATACAAAATAAAACGAAGGGGAAAAAAAAGAATAACATAAAAATACAGGCGAGAAAACAACACCACAGACATATTCCGTAACAACATATGTATTTCATTTAGAAAAAGGAGAAGGGTAGTAGAGTACTAGAGTGAATACTTATCAAATCCTACCACTTTTTTCAATTTAATAAAAAAATATGAAGTCCCACTTTCCTCCCCAGTATTCACCAGACATACCTCAGTTAAATTTAACAAAAAATAAACATTCAAGATGAAACAAGAATAGATCAAAATGAAACACCCACATTTACAACAAAAACACAAATTACACTATCAGAAACAACCTACATATCTTGCACCTTGTCTTACTATGCCTATTCCCCTCTCTGTTCAATCATCTCATATCACCTCAACGTATTGTTTTTTTCTGAATTTATTTCAAATAGTTAAATGTTCTATGTGTTTTTTATTTCCACACTACAGTGATTTCGTATATTAACACCTTTAACCGTAATACAATGATGCTAAGCATCTTAACTAATTGTTTCTTGAATATGCAAATTCCACTCAAATCATGTAAGCTTACCCTCATTTAAACAAATTTTGGAAACTATGAGGCAGTAGTTGATATTTTGCTCTTTACATGATTGAAGTCAACCAAATATTTGAATTTTAGTGCTTTTATTTTGATAGATAGTGGGATTGTTTATTCTCTGTAAGTGGTTTTGTTTACAAATCTCATGGATCTCATTTTGAAGGATAAAGATTGGATTTGTCATTGTTTTATATGTATTTTATACACTTGCTTTGGAGGCTATGGTGAAATAATGCAAGGCAATACACATGGTCAATGACCATAGGAGCGATTTTAGAGCTGACCGGAGTCTTCAAGCAATGGCATTGTTATATTGTTCTGCATAATATTGACCCAAGAATATGTACACGACCAAAAGAATTAATGGAATCACGAGTCCTAAAAGCTCCATCAGTCTTCACTATACCAGAAAAACAAGTCGGCCTGAACAGATGACTGCAACAAAGCTCATACCAACCACACAGTGAACAGCAGTAGAGTGGTTGATTCAAACCAAGATGAATATGAAACCACAATCAAAACACCGCTAAAATGCTCAAATGTAAAGCCAACTGCTTTTTTACTGCACACTAACAATCCTGACAAAACCCACAATGACTATAATACACATATTATTGTGTAAGGAGATCGACAATCTGTGTGTTATTCAGTGCATTTACATGGACATTAATAACCTATTTATGATCGGGTTGTTGGAGTATCCCATTTGTGTTAAAGCATGTAAACATGTATTCTATTTATGAGAAACCTGAATATGCTGGCTGGAGTACTCCAAAAGAAAATAAGATGTATATGCAGATGATGAATAACCGATTTCTCTGTGCTTATGTAAACACCATATACCGAATAGGATCATATTCAGGATAAGCCTCATGAACAGGTTATTCATGCACATGTAACTTCACTCAGTGTGTAGCCTATAAATATCAAACAACTTTTACAAATACAAAAAAGATATGTTAGTTTAAATTTGCAATTTGTTACACATATTGTATATGTAGAATATATTGTAGCCCATATATTCTTATCGTTCTTCTTGCTAATGTATTCATTGTGTTGCTCATTGTTGCATCATACACATATGCTCTATTTCTATTACATACTAGTTTTATACATTGTATCATAGAATGAGGCACATAGTTTTATATTTTTACACACTTTACACACTCAACACATTATGCATATTTATAATTTTGACTATTTACATACTAGTGCTAATTGGTTTTTATTATTACTATATTTCTATTTTCTATATTTATATTCTTTGTGCTTGTACTTATTATTTCTACCATGTACAATTCTCTATGCTTGGCATCAGAGCGACTGTCAAGAACCACAGTTACCCCCAGGGATTTATAAAGTATTTCTGATTCTAATTATATTCACAAAAAGTAGTTTGCAAAAATTAAACAGATCTGCGAATACACAAAGAAATTCCACAAATGAAAATGAAAAAAATCAGTGCCTAAAATGCAACTCAGCGATCTTAGAATTGAGATTAACAAATGAAATCTAGATTTACAAATATCTGTTTGAAATATTAGAAAGATATTAGAAAGATATTCACAAAAGTTTTACATTTATTTGTAAAGTAAATGTTTTCACAGATTCCATATTTTATTTTTGGAATTTGTTTTTCTATTTGCAGCTGCATTTTAAATCTGGAAAATAGTTTTTGAGCTTCTTATGGAAGATGTTCTGTATATACAGATTACATATTTAATGTCAAACTGTTAACACAAATAATATTGAGACAAACCTATTTCCTTATACACACTTAAGAAATACAATGTTTTTCCATTTATATATAAACCGAATGTTTTCAGATTTGTTTTTTATTTTTGGAATTTGTTTGTGTATTTGCAGCTGCCCCTTATATTTACTTTTCTCTCATATTGTGAAAATCGTTTCACAGATCACACACTGACACACAGACTGTGGATCTGTACACACAAATAATACTGAGACAAATCTATCTCCCCATATACACATCACTGAAAAAAATAAACACACCATACAGACGGGATGAAAAGCAGCAATGCACCGTGCCTCAATAGCCAGATGAGATTTAGGAAATTAGGTCGTGGGATGGCCGGTCAACTACATGTTGTAGGGGGATTAACGGGGGCCAGCAGCTACACTGCCGAGCCATAACTGCAGTAACGTATACCACAAAAGGGGCCTTGTAGAGCTAAAGCTAACGGTAAACATGAGAATATTTGGGAAGAGTCGGCATGTAGCTATGGCAATTGACGTTGTAAACTACATCAAATATATAAAGTAAAAACTGCTGAGGCTGCAGTCGCATAAATATACATTTTATCGCAGTGCTAGCTGAGGTTAGCCGGCTAACACAGGGCCTCAGTGTTCGCGTTGGGAGGGGGACTGCGTTGATGTTTCATAATGTATTCTCAGCACCTTGCGGTAGCAATTAGCTTCTTGCTCTTCAGCCCTGTGAGGTGCTACGTTTTGAATCACACACAGACATCACGACTGGACGTTTTCGTCGATGTTGTTGCTCATGCATCGTCCGTGGGAGGCACAGGGCAACGCAGAAAAAAAAGATTTTATTAGGCGAACAAAACAAAATGGCGGTGCGGACAGGCCCGGTGCATATTAACGTTAATATAACCGGTTGTGTAGCATAGTTTTAACGAAGCCAACTTGTCAACACATAATCGTTATGTAAAGACACTGGCAATATGGGCAAAGCAGGGTTAATTGGCCTGAAAAACACTCATTTGTAGCGCTCACTAACGCTACTGTATCTTGAACTGACACTGTGTTAGCTATAGCTACACATCCTGCGCTAACGTCCATCCGCTAACACTAGTTGCGCACATTTAGCAAACAAACATTATCATATATTCCAACAACAACTTAAATTAGTAGTCAGTATTCTCAAAAAATGTATATATCTATGTTTACTCCCAAAAAACGACCATTTAATATGACTAGCTAACCACTTAGCCAAGCTATGCTAACAAGCAAGACCTAACATTAGCCAGAAAAAATAAGACTGCCCCTTCACAAAACATCCTCTCCGGTAAGCCAAGTAAGCCGTGTCCAAGGATATTAGTGCTCATTTCTGATCAATACAATTCAGCTATTTGTTGTTTTTGCATAAAACATGCAAAATATTCCGGCCACTGACCTGGTCTTGTCCCGACTTGTCTCGAGGTTGTATCGCAGAATGAGGTTAGCTATGCTATCGCGTAGCTTTCTAGCAAGTGACCCAGCTAGCTAAGCAACGTTATCCTGCTGCATAGTCAAACACATTAAGGTCTCTGCACCCAGTAACAGTGAGTTAGTACTGTATAGACAAAGAAGGTGTTCGGCTTACTTGCGCTCCTTTTCTTTTTTTTATTCCAAAAAAATAAATGAAAAGGGAGAAAATAAAATTGTAATACTGGACTCGATCCGTCTCCTAAAGAGCCGTCAACGGCTACTGAGTGATTCCGTGAGATGGAAGCCGTTTGGGACCTCTAACGTTACAGTAACGGCACAAAATGCGACTTTTATTTTTAAAAAACGCGTTGAAATAAACGTTAACATAATAATTCGTATTGTTTTACGCATTGACTGTGCATTTAAATAAGCGTAGAGTACCCTCGCTTGAGAATCTTGATTTATCCACTTTATTTCAGCTGTAATATTTACTGATAATTATGAGGAGTGAAGGTGAAAAATGCTTTGCAAACATTAGCTTTGTATTTGCAAAGAGAGAAAAAAAGGCTGCAGAGAAATGTGGCTCTGACTACAGAGCATTGCTGTACAAAACAAAGAAGGTTATCTCAGGTCACACATATTGTGCAATTTCCTATTTTGCACTGTTAGGAAGTAACTAGTTACAGCAATTGAATCACAAAATAAATGTAACTGTAATCAGTAATATCTAGTGAGAAAAATATGTAACGATATATATAACTTACTAATCAAAATGTTGGTTATAACAAAGGGTTTACATATGAAATAAATAAAAAAAATCCTATATATTGAATAAAACATTTTTTTCTGTTGATTTACATCATTTTGTCATGCAGCCATGCCTTCTTTTTAAATAAGTTTAGTCAGAAAAGCTTTAAAATAAATTTGAGCATTAAATTTATGCTTTTATGTTTTTAGGTCTTTTCAGCTGTGTTGTTCCTTTTAAAACAGCCGTTGTATTTTTCTGCATGATCTCATTTATAAAGTTATATGGATGTGCTGTTTAGATATGGAGAAAATCAAATATCACATTTTTTTTTTTTACCAAAAGTATTTGGTATCACTTTTCGCTGTAATAATTAGAGATTACCATTATGAGGGATGAAAATAAAAAGGTGCTTTGTAAACATTTACTTTGTATTTGGGCGAACAAAGACAAAATTAAGGCTGCAGAGAAATGTTTGTCTGAGCAGAGAGAGAGCAATGCTGTCTCAGACAAAGAGGGTTATCTCAGGTCACAAATGATGCAAGACAAGTGATGATTTTCTTTTCTTTGGTACCACTGTTGAAATTTCATGGTCTCTGTAAACATGAAAAAATATCGTAATGTTTTTTTTAGGTGTGTTCTTCTCACAGCATTGTGTTCTATGTATTTCTTGTTTTTTATTGGATTGTCTCTCCTTTTTTATTTTTTTAAGTAATTGTTTGTTTTGTTTGTGTAAGCCCTTTCGCTTCTTGACATCTTCTGACACATTTCTCATCTGGATTTATGCAGTTTTATGTGTGTGCAAGCATAATAATAATAATAATAATAATAATAATAATAACAACAATAATAATAATAATAATAATAATAATAATAATTATTATTATTAAACAAAGAGGGTCATTTCAGGTCACATATTGCACAATTTCCTTACTTGTTGATGAGCAACAACTCATGGTTTGCTTTTTTTAATATAACATTTAAAATGTAATGGTATCTCACAACATGAGCTATCCTAACTGGTTCTTTTTGCAGTTTCATTTTTCTCATTATAATAATTTTTCTGTTTTCAGATTGGGGATGGGGGAGTTGAAGCGGTTCCTCCAAAAACGTCTCCATAAACTCCACAATCAGATGAACACAAACAATGTCAGTTTTGAAGGGTCTATGGCGATAATAATGTGTACATTCAGGTCCTTTTTGCTGCATCACTTTCTGCCCAGGAGGGAAATTGTATGATTTCTTTACCTAAATCACAAATGTCTCTGCAAATCAGCTCAGCTTTGCCCATTATTGTTAGAAATCATTTATTTATTTTACAGATTGTACAGATCAATTAATGTCCTGCATCATAATAATGTAGCTCCATGCACAGTGCTGGTAATACAGGGCATAAATGGATACTTGATTTGGAAAAAAGAGAATCCAAATTTGTACAGTAGAGTGAATTTCAGGCTGATTACAAAACATCAGAATACATTTTGCACAAGTGCAAATTGCACAAGTACAAAAAAGGGTACTTTGGCTACATTATGTTCTCATCTCTTCACTCACACTCAAGCAAACACACACACTTATTTTTTTTACTCTATCTATATTGTTTTTCTAAACCCACTCAAACCCCATATATATCTATTCACATTATTTCACACAATTTCAGGTTTTATAAAGGCAGAGCCATTTTCAATCAGCAAGTATTCATGGCACACTCGCATTTCAGTAAAGGCATTAATTATAATTACAAGCACAGATCCAAATAAAAGAATTAAAGGTAGGCTACTTCAGCATTAAATTCTTTCATCCGAGCAAATAGGAATCATTTCACAACAGTGATTTACATACAGTGACTGTCAGTTTGTGAGGTGAATTAGTGATAGATGTCAGAGGTGTTTGAAATCTATATTGCATTAACACCATGTTCAAACTGCTAAAAGTCTTAAGCTTTCCTCTTTAAGGGAGACACAAGTGTGATATTTTTAGGACCTTATCAACATTTAATGTAAAACATGTTTGGAGACAACAGTTTTTGGAAATGGTCCAGTATTGAGGAAGCACTGAATCAAGCAGCAACAAAACTGGCTGCAATGTAACCACTAGGGGGTGACTGATCATCGCGAACTTATGTTCACAAAAAGTGCTTGTTTTTGTAATTGACGGACTCAGATTATTATTATAAATTTCTGACAATGTTACATTACGGATCCCCATAGATCCTTACTGTTTGATTAACAAACATTTATTTTATCTTCATTAAAAACATTTAATTCAAAGTTGACAAAAACAAAATAAAACTCAGAGAAGCCATCCTCTTAACCAACAATAACCAACTCCGGTTTGGTTGAAATAAACCCTTAATTCAGCCAGTTAGATATGGAAATATGTTCGCTCTATACACGCTAAAATAACTGTTTATTTATATGGAGTCTGGTCGGTTTAACAACTACGATTTTGGGGCTGGTTATGGTTAAACAAAAAAGATCTTACTTTTCAACATTGGGAAGCTTTTCATAATGTTGATAGACAAAGAATAAAAATTAGAGCCTGTCAGTGGCAAAAAAAACAACACCTTATAGCACATGTAAATTAACTGTGCAAAATGCCCAGAGTAGTTACATTGCAGCCTGTTTCGCCGCTGCCAGCTACAGAAGTCTCACTCAACACTGGACCAATTTTAGAAATTGCTGTTTCCATTCGTCACCTAGACACTAAAACATGAGAAAATAGGCTCCGCGTTGAAAAATAAGTAAGTTACCCTTTAAGTTGCTTAGAAACTGGTGTATTTGGTCTAAAAATATTCTTCTACATTTAATTGTCCCTTGCTTGGTCATATTTTAGTTCTGTCAAGGATATAAAATAAAAAATATTGTGGCTGTGCAAATGCTTTTAGCAACAAAAAAAACATACATAGATTTGGCAACATATCTGAACACAGAAAAATGGACACAAGAGTTCCTGTAACTTCATCAAATGTGGGAATTTAAGAGAAGAGAAAGGTCAGTAAAGACAAAATTGCATTTAAGATCATCACACACTGAGCACAAACCGTTTCCACGTTCATGGTGTTGTGCCTCCCATTTCCCCATAGTCCATATTATAGTGTGAAAAAGTGTTTCATTTTTTCCTGAGAAAGTCGTGGGAGTAAATAACAGCTTCCTGTTTCCCTTTCCTTCAAATGTTTAAATCTGGGAGATAAACACATGATGAAATTACAACAGCAGTCAGACTAACAGTTTTCCTACATTGTACTAGCTGATATTAATGACTTAATGCTCGTCTGCTTACCTGCGTCTCACATGCTCTACCGGCCGCCATACAGGTGGATCTTTGCGAACGAGACAGTTTCGACACTGTTTTTGTGGCCCTTCTCGTAGATTACGTAGATGTACTTCTGGTCCTCTGGAGAGCCACTGACCAGTGATGTGATGCTGGAGTAGCCGCTGGGCCCCGCCCAAATCTGCACTGCTTCTTTCTCCCAAGTTTTGCCATCATTCAACGACCAACGCAAGGTCATGTTGATTCCTGAGGGAGATGGGGCAAGAAGTTAGTATGGATAGCTGATGATGAAGGAAATCAGCAGCAGTGGTGGAAAGTAACTCAATACATTAACTCAACTTTGAAAATTCAAAGTCAAATTTTGAGAGACTTTACTTGTGTATTTATATTTTAAATGACTATGTACCCCACTATATTTCAGAGGCAAATATTTTACAAAATTCTACTCAAGTAATTTTATAGATATACCTACTTACCATATTAAGATTTAACATAAAACTTGAATTACTGCCTCATGGCTGCATGCCTCCACGAACCAGTGACGTTGCAGTTTACATCCATGTCTGTCCAGACTCATATGTTGCCATGACACTTGACAGTGCTTCAGATATGGATGTTGATGCAAATAAGCTAGATATTCTAAATCGTGGATACTTCACACACAACTTCAAACCGGCAGCACAAAGGATCTGTAATTTCAGCGCAGTTTTAAGATGGATTCCCAAAAATAGTGTCAATTCAGTATCTGGCCAAATGTCGGTTCTTTTATGTTATGGCGTTGAGTGATGGCCAGGAGTGTTTTTGCAGAACATTATAATGTCACAGTGAAGTTGACCTTTGTCATTTTGGGTATAAATTCATCAAAATTATCATTTTATCAATTTATTCTATTAGACATTTATGTGAAATTTTGTCATAATCAGCAAATTAATTCTTGAGCTTTGGCCACAGACACATTTTTTGAGGTCATAGTGACCTTTGATCACCAAAATCTAACCAAAATCTAATCAATTTATCCTTGAGCCCAAGTGGACATTTGTTCTAAATTTGAGGAAACTCTCTAAAGGCGTTTATTTGATATTGTATTCACAAAAATGAATCATATGCAAGGTCACAATGGCTCTTGACCACCAAATTTTAATGAGTACATTGTTAAGTCTAAGTGGACATTTGTGCCAAAATTGAAAAAAATGCCCTCAAGCTGTTCTTGAGATATTGCATTCAAGAAAATGAAACAGATGCAAGAGCACAGTGACCTTGACCTTTGACCACCGAAATCTAATCAGTCCAATGGTGAGTCTGTGTAAATGTTTGTGCCAAATTTGTAAAAGTTCTCTTAAGGTGTTCTTCATTGACAAGAAATATACATATGCAAAGTCACAGTGACCTTGACCTCTGACTCATTGCCACCAAATTCTAATCAGTTAATTCTTGCGGCCAACTGGACGTTTGTGCTGAATTTGAAGAAATTCCTTCAAGGTGTTTTTGAGATATTGCATTCACCAGAATAGGACGGACAAACAACCTGGAAACATACTGCCTCTTGGCCTCGGTTACTGCCAGGGCAAAGGCATAAAACACAATGTCAAGTTACGAAATATAAGCGTTGGTATAGATATAAGTACCCAACAGTATTAAAAAATAAGTAAAATTAACCACAACCAGCTGTGGCAAAACATTCTAAAGGAGGGGTATTTTTATCAAACAAATACTTTTGATAAATTTAGTACATTTTGCTTTTGACTATTTGAATGCAGCTTTTTTATTTTTAACAGAGTATTTTTCTACTTTTACTTCCACCACTGAATCAGTGACAGGACATTGGAAGGGAGAAGATGTGATGAGTCTTACTGCTGTGCTCATTGGAGGGGTTGGTGAAGAAGAGCACGCCGTCTTTCTGCAGAGCTCCAGCTGCGACTGCCGGATCCTTCAGCTCGTAGTCAAAGAACAGATCGTCTATCGGCAGCGACAATCCACCGTCATTGCTGCGGACCACAATGCGACACCGACAGTGGTAGTTGTTCTGGTTCCGCACGTTGATGACGATGCTGCCGTCCGTCATCTCAACCGGCTGCAGAGGAGCAAAGAGGGTTTAAACTTGATAATGTTGATAACACCTTGGTATCATTACAGTGAAGGCAATCACACAAAGGTTAAAGTGTAACTTAAATATTTTTAACCTGGAACCTATTAGTCCATGTTTTTGTGTCTTAGTGACTAATGAAGACAATAATCTTTTAATCTGGGCCACTACTGAGCGACGGGCTGCAGCTGACAGCTGGAGAAAAAGGCTGCAATGTAACCACTTGGGGCATTTGTGCACCATCAGTTTACCACCATGAAAAGTGTTTGTTTTTGCCAATGACAGACTCAGATTGTTATTATAAACCTCTGACAACATTATATAAAGGATCCATACAGAGTCCATCCTTTTTGTTAAAGAGTGAGATCCTTTTTGTTTAACCACAAACAGCCCCAAAATCACAGCAAACCCACCAGACTCCATTTGAATAAATAATAATTTTATCATAGTACAACACGCTTTAATTAGAGTCGAGAGAAACAAAATAAAACTCACATAAATGTCTCCAATATAAGATGGGGACATAATGGGTCATTTTGAAGGGGTCATCAGCAGGTAAAAGAAAGTCAGTTTTGCTCATAAGTCACAATGATGTTTATGCAGACTAATGATGAGCACATGACTGGATGAGTGGGACTCTGTGTGGAAAACTTCATAATTCTGAGATATTTTAATGCTTTTGGGCTGTTGTGAGAAACTGTAACCACCTTCTGATGTAATGAAGTCTCATCTTCAAGAGGGCAAAGGGACAAAAATGATATTATAGGATGCTAAAATGCCACATATAGCACCATTAACTCTACAGTGAGCTGTTACAGAAAATATGGTCATCATGGCGCGATTCACACACGTCAGCAAACATACTTGGCACTCGTCAGGGTCAAAGTCCTGTGCTTTCTTCTCCTGGTTGTAGGGGATGCTCTTCAGTGCGGCGCCGTTGTACCATTTCTGCCCGTGGTCGTCACTCAGGATGCAGAAGACTCCGTTTCCCATCAGCGTCCCATGACCACACACCACCAACCTCCCCTTAGCTGGTTCATAGCGCTTCTGTAATGCAAAGATACAAAAACATGTGAACTCAGCACACAATTAACAAAGATGTCAGCTCAATTTTAAAACCTAAACTACATGTAATTCTTGTTGAGTCCTGAATGGAAATCCAGGTGTTGCAGCAGTACGGGGACCGAAATAAAAAGCAGACAAATAGTACAAAATAAATCATTTAAAGTAATTAAATTAAAAATCAGAATAGAAATCAAAATGGAAACAACACAAAAGTAATTAAAATCAAAATAACAAGATAAGAGTGACGTACTGCCAGCAAGGTATAGTGTATGACACAGTGTACACAAGAATAATAAATAATATGATTAAGTAAATTATGTTTTTCTGTAGAAATATAATAGAAACAATATAGTATACAATATAATAAAACACTATATTAGCATATGATGTTATAATACAGTATAACATATTAACAAAATATATTATAGTATAATAATGTTTGGGATCTAAAATTAAAACAAAAGGTTGCTTCATGTGATCAACACTTAATATAATTAGTTAAAAGTAATGTGGCGTCTACAAAGACTACAATATCCCATGAAACAAATCATAATAATTATTCATAGTGCCCGATCTGCTGCAGTCGAACAGAAGGTTTAGTGTCCTAAAATCTGGCGGAAATCAGCAGAAACATAATAACTCATAATAGCCGTACAGATGCTCCACTCAGACTGTGGAGAGGGATAAGCAACTAATTTGCTCGATTACAAAAACCCTCCAATTATATAATGATTCTGTTGCTGCAAACACTTCACATGCACTGCTGTCAGTTCATAATGCGTTCAGTGTGCTCGTTTTAACAGGCCGAAAACAAAAAGCTTCAATTTATTTTTGAATATACATATATAACAGGTTTGTCAGTGATCTCAAACATTTTTTTTAACATTATGCATTATTTTTCTCCCCATATATTACCAATATATCTGCAATGGGTAAATATCAGACAAAAATGCATGACAAAAATAACAAAATTCAATAAAAAAAGGCTTAATTTAATAGTAAAAAAGGGTGCTCCATAAAATTATTATTAGTATTAGTGCTAGTAGTATTTGTCTTTGATATGCAAAGTCGCACAATGTATAGTTGTCTATTTTCTGTTATTTATTGTATTTTGTACATACTGTCTGTTTTTTTATTTAGTAGTCTTAATAATTCTTATTAAGGTTAACATATTATTAATTATTATTATTATTATTATTAGTATTAGTATTATTATTATTATTATCTTTATTTTTAATTATTATTATTAAGTGTTATTCTAACTGCATCTGTCCGTACCCAGTGAATATCAGAGTCCATCATGTCCCTGTTGGTTAGTTTTAACTTGTGACTGCTGTTCCTCTTTATGGATACAGGTCGGCTGAGTTTGGCACATTTGCCAAGTAGCGGTTTCAGAGTTTCAAGAGTTTACACAGTTTGCCAACCCTATTTACTTTGAGCTGTTATGCTTCCCAATTTTAAAGAAAAATATGTGGCAAGCTCGAAACTAGAAGTAAGACAGTTTTCACTTCTTTATTTTGACCAAATCATGTCGATCATTTGTGTTCATAAAGCTTCATGAAATTAAAAATGCGTTTGTTTATCAGGATCCAGTTCATGCCTTGAGGAAGGCATCTGACTGAAACCTTGCTAATAAAAAATATTTCTGCAGAGATACGAGTGTGCAGATTTCATACAGTTCAATAGTTTACAGCTCCAGCCAAGTCTGATACCATTTTTTTCTCTATTATTTAAAAATTGAATATTGCTGACAGAATATCATTGAAAGATCAATGGAATCCAAAACCACAGTTATATCTAATGCTTCCTAAAGCATAAAGGCATATGAAACAAGATATTTATGCCTGGTAGCACAAGATGATCACATTATTGCTGCAGGGAGGTTTTTGTGACTTCATGTTTCTTCAAACCCACAAAGATTTCTGCCTTTATAATCTCACTTTAACACCTTTAATCATCATGTACGTGATGTGAATGACTCATCTGACGGGATCTTATAATCACAGGACAAACAATGTCACATGCATGAAGCGTCACTGTAATAAAGCTTACATTTTATCTCACTTTACAGCTAGAAGACAGCTGCAGTCATCACATGATGCTGTCTCATTCTCTCTCACCTGGATGCCGAAGCCCGGCCCAGGAGCAAAGTTCTTCACTCCGAGCTGGACCGACAGGTTTCGGGGCTGGCTCCAGCTGAGGCCGTCGTCCCTGCTCTCCACCATCATGGTGCTGGACGGTTGGCAGTTGTAGAGGTGGAAGCAGACCGAGTAGACCAGAATCACTGAGCCCACCTCCTCGTCCACCACCACCGAGCCCAGGTTGAGGCCGTCCCGCTGCGTCCCATCATCGACTATGAAGGCGGTCGGGGACCAGGTGTTTCCTGGAGGGACGGAGCAGAAAACATTTCAGGCACAAATTCAGACTAATTTAATCTTTTACTCCTGATTTTATTCTAAAAAAAAAGACATTATTTTAGCTATTTTTGGATATTAAACTTTCCATTCATGGACCACAACTTGACAAAACTTAAAATTCTACATTTGTCTCTTTCTGTTTCTGCTTTTGAGCGTCAAGCTTTTTGTTTCAAAGCAATAAATGTGTATAAATTCAGAGAGTTTATCTTGTCAAGCAGTTGTACGTTTTGTCTCATAAAATGCAAAGATTCGAATGTGTGCACGATGTATAAAATCTTTTCTGTAATACCACTAAAATATTCCATTTGTTTGTGCGTCAGTTTGGAGAAATGTATTACAGGTGCAAAGATTAATCAATAAAGTGATCAAGTGTCAACTTTTAAATTATTCACCAAATAATTTGAAAACTGATTAATTGGTTTGACAATTTTTTCAAAGAAAGAAAAAGTTCTCTGATTCCACATTCTTAAATGCAAGAATGTATGTTTATTTACTCTTCTATGACCGTAAACTGAATTTCTTTGAGTTGTGGATGAAAAGGGACATTTAAGGTCATGATCTTAAAACTTTGTGAAAAAGTGATCAACTTTTTCTTTCTTTTTTTAGTTTTCTGACATCTTATAGACCAAACAACAAATAGATTAATCCAGAAAATAACTGACAGATTAATTGACAATGAAAATTAACGTTAGTTGTAGCTCAAAAAAGCATTAATGTAAATATTTGATGTTTTTATCTTTATGCTTTCATGTCTTGTTTTGAGGTTTTGTGAGTTTTCTACTCCTTTTTTTTCTGTTTAACCGTATCTTAAAGAGCTGAGATACAAACAAACATAAACTTTAACCTCACTGCGTGTCATCACGTATTTTGTAATAAGTACGGCTGAATATTGAACCGTTTGTTTTTCACAGCCCGAAACGCATCCATAAAGCAGAGAATCAACAACAAGTACTGAAACCTGGCATCAAGTTGTGCACAAATTCATTTTCTTCTTTGCTTATTTGAGACATTTTCCTTAAATCATGACCCAGTTATTCAAAATACTCCACACACCTTGTTATGAGCAATTTTCTTTCTACCGAACTACACCCTCCAACTGTATCACTGCGCAGAAGGAAGTGTGCATCGACTCATGGACGAGAGGCTCGTGCTCGTGACATTGTGAGATGTAAACATTAATGGCGTCCTCCTCGGCTGAAGTGTAACATTAACGAGCTCAGGTGAGCTCACAGTAGTTGCACACTTCCTTCTGCTCTGGTTATCAGGTGCAGTTCAGCATAGGGAAAATATACATGAAACTGCTCACAACAATGTCTTTGGCTTCTCTGCAGTAACCGAGTCGCGATTTCTGCAAAGAGACATCACTGTTGAGTTTTTCAAATGTATTTTTGGCGCCGACATCTCTACTCCAACACTGTGCAACTCACACCAAAACTATCTAGATTCATAAATAACACTACAGGTAAGAGGAAAAACTGATTTTTTTGATTTTGGGGTGAACTATCCCTTTAAAGTTTTTGACTGGCATTTCTTGTCCAATTCGTCTCTTTATGACACAAAAGAAACCGGAAAGCTCAGCGCGGTGAAGTGATAGTTAACTACTGTTTGGAGCATCCATGTGTGACTGTTTTAGGTGCGCCCACTCTGTTAGTGCGCACAGGCTGAGTGTGTTTTATACGTCTGACTGTTTCATGACCGTCTGGTGACGATTCTTGCCTTTGTCTGTGGACCTCCGCATTGCGATGAACTTTGCTCCTATGTCGGCGGCCGATGACTTTCTAGCCTCTGCGAAGGCCAGCAGGCTTCCTTTGGGGGTGAAGGTGAGGAGGGGGATCCTGTAGGTGTTCACCTGCCCCATGGCTCCGCTCACCCACAGCAGCTGCTCCTCATACAGCAGAGGGTCGATCTGGACGGCAGAGAAAGAAAGACGAGAAAATGAAGAGAGGCTGACTGACTGGGGGAAAGGGAAAGAGTTAAAATATCTGCTGGGAGAACCGGTCATATGAATTATCTGCAGGATGCATCAGGTGTCAGGTGACACAAGCAGGCGATGATCACGCTTTCATTTCAGGAAGCACTTGTTTTATTTGGTCTATTCCAAACTTCAAGGCTCTAAATCATTCTCACTATAAAACAGTGGTGGAATCAGTATTCCCACACATTTCCATGTACCGAATTTCAAAATTTCAATAGCTTTTCAAGGAGTACTTTATCATTTAAATTTCTAGTCTCTCATAACTGGTTATGGTTGGATGATTATTTTAACAATTACTATCATTACAAACAACAAAATTCTTTGATTTTTCAAACACTTTAAATGATTTTAACTAATTCCATGACTTTTTAAGGCCTGGAATATTAGAAAATCCATGACTTTTTCAGGTTTTCCATGACTGTCTGAACCTTTTGGAATGTGACTAATTACATATAACCTATCATTAGGTTATATGTAATTAGTTATTATTATTAGGTTATTGTATTAGTACACAATTGTGTTTTGATGAAAGAAGATTTTGTGATACTTGTACTTTGAGTATTTTAATTTATACTTCTACTCTACTACATTTTAGAGGCACTTTGTTTGACAGCTATAGCTACCAGTTTTCAGATCAAGATTTTACAAACAAAGCATGATCAGTAGTACATAACACATTTAAGATTTAACTACCTTTGAAAAAGATTTTTTAAATCCCATAATTTATTCATCATTCATCTGTTTATATTTGAATTGTGTACTTATTGACTGTTTTACGTTGTTTTTTTTGTAAATCCCTTTTAAACTGTTTAAAGATGGATTTCATTAGTAAATTCTTTTTATATTTTCTTTTTCATTTACCATTAAAACGTCAAATAGTCAAATACTTTGTATTTTAGTCTATTTATTACATAAAACTTTGAAAACAAATGTATGAGTGCCTATTTTAACTGTACAACTAAATGCTTTATAACTATTTCCATGAAACTTGAACACCCAAAAAAAAAATATATATATATATATAACAATTAAAATTAGTACTACCTTAACCAGCTTTAACTTTTGAGTACTTTTTACAGTCATAAATAATAATGGCTCAGTTATATTATTATACTCACACCTACTTTGTATACTTTGAGTATATTGTACTGATAACACTTTTTTACTTTTGTTTAAGTGAAATTTTGATTTTTTAGTGACACTATTTCTAAATGACATAAGTAATTCTTCCACCACTTACTATAAAAAGTACACAGGCTTGACGAAACAACAGAAACATATTGGCGCCTCAAAATCCATTTTATCACTGAAATTAAGTTCACTTAACGCCTTTCACAGCTTTAACATGTACCCGCAGTAATGATACTGCACAGGGTTGTAGCGTATTTCTTTGATATGTTGTTGACTGTACCTGATCAGGGCTGAAAGTATAAACACCGGCAGAAAACACAGCGGACACAAGTAACGAGAGAGCAGCGAGCCGGCCTCCTGTCTCCATGTTTCAGTCACGTCCTGACGCCGCTGTCTTTATTCCGACAAAGAAACCGCGATAAAGTTACTTTTGAGACGATAAGTTCAGGAATAAATACACAAAATATCAAGAAACAGGCAGAGTTATAAGCCGGAAATGCTCCCCTCTGCTCATTCGGCGTCTATCTACGTCATGTGACCAAGGCGGGCGGTCACATGACTAGCGTCACTCACCAAAATAAAACAAGGAAACTATAAAAACTACAATTTAAAAATGTTTTGTTTGAAGTAGAAGTAATGCAAATAAAAAATATAAACGTTAAATTTATATAAAGTTTTTTAATAAAATAAAAGAATGATTTCGAACACAATTGGTATTTGTTTCTATTAAATAATATTTATTTTGTGAAAAAATACTGTATATATTTTATTTTTTTCTTTACTTTCCTTGTGCATATTTCCATTAAAAGTTATGCATTTTGTTATTTCTATGACTGATTATCACTGTTAACAAAAATATTTATATACACATTTTTTTCATAGTGATTCACAGTGTTTGAACAAATCTATATATGTTTGTGGAACTCATTTTTACCAGATGAATAGCATTTTAACAAAAATATTTTAACAAAAGAAAAGTTATTCAAAGTCTTATGTACAATTGTAATTCATTTATTATTTACTTGTGATTTATTTTGTATTTTTATGATTATCTTTTTAATAGTTATGCTCAGTTGTATTGGACATTTTTTATTTTTTTTATTTATTTTTTGACACAAAAATGTACCTTATGCAGTCAATGAATTAGGTTTAAATGTTTGCTTTTACATTTCTAATAAAATATATATGTGTATATATATATATATATATATATACACACACACACATCAACTACTTATTTGTTTTTACTGTTGTTTATCATCTTTCAAGACACCGCTGTTAGTCTTACTTTTTCCTCATTTCATCATGGTTGTTATCACAATGTGTCATTAATTTCAGCTGATTTATGCATTTAATTTTCTGGTTATGCTCAAAAGAGCACAACAACAACATGTACCCACATGGGGGCAGAATTTCTCTAAAACAACACACATACCACCTTCAGTATTACAGCATTAAGTCATGCATAGCACACAATATTATAGTGCAGTTTAACACTTTAAAATTCCTTAAATTGTCAGACCAATTTAATTTTAATTAATAATCAACTTAAAATGTGTGTTTATAATCATGGTAACAGTGCATAACACTTAAAAAATCCTTTTAAAAAATGTGAAAAAGGTCTGTTTTATTAGGAATCAAGTTAAAAATGTATTAAATAATCTGGTAATTAAAAATAATTATGACGGTTGTTTTTTAGGTTGATAATGTGTTACGATAAAGTGTTATGTACTTAATTACCATATTTATAAACACGTTTTTAGTTAATTATTCACAAATTGTCCATATTATTTAAAAGGAATTTTAAAGTTCTAACCATGCAGTAAGTCACTTTAATTGAAGAAATGCCTTTGTTAAAATACATTTAAAATCAACTCAAAATTGTTTAAAATGTAAAGTATAATTTCAGTGAAATTAAATACAGCAGGTTGACACAAAAAGAGTTTCACATTTAAGCAAAAGTAGTTTATTTCAATTTTATTTGTAGACTTGAATCCAAAATTTGCAAGAGAAACGTGTTTGAATTAGTATTTCTTGTGTGACCCTCCACTGATCCTCAACTATCCTTGGACTTTATGAGTTAATGTGTGACAGTTCCAGTAAATCAGGCTTTGGCTCCTCTCCATAATTACCAGTGAAAGACTTTAGTCTATGTCACAACATCACAGTGGCAAAGGTCCTGCCTTAAAAATTAAACTTGAATAAGCTTTCATTTCATTTAATCATCCTCTGCATGTACAACAACGTCTGTTCACCTCCTTACTGAGAACCACAAACCACATTCCTGTAGTCATGAGGCCGAGCTGATCTGAGTCACGCTGAGAGAGAGAGAGAAAGAAACTCTGCTGAGACTCATCTGAGTGTGAAAGTTGCATACGCCACAGTCTGTGTGTGTGCAATAATATGTACGTTGTTGCTCTTGAGGGATTTACTATGTGGACTAAAAAGGGAATACTATCATTAAAGTCTTGTTGACGTGATGGACTTTAATCTTAAATGCAGGTAAGATTTGCTTGATCATTTGATATATGGCGTTAGTTCCTTTTAAGCTGGTTTTGGTTTCAAGACTTCTGAAATGAATCATGGGTAGCCACAGAAAAGCTCTTTGAATGGTTATTTATACACAACAAAATGTGACATGGCTACCTCTTTTGGTATATTCTTGTGTCCAATGAGAGCTTTTAATTGCATAATGATATTATGTAGATATATTACTGTTATTATGGCATCCCTGCTCTGTGTGTATAAATATAACTGAGCCTTTCTGCAAGAATTGCTCAATAACAGTGTTACAGGGGACATTTTTTTAAATACTTTTAACACTTCAAATACAATTTCCTGATTAAACTCACATACTTTTACTTAGTAACATCAGGACTTTTACTTGTAATTGAGTACTTTTACAGTGTGGTATTAGTACTTTAACTGAAGTATAAGATCTGAAAACATGTAGCACTGCTCAAAAGGTCAACATATTAACTACTACAAATGCAAAGTTACTAGGTTGAGCAGCATGCAGCATAACACATATGGGTGTAAAAACAAGATGCAAATTTAAGATAAGAGATTGCAAGTTGAGTTTTTGCAAATAAGCTCAAGACATCGTTGTTGTTTCCTCTATTTAGTGGTGAAACACTGCTACCTTATGTTTGCACGTGTGAAAAACATGTTTTTTCTACTCAGGTGCAATGTAAACAGACATTGATAAATTTGCCTATAGACGTATAACTTTATTTACATGCATGGAAATGAAATTTAGAGTGTAGTTAAAGGCGGAGGGAAATGTGCAAAAAAAGAGGTTAGACTGAGGGGGGAAGGTGATATCACAACTGCGGTGTTGAGTTTTCACACTCAAGTGCTAAAATGTGGCGCGAGTATGTGATAGACAGAGAACCAGAGAGCGCCAGCTTGGACTATAAGTAGCATTTCTTTAGTTTCATCACAAGACTAAACTTCTTATCCTCTGTTAACAGACTGAGCCACACTGTCATGATAAAACATGACGTTCAGGACGTTTTACTCTAAAGAAAGCACAGATATCAGCAACTTTGAAGGCTCATAAAAATGCAAATTCACTTAAATCTACTCCTCTGAACTGAATCTATCCAATAAGAGTGTCATGGCCTCTTAATGTTCTGCCTCTGCCAGCAGATAACACCGTCACCATGTCACTGTTGCAGTAAAGGCCGTCAGAGCTGAAAGCAGAAGTGAGCTGGTTTACTTCAGGTTTTGAGACTTTCTGCTGGTCCGTAAATAAACTGTGAACATGTTTGTCAGAGATAACGGCCGTGGTTTATGTGAAGGGCTTTTTTAGGAAGAGATAACTCCTCTGGCATGGCTGTTGTGCTTCTTTAAGCATGACATGCAACATATCTGTTAGGACAGTTTGTGCCCACATATCAGAGCTCAAGAACCCTTCACTGTTACCATTTTAATGGTTTTTAATGAAATTAGTAAAATCATTCTTATGAATATAACATTATAAGGTAATGTTACAGTTAGCCTACAATATTTTTTTCATATAATGGAATAAGTGTCTTTAAGTTGCTTTGGTTCAGTTTTCACTCCAAACAGTTATTTCATGAAAAAGCAATGTTAATTCACTGCTTTTAGCCAATGCTAACTATTTAAATTGTCATCCCTTAGACTACTTTGTGCCAACTAATCCAACTATTACTTTAGCTAACATTTAGCAAAAAGTAGTAAAAGATAGTAATAGTCTGCCAACTATTTCAACTGTGACGTTTTAGCTATTTCAACAGTTTATGCATTAGCCAATCATTTTTGTGGCCCTATCTGTTACTTTTAACAATTTCAACATTTTATCCGTTACTTTTAGCTGACTGTTTCAACTGTTTTGTGACTTTTTAGCTATTTCAGCTACTTATCTGTTACTTTTAGCTAACTATGTCAACTTTTTACTTTTAGCTAATGTTAGCTCTTTCAGCTATCTATCCGTCACTTTTTAAATCCGCTACTTTTAGCTATTTCAACTGTTAATCTGATATTTTATCTGTTTTTTAGCCTAATTTTAACGTTTTCATCTGTTTACTCTTAGCTAACTAACGCTATGTTAACACAACCTGATATTGTTACTTTTAGCTGACTATTTCATCTGTTTTGACTTTTTAGTTATATCAACTATTTATCTGTTACTTTTAGTTAACTGTCAACCTTTTATTTGTACTCTTAGCTGTTTAGCCATCACTTTTTAAATTGTTTTTCTGTTACTTTTAGCTAACTATTTCAACCGTTAATCTGATATTAAGAGCTTTTAGCAATAGTGCTTATTATCAGTATTTCATGTGTTTAACCTACTTTTAGCTAAATATTTACTGTTAAACCATTACTTTTGGCTAATTGTTTTATCATGACTAACTTTTATCTTGGGCTTACTTTTTCAACTGCCTTTGTTTAACAATTTAAACCATTTATCATTACTTTCGGCTAACTATTTAAACCTCTCTGCTCGCTTGCTAACGTTAGCTTTTGTCACACACTCTCAACTCTCAGGTTGATGGATAACTTTTATTGATAGCAGATTAACTACTTAATTACCTGAGCCTCCTACGGCCCGAGGTGCACCTGTGGTTGGGAATAACTGTGCCAGGAAACGCCTCCAGGTCAATTAATCCCTCTACTTTATTTGTCATGTTCGGCTATCTAAGTTCCTCCAAATTCTTACACAACGACATTGCTACTGAATAATCAGTCAGCTGCATATCAGTCATAGACGCATGAATAGGCTACTGCTTTCGAAATGTTGTAGATTTCTCACATAAACAGGCTTTTGGATTTGGTTGCAGTCCTTTCATTAGAGACTCCATTGTTTTTAACCATTTAACACCTGGATCGAATCAATTCTGTTGTAACGCATTTAGATGCCTTAAAACTACAGAAATTGTTTTATTACTTGTCCTGCAAATTGGAAACAGAAAAACGTAAAAGGTGATGATTTTCATTTTTTGAATGAATGAATAAATAAATAAATTAGTGGGGAAATTATTAGATATGATCAAAAAACTAGGGAAAATGTCTACATGACTATAATTCTTTTATATTTAGTTTGGTTTTTAGGGGTTTTTTTTCCCTTGTTTGGGGTAATTTGCTTGTAGCTTTAAAAAAAAAATTATTGCTCATTTTGGGGATATTTCTTGTTAAGTTGCTCATTGCCTTCCTCCCATCTTTTTGGAGAAAAACAGCCAATACGCTTAGGCTTCAAAGGGTTAATGTTAACGCCCAGTGTGTGACTGCTGACACAGAAAACCACCACATCCTCTTTTTATATGACTCGAAATAAAAGTTTCAGGGATGTTTGGACAAAGGTTTTAGGATCTTCAGGAGCTATAAGGAACTTTTTAAATTTCAGTATTTCAGAAATTCCTGAAAACAAATTGGGAAATGTGCTTAGTCAGCATATGTTCAAATGTTCTGCTTTGAGTTAAATGTCAGATTAACTAACGCTTTGTGTCGTCTTTAGGATGTGGTTACCTCTGAGATGATGGAGGATAAGAACGGAGTTTGTCACACGATGGAGGAGAGTGATGTGGACGTGCAGATCAGAGAAACCAAAGCTCAGCCGCAGCAGGCCAACAACAACCGACCTAAATGGTCAAATGGTGACCAGCTGTTTTTTTTTATTAGTTTTTATTTGGTAAACTGTACTGCAAAAACAACTATACATTACTCACAGTCATATAATATAGTTAATATTAGATAGTATATTCCATTTGTGCCAAAATGCTGTTATTGTATAATGTTTTTGTGCATTTAAAGGATACAGCTGGAGTAAAGTACTCCTTTTTAAGCTTATGGATCCACTATCTTATATTTTATTGGTGTTTTACGTGGCATGATATTGTTTTTTCCCCCCTTGTGCTAATGCAAAACATATAACAGTTCACAATTAATAGTAAATGTTTTGCACAAATGGCATAAATTGCAGGTAAGATCACTGGCTCTCTCTGGCTTTCACTTTCACCCTGAGTAAATCCTGAAATTGTTTTCGAACCAAAAGTAAAGCACCAGTCAAAATCCCATTCACAGTACTGCTTGCTATCGTTACAGCTGTGATGCCTCATAACCCAGTGCGTGTTTCAGAAACTAGTTTTTTTCAGTTTGTGTCGCTAAAGTATGACAAATCACTGTTAGATTACCACATGACCGACCCTACTGTGTACTGCACCAATACTTCTACAGCATAAAAGAGGCCTTATCAACATGTTATGTACCATAACATCAGCTTTAGAAAGGAGGCAATCATGTTATTTCAGTCTGTCTGGCAGAACCATATATAAACTGTGTATCAGCTCTGTTCCAGCTCTTCTTTGAGGTTATATATCAGATGTTTTGGGTATCATTTTATGCACATTACCCCCCTAAAAAGCCAAATTTGGGGTCGCCATAAGAATTTAAAGTAAAGTTAAGTAGGTTTGAGCTATGTTTGTGTGCACAGCATGAGTTTGTACTGACAGGCCAAGGTTAGGTCAGTGAGATTTGAGGGGTTATTTATATTTGACTGCCCTGATTTTGTGGTTTTTGTGTGTGTTTGACAGAACAGCCACTTTCCGCTGCTGACATGCAGTGTACTACAGTTTTCCTTTTATTTTCCTTTTCACATTTGATACCTCTATTTGAGTTTAAATTCAACCATTGTTTTGTAAATATTTACTTTGTGTTGTTTCCTGTTATTTTTATATTTTGTGTAATATATGTGTCTTTTTTGTGATTTTAAGTGTAAAGCAGTTTGTAACGTTGGTATTGATAAGTGCTATATTAGTAAACTGTATAATCATTTTTTATAATTTTTTAATTCTTCTTCTTCTTATTATTATTATTATTAATATCATTAGTAGTAGTAGTAGTAGTAATAGTAATAATATATGTAATGATGATGATGAAATTTGTGTATTACGATTAATAATTACGATTATTTCTTGATCGCTCTCAGGTCAGTGTGTTGTGGCGATGCCGAGCAGTTCGACGCTAAACCCGAGCTTTGGTCTCTCTCTGTGCCGCGCCAAACTGGAGAATGATGGCTTTCAGGTCAGCAGACACACACAAACACACAAACACACACACACACACACACACACACACACACACACGCACACAGACATACACACACACACAACCTTCTGTGGCACTGCAAAGTTCAGATATCTTTACTTAAATCTGTGTTTAATTCATTTATTTTAATCTGCCTTTAATTCATGTTGTTACTTAATGTTTTTTAGATTCCAGTCGCAGACCTGGAGGCTCCTCTGAAGACTGTCCTGGACGTTCCTGCAGTCAGGAGATACATGGTTTTCAACTCAGCCATCTTCCACTTCATACTGGCACCGGTATTTCATCCAGCTTTCTGTCCAAACTTTTTACTCTGATCATATCCCTCTCTGCTCCTTAATCTGCAGTTTTAACTTTCATCACTTTGCTATCATTTCTTCCTCAAGCTTTTATACTTTTTATGTTTTGCCTCAAATGAGCTGTAATTTAGTTTGGATACTTGCAAAAGAGGAAAAAACAAAAAACAAAAGCAGAGGAGGTCAAAATATCTGGCCTTGTATTTTCGATTTGAGTCATTCCAGAAAAATGCAGCTATTCCCATAACGGCTTGTTTATATGGACTCTTCCTGTCTGATAAATACCGACATTCTTTCATGCCTCCAGCTGTAATGCAAGCTGCCTGGTCAAATATTAAAGTCTGAAATGTAGGGCATCATTGGGGCTTATTTTCTCAGACTTTAGTTGACATTATATTGTTTTCAGATGTTGGGTAACTCTCCACACAATCAGTTAACTGATCTTGATATGTAAAATATGTGGAGTGCCCCTTTAAGACCATTCATAGGATCTTTTAGGACTCTTAGGACCTTTTATTTGTGACTTTTACACCAAAATCTTCAAAAATGCAGATTTTTTCCCCCCAATACTTACAATTATAATGCCTGTGTAATGCAGATATAGTACAATTTACAGTGTATTTGCATTTCTTTTCTTTCCTCTGCTTTTGTTTTTTTTCCTCATTCTTTTTGTTAAAAGAAAAAGCAAATATATAATACTTCCATATCCACAAGTACTCTCCTACTTACACATATACATATGTACACTTAAGTATTTACATACTCACGTATATCTGTTCGAAACTGCTTAATTTCTAATGTCAAAGATGCCATAAGTAAGAATCTTATTCAGTATCACATGCAAAAGTGTACAGCTGTTAGCTGTGAACAGCTTCTGCCTCCTGTAGAAACTGAGGATTGTTTTAATTTAATGGAAAACTTTACCCAAGAAGTGACCATTTGCAAATCAGTTAGTCACGCCATGTTACTTTGAATTAGTGAGGAAAACTTAGTTTTTCTCGCATGCCTTCACAGTAAACGGTAAACATATTGATTACACAACTCAAGCACTGTGAGTGAAACTTTAAAGTCAGACTTAAATACTGAATACTGAGTGAAATGCAAGTGTTGGGGAAGTACTGAGTTTACAACTGTATAAATGAGACTTGGATTATACTGCATGAGTTGTGTAAGAGCATTTAAAGGGATGTTTTTGTGGATATGACTCATAACTATGCACTGTGGCAAGGAACGCCTTAGGAAGTCCTTTCTTCCAACGGCAAAAAAATTTTTTAATTCCTCACACATAACTAGGCTAATTTTCACGAGAAAGAAGCACTTATGATGCACTTTGTCCTGAATCTTCTGAGAATCTTTTTTTACTGCTGAGTTTTTCTGCTGTTGACCCTTTGCCCTCTGAGTTTTATTTTTATTCTTAGGTTTCAGTCCTTGTTTTCTAGGCTTGTGTTTTTTAATCTGTTTTTTTCAGTTGTTCTATCATTAGCTTTCATTCAAAATATCTTAAATAGTTGTTCCTTAAGCTGTCCTCAATGATAACACTAAGAGAATTCCAAGGTTTAATTTGTGACCACATTGATTGTGACTGTCATTGTTTTTAGATTTTTTTTTTTATATGTATATTGTCAAAAGCCTTGTATTTTTCTGTATTGATAATTGTTTTGAGTTGAATGTTGTGTGTGCCTCGGCACCATTGAAAATGAGGGTTCACCCTCGTGTTTTCCGAGGCTTTAAATGAAAGAAAAATGAATGAAAAATGAATGAAATATTATTAACCTCCTCTCTCTCCCTCCACCAGGTGCTGTATGTGGTGGTGTGGTGCGCTGTGTTCTCTACCCTCCACCTCTACATCACCGTCACTGACTACTGGGTCCTCTGCCTCTCTGTCAGCCTGGTCTCCATCTTCCTCACCACCGTCGTCATCTGCATCCTCCACTACAGTAACAAGGAGGTAAGGAGGGATCTGTTAAAATAAAATTAGTTTTCAGTAATACTGACATGTTTGTTTTAATGATCTCTTACCTGAATTTCGATTCACCCGAAGAGGAATCCTTTACACTTTTTTTGTGTTTGTTTCTTTGTCTGTTTCTGTGTCAGATCAACATGAACTTGGACGTTCGGTTAATCCAAGTGAATGAGAGGATGGTGAAACACAAGCTGCTTGTGGCCGTGGTTGACTGGGTGCAGTCCTGCACCGGAAATATGCAGGTTGTTCTCATATAATGCACTAAAACTGTGAGAATAGCAAGTTCATTATATGCCAGATGTTTTATAAGTTCTTTGTGCAACACATGCATCCACTTCTACTCTTGTTCAGCTGATAAACAGCTGTTAGTGTGTCTCATTTCTTAGTTTCATCTTTTTGTGTTGCTTTCTTGTTTTGGAAACAACATGTCAAGGAGAACAACACAAATATGAAAAAGAAAGATTACTGAAAGATCTTTGTGACACTTAGAGGAATGCAACAAGGACAGAAGAATCATACGACAAAACGGTTTCATTATTGATGCAACAAGATGACAATTAAAACATTTCAGCAGCCAAAACAACAAAACATGACAAAGCAAATACACACCAGTCACCTTCTTAGTCTAAAAAATATCAAAGTCAATATACCATTCTTGCTGGCTGCACTGTACTTCAAAGGTTTATCTAAAATGTATTCATATATTTGATATCATAGCTGTGCACTCAAAGGGCCTCCAACAGGAAAACTCTGCAACTCTAAGGGTTTGCTCACAACAAACAGCACACAATTCATTTTCAAGATTTGTCCAGAAGGAATCTAGGGAGAAAAGTCTATTTTACTTGCAATTTGACATAAAACTAACAAAATATATATGCAAATTAAAAACTGATTTACAGAAAAAGGAAAATTTGGAGGTCAGTATGAAAAGGAAAGGAATAAAAACATGCAGAGTGCGTCTCCACTGATCATGTAGGAGTAAAGACCTTCAGATGATCAAAAAAAATGTTTTAACTTTCCAAACTTTAAAATTTGGACAGTGATTTAATGGTCTGGAATCAGGCTGGTTCATCAGTAATAAACAACAAATTCAAACAACAAATAGTTTTGTGTTGGCAGTCACTAATGCTTTTGTATTCGTCTCTCTGCAGCTGTACTTTGTGTACTGGGACATGTCCCGCTGTCTGAGGGCACTGACTGAAACTTTAGAGGAGCACAGCTTTGTGGCACATGACACCCAGGTGAGTGAGTCGAGTACATCTGTCCCTCTGTTTGTTCTCCTGCTGCTTTATTGATTCTTTCCTGTGCTCCTATGTTAGTCCTCCCTCAAAAATCAATGGAAACATAATTCCAGCTAATGTTGAAAGGGTATTCTATATCTAAATCTTCTGGAAAACAGAAATTTAGTCCTCGAAGTGTGGCATCACATTTCATTACTGCAGCGTTTGCAGTGTGAGGGAAGTTTAAAGGGATCAATGTCATACTTTCACCAGAACAAAATAAAGAGGAAAATGTCGCATCTGGTTCTCGTGGTCGAGGACACGGCTGCAGACCCAGAGGTCGGAGAGTCAGATGTGGAGCAGGATGAAGAGAGACCTCTGCTGAGGAATGAGAACACAGGCAGTACCGCCTCCAGCCAGCGGGAGGGCGCCAAAATCACCACCAACTACAGCCTTGTCCCTGATGCATCGTTACCTGCTCAGGTAAAGAGACATGACGTCTGTGTTCCCACACTGAGGGAATGTATATTAGAGCCTGAGTGATATATAAACTGCATTGCTTTCGTACAGATGCATCCTAATTATCAGTATACATCTGCACAAAAATATATTGCAGCATACAAACTTTATCAATTCATCTTTTTAAAATGATCATTTGTATATCAGTTACCAGCCAATCACATGAAAAAATGATGGCACTGTGTTTTCGCTGCAAACTAAAGATTTGAGAGTGTGATTTATGTGTCAGCAACACGGTGGTTAACATGTAGTTAGGTTTAGGCACATAAACCGTTTGGTTACTTTTAGGAAAAGATCTCTATCTACGGTGATAGGTTTCTACAAAAAACCATGAAAAACTCTATGACTGTAGCCTAAAAAGCAGCTGGATATACACTGACAGGTCGCTGCAAAACCCTCATGATAGAAGCCTAATAAGTCAGTGGAAAAACAGACAGGTCACTACAAAACCGGCATGATTGTAGCCTAAAAAGCTGCTGGAAAAACACAGATGGTTTGCTACAAAACACCTCTGACTGGAGTCTAGAAAGCCGCTGGAAAAAACACACACAAGTCACTCAAAAGCCTTATGACAGGAGCCTAAAAAGTCACTGGAATAACAGACAGATCGCTTCAAAACATCCATGATTGTAGCCTAAAAAGTGGTTGGAAACATAGTGATGACTTACAACAAAACACCCATGATTAGAGCCTAAAGGGTCAATGGAAAAACTGACAGTTCACTACAAAACACACATGATTATAGACTAAAAAGCATATGGAAAAACTTAGACAAGTTGCAACAAAACACTCACAATTGTAGTCCAAAAAGCTGTATGAAACATAGTGATGACTTGCTACAAAACACCCATGATTTGAGCCTAAAAAGTCACTGGAAAAACAGATAGGTCAGTACATAACATGCATGATTATAGTCTAAAATGCATATGGCAAAACACAGACCGCTTGCTACAAAACACCCATGACTGGAGGCCAGAAAGCTTTCAGAAATATAGCAATGACTTGCTACAAAACACTCATGATTGATTGTAGCCTCAAAAGTCGCCACAAAATACTCCCATTGGAGTCCAAAAAGCTGGTGGAAACATATCAATGACTTGCTAAAATACAACCAGCTTTACTGTTTGTTGATCTCAAACATCAGTATGAAGCTGGTTTGTCCTGATATGATGATTGTAAGAAAAGGTGGGAGATAAGAGAGTGTCATTCAGGAAATACTTACCAAAACTCCTCTACATGTGAGTGCTTGAAGTTTGTTCTTTTGCACATTTAGTTAGATAGTTTCATCACCACCACCAGTCTCCGCCTTTTCTCTTCATTCTTGAAAGCAGGTTTCTACAACTTCTCAGTGTTCTTGTACCTGTTTGCAGGCCAAAGCCTACCAGCTTCTGATGACCTACAGTGCAGCTTATGTGAAGCTGCTGGTTACTGACAGGCTGTCGGGATCGTCACACCACCACCTACGCTCCCGGAGGAATCACTGCACCACCGCCCCTCTCTGCCTCTGCCAGTACATCAAAAAGAAGATTCTCCTATAGCAGACTTCTGCTTTGCGCCTGTGCTCCTGAACAGACAAACTGATGTGTTCCAGTATTTTCTTTGGATCAAACATGGATTATAATACTTGTTTAAGGACTTTTTGATCAAATGAAGGACCTGTTTGGAGCTTCATTCATTTTTTTCAGTTTTTAAGTCTCCAGCCCTGCAGCTCCTGTATACCTGTCCTCATGCCAGCTCTGTGTTTGCTCCACACGGATCCTCGTCTGTTTGGTCCCAACTATGTCTGCCAAACACTGTCTGATCCAGCTGCTGTAAAACAATATTTGCACTCTTGTACACATGACAATCACGGCCTTCCTTACTGCTGTTTAAATTATTTGCACAGTAATAAATGTAGATTCTTGTTATTTTCTTTGCAGTAGATTCTGCAGTATTTGTCTTCGTGGTGGAACAGAAGATGGAAAGTTATTGAGTATATTTTCTCAAGTTCTGTACTTTGCTACAGTGTTAAAGTAAACTTTGAGTATTTTCACTTTATGCTACAGTATGGCTCCACTCCATTACATTTCAGAGGGAAATATTGTACTTGTGCATGTACTTGTTGCAACTTCTACTGTCTCGATAATATTCCAAGAAGCATGGAGATGGATGTTCAAAACATTATCAGGTTTATTTCTGCTGCAGCCACTGCACTAGCCGTCATTATTTCCAATCAAAGGTGACGTAGGCATGTCATGCGAGTGATAATGGGAAGGCAAGCCCCTTATATGTGGGAGCTGCTGTGTGGGCAAAACTGGGAGGTGATAGTCCACAACTTGAGCACCACAACCCAAGTGCTCTCTAGTTCCATTATATTGGAGAGAATGTAAACATCTCGACAGCTGGAGGCGACTATGGCTCAGGAGTAATACGTGTCCTTCATTGATGGGAAGGTCAGTGGCTTGATCCCTGGTTCCTCCAATCAACATGTTGAAGTGTCCTTGGGCAAGATGTTGAACCCCAAATTGCTCCTGATGCTGCGTCATCGGGGTGTTAGTGTGTGTGAATGGCTACTGAGTAGTATGGGGCACCGGGCACAGTGTGCTTTGAGTGGTCGAAAAGACTAGAAAAGCACTATACAAGTGCAGCCCCTCAAACAATCTAGACTAATTAGTAGCTCTACAGGTAAAAGGCAAAATTAGTACTGTCCCCTTAAATTACACCGCTGGAGTTTGAATGCAGGACTTGTAATAGACTATTTTTACATTGTTTGATTGGTAGTTTTACTTAGCAGCCTACGTCTTGCACCACTGCTTGGAGGATTGACAAATGATGTGTAGACAGAGACAAAGAAAGCATGAAGGGGAAGGGAGAGGTTCTTCTTGATGCAGCTGTGTAATGATGCTGAAAGCAGGTTAACATGAATCACTGGATTTAGTTTCCTGGATATATCACCTCAAATGTCAGCAGCAACAGAACAGGACACAGT
The DNA here is from genome assembly GCF_026936395.1 of Plectropomus leopardus. Classification (NCBI taxonomy): domain Eukaryota; kingdom Metazoa; phylum Chordata; class Actinopteri; order Perciformes; family Serranidae; genus Plectropomus; species Plectropomus leopardus. The sequence continues at coordinate 24,078,912 of NC_142192.1, forward strand.
GTGTTTGTCTTTCTCACACCTTTGGTTTTATGTGTGTAGGTGGAGTAGTTATCCGTGTGTGCAGGGTACTGTGTTTCTCACATATTACCAGCGATTACCCATCAGTCTTGGCGCTGCGGCTGAGATGACAGCCCAGCGAGAGAGCTGCAGGATGACACAAACACACACAGCGAGACAGCCGGCATAGCTGACCCGAGGGATGCTGGGATTGTGTGATGGAGGAGAGAGGCGTGCAGCGTGAGGCCAAGTTAAATGATCTCAGAGACGCTGGCTGTCCTCAGGAGGCTAAACGGCCATCTGTGATCCTGCGCACACACTGGCTCCACTCCCACCTTTAGTTCCTCCCTCAAACCTCTTTTCCATCAGCCTGAATGTTTGGGTCCATACTTTACCTTTTTTACAGATGTGACTTAAAACAGATAAAACAAGAACAAGGTCGCTCACAGTGATGAAATTAACCCTTTGCAACCTAAGCAAATTTGTTTGATTTCTTTCAAAAACATGGGGAGAAAGTAAAACTTAACATGTGGCCCAAAAGCTAGAAAGAAATCAGTAAAAGGTTAAACAAAAACTACCTGAAAATAAGCAAAAAGAAAAAAAACTTAACTAAAACACAAGAGATGATGAGAAAAAGTGCAGAAAATTTTAAAAAATATATGTTTTTTTCCCCTGAAATATAATGATTATGGATGTAGTTTTCTGGACATTTTCCCTAGGTTTTCTGTTTTTGGGGTTGATTTTCTAGCAATTCTGCCTCCTTTTTAAAAACTAGAAAAAAGTAGTTTTCAGGTCAGAGAGACATCACTGCTTTTCGACTGGTCATAGTACCACAAAAAGGTTTTTTTTTTTTTTTTTTTTTTCTTTTACTAAGAGATCGCTGTGTTTCCAGCTGGAAATAATGTCAACAAAACCATATATTTTAAGACTACGTGTGATCTTTTTCGTCATCCTAACCAAGTAGTTTGTGTGGCTTAACATAACCACACATTAATCACAGTGTTGTTGAAATATGAAGTTTCAGCATATTGGCTACATGAGGTAATAATGTAATGTATCAGTGGTTTTCAAAAAAAGTACAATGCCAACATTTATTCTTGCGATTGAGTTGTTTCCTCACACGTTCGCCTTATCACTGTAAAAGATGATGACACTGTATGTGAATGCTGTTTGTACGAAATTTCATCGCAATCCATCTGATATGTGAGATATTTTAGTCAGGACCAAATTGATGGTCCGAGCATCAATTTATGATGCAATAAAGCAAAACAAACAAAAACAATGACTGCCACCATAATGTGCAATATAAAGTGAAAACATGAGCAGCTGTAAAACACAATGTGATTAAACAGAAGATAGTGAGTGATACTATAGTTCATGTTCTGACAGAGGGAGGAAAAACAGAGACGGAGAGGGAGAAAACCGGGGCAGCTATAAATAGCACCTGATGAGGGGAGAGAGGAAAAGCCACAGAGACACAGAGAGGATGGAGAGACAACGAGAGGATGGAGAGACAAAACAAACCTGAAGAATGAGACACCGCCTTCACCAACATATCGTTCACAACCCAAAAATGAATCTTTTATTCATTACTCAAACAACTGAAGTCAGAAACAACCATGTGCAACACAGCCATGAACATAATTATAATAATAAACCCCAAGAGAACCACATGTACACAGGTAATTTTTGGCTCTTTGAAACAAGCAACCCCGTCGCATTTACAAGCTCAAAAAACAAAACGAACAAATGAAAATGAAGAATACATCTCCCAGCTGTGTGGTAAACAGCTAGCACATACGAGTCCCATCAGAGAGCACACGGGGAGATGAAGCCTAGCGCTGTACAAACTAGATAGTGACTCTATTCAGTAGACACACACTCACTGCCAGAGCCCTCTGTACAATAATAATACTAAACAATACTGTGCTTCATTTACTCTTTTAACACTGAAATATCACTAAGTCAATCCTATAAGGGCCTGTATTTATCAAACGGCTAAAAGCTACTTTATTAGCTGACGGTAAAAATTTGGGGTTAAAAAATCCTTCATTTTTATTCCTATTTACTAAATAAACAGTTTGACATTTTGGGAGGCTTATTCATACTTTCTTGCCATGAGATAAATGAGAAGATCAATACTAATATGATAAATATTAAGTAACAGCTACAAGCTAGTTAGCTTAGGTCCAAGGGGAAATAGCTAGTTTGACTTTATCCAAAAGTAATAAAATAAATTCACTTACTAGCACATTTAAGGGTCATTAATTATGTTATATCTCTTTTTTTAAAGATACATGAAAAGACTTAAGTGTAGAAACAACAGTTTAAAGGTGACAGAGACAGGCTAGCTGTGGCTAAACTAAGCTAACGTCTCCTGGCTGTAGCTTCGTATGTAGCGCACAGACATGAGATTGGTATACTATCGAACATTTCATGTAACTCTCGGATAGAAAGCAAATTAGTGTATTTCCCAAACTGTCAAACTATTGCTTTTAGAATAAAAGCTATTTATCAAAATTCTTATTACTTAAAATGCACTTAAATTTAAGAGACTTAAGTAGGTTAAGAAACAGAGTTGGTGACACACCTTCAGAGACATGTTTTGGATTGACTGTACTGAATATCATTGTTTATAATGAATAATATGTTATCTGAATCTGTAAGAGTAATTTCGTTTTTATTTAATCACCAATGTTTCAGCAGAAATACTCATCATTGAGTAAAATGTAAAAAGATAATGAGCAAAAGAGTGCTGCTGGGATGGTGTTTTTAGGCCGATGTAGATGTTAACGTTGCCATGGTTCCCTTGATCAAAAGCCTATGGGAATTTCCATTTCATTTTGGATTACAGCAGAAAATAAGTTTTTGTTTAACAACCATGTGTAATAGGATACTTGCACTTTGTGTTTTCAGCAAGACAATCTTCAGAAATGAACACCACTTTATAATGAAAAGATAACGTTAGGCTGTAAACGAACTACATCAGAGTTTCATGACTTGATGTCGCAACCACAACAAAGTCACGTTCTCCGTGATGACGCTCTGTAGTCTCATTTAGCCACTTGTTATCAACCACAGACCTTATTTCAGGCATCTAACCAAAAACACATAAAAACAACCACCAGCACTGACTTAATCATGAGGGTACCAGAGGTGCTGAAATGCTAATTTATTTTTTCATGTTTTAGGACTAATTACTGCAACTTGAATGGCCAAAACTCACCAAAGTTACAAGTTATGTTAAAGATACAAAATTGCTTTGCCACCAGAAGTGAATGTTTTATTTGTCCCTTAGCTCACGCTGAATGGAAATAAGCAGGAGCCGAATATTAAGCAAGGTTAATTACACTCGTATGTGACACTTAAACAAACCAGTCTTATTACAAGCGACCAATTTGCATAAACTCGTGTCTGCCCTATCACACCAGTCGCTTGTGGCTGCAGCTTGCTTAACTGTCTTGATGTGAGCACTGTTCGAATTTTTAAGTTTGGCAAGCTTTGCCTACTTGGTCCGCATAGCAGGTATCCCTGCAAGCTTTTTTGCAGCAAATATGGGAGTGGTCGGTATAGTGGAGCTGGCACCGTAAGAATAATTGATTGAAATGTATGGATTGTTTTTTAAATAATAAACTAAAAAAATAAGGCCATTGTTGGCTAAATCCTTGTCCCTAATTTGACTTTTGTAAAACTTGCTTCACTACTAAGTTCTTTTTAGGAGGATTATTAAGAATAGTTTTTAGAAGTTTGATAAATACATGCCTTGATGTACTTAATATTATACATTAGTGATAATCAAATGCAATGCAGATGCCAATAATAATATTAATAAGAACAATAATAATATATAAACTACAGAATAAACTGTATTTATACTGTCTCTATTTGTGTTCATTGTCAACAAACATACTTTTTAATATCTCTGTATATTTCTTTTAAAAATAGCATCATCATAGGAACCAACAGAGGAAAAAGGGGAAATATTAATAGGTCCAATAACTCATGTGGACAGGATAAAGACAAACAGAGAGAGGAAAGAGACCGGAGGAAAGATTTCATAGAGCGGAAAGTGCTACAATACAGTATAGGCATTAATATTTTCTCTCTCTCTCCTATAAGAAACATTCATTTTCAGTTCCTCCTGTAACACCTCACATAACAGTTCATACAGTAACGTTAAAATACGGCCATGTTGGCTCTTACGAACAACAGCACACCTGCTGCTACATTATGAAGACCATATTAATGTGTCGAACCCCGACTGATTGTGTTACAACAGTGAAACGACGTTATAGGAGCTCACAGCTGCACGTCTAGCCTCGACGAATGGAAACAAACTGAGGATGACATGCAGGGTTATGTTGCCTCATAAGTTGCACTAAAATTTCACACACGGTGTCTGAGAGATTAAATAGCTAAGAGATGTGCAACACAAAATAGGCCGATAACACTTCTAAAATACTTGCGAAAAAACAATATTGATTCAAATACTTATCATCTAAATTGTCTCCTTTTCTTGTTTTGTTTGGAAAATACTGTACCACACACTTCTAGACCAACAGCCAGGAGACAAGCTATTATTGCACTAGACGCCCATTAGCTTAAAATTTATATTTATCATGCACTATAAGAACTATGAAGCAGCTGCGTCGTCTTGTCCGGTTACTACAAAGTGCATTAGATATCAAATTTAAGCCAATTTGAAAGTGTCAGATAGCTGCGACAAACTAGTTTAAATTATAGCAGACAAATCAATGCATGGGTAGATATTGAATAAATTAATAAATAACATTTTTAAATAAATGAACAAACATATAATTCAAAAGTTATGTATCATCTCATCTGGCAAAAATGTCCATTTAAACCAATCTTAAATAAATACTGTTTGGTTACATTAGACACTGTCAGTCCAGTCTCCATTTGGTGTGTTAAATGAGTATTGATCACCGCCTCTAACACTTTCAATCAGTTTGACAGTCTCTTATCGGAGTGTGTCAGCAATAATACTACTCTGTAAATCAACACTTTTTTTGTTTTTAAAGAGTAAAACGTGTACTTGTAAGACTAAAATGTGCATTTAACTATCCTAAAATAACTCTGCATGGGCCCATTTAGTAGATGTTAGAATATTTAAAACTGAAACACACAGCGGTGACCTATCCGCTCATCTAACAACATCATCTGTATGAATTAATCAGCGTCAAATGAATTGTTAATACAGGGAGCTTTGTGTCCCTCTTGCAGCTCATATCTGAGTGTAAATATTAAGCGGCTGCTGTGCTAACAGCAACAACATGCCTCATTTGACAGCTGCTGGTATTTGGCGTTTGAACATCAGCTGTGATTGGTTGTTTCTGGTGTGTGTTTGATGCAGCAGGTTATGTGTGTGTGTGTGTGTGTGTGTGTGTGTGTGTGTGTGTGTGTGTGTGTGTGTCTGTGGCTGTACTCAGAGGGCCAGCAATGCAGCAGCAAATCTCAGAGCTCCTATTTCCTCCAAAACGATTGAGAGTATTTAGCTAGCTAATATATGCCATGATTTCCCCTTTGTTTGACGCTGCGTGGAGTTACGGCTCCCAGTCGTCGTCGTGGTGCTGCGATGCGATGATGACGACCACGGTGAGGATGGTGCACAGCACAATGGAGGCGATGCCGACAGCCAGGCTGATGAAGGAGAAGTTGCGTGCCTCGCGGGAGGCTATTTCCGCCGTCACCATGTCCCCTCTGGCTATCGCCGTGCGCACCTAAGTGATGCAGCAGGGAGGAGATGGGTGTGTGGGAGAGAGGAGAAATTAGAAAACGTGTTATGTAACGAGAATGCACGAGTGGGAGCAGTCTAAAACACCATGAATGGATCGATTTCACTGCAGCACAGCCTGAATGTGCAGAGAGAGGCCACTCCACACAGCGTTAACACACCATAACAACATATACAGCTCAGACCGGTGGGTCCATGCCTTGTCAGCTCAACTTAACTCAAAGCCAGCTGAGCAGCCCCAGAGGAAAAAATCCATTCTATCCCGTTGCACCGACAATGGTGCAGTTACGTAATGTGGTCTGTTGTGTGCATGTTGGTCAGCGCGGGCTGCCATTACAGAGGCAAACAACGGGCGTCATGAGTTACGAGAGCCACCAGACTGAGCCTTTACATGTCTAACATCACGCTCAACTTAACCTTTGTGTTAAGAAGCATCAGTAAATGGCGTGTAAAAGAGCAAACTGTGCCTTTTAATGCGGAGTCATATAGATGAAAGTGTGGACTGTAGGTGTAATGGTGGAGCACTGACCCAAAATAAACTCTCTTTAAATATCTTATGTAAATCCAGACGTCTGCCACAGCAGTTTTATTCTGCTAGGAACGGCTGTGGCTCAGAGGTAGAGCGGGTTGTCCACTGATTGGAAAAGTGGCGGTTCGATCCCAAGCTCCTTGGGCAAGATACTGAACCCCAAACTGCTCCCAATGGCTGTTCTATTGGTGTGTGAATGCGTGTAACTGGTTACGGACAAGCAGTATAATCAGTTTGTAAATGGGACATGTAGTGTAAAAGTGCTTTGAGTGGTCTGAAGACTAGAAAAGAAAATTTACCATTTCTGCCCATTTTTGCTGATTCTGCACAATTTAAAAGTAAAATTACTGAAAAAAACATAGTGTGAAAGTGGAAATAAACATATTTTTAGCTTTAACTTATGATTATGAAGTAAATGATTGCACAATGTAATGGCTTTAGAATAATGACAACACAGTGGAAGTGCCACAGCCATTACGCAACCAAATCAGGAAGAGGAACAACAGTTTTGTTTTCCCCGGTAGCTATCGGTAGCTGCTCCCAAATACCAAAGAGTATCATTGTAGGTCCTGTCTGGTTATTATCCTCAGTAGCAGAAATGGCAGATGGTGAAACAAGTGAAGTAACTGTGGAAACTCTACTTGGCAAAAGAAAACGAGCCCCGCTGCTATAGGCCCAAAATATAGGGAAATAGTGTCCTTTTTACTCCACCACTATTATTATTATTTACTTATTTACAAATTAAGATTTTTTTTTCACACAGACCAAAAATATTTAAGTGCAACTGAAACAATTAGTCAATTATTTAGAAAATTAAGTAATTTGTCATGCAATGTTTTTTTTTTTAATTCATGGTTCCAGATCTCATATATATTGTTTGCATCTTCCTCAAAATCACATTTGCACCTGCTCTTATATAGTGTTTAGGAGGCATTACCTCTGCTAATAGTGGGATTCATCATTGAGCACACCTGGTCAGAGCAGATTTGGGTGGTTAAGAGCATTTGGCGCTTCCGGAGTTGACTTCTATTTTCTCTCACCAGGAAATTAAGAGAAAATTTTCGAGAAATTGAAGAGAATGTTGCTGCATGAATCCTAATGTCCGAAATGCAGTCTGATTATTTAATTTATATTGACTTTTTGAAAAACATAGCTGCATCCATGGACAGACCAAGGAAGAGAAAGTCTTGGCCTGGATACCTACTGGCTTCACTGGATCTTAAAAAATATTGGAAGAGGCCTATTATCATCAGAGAGTTGACTGGTTCCGAAATTGATGCTCAGCAGGTATAATGTTTACCACATTTATCATCTCAGTTCAGCATGTTAGCATTCTAATATTTAATAATTTAGGATATGATTTTGTGTACCAAATTGTATAGAAACTCATCCTAAATTTGTCCAGACATTTCACTAATACACACGAATGTCTACCTCAGGGTGGCACTTCAGGAAAAATCAGAGGATCACCAAATTCAGTAGGATTCATCTCACACCGTGAATGCCTGCACAAGATTTCATAGCAATCCATCACATAGTTACAGTTATTTCAGTCTGAAAGTGGTGTACCGAACGACACTGCCATCCCCAGAGCCAGAGAGGTTTTTCCAAAAAACTAAATGTGACTAAAGTGTGATTTATAGCATCTCATAGTGTCGTTCCAACGGGGAGGTACATTTCTAAATATAAAACGAGGGATTTAATGACTTTAGGGCGCATTTACATAACAAAGTCTCTCTGGCGAGGGCGACATTATGTTAATAAAGATCAGAGATCAAAAGACATAATAGAGTGTTATTTAACCTGCACTGCTTTGATGATCGCGATGATGCCTGTTGGCCAGAAGCAGCAGACGGTTGTGAGCACGGCGATGGGCAGGTAGTCGTGTGGCGGTCGGCGGTCCATTAGGGTGATGCTTGGTGGCATTTGCATGGGATGAATCTGGCCCGGTGGCATTCCTGGGTGGCCTCCGGGGGCCGGCATGTAGGGTTGACCCTGAACAGACAGACAGAGAGTAAGTACCTGCAGCTTACAAAGCACTTTCCACTCAAAACTCAGGAACAAGGTGAGACAGTCAGAGAAAAGGACAGCTGCATGAGTCACTGTTGCATGTATTTTAAAGTCGTGCACGTCTGAGCTTTATCAGCAGCGTGGCAGGAAATAACTGATTAAATTGTAAGATTGCAGCGAGCCTGCAAGATGCTACAGATTTTTCTGCACACACAAAAAGATATGCACATGATAAATTATATACTGCTGGGGATTTTAAATATTTATTTTCATTAGAAGAGCCTGGTGAAGTGGAGAAAATTAAACCCAGCTCTTGTTTTTTAATTCAGTGCACTTAGTGATTGTGAGACTTGTGGCGGCATGAAAGCACTTTCAGTTGTTGGATGAGTCACATTTTAGGGTCTAATTTCACCACTTTCATTTTACTTCCGGGGATAGCTTGAATGGTTTTATCTACTGTGTAAACATGTTCAGTTGTATTTCAAAAATACTGTACAAAATGAATGGATAAATTAAGGTTACAAAGGACCTTGAGCACTGGTTCACATCCTGTTTTTCTACCACTGCCAGCTCACATTCCTTTGTCTGAGGCTGCATATGAACTGTCAGCCAAAGACTGATGTTTTCCATCTCAAATTATCTCATTTTTTTATTGTTGTTTTGTGATGTTATGCCTTTAATAGATAGCCAACAGCAGAGAGATAACAAGAGATGATGACAGAGAGAGATGACATGCAACAAAGGATGTGAAACAGGGACAGTGTGGTTTTTGGTTCAGTGCTTTAACCAAGATGGCACCGAGGCAACCAAAATGTTGTTAGTTTTTAGAGATCTCTAACAGGTAAAACTCCAGTATCTTTTTTTTTTTTGCAGATTATTTTTGCTGCTATTGCCTTTATTGATCGGACAGCTGACAAATTGACAGGAACAGTGGGAGAGAGCGGGGGGGATGGCATGCAGCACAGGGCCTAAGGTTTGGATTGAGCCAGGTCTGCTGGAAGGGTACACTCTACCAAGTGAGCTAGAGGTCGCCATTTCACACACAAAAAAACTGAAACACAAACATTTTTAAAAGTAAAAAATATATATTGTGGGATTTTTTTTTTTTTTTTGGCTTAATTTGCGATCTTACTATCCCAAACCACTGATCTTGAGGACTTGAGCAGATAATTTCTTCTTACTAAGAATTATAAAAGTGATTTACGTCATTTTACTTTTTAGTCTTGTGTATGAATAAGGGCCAGGGATAAGGACAAAAAATGGTAGATTATCTTTTATTTTGCATTTCCACCAAATAATGATGCAGAAAAGACTCAAATTGAGGCATAAAAATTCACCAGAATGCAGGAAGTGAAGTGTTTGATTCTTAAAATTTTCTGGAAGAGGACCTCCAACCCCTTGTTTAACCCCATGAGAGCTGCCGGGCCACTGGCAATCTGACATTTCTGTCTTTAACAGGCTGCATTGGGCTGAGTATTAAAGGTAGAGTGATGATACTTTTATCTAGGGATGTCCCGAATACCATTTTCTAGGCTACAGAGCTTCGCCATTAATTAACAGCAAATAATCGGAGCTTCGGTCGGCAGGAGGATAGACACCTTGCGCCCCAGAGTTACACTGAAAGGTGAGTGAGGCCGTGCGCTTCACGGATAAGGGAGGTGAGGGAGATCCAGACCCCCGACAGTTTCCTCCGACTGCTTGTCAGCAGTTGTGATAACTTATAGTTTGTAAAGTTTAGAAAGTTATCAGTTGGCCTGCAATAACCTGTGTTCAGTGTTCTAAATTAGTCTGTTAAATTTCATTGTGCGTCTGAAATGATAAGTGTTTAACTGATACATTTAACTAGTAAACAATGAAGCTTTTCCATCACCGAACTTCATCTGAAAATCAACACTTAAACTCAACACGACCAGCTGAGATAACAGAAGACTCTCTCTATTTTCCCTACAATTAGTGCCAAATTACAAACTTATTTCCGAGAAACCTCTAAGAAAATTATGAGGAAACTAATGGACCTTTAAAATAAAGTACGTAGGATGGAAAACAGAGAAACATTACTTGCGATATGAGGTGGAAGGAAAAACACATTATATTGAACAGAGACTAATTCTGCCGCAGCCTGATGTCAGACCTGTGAAATCTTTAAAAACACTCTGCTTGTCTCTGACTCACCGACGCCATGGGGTAGACAGGTACGTAAGCCGTGCAGGGCTGCAGTTGAAGCGGGTAGCCCGGGGCGAGGTATCCTACAGGTGGGTGAGGCATGGTGCCCCCGGGGGCCTGGGTCTGGACCGTGTAGCCCTGCGGCGGGGCCCCCTGCGGTCCCATCGGGCCGCAGTGAAACTGGGTTTCTTGGAGATATCCCTCTGATCCCGGAGGAGGAGGCGGAGGAGGGTAGTTGGGTTGGGTGCCCGGTGCAGGCTGCATGTTGGGGTGTTGGGGCACGTTTGGATCTTGCGGGCCGGGGAGGTACGGTGGAGGCTGCATGGTCTGACGACCAGAGTCATCGAGACCTGAGAGGAGAAGAAGAAGAGGGAGGATAAGAACAAAGCAGGTAGGAGAGGAATCATAAATAGAAAAAGCAGAGGACGAACAATAAAAGAAACAGATATAAGAGTGAGGGCATGTTATCTAACTCACTGCTACACGTTTGTCCGCGTGTTGAATATAATATGTTTTATCTCGCTGTAGAGGAGGGAGAGAAATAATTACACAGACCACAGCTCCTCAGCACAACTTCAAACAGCCTCCGCAAAGAAAGGAAACCTGTGCGGTCTGTGTGCTAATGATGACAGTGATTGACATTTTCACCTCCACAGAAAAAAAATGTCTTTCTCTCTCCTCCTCGCTTCAAAAACGCAGTTTATTAGCGGTTAAAGATGTGGCATTTCCGAGACGGATAACTTCATCTGATGGTCCGTCTGAAGCTTCTTTTCATGCTCACACCTCTGCTCCCTCTGTGTTTGTTTAACATTGAACATGACTGACGGGGGGTGTCGTGCGTTCACAGCAGGGAAGTGGCCGAGGTAATCCAGTTTGACAGCGACATGAGGAGGGAGGAGGACGGGAAGATGGAGATGGATGGGGGTGAGGACGGAGGAGTAAAGATTTGATGGGACGGAGAAAGGAGAGCAGGAGGCAGCCGGAGAGAGAGCGGAGCAGCTGAGTGATGAGGGATGACGACTTGTGCTCGGGGACCGGCTTTACATAACAGTCCCCGACTCTGTCACAAGCAGGAAGTGGACCAGAAACAGACAGGAGGGGAAAGGAGCGAGCGCGAGGGAGGGGACACCTTTAAAAGGGCATGATGTGACGTGACGGGCAGCTTGGCAAACATGAGAGACAAAAACACATGTTGGTGTTTCTCCTTTTAAAGGCCGAAATCTGTCAAGATATCATGATGTCAAGACTAAATATAGGAAAGAAGCAAAGGAGTGGTTGTTACACGAGACAGTAAAAAATCCAGAATATTGGCTTTGAAAGAAGACCTCAGCTCCCTAAATGACCATTTGTGTATTAATTACTAACCCCTTTTTATGTTAAATTTTGGTTTAACCCTTAAAGACCTAGAGCAATTTTGTTTCTAACACATTTGAGCAGTCAGCATCCAGTGCCATACAGCACCGGATTCAGAAGAACCTCAAGTTTCTGTCCGGCTCATTTTGAGTCAGAATTTTACACTTGCATTGTCTGATAATGATTTTTTTTTTTCTAATTTAATTTTAGAAAGTTGTTAGATGTTTTGGACTTCAAAATGAATTCTCGCCGTCCCTCAGCAAGTTACAGCCATATACTACAAGGTTATCCTAGGCGCTTTTCAGTGAAAAACAGGTGTTTTTCAATATTTCATTTACGGACCATGTAACTGTAAAAGAAAAGTTCAGAGAGTAATTAGAAAGGCTATTTAAAAAATGTTTTTCTCACATACCTCCACGGGGAACAAAGAATTCGCAAATGAAGAAAATTCTTGATGAATCAGAATTCAGTCAATGACAGCAAAACTATACCAAGGGGTCGTACACATGCCTTGTTTTTTTGGCCTCTCAAATCCATTATTTCTAATGTAGACTCGCTGAAGGCGAGGTCAAAAGCATGAGCAATGGCATTTCAAAGTGCAAGGGTTCCCCAGTAGGCTTGGTTGGTATAATATTTTATACTTTCCTGAAATTTCACCAGGGAATACAGTATATTGTGGTATTGGTGCACTGTAAAACTTGATTTTACATCAAGAAATCTGGGAAAAATGAAGTAGTAAATATATAGTAAATATAACTCTTAGACTCTTAGACTTAATATATGTTTAAATTATATCTAAATGTTAATTTTACTAAAAATTTTGTCATATTTTCTTAATTTTGTGACGTTGAAACTATAAAATGACAAGTTTAATTGAAGAACTTTTTCCAAATTTTAGCAACTTCAGTAAACCCAGTTTACTGTGCTCTGTATCTGTTTTCTGCTGGTTGCAAAGTAGTCGTATTTGTATTTTCTTAAACATGTTAACAAAACAGAACTGGCAGATCTCCTTAATTCATTATTTGCAAAATCCTCTTTGTGATGATCAAGTTCAGTCAGACTAACTTGGTTTACAGAAGCTGGTAACACTAAGAAAAAACAAAGTAATGTCACTTGTCATTTTTAAGTTGCAACAACAAAATTAAGTTAATATAGTTACATTGTAAGTAAATGTAACACTGAGATATAAAGTAAACATGAAAGAAGATTAATAGTAATATTAATAGTTACATTTTCTTACATTTTTCAAGGCAATCAGTTTCCAAGATTATTTTTAAGTGAGATCAACTTGTCTTAAGTCATTGAATGTGTGAATCAAGTCTGGCTCGAGTCCACAGTAGGTACTTCACACCTTTTAGGTATTGACCATAGCTGGAAATTAGTACTGGTGTCTTTTCATGGAGACATGTTATGTCCCCCGTGTGAGAGTTTCTCTGGAAACTAGCATCAGCCACCAGTTAAATGCTGGTAAAATATGCAAGTAGCTGCTACATTCACTCACCAGCAGCCAAAAAAACAATGGTAACCTGTCAGCCACAGTGGCAGGTGGACAAAATTGCTAATTTTCAACTCTGGTATCGACACAAATAACCAAGCACCGAGTAGTATAAAAACTTCTATCAAATCTGTGTTTGATCCTTTATGCACCTGAGGGTCTGATCCTGAACCATCCTGACCTCCCAAAATTTTTCTGGTGCTTTTCTCTCCACAGCCACCAGCCAACAGGTGTTGTGTCTAAGTATGTTCCCCAATTAAATAGTGTTTTCCCGGTAATGCATAGTGAGTGTTAGGTTTGTGAGGGGCTATATATTTCAAATCATATAGCCTAAAATGTAGCATATAACATAACATATGTAATATGAATATTTCAGAAAATAAAGGAAAATAAATATCTAAAAAATAAATAGAGAATAGATACATACAAGATAAAAATAATTTAAGATAGAATTATGTGAGTGCTTCAGTTAGTTTTTCTTTCTGTGTCATGTCATTTCTGGCCTATCCCACACGGGATTACAAGACACCATTACAATATCCAAAACATGTCTCATCTTCCAGTTTTAGATATCAGCAAAAAGCAAAAGTGGGTATACAAAATAAATTAAGTTACAGTAGAATATATGATCAATATCCTTGCAAAAAATAAATTACACAGTGATAAATAATTTTTAAAAAATTACAAATCTACAGGCTTTCTTGATGTTGAGATTGTTTTCTCATCTCCTGCTTTCTCCAGATAATAAACTAGTCTAAATGTTATAATACATATATCATCGCCTTAATCTTTATGCACCATCTATATATCATACTAAATCGTTATCTGTTTTTACATTACTTAAAATTTTGCGCTGTTTCACATAAAAAGGGGTAGTAAAACAAAATCAGACTCGTTTTCTAGTCTATATCAGCCAAACAGCACTGGGGGATACATACCAACAGGAAAACTCAACACAACAACACAGGCTAACGGTCAGCCCAACGTCTGCTCGGCGTGTCCGACACTGAGCCGTTAAACGGTCCCAAACATCTCATACCGACACTGAAACGGCTCCACTCTGTCGTTAAACCCGTGATTAACCGCTGGGTAACGTTAGCGGTGTTGTGCTAACAGTTAGCCCCGTCACTGTGTGCAAAGCCGGGCGCCATCTTTCTCTCTCACACAACCCAAACAGACTGTGGTGAGGAATTAAACATGATTAAAGGCATTTTACTAATAATAAAGATGTAGAAATGTCATAAAAAATGTGTTCGTAATAACCTTTTAAAGATAGCCATACCTGTTTACAGTGACCGTGTGGTGACATGACGTCCTAGTGCTTGTATTTCCGGTTTTCTATCTCACCAACTGTTTTCATCTGGTAGTGCAGGTGTAAATTAACCCTTTAAAAACCTGAGTTAAATGGCCTCCTTTCTTTCAAAAACATGGGAGGAGCAGTTTAACAAATGGCCTAAACATTGGCAAAATAGCAAAATAGTAAAAAAACAAACAAACAAACAAACAAAATAAAGAACCAAAAACAAAAAAATAAAAAATAAGGAAAGAGACCCAAGCAAGGGCTATAAATATTGTATATATAGCATACCGGTATATATTTTCGTTGTCCTTTTTCCTTTTTCTGTGTCCCTCTGGACAATTTCCATTCCTTTTTTGTGGCTAATATCTAATAATCCCCTCTCATCCTATTTTCAGATCATTTCCTTGGTAGACCTGGGATGAGCTGTACCTTAAGAAAAACTGTCCTGTGTTCGTCTTCTTTTAAATTATTATTTATTTATTTATTTCAGATCATGTCACCCTTTACTATTTTTTCCAGTTTGCAGGACATTTCCTGCCAAGTTGCTCACTTTGTTTTCCATGTTTTTGAAAGATATAAAACCCGTTTGTTTGTTTTAGAGGATTAAATGCTGGTGGAAAAACGCTTGAATGCAGCACAGAAACACTGATGTTGATCCAGGTGTTAAAGGGTTAACCCGGGTGAACCATGACAACTGAAAGAATATAATTTCAAATACACAATACTGAGCTGTACAAATCATTCCCACTCAGACATCTACAAGATATCATAACCCTGTTGTAGTCAAATTGGTGAATGTCCTGCATTCTCATTAGTAACATTACACGGTAGGCCTGCTGTTGTTCTTTTATTAGCGTCGTTGATGGATTATTATGGCCCACACAGGGTTGATTAACACACAGGACAACAGTCAGACCAAACTGCAGTCTCCTGTGCAGCCTGCCCTTTACAGTATCAATGACAACTTTATTCATTATGACCTTTATTCTTTATTATAAGGATGCTGTTTGAGCTCAACTTAACATCGTAAAACAATGGACGGATATTTTTTTTGTTCTGGTGCACCAGACATTGAGGATTATTATTAATTAAGGCTATTATACACGCGCAAGTGGAGGCGTGCACGCGCAGAGGACACCCACACTGATGTCTGTAATAGTCAGCAGAGATGTACGTAGGCCTGTGCGTAATGATGATAATGAGACAGAGAAAGGGGGAAAAAATTACAATAACCCTATCATAAATTGTAAAGTGGCCTATTATATTAAACAGCCCAGGAACATGATGTATTTTAAGCAGAAAATGAGCAAAACAACCTACTTAAGGTACACATATAATCACATAAAGTCTGATAATGTCACTTAAAACTCTATGGGTGTAATAAGAGGCCCTGTGGTGCTTTTTCTCCCCCCAGGCTGCACCCACACAGCGGTGCATCATCCCACAGAAACAGCGCCGTGCAGATAAATAGCGGATGGAGATGTTGACAAGAGGGGGAGCTGAGGGAAAAGATCCCCTCAGCCTGATGTGCATCAAACAAAACGATGTCCATCTTAAAAAAAAAAAAAAAAAAAGAACCAAATCCTCACATCTCAACGGGGGTTTCGGAAGAAGTGGCTCAATTAGGCTGCCAATTAGGCATCAAAATACGCCACATTTAGTGTAATTAAAACACCTTACCGTGTTTTTCCGACGACATGCCTTCCGATCTCCTGTGATGTCTTTTCACTTCAAGCTGGTGATGGAAAAAATCCCTCCTTTCAGTGCGCGATGATGCAGACTTTTACACCCAGCAACCCATCCTCAAGATGTCTTCATCTTAAAAACACCCACGGTTTTATTATAATGATAACTTCAAGTGTTTTTTGTTTTTTTTTTAATTTAAGTTAACCCAATTCTCTCGCAGCGCTCCTCCTCTCCTCTCCTCCTCTCGCTTTCTGCGCGGCTCTAATAAGGTTTCTCCACTAACGCGTCGCCGTATATTTGAATTAATCAGACACAAAGCTATCGTTGTCTTAAAGCGACAGCCCGGACTGTTGAAGCTGCACATGCACGATGCAGGAGCGTCCCATCACAGCTCAACAAACGCATTTCTTTCCTTGCGTGACATTTCAGCACCTCCGTTTTTTCTCTCTCTCACGCATGTATGTTGTCCTCACATGGCAGATTTTTTTCCTTCAGGAGGTGTTTACAGGATTTCAGTATCAGTGGTGGAAGAATTATTCAGATCCTTTACTTAGATAAAAGTACTATTAGAAAATATTTTCACAAAGCCCTGTGTTAAAAAATTAATTTAAGTTAAAGTGAATAACTGTAATCAGGAAAATGCATCTGAAGTAAGTACCCACTAAGAAAAATCTTAAAAAAAACAAAAAAACAAAAACAAACAAACATTACAAAACAGAATAAAATACCCCTAACCTCAAAATTATAATTAAAAAAAACAAACACCCCCAAAACTCAACATTATTCAAAAAAAGACAAAAAAGAAATAAACATACCAGACTCAAAATTAAGAGAATAAAAACACCCCCAGAACAATTACAAAAAAAGTAAAGGAAAAAAACAACATTAAAACCCCCCACTTAATTATAGTAGAAAAAAACAACAAAAACTTCAAAATTTAAAAAAAAGATAACATATTCAAAAATTACCTAAAAAGAATAAAAAACATTAACATTTTTAAATCAAAATTGAAAATAAACTCTAAACTAAACTCTGAATTAATTACAGAAAGAAAAGACTTAAAAGGTCATCAAAATAATTGGCAATTCATTTTCTGTGAATTGACAGATTAACCAACAATTGTTGCTGCAGTACTTGCGTAAACTGTTTGCAAATTTAATTTACAACAAACATTTTATAAATTATCATTTTAATTCAAAAATCTTATTTTGTAAGGCTGTCAGATAAACGTAGTGAAGCAAAAAGTACAATATTTCCCTCTAAAATTAAGTAGCATGAAAACAAAATACTCATGTTAAGTACCTCAAATTCATACTTTAGTACAGTACTTGAGTAAATGTATTTAGTTACATTCCACCACTGGTCAGAACAACCAGGAGAGTGATGCATGTGCAATCAAACATTTACAAACATCTGAGACAAACATGATTTGGGAATACAGATTTTTATTACTGTACAATAAATTACAGATTTCATGTTCATTCCCACAGTCTCTACTTTGGTCTGTTGGTTAAAATCATTCCCTTCTTCATTGTCAGGAACTGTAAACATGTTTTATAGGCACATACAGCACTTAAACCATCTCCTCACCTCCCCCACATCTTTCTCACACCTTTCACACAAAGAAGCGCTCGGCTGCAGGCTCGTCTCTCAGTGGGTGTAGAGCGAGGCGGTGAAGACGATGTCCCTGCGGATGGCCAGGGAGGCCTTCTCCATCTTGCTCCCCAGGACGGAGTCTCCCACGATACGGGCGGCCTGACGCACCTCCTTCAGCACCTCGTCCAGGCGCTGGATGCAGCGGACCACCGTGCCCTCCTGGACGTCTGTGAGTTGGGCGATCTCTGCGAACGGCTGTGATGAGATGGCGGGAGTGAGACAGGAGGAGGGTGAGATGGTGATGATGCAACACAAGGGGGAAAAAAGTCGCAGAAATTAAGAGAGTAAATTCAGTGAATAAAGAAGGAAATGCAAACTGTGTTTGAATGTATCTTAAATGCTGAATGTGCAGGATTTAGTGGCATCTAGCAGTGAGGTTGCAGATTGTAATAAACGGAAATTTCTCCTGTGTGCCAAGCATGTAGGAGAGCTACGATAGCTGACACCAAACTGCAAATGGCCTAATATAGAGCCAGTGTTTGATTTGTCCTCTCAGGGCTACTGTAGAACAACATGGCGGACTCCATGGATGAGGACCCGCTCCATATGTAGATATAAACGGCTCGTTCGAAGATAACAAAAACATGACAATTCTTAGTTTCAGCTGATTGCACACTAAAGAAAACATACATATCATATTTCATTTTTGCAAATATATCCACTTAAATCCTACAAACTGGACCTTTAACATAATTTAAAATCTGCTATATAAATCATTTCAAACAATAAAACCACTTAAACTGCTAATAAATGCGTCATAAAATAGTTAAAACTAGCCTTAATTCAAGCTTTGAGATCTCATTCATTGTGATTTAATTACATCAACTTGAGAAAATAATCAGTAACATTCAGTTATACGTTTAGGTCCCGCACTCCAGCTTTTGAGACACTAGAGCAATTTAATATTACGCGTCTATAAAGTTTGGGTCCTCACAAGCTTTGCATTAATAATGAAAGCTCAAAATCGATGCAGCAAAGATGTCCAGAATCCTATAATTCCCATAATGACATTGTTTGTTATGCTGCCTTCACATGCTCCTCTGAAAATATTGCACCTCCCAGTTCTACAATAGTAATAATGACGTACACTCATTGAAGTGCTTTAAAAAGCATGACACATATTTACTAGAAGTAAAAAGGTTGACTTTTTGTGGCTGACGTTTTACCAAAAGCAAGTAGCACAGAGCTCCTTTGTGCTTCAGCAGCAGAACCAAGCACATAGAGTGTGCATCAGGTATGTGGTTGACGTTTTAATTTCTTTATAAGCTTAAATAACATAATTAGCTAATATTTGCATAGCTAGCTATCTTTGTGTTCCTGTTGTTTCAGTGAATAAAGGGCTCAAGGTGTTGCTGAGGTAATTGCAATGAAAATCGGCTGTTGACACTGTTTCCATGCATGCAAACGTCACGTAACTGTCACTTTCAACTCCGCAACTTGGGTATCATCGAAATTTCCCAATTTCCCACTCATAATTACAACTTTGGAGAGCTGTTCGTGTGCTCCTTACTTTCAAATACGGTAAATGTGATATTTCTGAGGAGCACGTGAAGGCAGCATAAAAGCTGCCATGCCTTGTAAAAACTCCAGTTTGGACTTTAACATCTCCAAGTTTTCACAGGCTGAGCAGTTCTCTACATGTTGACATGTAAAATCGGTTGAGTGCGCCTTTAACAGGCCATTTTTTTCTCATCCACGTACAGACTGCATGTTACCAGTGTGAATGAGGTCAAAATCAAGCGCAACAACAAGGAGTTAACCCTCACCATGCCTCTGGCCCAGCAGTACACCACCTCTGTCAGGCCGAACTTGAACTGGCCAACAAACTCCTCAGCTGTCTGTGGTATCCCACAATCCCTCTGCAGCTCTCCGATACGTTTGGCCACTGACAGCACCCGATCAATGCCCTGAAAGAAAAAGACAGAGAGAGACGTAAGGCGGGTTTCCATTACAGATTCTGCAAAACTTAGGCGATATTTTCGAAAGGTAGATAAAACGCGGTTGTGAGATGATCTTCTCAATCCAAGAGGCGTGACGATGGATGTTCAAAACATTAGCTGATTTATTTCTATTGCAGCCACCGCGTTAGCCGTCATTATTTCCAATCGAAGCGACGTTGCTGGTTATGCGAATGATAATGGAAAGGCAAGACCTTTATACTTGGGAGCGGCCATGTATGAGGGATTTCTGTGAGGTGATAGATTTCACAGAGGAGTTGTGGATTCAATACTTCCAGATGATCCGCTCAACTTTGAAGAGTTATGCGATGCAGTAACACGTCTTGTAGCTCCTGCTGCATCATGCCTGAGAGAGTCAATAAAGTTTTTCCATTGCAGTTTTGCAAAATATGGATTTTTCAAAAGGCCTGAAATACCACCTCATGCAAGCCAAAAAACTTTTTTGCAATAAATGGAAGTTTGTTTTCGATATTGACGTGTTTCCATTAGGCCTATTTTATATTCGTAATTTCAATTTGTGCAATGTTAAGGGTTAACCTAGAGAGAAAGAGGAAGAGGAGGAGAGATTGTGGAGCAGATGGAAATGTGTAAGTTAAGCCTGAAAGACAGAGATTTATTATTATTATTTTTTTACAGGAGGCTCTTAACTGCGCCTCTCTCTTGCCTCTTGGTGATGTTAAAGAAATCTGTTTTACAAACCGTACCGTGATGCGTCTGCTCTGCTATCGCAGGTCTACAGAACTCAGGTCATCACTAATTCAGGCGCTCATAAAGCATTTTCATGTATCAAGGACCGTTTAACAACACACACACACTGACACAGCAGAGGAGAGTCTGATGGAGACAGACGAGTGAACTCATAAGTGAGCAAGTGACTGGGATGAGTCAGGTGAAATGCCCTTAATGTCCTTTCTGCGGGGCGAGGATGTACGATGTGTGTTTGTGTGTGTGAGTCACCCACGCAGGAGGGAAAGTCTGTACAGTATGTCAGTACAAACACATCACGGCTGTCATTTGAATGACTGTGCTCTTTGTGAGATACAAACAAGACTGAAGCACCTCACCTCCTGCAGCGTGTTGGTGATGTGCGGCTCCACCTGCGTGTTTTGCGTGAACACCAGACAGGACAGCAGGGCGGCGCTCTCCTCGGGCGCCAGCGGGCTCAGGACGTTCTCGAACAGCAGCTCAGTCAGCAGCAGCTCGTGGCTGCTGATCTGACACGCCACGCGGCCTTTCAGCTGCACCGCCCCGCTGCCGTCGACGTACTGGAGGGACTGCAGCACCTGAGGGAGAACAGCAGGGGAGTAAACCTCTGAGTGTCTTTGTTCAGGATCTAAGAAAAGCTCTAAAATACAAATGTAAATGCTAAAGTGGTAAATAATTATCTAAGACAGTGCTCCCCAAACCTCTCCTCGACTACCACTCATCCTGCATGTTTTGGATCTCTCCCTGCTGCAACACAGCTGGTTCAAATGATCAACTCGTTATGAACTCCTTTAACTGTGTGATGACCAGCTGATCATTTAATCCAGCTGCGTAGCAGCAGGGAGAGATTTAAAACATGCAGGACATGTAGTACTGAAGGAGATGATCTAAGAGTTATGACCTAAGTTAGATTTTCAATTTCTCAAAAACAAAAAAATTAAAAAGAAAAATTCCTAATCTAAAAATCTAATCTCAGTTTAGAATGACATGAAGGGTTTTTAGTATTACAGCAGCATGTTTCCAAGTACTTTGTTCATGTTTTCCTCAGTAATTTAGGCATCACAGAGTCATCCCAATCTTGGGGGCGAGGGCAAATATTTTGGGCCGATTCAGTGCGAACGTCAGAACCAAGACCTCCTCTTCTGTGTGCCGGTCATTTGGGCTAATCACTATGAACAGATGTCAGCATGTGAATGTAGATCATTTAAAAAAAAACTAATATAAGCCTACTTTTACTTTCTAATCTTTCTTTCTTGTTTGAAGTATAAACACAGATAAAGGCAAGACAAGACGAGTGTTGATTAAAGAATCAAATCTACAGCTTTAGTTAGGATTTCTAAGATAAGATAAGTCTGAGATAAAATAGGACACAGGAAGTATTTCTGTAATGGTAAGATAGGATTTTTTTTCCTATTTTTGAAACTAAGTTTGAGATAGGACAAGTAGCTAAGACATTTATCTGTAATGATTTCCCAGGACAGCGAGTCAAACCTTGATCCTCTGGTGGTATTCAGGCAGCAGAGACAGGGACTGATCAGAAACCAGGAACAGCAGCCGGTCCAGCTCCTCCTGCACACTCATCCTCTCCTGAACCCGAGCAAACTGACACACACACACACACACACACACACACACACACACACACACACACACACACACACAGTTACTTGACTTGAATATACATCAGCAGCACAGCAGCACTTGACCTGATTTCAGTGCATCAAATAAACCAACTCTGCGTTCTAGCGGAGGGGATAACGTTTCCTATTGTGCTCTCATTGACAGCACAGAGGAGTCTGTAGCTCAACATGTTACATAAACCCACTGAGGCCAATTACTCCGTACTAACAGTTTCCACTGTAGAGCACACTGCATTAACCACCGCTTTATAATACCCACAATTCATAAAGACACAAGAAAGCGTGAATCTACAGTGATGAGAGGAGACTGTGATACTGCAACTAAGAGCCTGTTATCTTGCAAAGTAATGAAGGATTTCGTGTGTGTGTGCGTGAGACGACTCAAACGACACGCCGCGCCTGTGAGCTGCGGCTATGAGCCTATATGGGTAATTATAGAAACAGCCAGCTCCGATTTTTGCATCTTATCTCCTCGACAAGGCTGGCAGGAAGACAGGATACGCAAACACAAAAATCTTGTGGCGTAGTTTGATGTTATTATTGTGGAAAATAGAAGAGAAATGACGGGGGGATAAAAAGGAGCTGATGCTGGGATGAAAAGGGAGAAATGAGGGGAGGCAGCAAAAAGGGGGCCAATTGTAAAGTGTGTTATGTAAGGGTATGATGTTAATTAGCTGCATAAATATTCAATTGCTGCACAAAAGAATTTGGTGTCTTTATTAAACAAACACTGGAATGAAACACTTTCGGCATCATTCATCTGCATAGTGAAGCTCAAAAATATAAATAACTCCCATACAGAACAAAAGAGTTCATTCAAGGACAGCCTCCATTAAACACACACCTACACACACACACACGCACACAAACAAAAACACACCTGCTCTGCGAAGGTGGGCGAGTGGATGCAGTTGAACTCTTTGAGGCTGTCCTGCAGCACACGGAGCCTCATGGAGTCCTCCACCACGTCCACGTTCTTCAGCTGAAGGTCGTTCACAGGGTCAAGGGTCGCGATGCCGCTGGGGTTGGCCTCAGCCAATCGCAGGAGCTCCTGGGTCGCCGTGGAGATGGCTTGGCCCGGAGGGTCAAACCTGAAGAGACAAAGACAAAAATGCGGTTTGATACAGAGCTATGAATTAACAGGAACAAAAAGAGACAAATAGACACCGTTACACGGTAGAGAGGAAAGGAGAAGTTGGATGACTAATTAAACCAAACCACTATACCGAGTCCCTTTTATCTTTTTTACTTAAATTTATGTCTTTTACTTTACTTTTACTCATTTCATTCATGCGAGGTTAATTATACTTGATTTTGTTATGTCTTTTTGGGCGGGTATATGCAAGTACATAAGGAAAATAAAGCTACTGCCCTAGCAGCATTAACACAAAGGCTATATTTGTGTTCAGAAGGTATTTATGGGGTTTGAAATCCCCTGATACACTGCAAGGTATAATATTTATAGTTTTTAATAAAGAGGGGATAATTAGTTCCCCTAATTTTTTTAGATTTGTTTTACTTTACCTGCAGCTTCCTTGGCAGACCAGGTATAATTAAAAACCTCTTAATTCCCTTTATATTTATTATAACTTTTTTTTTCTTATTGTTTGGGGGGGGGGGGGTTTGCTCGTAAACTTAACAGATGAATAAAAGCAGATGAGTATGCAGAAATAAAAGAGATACAGTTAATTAAAGTAAGAAATGAAAATAAAAATCAATAACACTAATACTAAAATATATAACAAAAGAAACAGCAATAAAAAATAAGTAAGAAGGAAAAAGTAAATATGTAAAAATAAAGACATAATAAATAAAAATAATAAATAAATTAATTAAAAGCCTAATAAAAAGAGGGAAGGAAGTGACACAGGGGAAGTTGCCAAAATAAATTCCCTTTTATATTTAAATCAACATGAAGTTGCCGATGTAAAAATTCCTTCAGAATAACTGGGAAAGGAAAGAGCGATGACTGTGTTATAAGAAGCAAATTACAAAAACTGACTGAGATCAGTCAGCTCTTTCTCACATACTTGAACCGCGGCTGTTGCCTCTTGTTGTAGTTGTCGATGATCCTGTCTGGAATCACTTTGAGCGTTTTCACTGTGATGCCTGAGATTTCGTGAAGCTTCAACTTCTGCACCGTGTGGCTGCACGGGCCTGACAACAACAGAAGGAACAACCGTCATTTACACTTCTGTTGAACTCAACGGTTGGTTTGAGTAAATATATAAAAGGTGCGGGGGTAGAAATGTAAGAAAGCGTGTGTCTGTGTCTGTCTGTCAGTCAGCCAACCTTCAGGTATGAAGAGCGCGGTGTTGTAGAGGTGAGGGAAAGCGTTGTTGTTGTTTTCTTTTCCTTCGCCTTCCTCGTTGCCCTTGTCACAGATGATGAGAGCCGTGAAGGTGCGATTCACAGAGTCGTTGGACACCTGGCATAAAGGAGGAGACGTCAAGAGATGGATGTAGGAATAAGGGACAGTTTCTTCCCGTGTTTGTGTGTGTGTATGTGTGTGTGTGTCTCCACTGAATGCTCTGGTTTTCACCCCTATTCTGAAGACATGCAGGTAGGGTGGAATAGAAACCCTAAACTTCTTGCAGGTTTTAATATTTATTTGTGCTTTTTTTTTTCCCCACTGCATGCTGGGAGAGGCTCCAGACCTACTCGACCCTGAACGCTGAGAATACTGGATCTACTGCAGTGATTTCCAAAGCTTTACTTTACTTTTTATGTTGTGAAACTTATGTGATTACATCCTGTACCCAATTATCAAACTATTAAATTCTACATTTTCTGTCTGTGCATGTTGACCTTTTGCCCACATGCTTTCTATCTATATGCTGTACTTTAAAGTTTCTTTAAAACAAATATCACAGACACCACCTACAGAAACTAAAACTTCATCAGAGTAAACTCCAAAGCGATCTACAGCTCTAGTTGTCTGATTACTTGATGATATTTGTGGGAAAAAAAGGCCAGAACAACAACCGAAAAAAAGAAAATAAAACACACAAAGGATTTACGTTTAAGATTAAATTCTAATTATTTAGACACAACACAGCAGCACTGAATAGTCTAGTTATTTTTTTTTCATTTTTGTGACTTAACAATGTTTTATGCAGCCATCTCAACCCTTACAAAAGAGGGAACATTAAATAAAGATAAACTAAAATAACTAATGACAGACAAAAACATTTCAGTTTATTGTACACCAGCTGAAGACAGCCTGACAGTGCGGTAACTTTAAATGTTTCTATCACATAATTAAATATAATTTCAGCCTTGGATTCAGCACAGCGGGCTGCCACACTACATATTTTCACTTTGCGATTGCACTTTGTGATGAGCATTTAAGTTTTCAGGAATGTTTATGTCTTCATCTGCTGCTACGTGTTACACAGACATTATCAGACACGCTCCCACCTGTAGGATGACTCCCAGAGCGTTGACATGCCGCTTGTTGTTCACCACCAGGACGCGACCCACAGACAGAGCCTTCAGCCCGTTGACAGACTCCAGGATAGCGCGCTGAAACCACAGACAGCAGCGAGGAAATGCAGCCGATTAAAGCATGAAGCAAGAATGTGATCTTTGGTGTGTGTGTGTGTGTGTGTTTACCTGGAGGGCCTCGGTGGTGGTTCGTAGCTCCGTCACAGTGTGGTAGTAAGGCAACAGGTCGGACAGCTGACCTTCTGTGTCCAGAGGAGGCAGAGAGGACAGCGACTGCTTCAGCTGGCTGATCCTCTTCTCGTGAGCCTACAGCAGGAGGAGAGGAGAAGGAAGAGCTTCGATGAGGCGAGGCAAGTTTATTTTTAGCACCTTTCAGACACAAGGCAATTCAAAGTGTTTTACAAAGGAACAGAAAACAATCCATTAAGAAAACTTTAAAACTGTATTAAAAACACTTACAGACAATCAAAGAGAAAAAGCAAGACAAAAGATGTTACTGGAAAGCCACATTCAGCAGACCTCAGGTATTCAGGGAGTTTGTCCCACAGGTGGGGAGCATAAAAACCGCAAACTGCTTCATCTTTCTTGGTTTTGATCGTGGGAACGCTGAGCAAACTTATTCCAGATGACCTAAAGGTGTCTGGCTGCATTGTAGTGTACAAGTAAATCAGAAATGTATTTAGGCCCGAGACCATTTAGTGCTTTATAGACGAGAAACATTATTTTAAAATCTTTCTTTTGACATTTTCTGTCATTTACGTAAATTTTTTTAACTTACCTTTGTGCTGTATAAGATATATAATCACACTGGTGCTGTTCTGCAGGCGTTTGTTACCTGAGTGTCCCTGTGGCTCTCAGAAAAGCTCCTCCTCATCATGTCGGTCACGCGGAGAGCTTCGACTCGCAGCAGGTTGAGGATCATCGTGTAAGTGAGTCTGAACTGGGACTGGAGGGTGGTGGGTTTACCCTGAAACAGGAGTGGTGAGATTTTCCAGTCTGCAGCTATAAAGACTCATTTTCTGAATCCATTTTCATTTCTAGGATTAATTAATTGTTGGTTATAGTCATTTCATGGGGTTTATAAACTATATATATGTATATATATATATATATATATATATATATATATATATATATATATATATATATATATATATATATATATATATATATATATATTTATTTTAAAAATATTAAATATCAACCAGATATTTCTTTCAGTGCCAGCAATTTAAAAAGGAGGATTGTTTTTCACTTTTCCTGCTGCTGCTTTGGCAGACGAGGTGTAATTCCCTTAATATTTGTTTTAACTGTTTTGTTTTTTTAGAAATTGGATTTCGCTCATAAACTGAACAGATGGACTAAGCTACATGAATATGCAGAGACATAAAAAAAATACAGGCAATTAAGTAAGAAATAAAAAATCAATAATAT
The DNA here is from genome assembly GCF_026936395.1 of Plectropomus leopardus. Taxonomy (NCBI): domain Eukaryota; kingdom Metazoa; phylum Chordata; class Actinopteri; order Perciformes; family Serranidae; genus Plectropomus; species Plectropomus leopardus. The sequence continues at coordinate 24,106,040 of NC_142192.1, forward strand.
TAATAAAAAATTTAACAAAAGTAACAACAAAAAATAATTTCTGCAAAGATATATAAATATAAAATATTATATTTTAATATTATTATATATTATATTATTATTATATAATATATAATAATTATATTATATATTATTATTATATAATATATAATAATTATATTATATATTATTATTATATACTATATAATAATTATATTATATATTATTATATTATATTTTATATAAATATAAAAAGAATAATAAATAAAAAAAAGAACCCCAATAAAGGAAGAGGAGGCAGAAGTTGGCAAAGAAGTTGCTAAAATAAATTCCTGTATGTAATACTGTATGTAACACACTGACTATAGACACTTATCTCATACAGCCCCACTTCAAAAACCCCAAACTATGCCTTAAAATGAAGTTTGCCAGTGTAAACATTCCTTAAAAATAATTGGAATAGGAAAGAGCACTGGCTGTTTTATAGCAAACAGATACAATAACTTTTTCAAACAGATTTTTAAGATAAAGCTAGAGATGAAGGAGAATAATTTCTCTTAAAGAGCACATTGAATCAAAACACTCCTCTCAGAGTGAAAGAGAGTTAAAATAGCCCACTCAACTGTGTTATTAAATGTTTCATGAATAACCCGGCGTGCAGCACTTTCTTTGAAACTCGGCCAAAGTAAACAGGAGGCTCTGCTTTGAGCGATTAAACATATTTTGCAATATTGACCTGCAGAAGGAGATTTACGATCACAGAGCAGACGGAGGGCCTCACCAGCATCATGACATGCAGATCTGCCATCTCGTGAACTCCGGCTTTGCACAGAATGATGACGGTGCCGGTGGCGTCCAGACCTCTCCTGCCTGCTCTGCCCGCCATCTGAATATACTCACCTGAAAGTAAAAGTTCAAAAACATTAAAGAGAAATCAAAACTACTGTTGTTTTCCCTCGACTCCGATTCATCCTCGGAGATGAAAGAGAATAATAAATGTTGGCTCAGATGAAAGAGAGGGAACGCAGACACACGGGAGACGGAGAGAGAGCACCAAACCTGGCAGCAGATTTCTAAAGCCGGTCCCGTCGTGTTTCCTGATGCTGTCGAACACCACGGTCCTCGCAGGCATGTTAACTCCCATCGCAAACGTCTCGGTGGCAAAAAGCACCTGGGATATGAAGGGAGTATTGTTTTAATCATCTGTGGACTGATGGAGATTATGCTTTAAGGTTTGTTAGTTTAATTTTTTTTTTAATGATGTGCTTTTATGATATCTTCTTGTCCTCTGGTGTGACTCACCTTTACGAGGCCTCGGGAGAAGAGCATCTCAATGACCTCCTTCAGTATCGGCAGGATGCCGCTATGATGGACCGCTATTCCCCTCTTCAACAGGTCCCTCATCGTCAAGATCTAAACATGGAATTTGTAATGATCATTATTAATACAGCATTAAAGGGACAGGTCACCAAAAAATAAAAAACGGCTGCTTTCACACCTGTAACGGTAATTCGCCACCTCCAGTTCTTTCATTGAGGTTGGTTTCCAAAACAGCAGTAGGTGTGCGGATAGGTAGATACAGATATATAGGTATATTTAGACATATATGTGTGTGTCTAAATATATATATATATATATATATATATATATATATATATATATATATATATATTAGGGCTGTCAATCAATTGAAATATTTAATTGCGATTAATTGCATGCTCATCCATTGTTAACATCACATTTTTTATTTGTTCTATATGTACCTTAAACAGACAAACAACAAGTTTTTTTACTTTCGTCAATATGGGAGTGGACAAATATGCTTGCTTTATGCACATGTACGTATATTATCATTATTGCAACAATCCAGAACAATGACGATTACTCTCCAGAATATCCTCAAAGGTACTGCATGCTCAAAGATATGCTGGAAGAGAAACGTCAGCATATTTCTGCAGAGAAACTGTGATGGCTTGGTTGAGGCTTTGTGCGACGCAGGGCACACAGTTGAACGGGAGCTGCCTGGCTGCTGCATCAGTGGTCGCTGTGCTGACTTTATGTTCAGTGTCCCACCGTCTGGCTGTCTGGCTACCTGCATAAAGTGCAGGTCAACTGCAAACTCTGCCTTTGGCAAGGGGGGAGGAGAGCTCTGCGCTGTGCCAGCAAGTGGTATTTGATACTCGATATATTCTGGTGGTAACTCACTTCACATCGACAGTAAATGCAAATATGTTTGGTCTTGTTGAGAGAACCATATATCATCTATACACATATAGACGAGAGCAGCCTTATACCTGCTGCTGTGCGGTTTGCATCTTTTGATCATAAGTGTGTCATGCAGTGTGGGACTTCCACTGGTCTGGTCTAAGTCGAGACTTGGTGTCAACCCTTCAGTGTTTGGTCTTGTCTTGGTTTATGAGGTCTACAACACTGACCTGAGGCAGCTGTCTGTCTCCTCCTCGGAGGCGACTCAGGCTCTTCTGGAAGAACGAGTGAATCTCAGCCTTCTCTATGGAGGTGGTCAAGTCCATGGAGTCCAGCGAGCGGGCGTTCTCGTCACAGCGCGTCCGAGAGAAGGTGAAGGCGACCACCGGCGTCTGCTGCCGCTGGGACAGGAAGTGCAGGAGAGTGAGCCACACGGATCGGTCCTGCAGGGAAAACACAGACAGGGATGAGAACAAGAAGATGCTGTTTGATAAAAATCAAGAAGAGAAGGTGAAGGGAATTACCTGACTAGCTGTGGTGTTGTGAGAAGTACTTTTCGTGCCAAATGACTGGGCGTGTTTGCTGGTGCGCTCCTTCTTGGCATCAACGGCTGCGTAATACCTGAACAACAAGCACAACTTCCTTTATGAGAAACTGCCTCTACAGAAGAAAAACACAGCTGCAAACTGGAAAAAAGCTGTACCCTTTAGTGAGGAAGTTTCCTGCTGCATCGATCAGTAGGAACATCTCTTTCTGAGTCTTGGTGCTGTTTCCAGTGTACAGAAAATGCTCCAGAGGCACAGGTCGCTTCATCGTGCTGATCACGTAAATATGCCTCTTTTTTATACGACTAGGAATAAGAAAAATGAATGTGAGAAATGTTCAAAAGATACATAAATAGCATTAGACACCGAAACACTCTCCAAGTGCACCTACCCGATCCACTCGCTGAACTCCAGAGCGTTTGGCACTGTGGCGCTGAGGAGAATGATACTGACGTGATCAGGAAGCATAATCAAAACCTCCTCCCAAACGACCCCTCTCTGAGGATAAACAAATAAGAGAGAAAACGTGTTGTTTTAACTTCAACAGTTAAATTATGTAAATGAAAGATGCAGGAAGCAGGTGGGACGGTTGCAGACCTCGGCGTCGTTAATGTAGTGAACCTCGTCAAAGATCACCCACTCCAAGTCTCTGATGACCTCTGAGCCGTTGTAAAGCATAGACCTGAAGGGAAAAAACAATAGCAATAAATCTAAAAAAAAAACTGTATTTTATTAAAAATATGAATTTAATATCTATAACACACAGCCACCGTACCGGAGGATCTCCGTGGTCATGATGAGGCAGGAAGATTCGGGGCTGAGCTGGACGTCGCCCGTCAGCAGTCCGACATCTCCAAAGGTGTTTTTAAAGTCTCTGAACTTCTGATTGGACAGAGCTTTGATGGGAGACGTGTAGATGGTCCTGTCAAAACACCAGAATGAAAAGTCAGAATATGATATTCACATACATAAAATACAGAAAATAAAGACAAAAGAGGAAAAAAATGATACTGTTAAGCACGTATAGGATGTTGTGAAAATTTCTTGTCACGATTATACTGGCCAAAAAGACCGCAATGCTCGATATTATCCACAATCATCATATTATGCTTAACCCCTAGAAACCTGAACTGACATCAGTCTTCTTCTGCTGCGTTCAGATGCCTTTCACAAGCTACCTGACCCTCTGAAACTGAGCAAATTGGTTAGATTTCTTTCAAAAACATATGGAAAAAAAGGCAGTGACCAAGTTGGCCAGAAATATCCCGTGAATTGCAAGAAATCAGTAAAAGATGACAAGAAAAGAGGGGAGGATTTTTAGATAATTATCCCAAAAATAGGGAAACTGTCCAGAAAACTATAGTCATAATGAAAATAATTTTAGATTTAAATGTATGCTATAGAAAAATAGATTAAATATCTAAAATAAAGACATATTTGATTTTCAGTACTTTTTCACGTTATTTTGTTTGTTTTTTACTGTTTTTTTTTCCTGCTTACGTTCAGGTAATTTTCTTGTGACTTTTTCACTATTTTTTGGTCATTTTTGAGCCATGTCTCGTTAAGTTGCTTGTTGTCTTCTCCCCATGTTTTCCAGAGAAATCATGAAGTTTGAGGGCCCACCTCCTCTGCAGGTCTGAGTACACACGCTCCACATGAACCTCACATCATATCTTTAATTTAGTCATGCTGAATGATAACCTGCAACCCTGTGAGACAGTAGCAATTCTCCAAGCTCTTTATCTCACAAATGCTTTCCAAACGTAAAAGTTCAAACGCAAACTCCTCAAATTTTACTGGATATGTGTTTATCTCGCTGCAAATCTGCACTCCTACACACACACAACGAGGGCAAGAGGGGGAAATTAATTTGTGCCAACAGATACACACCTTGTCATGTGTTTCTGTGAGAGGGCGATGGCGTATTCGGCCACCACTGTTTTGCCAGCTGATGTGTGCGCGGCGACAAACACAGAGTCGTGAGCCTCCAGCCGCAGCACAGCCTGTTTCTGGAAGACGTCCAGCTCAAACGGCCACTGGAGCCGAGAGGAGGGCAGAGAAACAGATCAGTCATCACCGGGCGCTGATGTCATGAGTCATCTCATATACAGAGAAACACAGAGACAACTTAACAGAGAGGGGAGTTAACTGCATATATACAAGAAAAGAGACGTTATACCAGATTTTTTGGATGATTTCTAGAATACAAACCTTGAAAGCTGGGTTGGGGATGCGTTTATAGAAATCATCGCAGGGTGAAGTTATGTTGACAGGGATGGCCCATTTCTTATTCTCCGGTGGATTCTCTTTTGGCTTTGATTTCTCATCGTTTCCTTTCTCCGAGGGAGTCGAGGATGACGCAACGTCCTGGAGACAGAGGAGGAGAAACAGATTTCAGTGCAGTTAACGCTCAGCCAGAGGCGGCGTCGGGATTTAGGTTGCAGCCTTTACAGTATTACTATAGTTTGGGAAAAGCGGGACTGTCTAAAATTACGATCGATTCCAGCTTATAACCCGTACTGCATCATTTTACTCAAGTAGATTATCTGCAGTGATTGAGAACAAGAGACACAAACATGAATCATGAACATTTTCATCTCACCATGCATAAATATTCAGTAAACATTAACTGTACATATTCTGATACATTTGGAATAAATAATACTCAAATATGTCAGTCAACTGTAAATTTGAATTAATACACACAGACTTACTGTAACAGCATGATGAAGACAGACAGTGGGCTTTTCTCATTTCTCAATTTGTCGCCTCCTCTCCACAGACATTTAACAAAATAAGATGTCTATACTTTAGAGAAGTTATTTTAAAGCGTCATCATTTTAAAGCGTCATCATTTTAAAGCGTCATCATTTTATAGCGATGTCAATTAAATTTGAAGTATGACACAGCTGCATTATCAGCTGTGTTATTGTGCCTCTTTTATAGGCCATAGATGCCTCAACAGGGTTCCTTAAGCTTTAGGCAAGTTAGATTTTTAAATGCCACTGGCAATGAAATTTAATACCAATATTACACTATCCAAAATTGAAATAAATAGATAGATAAATAAATAATTGAAAATGCAATAAATTCTATAAAAAAATGATTTTAACAATTATTTTGAGATTTTACAATACAACATTAAAAAAATCCTAGAATTATATTCCCCATGAAGAACTTTTAAGACTACTGAAAGGCTGATTTAAGACGTCTGATTACCAGTTAAGGTCTTATTTTAAGACTTTTTTAAAGGATCCGAGAGAAGACACAGCTCATAGAAAGCCTCCGGTCTACAAAAGATTTTAGGAATCGAGACATTCTTCGAGAAAGCGTGCTGAGATTGATTACCAGGTCAAAGCCAAAAGGACGAAGGAGAGGAGAGACAAGGAGGCACAAAACAGACTAATGAGAAAAGCCCAGTGTTTTATCTCTCAAGATTTTATGGATGGTGTTTTCAACGCGTCCTTTTTCTTAGGAGCATTTATGACCTAATGTTTCCTCTGCAGTTTCAGTAAATCTGAGACACACTGCGCATTTAACGACCGCAGACGCCATAACTCAACCACCAGCCATCAAGTTTCCAGCTCTCTTTTCAAAACAGTTCAATTTAAGTGACATATAACTGAAATGCAGTATTACTACATTTTTACAGTGACTGAAGTAAATTTAATATCCGAAAAGAAGAAATAAGACCATCTCAGTGTTGATTCATGAGTTCAGAGCAGAGAAAACAAACACGCTGCGGTACCTTGATGCCGAGGTCTTCGAGGCTGTTCGTTCTTGGTAGTTTGGAAACTTCTTCGCTTGCTTTGCCTTCCTCTTTCTCTTCTGCCTCAGGCTGCAAATCAGTGATGTCCTCCAGTGTGGACAGGAGGGACATGAGGTTGACCTGTGGCTTTGCTATCTTGGCATCTTCAGGATACAAATATATATATGTTCAAATTATTTTAATTATCTTTTAAGCTCTATAGGATTTTTTTTCTATGGGAAAGTTTAATATCTAACCTTTGTCAGTGAAGTCCATCCCAGCTTTAAGTCCAGGTGGAACTCTGAGTAAATCTATGAAGGGACAAAAAGATCAAATTCAGCCATAAAGAGCTGAAACATTGTCATCATTATTTTACTGCATAAAACTACTTTTTTTTTTTAAAAAACAAAATCACCATTTTGAAAGTCTATGTCCTCCTCCAGCTCGGACTTCTTCTTGATTTGGTCCAGAGTGAGCTCCTCCATTCCTCCTGAGGAGAGCACCATCACAACAAACATATATAAAGACAAAGTGAAAACATTTTGTCACTAAAGGACAACAGCTGAGGAGAAAATGTTTTGATGGAATCTGGTGAATCTCACCGGGGAGGAAAGGGTAGTTAGTGTTGCTTCCTCGGAGGCTCTCTGACGGCGGTCCGGGCTGACGATGTAATGAAAGAGAGTTCTTTGCTGACAGGCCGGTGTTCTCCAGTAACACCTGAGGATGAATTTAAGACAGAACAGACCCGAAATGTAGCTGAATTAACCTTTACTTTGTTTAAAGTCAGAAAACCTCAGACTCTTGAATTAAGTGGATCTCTTCGTGCATAAATGGAGTAATTGGGACACCCACATTAAGGGTTCTGATGGAAGCCTGATTTTCCCGTAAACTCCCTTCTCCTCTTTTTATTTTGTGTACCATTATAAAATATTTATCCTTCTAAGGTTTCCCCTTTTTGTCTTTTTTTAATTTATGTTATTGGCTTTTTGATTATTATGTATAATTCAAAGCTTTATTCTCTAAAGGGGCTGCTTTTCATGTTCCCTGCCTACATTGTATCTACTGTACGTCATTCTATGAAAAAATAATAAAAACTACAAATCTCAACATAAAAAAGACACAAAACCTCTTTCATTTGAACAGACGAGGACGGATTCTTCAGTAACACAGTTTTACCGCAACATACCGAATTTCTGTCACAGTTTTTAAAACTGGATGGCATTTTGGGGTGCAACTGATAATTATTTTAATTATTTCATTGTTGCTATAGAAAAATAATACCAACAACAATTTTCTAAAGAGCAAGTTTACATATTGAAATCATTATTTTTTATCTAACACACAGTCCCAAAATCCTGAGATATTCAGTTTACTGACATGGAAAAACAAAAAAGAAACATCAATTCACATTAAAAAGGCTGGAGCCAGTAATTAATTGTAATTTTTGCTTTAAAAAAATGACTGAAACTATTAATCGATTCTCAAAAGATTCACATTTTGTCGATCGACTACTCAATCAAGAGCTTCAGATTTACATGCAATTATCCTTTAAGTTATGAAAATAATAACATAACAGTGTGTTTGTGAGCTACCTCTGTGAAGTCCAGCAGCATCCCTGTGGTCGGATCTCTGACGACAGACAGACCGGAGTGAAGTGGAGACTTCGTGCAGTTCATCAGAGAGTCGACATTAACGTCTCTCTGAGTGACCCTGATGAAGACAACAACACGACAGTTACATCTTCTTCAGATGCACGTGGTCATTTTAAAAAAAAAATCCTATAAAACAAATTGAATTATATAAAATCTGATTTAAAATTATAAAATAATGAATCTTTACTGTATCTGCTTAGGATTGGTTATAATTCTGTTTTTTTGTAGTTTATTATCGGGTGACATTTAATTTTAAATCGTTTGCTATATTTGTCTTACAGATAATAATTTATTACAGAATTTCTCTGCTTTCATAATCAAATAGATTCTATGAAGTTAGACAAAAATGTTGTTGTTTCTCATAAAGTAGCTAATTTAAAATTAAATTAAGGGGTTAATGCATTCTGTGATTTGCTATTAAAATACTGAAACCCACAAATCACATATTGCCACTGGATGAATCAAAAGCACATTTTGGTGCATATTCTTTACAGGAACACGTACTTGAGAAACTTCTGGAAGGCAAAGTCTGTGTCGTGTATTGGAAGCCAGGCAGCGTCCTGTAAAAACTGCTTCTCTACTTCTGTCTCCAGGCTCAGGCTGGTGGGGGGAAGCCCATGAGGGAGCTGCGGAGGAAAAAGAAAAGCTCTGATATTCAACAACTCAGTGAGTCAGCAGATGGACACCAGCTAACAGCTGAATCACAGGTTTGATTTCTAAATCATACATTAACTCCTGTCATTTTCCCTCATGATTACTGTCAACTATCAATTCAGAAGCATCTCTCCGTCTTCAAAATGTCACAGAAATAATAAAATTCTAAGGAGAAAAAGACATTTGTGAATGAAACACGCACATGTGAATAGGTGGCATTATTTTACATGCGAACACATTTATTTATAACCACAAAACTACAGACGCATATCAGATGATTTAAAATAATAAAAAGATTTAACTGATACAACCGATGACGTGCCGATTGTATTGTGTGTCCCTACTAGGAAACACGATAAGATCAACACGTCATTGGTATTAGCAGACATTGGCTTTAAAAATGAAATATTGTAATCGACCAACATGCTAACTTCTGCCAAAATCACAAATCAATGTATTCGTTTTTTTAATTTACAAAGTGAACAAGTATAAAACTGCAAACCTCAAGACACATTTCCCATAAATTGTGGTTGTTTTAGTTAGTCTTTTATCTGTTGTGTTTGTATGCATGTGTGTATGTAAATATGTTTGTATGTATATACTATATGACTAAGTTTGTAATGATTTTGTAATTATCTTATTTGTTAGAAGGGTGTCCTTGCAAATGAGAGATTGCTCTCAAGAGCCCTCCCTGTCTAAATAAAGAAATATATAAGTTGAAGTATTTGTCATATTTTGCTCAATGAATGAATGTTACATACACAGAAAATCATTGTATCTTATGTCTCCATCTGCTGGTGGGCCATCGTGATAAGAGTATCAATAATATGATGTTAATTCCACTACAGACGAAACTTGCTCACTAAAATTAGGTGGCAAAAAAGTGGATATATTGATCAGTGTTGTAGTACTCGAGATCGGTCTTGGTCTCAAGACCACTTTTAGAGGGTCTCGGTCTCAGAATCAAAACAGATCAAACATAGCGGAATTTTAATCAAGACCTGTCGAGACCACATGGTCTTGACTACGACACTAATATCAATATCGGTATCAGTTATTGGCCAAATGATTTGATATCGGCATATCAAAAAAAAAACCCAATATCCCTTATAAAAACTGTAAAATGACACATGCATACTATTTCCTTCTGAGCATACTGGAGTAGAGTTGCACAGAAGATAACATGTAAACAGCCAACATGTTGACTGAATGCATCCTGCTGCTCTCTCACCGTGCTCTGTGGAGGTAGAGGCAGGTCAGGTAAAGGGTGTGTGATGAGCTCAAACCTGCCGGAGCATCCCATCTCCAGCAGGGACAGCGGCAGGTCCGCGGGGCCCGCAGGGGGCACATCTGCAGAGAGGCGCGAGACAACAACAACAACACAAAGAATGGACTCAACAAACACAATGAGGCTAATTCACAGCCACACAGGAAGATTATCCAAATGCACACAATGCTAACTTAACGCTTTTATTGTCCGTATGTGTTCAAGAAAGACTGACATTGATACTGCGATTAGTTATTTAACTGAGTATTAAATATATGAGTCATGAGGAAGCTGGATGATGCACAGATTTGACAGCTATTAGCCACATCATCATCACACCAGCTACACCCGAGAGCGGTGTTAGCAACATTAACCGCGCTTCAATACACTTATAAAAATGCAATATAGCTGTACATTTAATAATCCACAACTTACTTATTCTGTCCATGTCCCCACTGTAAAGACAAAGCTAAAAGTTGCCACCAAATAGTTGCTGCTGTCGCCTCGGAAGTTGCCAAAATTGACAAGCGGAAGTGGCTACTGAGTTAGCTAAACTAAGCTATCTAACAGGAATAACAAAACTAAACTGTACACCTGAAAAAAAATATATGATTCGTTGTTGTATTCCATAAGGTTTTCGTTTTGTATGTAAATTATTTTGCTGATATGTTTGTTGAAAAAAACTAAAAAAAAAAACAAAAAAAAAAACTATACAGCACGAGCAGTCTTACGTCATATTTACGCGTCTGTGTTTTTGTCTGGCCACCCCCGTTTGAATTTGGTGAGCGAATGAATTAAATTAAAGATAATAACTGTTATATAAAATAGTTTTAAGAAACTAAGCTTGATTTATTATTCTAGCAGGATGGTAGTTTGTCTTTTATATGGTCCTAAATAGCAAACTACATATATATTACCGGAAGGAAGTCGTTTTTTGGTTTCTGACTGAAACCTCAGTAGCTTAGCGGCTAGCAGCTGTGAACTACGAAAATAAATAATTTGTAAGTGTCTATTTTGTGTTAGTGCACCTGCTGTATTTGTTAACAGCTGTTTATGCAATTGTCTGTATTGTAGCTGTTGCCACCATGGTGGTGTTTCCAAGCTCCCTGACGGAGGAAGAGGAGGCTCTGCAAAAGAAATACGCTAAACTCAAGAAAAAGGTAAATAAACAGAAGCTCGCTGTTGTCATAACATCATGGTAGCCTATACAATGTGAGACTGGTGTGAATTTGCAACAATTCCTCATCTGTTTTAGTGGCACGTGTTGTCTTACTGTAGTTATGGGGTGAATTATGTTGAGTACAAGTTTGAAATGTGTGTTTTATTTATTTATCGGACTATGGAAGTGGCTGGGGTGTGACTTGAGTTTTTGTTTTGTAATATTTCATGACCCAACCTAGAGCCACACGTTTTTCATTGAGCCTCCCCGAGTTACTGGGGGAAAATGCATGACCTTCCCTTCACTATGAACAACTATACCTCTAAGTTTCTGGTGATGATAAATTATGCGATTTTGGAGATTTCTAAAAGAAAACATGCTTCTAAAAAATACCCATCCTCTAAGCCAAATATATATATATATATATATATATATATATATATATATATATATATATATATATATATATATATATATATGTATTTTAAAAACCATTGCTTCCTCCCTTGTGCTTAAAAATATCTTTGCACCAACCCCTCCCTTCATAAATAACAACCTCTCCCTTATTATTATTTTAGCGCTTAACTCTTTTTCCCTCACTACCTTTCAGAAAAAGGCACTGCTTGCCTTGAAGAAGCAGAGTTCAACCAACCAGACAAACCAGAGTGGCTTAAAACGGAGTAAGTGCATTTGAGTCCATTTCAAAGTAATACGGGTACTTCAGCATTTGTCCTCTCTTACTTTACTACAATAAACCTTGTGTTTATTCCCCATCAGCATCGCCAGCGTGTTTAATTAAATTCATTCACTGACTCACTTTAATTTATGCAATGTGACCTGCTGAGACTCTGATCATATGTACAAATATATTCTGTTCACAAGGACTGAAAAAGACAAAATGAAAGACATGAAAAACATGCATCAGACTGATCATGAAGCTCGATGGTAATTTAGTTAAATATTTATGGGATTATAGTCGAATGTGTGTGTTTTGGGGTTTTTTTGTCTCTTGAATGGTCTCTAGTCCAGCACCTAGTGTTTATTGTCTGGATGTGCGTGCTTTTTTTAAAAAGAGCGATCAAAACACAATGTCAAGAGTAAACACAATAGTAAAGGTCAATAATAAACGTACTTCTGTACTCCTACAAACACATCACTGATCTCAGTAGACAAAATATTTATGATTTGCATGCCTATTTGAATACCTGTATACTTACTCAAATTGACCCATGTTAAATATTCAGGCTATCTGGAGGCCCCATTTTTATTTCTGTAAAAGCAGCATGTATTTTACTTTACACATCCTTAATTTACCTCAACACTGGGTATACTTTTTAAACTTTTATTTCGTAACAGCTCTGTCGGACCAGCCTGTCGTTGACACTGCAACTGCGACGGAGCAAGCAAAGATGCTGATCAAGTCGGGTGCCATCAGCGCCATCAAATCAGAGAACAAGAACTCGGGCTTTAAACGCTCTCGAATGCTGGAAATTAAACTCAAGGTGAGCTCTCCTTCCTTAGACTGCACTGATGTTCAACTGTTTTGTTTGTTCATTTTTTAATATTGTTGCTCTTCATCTGCCACAGGACCCTGAGAAAGGCCCAGTTCCTGCTTTCTTACCATTTCAAAGGAGTGTCTCCACAGATGAAGAACAACCTGAGGTACAGACGACAAAAAAAACATGATTAAGGAAAACAAGGAGGTTATTGGTGTCTCCTATATTATGTTTTAGAGACTTATTTCTTGTGTAAGTCCATAAATTCTGAATATTATTGGACAATTAATGATATAATGTCCTGCTCTGGTGATTGACAAGACTTTCAAGTTAGTGTTTTTTACTCAGAGTTAAATTCCTTTTAGTAGAATTTCTGTTAAAGTTGACTCTTAGTGACAGCGTTGAAAAGGCACAGATGCCATATTATGCACACTTGCATATTACAAGGTCTGAAAATTGCTATAGAGATTCAAGCACTGGAACAGAAAACAAAATCACAGCTCATTCTGATGTTGTCATGTTTGTGCTTCTCCTAGTCTGGGAAAAGGGCCCAAAGGAAGTCTCTGTATGAGAGGTAACGTCTCAAAAACAATGATGAATAAGCAAAACAACCCGTGTAATACACTGTTAGTGTGTATCTGTGGTTGTAACATAATTTCACCTGTTTGCCACCTGCAGCTTTGTCAGTTCAAGCGACCGATACCGAGACGAGGAGGACGGAGGCGGCATGTCAAGCAGCCGTGAAATGGACAGAGACAGAGACCGCGACAGAGAGCTGGATAGAGAGCGGGACAGAGACAGAGATAGAGACCGAGATAGGGATAGAGACAGAGACAGAGATAGAGACAGAGGCAGGGACAGAGACAGAGACAGGGAGCGGGACAGAGAAAGAGACAGAGACCGAAGCAGAGACAGGGATAGAGACCGTGACAGGGAGCGGGACAGAGACAGAGACGGACCGTTCAGACGTGAGTAACCGACAAAAGAAAAATCCATCCTTAGGGAGGACAGAAATGCATTCTCTTGAAATAGTAATCACAGTTCAGTTAATCAAATTTTAATAAAATTTGATTAACTGAGCTTGAAAGGTGCCATATAAATAAAATTATTTTATTTATATGGCACCTTTCAAACAAATCAAATGGAATTCAAAGTGTTTTTCAGTTTGATTGAAGAAACAAAAACATCAAAAAATCATAAAATTATGATAGTAATACACTACATAAAATCCAGAGTAAAAAAGATAGGTTTTTAATGTACATTGAAATAATTCTGTGCAGAGTGACGTTATAGCTGTCGTGTGGTGCTGGTTGTGAAGTGTTGGGAAACATAAAGGATTTTTCGCCCATGTTTTTATTCTCAGGCTCAGATTCATATCCGGAGCGGAGAGGGGTCCGAAAGGGGAACACGGTGTATGTTTACGGCTCCGGGCTCGTCGAGGACAACCTGCGCTCTGCTTTCTCTCAACATGGAAACATCATCGATCTCTCCATGGACAACCCACGCAAGTATGGATCCATTCAACAACTCTGTATTCGTATGACGGTAATCTCTACCTACTGGTGGGGCTGCACAATATATAATATTTTTTTAATCACCATTGTGATGTTTTTGAGTTAGTTCAGAGTATTAGTAGAAAACTGCACTTTAACCCTTTTGAAACCTGGAGCGACTTCACTTTTCTTGTGCTGCGTTCAGACGCCTTCACAGATATTTAAACCTTTGAAAACTGAGCATATTGGGAAAAGGCAATGAGCAATTTGACAAGAAGTGTTCAGAATACTGCAAGAAATGAGTAGATTTAGAAAATTATTTTTAAAAAAGCAAAGAAAAATGTCTAAAAAAAAACCCCTACATAATTCTCTTAATTATATTTTGAAAAATATTTTACAGAATTATTATTTTTAGCACATTTTTTCCAGTTTATTCCCTTGTTTGTTTGTTTTTGCTTTTTTCCCTCTGTTTTTATTTTATCTTATTTATTTGCTAATTTTTAGTTATATTTCTTCCACTTTTTTCTATTTTTTTTAAGATGCTCATTGCCTTCATTACCATTATTTTGAAAGAATTCAAGCTAATCTGCTCAGGTTTTAAAGGGTTAAAATGTGACTATAATTATTTTTTATGGCTGCTTTTAATGTTCAGTAGTGTTCACTTTGTTCAGCAAATGAATATTGGAAGTCATTTTCTTTCATTTTTTAATGTAACCATCTTTTTTGTACTTAACAAATATACTAAATTATGTTAAATCATAATATTGTTACTGCAATATTCAGTATTATCACATTTTCCTCATATTGTGCAGCCTTACTGTAATAAATGTTTTGCTGTCTTATTACATTGACCACACTGTCCCCTCCTGCTCCTGTTCTTGATCAGGCTGTGATTGCAATTTTTCTTTTTCTCTAGTTGCGCGTTTATCACTTTTGAGAAGATGGAGTCTGCAGACCAGGCTGTAGCCGAGGTTTGTGTTATCATGCATGCATGTATGCATGTATATATATTTGGTCAGTATATATTTTGTTGTGTCTTACATCCTGGAGTGTTTTATCTGGAGGTGGTTCATGTTTACTTGATGATGTTATTGTACTTTCAGTTAATGTGTCTGAATAATCCCATGCGGGATGGGTCATACAAATGACCAGACACGTAAATAAAATATTCATTCATTAATTCATTCATATACGTATATACTCCTAAAACCACAGAGGAGACAAGAGTGCAAGTTTTGAGTTCAAAAGCTGACAAAAGTTATTTTCTTTTCACTTGTTGGTGGTTTTCTTGTGCTTTTTCATGTGTGGTTTTAGCTCTGCAGAGAGAAATATAGAAAAGAAATATAAATATGACTTCAAAATGTCAATGGAAAAAGTATGCATTGTGAGGTAAACAAAGTTAAATGCCTATCAAATGAGGAATTCAACTCACAGGACGCACACAGTTTAGCAGAGTTGAAAAAGACAGACTAAAGGGGGGAGAGCAATATTTAATGCGGCTGATTAGACTGAAGTGATTCCACCTGAGGAGGGAGAGTCAGTCAGGCAGACTTGATCTGTTTCTCCACTTCTCAGGTGAAGTCTTGTGATCCCTGGATGTCCACCTACAGTCATTAAATATTTATGAGATCTAGTCATTCTTTTAGTTTAGACACCCTGAGGTTGTGGGGATTCCCTGCTCCTGTAGTCTTTACAAGGAGCAGACGACCACTTTTAACTCACCTCGCTGTTTGTGTCTCACAGTTGAACGGAGCCACGGTGGGAGACGTTCACATCAAAGTCAGCATCGCCAGGAAGCAGCCCATGCTGGATGCCGCCACCGGCAAATCAGTCTGGGCTTCACTGGGTAAACAAGACGCTCGTATTGTTTGTTTAGACGATGATCAGACTGTGTCTCTGCGTGAGTCTGCACAGCGTGGATTAACGTTCAACAATGTCTCTCTTCTCTCACAGCTGTGCAGAACAGCACCAAAGGCTCCTACAGGGATAAGAGGAATCAGGTCGTGTACAGTGAAGATTTCCTCAAATGATTTGTTTTCTTTTGCCAGATAGTTTTTCATGTTTTTGTTTTGGCGACGGCTGCTTAATGTCTGTGTTGAAACATAAATATAAAATCATCTGTTTTCTTTTGGATTAGATCACTTTGCCCCACATGGTTGGTATTTGATGCTTTGTGCAGCTCGTGAGATTCTGTTTGGTGGAGCTTAATAAAAAAGTATTCATACAATGTTAACTGGAGTGAAATTTCCATGATCTTTATATCAATGAGTTACAGTCAGAGTGCAAAATTACTGATCAATGAAGGCCTAAGAGACCATATTGTGAGGTGTGTGTAATCATATGTTTATTAACAAAAAGGCACGGAAGACCTGAGACCAATTTTCTAACACTTGAACTGCAATCGATCACACAGAAGCCGGAGTAAAGTAACAGTGAATCCTTCAAAATTCCACTTTCAAGGGACACCCAGGAGCTCACCTGGTAGAGCGGGAGCCCCATGTACAAAGGCTACGTCCTCGCTGCAGCGGCCGCAGGTTCAACTCCAACCTAGGCCCTTTTGCTGCATGTCATCCTGTCTCTCTCCCCAATTCAGCTGTCCTGTCTAATAAACGCAAAATCATCCCACTTTCAACATGTGTTTTCTGAATGTTTTGCAACAGAGGAATTAACTATTTAACTTCAGAAGTTTTAAACAACAGTCTGAACAGGCTCAACAAAAGTAACAGAGATGCCACTCAGCCTCAGTGAGGACAACACCATCAGTATTTTATACGTTTGAATGTTTTCATGTAACTGACAGGAAACTTGCAAATCTTTTATTTACACTGATTTACATCTTTTCTGTGAACTGTGACCGGTCATCATACTGAACGTGTATTACATTTATTCAGCTTTACAGTTCTGAGTCAAACGAAAAACTATTCTTGAAGACATGAAAACCACCGAGGACATTTTGACTTGTCACAGCAAGGAAAGTAACAGGTGTCAGTAATAAAAAAATAATGAGTTCCAGTTCACTGCTTCAGTTTCAGGGTCCTTATGTTTTGCATGCTGGCAAACTGTCAAGACTTACGCAGGCCTCACACAAAACCACTTCAAGCAAGTTCACATTGTGGACAAATTTCCAGTGTTGGAATAAATTCATGAGTTTTACATCAGTTGGTGCAGTGTCGTCTTGTCTCGTCTTTCCGACAAAAGGAAGTTTTTAGTTTTGGCTAATGCTAATAATGAAGCTCAGTAGCATTAACTTTGTCAACAACCAATATCTGTGCTCTCTACAGCGCCAAACAAAAAAGCAGCAAACCAGTTAGACGGTAAAAATGGAGGAGACTGGTGACGCACAAGAACGTGAACAAGTCTCAGTGCTCTTGGATTTTGGAAAATGAAGAGAAACTAGTGAAGTTGTGCATGAACACGTCTGTTTAATTGGGCGTTTGTCTGATCCTCCAACCAGCATTTATTATAACACAAAATCTTTGAAACGGTTTACCTTTCATTTCAACAGTGTCCTCCAGCTAACCAACAGAGGCTGGTGGTGAGTTAAGACAACCAAATCCAAAATGTTGACTCTACATTAATACGGTTCATCTTTATTGATGGCGGCTTGACAAAAATACTGCTGTGATATGAAGCCTTTTATCTTGTGTTTCTAGTGTTAATGTGTTTTGTTAAATAGTCAAATGTTTAAAAGGGAGTTTGGCATATAACTTCACACCAGGATCAGGATAAAATGAGACTAAAAACTCATACTGTCTTTTGAAGAGAGAGGATGTCAGGAATCTCAAGGTCTTCTAGTGTCTGTTAAGCTTTGCTGGACCACTTCAATACGACGGAGCCATCGCTAATGTTGTCAATTAAACCTGTGTCTCTCTTAAGGGCCGATCACACCGAGACACGTTGCTAAAAAAGAGCCGCCAGCAAAACCATTGTTTCCCCGTGATACAGCGTGCCTGTTGGACGCTCCTTTCTTTTCTCCGTTCTCTTTAAATATTTTCAACTTTTCAGCTCAAGGTGCAGAGTCGCACCACTCGTCAGTGTCACTTTTGGCTACTTTATGTGCAGACCTGCTCCACAGGCGCTCCAAGCTGTTCTCCCAGATGGCATTTTTGGAGCAGTTGAGCCTGGCGCGATGTTTCTCGGCGTGATCAGCCCTTTACTATGACAAGTCAAAATGTCTACTGTGAAAAAGGCCTCTTGTCTTAGTGCAAGAGGGTGGGCGACAGTCTCTTTACTCATATCCATTTCTTATTTTTATGCAAATTTGGAACACACTTCATGTGAAAAAGCTTTTGTTTTCACAGTCTGACATTTGAAAAAGGCCTCGCAGTCAGCTTCCAGCACTTGGCGCTTATTATCCACATGACCAACGCGCCTCAGACTGACCTGCAGAGACGTTCAGACCGTCTCTAACGGTCTATGACACTTGTTCAGTGACAGGACATTCCTGCTCCTCCTCTCTTATTCGTCCTCCAGCTCTCTCTCTCTCCTCCTGCTCGTGCAGGGAGTTCTGCCCCGTGGTTTTTCCGTGTTGCTCCTTCAGGTGGCGTCGTAAGGCGGGCTTGTGAGCAAAGCGAGCGTGGCAGTACGCGCAGCGGTGTGGTCGCTCGCCGCTGTGGAGGTTCATGTGGTCTATCAGTGTGGACTTTTGGGTGAACGTCTTGTAGCACAGGGGGCACTGGTGGGTTTTGCCGACACCTCGGTGCACGGCCATGTGTCGAGTGAGGTTGGCGGAGTGGTGGAAGTGTTTGCCGCAGCAGGGGCAGGCGTACAGCAGGTGAGTGGAGCGGGAGTGGATGGCGAGGGAGTGGGCTGAGGGGAACGTCATGCCGCAGTGCTCGCAGATGACAGGCCCGGCGACGCTGGAGGTGGATCCCACCACGGCGACAGACTCATCCCCCCCCTCGTTTGTTCCGACAGTCGTCATCCCTGAACTCCCCTCGCCAGCACCAGACTCCTCCAGGGCGTACTGGGCCAAACTGTTAGCACCCAGTGGCGACACTTTTTCTCCCTGAGCGTCGCCCATGCTGAAGTCCAACTGCGGGAGCTCGACTGGGACATAACTTCCTGTCTTTAGTCCTTCTTGGCTGTAGTCCAAACCGAAACTGCCTCCCATCCCAGCAGTCGACAGGTACCACAGATCCTGGTGCTGAGACAAGCCTGGAGCTCTTTTCTCCTGTGACGACACCCACCTTCTCCTCTTAAAGCCCCGCCCCCTGCCCCTCCCCCTGCCTGGGCCAATTTTAGCGTCCGTCAACCTGCGTCTGAAAGCACGCAGCTCGTCAACTGAAAGTACCCCGGTACTGAGACCTTCTTCTGCGGGATTCAAGTCATATTCGCCGCCTTCTCCTCCAATCACAACTCCTTCTGTCTCTGGAAAACACACATCTTGAGGTCCGTCAGATGGAGCTCCTCTCTCCTCCTCGTTTCTTTTTGCCTGCTCCTCTTCGGAGATGTACACTCTGAACACATCGTAGTCCTCCTGTCTGGTCTCCTCCTCCTCGTCTGATCCATTAACCTGTAGCAGAAATGAGAAAAGTGTGTTGTGAAAGGTTTGTTCAGTATATAAAATATCTAAAAACAGATATATATGCAGATCAAAATTTGGGGAGAACGCTACAGGACTGTAAACAGCTGGCCACCAGCACCAGAAAGAAACGGTGTGGAAAAAGCAGCATATTCTTCAGGTAACCCAAACTTAAGGTAACCCAACACTTTTAACCAATGTTATTTATTCAATTAATTCTTGTACTACAACTCTATAGTGTGTTTTTAGTCTCCTCTTAAAATTCACTTTTATCTTAGTCATTTTCATGCTGGTGGGGGATTATTTTTTTCACTCTTTATACTTCACGTACTGTTTTATTCTGTGTTGTACTATTCTTGTTGTAATCTTATTTTCACTGTTTACATCATGCTTTTAAAATTCTTTAAAAGTAACTTTTTTTATTATTATGACATGAATATTGTAGTTTTGTAAATTCAATGTGGATTAAAAAGGTCTCTCACATTCATACACACAAACCTTAATGCATGGATCATCCAGCATGGGGCTTCCATCCTGGTGCTGACTGCTGCCCTGAGCAGGCATGTCGCCGCTGTTCTCCTCCACTGAGCGCACTGCAGGGCTGTGTGGATGCCCCGGAGAGGGTCGGCTGGTGGGAGGAGATGCAACGGAATAAACACTACCGCTGACGATCAACGCTCGAGACTGGCTCTCCTCTGGAGTCACCTACAGGGAGGTAAGGAGGACGCAAGGAAACATGAGATTGCTTAAATCTTATTTTAAAAAACTGCATTGCTGCAAGCGTTGAACATGATGAGACTGTGATGTAGAAAATGTAAAAAATATTTTTTTCCCCAGACAGTCTATAATTTATGACCAATTTACTTCAGAAAGATCCACAGAATCAAAGAGGGGTAAACATTTCTCCATCGCTGAACAAAACACGTATGTTATGAGGACAACCATTTAAAATGACTGTTGTGGATTACTGACCTTTGGTGGACTGGGGTTTTTAAGCTGCACATACTTCTTCAGAGCTCCTCTGCAGCGCTCCACTATATGCTCCATCTGCAGGTAGCTGGCGGCGGTCAGGTAGTTGACAATCTCCTCTGGATTAAACTGCAGGATGCCAGTGTAACAAGACTGAAGCAGATCACAAACCACTGTGGAGCTGTACAGCATCGACACCTGTGTAAAAATGTGAAACAAACAACATAAAGACGCACTGTTGAGCACTGAGACACGCTGACAGAGTTGACAGGTGTGTTTGTGTTGACATTGGCCTACCTGAAGCTTGGGGGAAGGGTTGAGGAGGAACTGGTCCCTTAAGAAGGGTGAGCAGGCCGCCAGCACCACCTTATGACCCCTGAACGTCTGGTTGTTGCTGGCCACAATGGTGATGTCACAGAAGTGCTGGCGGGACCTCAGCGAGTTCAGGTGCTTCAAGGTCGTGTCCCCGTGGCCCGGTAACCGAAAACACAGCATCTCCATCTTGTCTGAAGAGAAATTAAAAGAAGGAATTACAAATAAGTAGGTGAGCTGGTCTTTAAATCCTTAAATTAAAGATAAAAAGGCAGACACTCAAACAGCATTTTCAATATAAAAACAAGGCTTCCTGACCTGAAATACACTCAGATCTGAGACTGTTCACAGGCCTGTCTAACCCCACATGAACTGAGGAGTGCACTGTAGCTGAACCTGGAATGCAGTCAGACGGGTTCATGTTGGGACAGTGAAGACCCGAATGCTCGGTGCACTTTGGAATAAACCAGACTTTCATACATGAATATACTTCCTGAAAAAAGAGCTCTGAAAAGAAAAATCAACTGACGGACGCTTTGTATAACATGAACTTGTGACTCATATCATCTCGTCTGGAGCTTAGAAATGAAATGATTAGTCCTTTTATTGCAAACTTACTTGTAAATCAGTCATTTCACCTTGTGAAACGTGGAAATTTGCTACATAACTTTGTCATAAATGATAGTTAACAGAATATCTTCAGGTTTAAGACTATTAGTCAGATATCTAAAGGAATTTAAATATGTCACTTTGGGCTCTTTGGAATTGTGATGCACGTGTTTCACTTGTTTTCTGAAATTTGTTGACATGGCGAGTAATTGAGGAAATAACTGGCAGATTTATGCACTGTGTAATAAAAATAATTGTTTGTTGCAGCTAGGGTTGCAATTCACAAGATTGTCACGGTATCATAACCGTCTCTGTAAATATCACGGTTTCAGGGTACCACGATATATGGTATTACACAGTTACCCCAAGGGAAATTGCTGTAAAGTGGTTGCCAACAAAAATAGGGGTGAGGGAAAAATATTAATATAGCATAGTATCACGACAATGCTGTATTTTCACACAGACGCAGAGTCTCTATTCTTTATTATATAAATTATCATACCACAAATACAAGTTAAACTTTTGGTAATCTACTAGAATAATATAATTAATTGCTTTTTCAGTCCAGTAAAGACATGTTACTGCAATAAAAATGAGATGTAACGACTGATATATTTACTTTATCAGATAATACAGATACCAAATATTTACATTAATTTGCAGTTTAAAAGGGCAATAAGTATAAGTTGCAATATATGGCAATAGTCAGCACATCACAACACGATTTAAATCGCAATAATATTGCATCGTTACTTAAGTATCGTGATAATATCGTATGGTAGGGGCCTCTGGTGATTTTCACCCCTAAAAGTAATCTAAGTTTAGAAGATATTGACATTTGTTATGCAATTTTACGAGCAAAAAAGGCGTAAATTTAAGCTGCATCACTAATTTAATACTTACCACATGTGATATTAATGTAATCCAATATAGCACAAGTGGATAGTATCAAGTTTCACATCACTATATGGGCATTTTATCGATGAGTTTTGACTTGATGATAAAGTTAGCTAATATACTGTAAGGTTAGCGTGACCAAAGCTACAAGATTAAACATTGATAGTGGAATTTATGATATAACGAGGATATTTTACGATCATAGACTGCCGTTAAGAGGTTAAAAAAAACGATAATAAAACGGCTGTTTTCTTCCTTTTCTTCTGGCCTGATGTGTGTGGACGTCAGCTAACGTTAGCTTTTAGTTAGCTCGCTGGTGTCTGCTAGTGACCAACCACAGAAACAAACAAAAGCTCCCCAGTTATCGTCAAACTTCTACTCACCTTTTTTCCTTTTGTTGAATGTCTCCAGAAATAAATCAGCGTTTGTTTCGACGGGACAGGCGTTGATATTCAGGTGCGGGTTAGTGTTAGCTGGCTGTGTTTCCTCATGCCTGCTGCCGTTAGCTAACGTTACTACCTCGATATCTGTTTACTTTTGGCCTCTTTTTTGGAGGAAGCGCATCCCGTGACAATAAATGCACCCGCTGGTGTTTCGCCACTAAACTGACTTTGAGTCGGTTTTTTGTGGAAAGCTTCCCCTCGCGGTCAGTCGTAAAACCAGAGTATGCACGCTGACTTCTGATCAGTTGTTTTCAAATCAATGGTGACGTGGGGAAGTTAGTTTCCGATTCAGCGGTTACGGGGGAGTTAAGGGAAAAGTAACTCACGTTGTTAAGCCTTTTTTTGCACCTCTTACTGTTGCAAAAGCATGTTAGAAATGTTAGGTAAAGTCACAACGCTGTCTGAAATCCAAGTTTGAGGTACCTTTATTGTATTTGTGAAAATGCAAAAAAAAAAGTCTTATTTCTTAGTTATTGTGTGATCACTGTTAAACTTTTACTTTTCCTGTAGCTTTTAACCGCATATTGTTCAACTCCTGTCCTGATATATTGTTGTTTTATTATTGTTGCATCTGTCAGGTCGAGTGTCCTGAAAGATGCCCATAAATAAATTGAATTTTTATCATTAATTTTATACTACTACTACTACTAATAATAATAATAAAAACAACCAAGCAACCACATTGGACATAACAAATGAAATGCTTATCTCACAGTTGCTTAACAAATTAAATAAATAAATCCATGCATAATGTGATACAGCCCAATTATTATCACAGAGACAACACAAGTACAGAGAAGTAACAACAAAAAAATCCATCTTTTTGATGTTTCTTAACTACATTTATTGTTGTGGTCTATGACCTATTGCCCATTTAACCATAACCTGCCCCTTCCCCATGGGTCTTTCTCCAACTTCCATTGTACATATACATTTTTTTGCACGTGCATTATAGAATAAATAAATGCGATTTTCGACATTTTCACAAATAGAAAAAAATTGTTTCAGAAATTAAATCTAAAACAGTGTTTTTATCAACCTTAAGCCTTTCTGAAATAATCTAGTCCAGATTTGACCCGTCAAAGTAAAGTGGTTTCTGATATGGTCTCAGTGTAGTATCATCTAAAAATACTGAATTCTGGAATCTCCCTTTTTTGCATTTTTACAAGTAGAATAAAAATTTCACATATTTGAAAGTGGGTTTCAGACAGTTCCCCTTAATTCCCCCCTTACTGCTGAAACAGAAACTACGAACCAGAAACTAACTTCAGCGTCGTATCGGGGGGCGGGGCTCCGGGCGGTGACGCGGCAGGTTCATATACGTTAGTGTGCGTCCACCAAACATGTCGGCATCTGAGACAACGACGAAGGTAGAAAAAAAGCCCTGAAATATGAAGTTAACGCATTTTAACAACTTCTAAACGCTTAAGCCAATATAGCCAAACATGTCAGTAAAACAGAAGTCTGCCAAAATGCAAAAAGTCTTTATTTATCGATTGTAGGAGCTCTTTGTTGCAGGCTGTGCTACACTGCTAGCAATGTTAGCCTGTGACTGTTTTGTATTGACTAGCTAAATTGCTCTAATGTTGTTCATGTGTTGCTTATTTTTTCAGTTTATTGCCCGTTAAATTACAGTCTTGCTTTGCTTTTATCACACTATATGGTGTCTGTATTGCACATTGTCTGTCGTATGCTCAGTTTATTCCCATTTTCAAAGCTAATATTGAGCCAAACAGTTCCTTATTGTACTTTGCTAAAGTCATGAATCAATATCAGCCAAAATGGATTATTTTAAACAGCCAATGTGTAAATATTCCCCCTTTTTTAAAGTTTTTTACGGACCAGTGTATCTTTGAATTGTGTAAAAAGCATGAATGGGGTGACTGACTGGCAGCACTTGACGTTACATCCTAAAAGATAGGCTATAGATTTATTTTGGAAACGATAAGTGGTCACGTAGATGCACTAAACGTGCAATTTTGAACACATCGACAGAATTAATTAATAAGATGCTCGTTTAACTGACTTTCATCGACTCATAATCATTTAGTGTGTAGCTGGTGACTTGATATAATATCATGTAGTTGAGTGTAGTCTCCACATTTCGTGTCATAAAACCCTTTATAGTCACATCTTGAGTGTGTTGTCAGTCATGTAGATTTACTCTGGAAAAACAAACTTCAAATCAAGCTTTGTTTGATTACATTTCATTCACTTGTTATGACAACCAAACTAAAACCCACACCTCTGAGTCAGTAATAACCTTGTTTTCTAGGAAGTGTGTTTTCACTTGCAAAATGTTTGCTTGATTATTTTGTCTCCAGTAGATAGCGATAAATATGCTTTAAACTACTTGATTGCGATATGAGACAAAGTTTTATAGGGCATTGTAATTTCTGCATTTCATTTCAATGGAATATATATATATATATATGTATATATATATTTATCTTTAATTTTATTTGTTGCTTCTGTCTGTACCAAACAAGCATGTTTCCATTTCTGGCAAATTATTTTTGTAACAGGCCATCTCTGTATCTGCAGTTCTGTAGTTTGAATGCTACTGTGTGCACATCATTACACAACTCCAACTATACCTAAATTGTTTCTAGAGATGGAACGATATGAAATTTTTATATCATGATTATTGTGACCAAAATTATCCATATTATTGTGATATTGTTGAAATGTGCTGGGAAATGTCATAAAATTACTGATACACTTACTGAAATAATTTCACCTAATTTGGTATTAAACACAAACATAACAAACAGCAGCACTTTGCACTTTTTACATACACAGTAAAATAACAGTCATGTGAAAAGCACATTAAATGTACAACTTTGGCACCGTGTGGCCATGAGAGGTAACTGCACTTTGTGCACATTTCAAATAGGAAAACTGCAACAAAAGGACATTTCTTCACATATGCTCAAGTAGTCTTCTACAGGTTTTATCAGCACTGGCTGTGCTTGACTGGAATTAATAAATCAAGCACTCTGGAATCCCGAATATTAGTTTTAAAAATGAGAGATACATATTTTCTAACATGATACTTATTGTTTCTCTGCCAGGAGCCTCCTGAAGGAAATGACTCAGAAACACCAGCAGAGTCATCATCTAGACCAAGTCAAGTGAAGGAAGGTATGTCTGCTGGAGATATATACAAATCACTGAAATATGTGCCTTTAAGGTTTACAAAAACATGTTATTGTGTGATTCTTGTCAGAACTACTTCTAAAAAAAAATCTCACAGAGAGCTCTAAACGTTTCCAGATCATGCAGCCTCCACCACCGCTGCTGCCGCCAAGAAGACAGAGCCCATGGGTGGTATGCCATCAATATTGTCATCACTGCAACCTGGAAAGGATGCGTCCAGAGGTGCAGAGGAGGGAGAGAAATGGTCGCCTGCTTCCTCCCCAAACAAACCTTCTGCAGGTAAGACGTTATTCCAGTCGGCTTTCATTGGAGTGAAGGCTCTCTCTCAGTCACCTGATTTGATTTGATAAGATTTGATCCTGAAGCAAAAAATCAGTAACTGATCTTCCTGCAGACTTTGCTTTGAGGAAGATAAACATGGTAATATTATATTAACCCTTTGAAACTGGAGCAAATTGGTGCAATTTTTTTTAGAAAACATGAAAAAATGGTAATGAGCAACTTGGCAAGAAATTTTCCACAACTTGCAAGCAATTAGCAGGTTCGGAAAATTATTTTTTTAAAAATGTTATGCGGGAAAAACTATTTATAAATATCATAATTAGATATTTAAAATTCTGTTACAAATTTATCATGATTTTTTAAGCACTTTTTCCAGGTAATTTCCATAAAAAATGTTTTGTATATTTTAACTTTCTTTTTTGAGTTGTTGTTTTAAACACCATTTTTCAAGTTATTTTCTAATTTCATTGTACTTTTTACTAATTTCTTGCATTTTTTTGTAGTCATTTCTTCTTTAGATGCTGATTGCCTTCTTCCCATGTTTTTAAAAGAAATCAAGCTGGTTTTCTCAGGTTCCAAAGGGTTAACGCTGGGCGTCATGTTCCTTGATTTCACTCAGAAACAATGCTATTCATATATGTATGTGATCCGCTCTGCTAAGATAAGGCCTGCAGAATCAGGGACTTCTTTTAAATCACCTCTTAAAATCCATTTTTGTATTTGCTTTTTTTGTGATGTCATCTTTAAATGTATCCTTTTTATTCTCTTTTGAACCTGCTTAATATTAATTCTTAATTATTATTAATATTAATCCTTATTAATATTAATTTTCTGTGTATACAGCTTTTATTTTGTTATTGTATTTTTATAACATGTTTTTGTCTCCAAACTCTTAATTTCTTCCTTAACTCTTGTCTGGACTTAGTTCAGCGTTATTATCTGGCCTCTGTTGTTAAATGAGCTCTTTAAACAATAAATAAATAAAATTGTTATTATTATACTAATTATTAATAAGCATTTAGACAGTTTTTCATGCAATTCAAATGTTCCCCTTCCTCCTACAGGACACGCAGCAAAGTCCCTTTCATTGACGCCCCCCTCTTCCATGTCCTCACCTTCCACGTCTTCAACGTTGTCCCCTGGCCGAGCAAAGATGAGCGTTTCCGGACCCGGCAGTAGTAAATCCGTCCTGGCACCTGCTCCTTCCTCCTCCTCCTCTTCCTCCTCTTCTTCTTCCTCTTCCTCCTCTTCTTCCTCTTCTTCTTCGTCCTCTGCTACAGCTTCTTCGTCTCCTTCTGTCTCCCCCGGCCCCCCCAAGATCCATCGAGCCCGCAAGACCATGAACAGGCCTCCAATAGGGCAGGTGAGCCCATTTTTGATTCTTGGACTGAGCTACACTCTTGAAAATGTGTGTGTTGCACCTTTTTGTGACCAACTGACTGTTTTTGTTTGACAGATGAGCCATGTTGAGCGACCAGTTGCACCTGTGACACCTTCAGGATCCTCTGACTCTGAAACCGGTGAGAATATTGTCTTTTGTGAATAATCAAATCAATATTAATATATTTTTTATTTAGTGTCTTGTTTAAGCCAAATCTCACTCTGTCGTGGTTTTTGCTCATGTTTTTTGTAAGCTGCAAAAAAGAGAAAACTGGGTCACTTATCTGACGGCTCACCTGTGAAGTCCGAGAACGTTCCAGAAAATGCTCAAACTGTGGTAAGATAATGCTTTTGCTGGTTTATAATTTGCATTTCACTAAGCCGGGGTTTCAGTTGTCAATGTTGTCTTTTCTGATTTCTCTCAAAACTCAGGAAAAAACATTATTCCATAAGAAGGTGGAACCTGTCACAAAGACGGCTCCAGAGAAGAGCAACAACAGCGTGGAGAAGTCTGAGGAGGAGGTAACAGAGAAGAATCAGATTTCCAGTCCGTCCACGCGAGAGTCAGAAAAGGTGTGATGCTGAGATTTATTTATTGTCCACGTAAAGTAATCACTCATTGTCAGCAAATACACACATTATTAAGAATAATGTCATAGCACATACATGTGCTTTTAATAAAAAAAAACTGAATGGCAATAATTTTTCTTTTGTTAAACTTATAGTTGGAAGATGGTGGTGCAGAAACAAGGCAGCAAACTAAAGATACGGAGGGGTCAGTGAACATGTCAGATCATGTGAGTGATTCGATCTATTTTATTAGCTTGATTATTACTTTCTTTCTTAGTTAACGGTAGCTCAAAGGCTCAGTGTGTAGGATTTAGGGGGATCTATTGGCAAAAATGGAATATAATATTCATGTGGCTTCATAGGTTTATAATCACCTGAAAATAAGAAATTTTGTGGTCCAAATACACAAACCAAACCCTGGTTGTAAAGAAGACCACCTGTGTTTTTACGCTTTTGTGTTTTCACGCTTTTGTGTCAGCCACTGTAGTTTTTGTACACAGGAGGTGTTGTCGCAGTCTCTGCAACCTCACAGCAAGATGCCACTAAATCCTACACACCAGGCAACAGTCAGAAAGTCATAGTTGGGTTATATTTACATACTTGGAGAGTAAGGATTTCGCAGACGCAGATTATATCCCACTAGAATACTGAGGTGAAAGAAAAATGCCCAGTCTGCTGTTATTGTTCAGTGTTTCCAGTTCTTTCATATTTCATTACAGCTGGGGAGTGACTGAAACAGAGTATAGCAGCACTTTCTGCAGTAAAAAACACAATAAAAGCTTCTAAACACAAATGTACATGTTGTAGCAGGAATATGATCTGAAACCAGAGAAACAACAATCTTAGCAAGCATCAGAAAAGTAAAATAGGTCCTCTTCCAAACCATGCTTCGTTTACGTCCATGTTTGCCAGCTTGCAGTCTTTTTCTTTCTGTTTTTCTTTACATTGCTCTGTTTCTTTGCACTTTTACTTCCACAAAGTGTTGTATAGCGTGCAAACAGTGGTCGGAAAATAGTCGCTTACTGTGAAAGTTGCTTTAGTCGATCCAAAAATATTCTGCCTAGAATTTAAATCCATTTTTCTAACCTTTACAGACGTCACAATTTTATATGCATGCGGTATTTCTCCCTTCCAGAGTTCAGAGTCTGAATCACAGAAAGCTGTTCAGAGCAAAAACGAGAGCGAGGAGTCTTCGTGGCCGCAGTCAGACCAGGAAAAAGAGAGGAACACGGCTGATGTGGTGGAGATAGCAGGAGGTGAGTGACATTATATTGGTGGGTTTTCTTGAAACAAAACAAAACAAAACAAAAAAGCTTTTCTTCCATTTCACTGTACAACATTTAATGTCAAAGTGAAAACTAACCTCTACAAATACATTTAAATGAAGTACAATCTAAAATACATTGTACAAGCGCTCACTCCCCTTTACTGTGACCTAAGTCATTGCTGGTACAGCCAATTTGGTCACATAATGAGCTCAATAAAGATCACCTGTGTCTTATCAAGGTGTGGTAAGTGAATTAAGCTTCTCTGTCTAGAAACTCAAACCATTGCTTTTCCAATTTCCTACCAAAAAAACATCATGGAGACAAATAAAACGCACCTGTCAGGGGAAGGATACAAGAAAATTTCTAATGTGCATAATATCTTACAGTTAAGACAATTATTGAAAAAATGGAAAGAATATGCTACAAAGCAAAAGCAGGTGCTGGTGAGGGAGGACACCACGAGGTCCGTGAGGACTCTAAAGGCGATACAGAGTTTGAAAATTAAAAATTTGCAGAAGGACTTCCAAAATTATTGTTCCTGACTGTCTTTGCAGTTTTGCAAGGAAGGACAACTTGCAGTGTCCAGATGTGTGCAGCTGATTCAAACCTGAACACAAACATTTAAGGCTGTAATTGCTGCCAGAAAACCTCTATTGACTATTGATTTGAGGGGGTGAATGCTCATGCAATTATTTTTATTTTCAGAGATTTTTGTACTTTATAAAAGTATTTTTTGTTAAAATACTTTCGATTTAGTGTTGTAAAACCTCAGACGGTATAAGAGGAGAGATTGTTATTTATCAGTGTTGTATCGTCAGTATGTGTATTTCATTAAACTGCGTAATTTTCCTGCATGTACATCTGTGCTTATAGTTTGTCACGTGGTTTGTCCTCAGCAGGACGGTCGACCGAGTACACAGAAGTTCCCCTGGGCGCTCTGGACATCGCTGCTGCTGACAGTCTGACACTTTCGCCTCATCATGGTGCGTTTATAATACATACATGTCCCCAAAATCTGATTATAAATCTGAAAATCCTTTTCCTTTCGGATAATTAAAATAAATATATATTTATTATTATTACTATTAATATTATTATTAATTCTGTTTTAATATTATTATTTTTTTACTTAAAACCGTCATTACTGCTGCCAGGAAATTGTTGGACAGTTGACCTCGTGTTATCTGAAGCTGAAATGATTTAATCGATAGACTGAAATTTTTTTTTTGTCACTGATTTATCATTTCAGTAATTAAAAAAAGAACTCTGATTTCAGCCTCTCAAATATAAATGATATATGATAGTAAACTGATTTGTCTTTTGGGGTTTGGACTGATGGATGGATATAACAAGAATTTGAGGATGCCACATTTTTCTTTGTCAAATTTTAATTTGATTTGATTTAATAGGCATTTTTACTATTTTTTTATAGACGAAACAACAAATTGATGAGATGAAAAAACAACTATTTTTTGTAAATTAATTGGCAATTGTTTGGTCTAAGGTACAAAGAGGTGAAGTATTTCATCATTATTTTACAATATTTTTAACTGAGAAACGCAGCAAATCCTCACGACACAGCCAGAGAAGGTTTGCCGTTTTGGTATTAAAAAATATTTAAAAGACGACTTGGTTATCAAAACAAGTTACAGGTTAATTTTCTGCCAAACAATCAACTTATCCTTCAGTTGAAATATAACAGCATTCAGGGTTGGTGAATGATAAAATAAAGTCTTTTCTTCATCTCCCTCCCTCTCTCAGAAGGCAGTGATGCAGGAGACACAGAGCGGCTGGAGGAGCTTCCTCTGTGCAGCTGCAGGATGGAGGCTCCTCGGGTCGACAGCACCAGCCACCGCATCAGCAGGCAGTGTATGGCCACCGAGAGCATCAATGGAGAGGTTTGTCTCTGCAGATTTGGACAGCAGGACACTGTTTCTGCTGGCTTCTGGTACTTCATAAAGCTCACGGATAACGTTGCCTCTCCTGCTCTGTTTGTCAGCTGAGGGCTTGCACCAATCGGACTATAAAAGGGGAGACGATGCGGCCGTCCAGTCGGGTTCCCCTCATGGTGCTTTGTGACGCCCATCGCTCACACATGGTCAAACACCACTGCTGTCCTGGCTGCGGATACTTCTGCATAGCGGTAAAGAGTTTCATTTCTTTCTCCGTCGTTTCAACATTTTCCTCCAATTTCCTCTCCTCAATATCCCCTTTTCTCTTTCTCCTCCTTAAAATCCTAATTTCTCCTCTTCTTTTTCCTTGCATTCTTTCCCTTTGTCCTCCTTAATATCCTTTCTTTTCCTTAATATCCTCCTGTATTTGCTTCTTTCTCCGCCTCATTTTCTCACCTTTTTTCCTCTTTTCCTCCTCAATATCCTACTCTTTTCATCTTTCTGCTCCTCACTATCCTGCTCTATTTTACTTTCTCTCCTCCTCAATATCTTACCTTCATTTCCACTTTCTCCTCCATATCCTACCTTTTCTCCTTTTTTCCTCCTCAGTATCCTACCTTAATTTGTGCTTTCTTCTCCTTAAATTCGTACTCTCTTTTCCTCTTTCTCCTCCTCAGTATCCTGTTCTCTTTTATTTGTTCTCCTACCGACCTTCATTTCTGCTTTTCCTTAATATCCTCTTTCTCCTCCTCATTATCATACTCTCTTCCCCTTTAACCTCATTAATATCATACTTTCTTCCCTATATGATTCGTTCTTTCCTTTTTTTCCTCCACATTATCCTTCTTTCTTTCTCATTTTCCTCCTTAATGTCTTACTTTCTTCTCCTCTTCGATGTCCTACTTTCTTCTCCTCCGTTTCCTCCTAATATCTCATCATCTCCTTTTCCAGGGCACTTTTCTTGAGTGCTGCCCGGACCAGCGTATCGCTCACCGTTTTCACCGGGGTTGTGTGACGGTGCTCGGTGGCGGGCGCAATAGGTCAAATGGTGGCGGCATGCTTTTCTGTCCCCACTGCGGGGAAGACGCCTCCGAGGCCCAGGAGGTCACCATCCCCTCCTTCAGCTCGGCCACAGCGTCAGCGACCACCGTCGTCACCATGTCGGCCTCTTCTACCACTACGCCATCTCTGCCGCCTTCCACCCCCACTGCGCCCTCCCTCACAGCCTCAACGGGAGGGATGAAGGACGGGAAGATGCCCGAGAGACCTGTCAGGTGAGACTGGATGACTTATGAGAGAATTACATTAAACTGTAAAATGTTTTTTCTCACCTGTGTTTTTCTTCACTGCCTCCTCCAGCGCTCGTATGCGTAGTCACGGCTTGATAACGCTGACAGTGGAGCAGCAGCAGCCTCCGCAGCCTGTCGCCTCTGCAGCCACTGTGCCCACTGTCCCCCCAGCAGAGGAGGGGGTGGACAGTGTGGGACCCTCTCTCTGTATGCCAAATGGAAAACCCATCAGCCCCAGTGCACTTCCACCCGGGCCCAGCAGGGCGGCGCTGCAGAAGGCCATTCTCACACAGGACACCGAGAGGTGGGAGTTTACAATGTACCGTTTTCAACTACAGACAGTTAAAGGACTGAACTCTCGAGTAGATATCAAAGGTGTGGGCTGGAGTTGGACTCAAGTCGCAAATTTAGTAACTTTCAACTCGATATAACAAAATTAAAGAAAGTTTGCAACTTGACTTTGACTTCAACATCAATGACTTGTGACTTTTGAAACCGTGAAGCAGATTTTTATGGCCCTTTAGTGTTTTTTAGGCTTGTGTTTGTTGTTTTGTTTGTTGTTGGGACATTTTACAGGTACTCTTATATTGTTTAGACAAAGATAAATTATAAGAAAATAGAAATAGAATAAGATGTATTCTAGAAAAAGTATAAATTATGCAATAATATACACGTATGAATTTAAACATTTAAGAAAATGTTAAGAAAATAGTAGAAGAAATGTATTATGTATATAAAAAAATAAAATATACAAAGTAAGTGAAAATATGAGCACAAGAAATATAAGAAATACAAATATGTGCATCGTACTACAACTAAGCAATAAATAAATGCATGAGTAAAATAGGTTAAAAAATGAATAATAAGAGTGTTGCACAGTACATTTTACTAATTGGAAGATGTTTTCCTGGCAGTAGTTCTGAAATCGGATGTATTTTAAAACTATGTGATGTGCAGCAGTGGATACTTGTAAAATCCCAATTTTAGCCTCTCCACTATCTCTTAAAATCTGCTGTTAACGAGATGACATCTGACATGTTTTGACCAAATTACTGATTTTTGTTTTGGATTTTCCAGGAGGAAGAAACTGCGGTTCCACCCCCGCCAGCTTTACCCCGCTGCCAAGCAAGGAGAGGTGCAGAGAGTCCTGCTCATGCTGAGTGAGTGGGCTTTCACTTTTCGTCTATGACTGAGTGGTGACAGTATAAATATATATATATATGTAGTGTCTCGGTTTGAGCATACATTCAAAGTTTTAATAAATTTAATGAGATTATTGTGAATTTTTACAGATTTCAGTATTAAAAGTGTGTGTGTGTGTGTGTGTGTCACAGTGGAGGGCATAGATCCAACATACCAGCCTGACTCTCAGAACAGGCGCTCTGCGCTCCATGCTGCAGCTCAGAGAGGTCTGCTGGAAGTCTGCTACATACTTATACAGGTGAGACATCGAGTTCTTTATTTGAATATGTCCTGTTGGTTTGTTTTCTCTGATTAATAGATGTACTTTAAAGCACTTATCTACATTTTGTAAGAAAAATTGATGCTCCTTCCAAAAGTGGCCAAAAAAGTTGTTTTTTTTAAATAATATCAACAAATTTGGGTAAAAGTGCACCGTCGAGGATAAAATAGACCTATAGCACTTGCACTGAGGGTCACTGCTGATGTTATTTAAAGCAAAATACAACTTAAAACACCGTGCTCAATATTGTCTGTATTCATTTAGTCTGTCCTGGATTTGTGCCTCACATTAAAGGGATGACAATTCAGTCACTATCAACTCACCTTCATGCCGATGGAAAGTCAGATGAATTTTTATAGTCCACGAAACACTGCCGGAGTTCAAGTGGGAAAAGGTGTTGAACTCATCTCCCAAACAATTAAAGCAAATGGTGAACAGAATGTGAACATTAAAAAAAACCAAAACTGAATAAAAGCACAAAATTTCTCCATGCATCTTGTCTGAAGTAATCCAAGTGCCCTGAAGCCCCAATGTACCAAGTTGTTTTGAAAAATGTCACTGATGCCTTGTTTTTAGCCTTGTTGTAGCTTGTAGCTCTTAGTGTGGGAGTTGCGGTCATGCATGCACACTCGTGCAAGACCATTGAGAGCTCGCCGTTACTGCACGCCAGTGTTAACATGCTACCCAGAAGCCTCCGCCACACACAGTAGAATTAAATCTGACAAAAGAACTTGTTGCTTGCTGCTAACTCCACAAGTCTCTCTCTGGTGGGGTTATTTTGATTGTATGCTGGCAGGCCGGTGCTCAGGTGGATGCCCAGGACAAAGACCTGAGGACTCCTCTGCTGGAAGCGATCATCAACAATCACATTGAGGTGGCTCGCTACCTGATCCAGAATGGCGCCTGCATCTATCATATTGTGAGTGTCTGTTAGTGCCCCTCAAGTAAAAACATAAATGTGAAGTTTCAGGGGTGTGATTGACTTGGGTTTTTGTCTTTGTTTATGTTTTCAGGAAGAGGATGGATATACTGGCCTTCACCATGCAGCTAAGCTGGGAAACCTGGAGATTGTCAACATGCTTCTGGAAACGGGGCAGGTTGATGTAAACGCACAGGTAAAGGATGAGCCAAAATATCACCTTTTGTGTGTAATTAATGCAGATTTGTGCATCACGTCTGTCTTACAAGAGGTGACTGATTCAAACGTCAGTATAATCCTGAGTCTTCCTGTTGGTTTGTTTCAGGACAGCGGTGGCTGGACGCCGATCATCTGGGCTGCAGAGCACAAACACGTAGAGGTGATTAAAGCGCTGCTGAACAGAGGAGCTGATGTCAGCATTAATGACAAGGTACGTTTCTATTAATGAACCGGACTCCCTAAAAAACCTTTTAGAGGCCCATAATGAACACTGATGGTTGTAGACTGCTACATTTTACGTGAAAGATTTGTCTTTTTGTTAAATTTGTAGCAGCTCCTCTGATTACACGTGCTATATTTGCATACCAAAGAGAAGCTGGAGTGGAGCAGAGAACATTTTGTGTGTGTGTTTGTGTTTGTTGTTTTTTTTTTTTTTAAATGTTATAATCAGACTGAATTGCTGTTATATTTTAATTTTAATCAAAGGAGGGAAATATGTTATGTTGCTCTGTGATTCTGCAGACATCCAGTGTTTTTAACTTCTCACCGTGGCCGTCTCCGCTTTATTGTTTTGTAACAATTGGTAGCAAAATGAGACAATATGGATGCAGAGTTGCATGAAAATATTTCAGGTTATTACTTTAAATAGTCCCCTCTCTCCTTTCAGGAGCTGAACGTGTGTCTCCACTGGGCAGCGTATGCCGGGAATGTGGACATAGCAGAGCTGGTGTTAAACTCTGGCTGCTCCCTCTCCTCCGTTAACATGCACGGAGACACGCCGCTCCACATCGCCGCCAGAGAGGGCTACCTCGAATGTGTTACGTGAGTTAAAGTCAATCACGAGCTGTAGCCTCGTTTAATGTACAAGTCACATTCATCCTTTGCCTCAGCTTGCAAATATACATATTTTTCTTCTTTCTGCAGGTTGTTCTTGTCCAGAGGGGCCGATATCGACATCATGAACAGGGAAGGAGACACACCTCTCAGCCTCGCACGTGCCGACACGCCGGTGTGGGTGGCGCTCCAGATCAACAGGAAGTTGAGAAGGGGAATAACCAATCGCATGCTTCGGACTGAGAGAATCATCTGCAGGTAGGTGTTGTGGTATTATAATGTTAATTGTTCTTCATAAGCAGATATTCTTTTCCCTCATTGTTTCCTGTTTTTCTTACTGATTTAACTCCTTCCTCTCTGTCCCAGTGACATTGCGCAGGGCTACGAGAATGTCCCGATTCCCTGTGTGAACGCAGTGGACGACGAGGGCTGTCCTTCAGACTACAAATACGTTTCGGAAAACTGTGAAACTTCAGCGATGAACATAGACCGGAATATTACTCACTTACAGGTAAAATATTAATCAGGCTCTTGATTCAACTTCACCGTTCATTTTCTTTTATTTTATCAGCAATGAAAAATGCATCTCATGCCTTTTATGTTTTTTTTTTTTACTTCAGCACTGCAGCTGCACAGATGACTGCTCGTCCAGTAACTGCCTCTGTGGACAGCTCAGTATCCGCTGCTGGTACGACAAGGTAAACAGAGATGTTGTTTTACAGCCACCTCACAAAGCGATCTGCTCAGAAAACATGTAGGATTTAATCAAAATGCCTTGACTAATGAGAAAGAAGAGTTTTCCAATGGGATAAATATAAGATTTGTATAATTAGTTGATTAGTTAACCCTTTGAAACATGGAACATCAGTTTTCTTGTGCTACATTAAGACACCTTTCACATACATTTAAACCTTTGAAACCTGTGCAAATTGGTTCGATTTCTTTTGAAAACATGGCTAAAAAGGCGATGAGCAAGTGGCCAAGAGATGTACCACAAATTGCAAGAAATTGGAAAAAGGGGTCAAGAAAATGACCTGAAAATCAGTTTGAAGAGCGAGAGAGAGAGAGGATTAGAAATAGAAATTATTAGAAGTTAATAATAATGATAATTAAATAATATATTACTTATTGTTAACTATTTTACCTATATATTTATATTAGATTTTTTTGGTTGGTTGTCTTTTACCTTTTTCTTTCCCTTTTTCATTTGAGGTCGTTTTCTTGGAACACATAATTTGTAACTTCCTCTCGTGTTTTTAAAAGAAATCGAGCCAATGTTTTCAGGTTTCAGAAGGTTAATTTAAAGCAGAACTTAAGGAGGTTTTGGTTTGAGAGTCATTTAAACATTTTGCAATGACGAGGATTCATAACATTCATGAGAATCTTAAGGAAACGAATTTCAACTTGAAAAATGTTTCTAGGACCAGCGGCTGCTTCAAGAATTCAACAAAATTGAGCCTCCGCTTATATTTGAATGCAACATGGCGTGCTCCTGTTACCGAACGTGCAAGAACAGGGTGGTGCAGGCCGGCATCAAGTAAGAATGAAAATTTTCAACCACATGCAACTTTTTAAACAAGTTATTACAGCAACAGATTTCACTGATTAGCTGTGGAATTGCCTTGTGATTTTATTATTTTTTTTTGTCTGGCAGATAAAAGCTGTATATTGTCGAGGCGTCGAAACCTCACGATTTCCTCTTTTTCCTCCAGAGTTCGCCTTCAGCTCTACAGGACGGAGAAGATGGGCTGGGGAGTTCGAGCGCTGCAGGATATTCCTCAGGGGAGCTTCATCTGCGAGTAAGAGAAGACATGACGGGTCCCTTTTTAAATGAAAAATCAGACATTACACATTAAGCTCCTTTCCTCTGTCCACACAGGTACGTTGGGGAGCTGATCTCTGACGCAGAGGCCGATGTTAGAGAAGACGACTCCTACCTGTTTGACCTTGACAACAAGGTGAACCTTTAGAAAATGTGCTTTGTTTTCCAATTTTTGTTCTGTGTAGTAAAGGCAAAAAAGGAGTTGACTGTGATGGAAAAAACACAGGAGAGGGTGTTTGGCAGATTTCCAGTGTAAGCAATAATGAATAACTGTTAAAATAAACAACTAGCCAAACCTTAATCCTGCAGTCAGCGGCACAAAATACATCCACAACTGCTCAGCAAAACAAAAACCTCCTAATGTTTTAGCTTACATCAGACTTTAAGGGAACATTTTCTATGGAAAGAAAAACTCTTTAGCCTTGTTTACATTTGTAAATGTCCTGCACTTATAATTTTAATATTCATAAGTCAATCCCCTCCTGAATTTCGAGATGCAAACAAAACCAAACAACCAATCTTTGCTAACCTATAAAATCAGTTTTCCATAGTGTGCTATTGAGTCAAATTTTACTGGAAATCTGTGACATCTAACAATATTTTTTTGTAAATTTCTGCACTGCAAAAGACAAATGGAGGTTATTGTGTCTTTTTTTGATTTACATCATATGCATATGCAGATTAAAATTTTCTGATCATTACCATTAGTTCAAATAGTAAATTTTGAGCATAACAAAAAACAGACGCAAGGTTGGGTACTGAACTCGGTACTTTTAAGGTTGCCAGCCTAATAGATATAATAATATTACATCAGTAGGCAAGGCAGCTTTATTTGTATAGTGCAGGGCAGTTCAGTACTACAGAGAAACAATTGATGTTAAATGGATCAGTGCCAAATTTTGATAACTGTGGGAACGCCGGGATCAGAGTCTACAATCATCCACGTGACTGTGAGGCTGTACTTTGACACAGTGCTTCAAACTAAGAACAGGACAACATTAGCTAAAAACAATTAGAATTCACCCATTATTAATTAAACAATAAAAAGCCAAACTTAAAGGTAATAAAATATGTGGATTTATTTTATATATGAAAAGGTTGATAATAAAACTTATAAAAACAACTTGTCAGAATAAATAAGAGCGCTTACTAATTCTAACACTAATGTATTACAACAAATCTGTTGTCAAAGTCTTCATTGAATGCTTCATATGTTTTTTTATACTTTCCGTAAAGGATGGGGAGGTGTATTGTATCGACGCCCGTTACTACGGCAACATCAGCCGCTTCATCAACCACCTGTGCGACCCAAACCTCATCCCAGTGCGGGTGTTCATGCTGCACCAGGACCTGAGATTCCCCCGCATCGCCTTCTTCAGCTCCAGAGACATCCTCAGCGGACAAGAGCTGGGGTGAGAAACTGAGACGTTATGATCATTTCATTTTCACAGATTTTATTAAGTAAATTGCAATTTATCACAATGTGATATTATCCATATGTGATTGATGTAAATATTTTTTTAACTGTTGAGTTTTGCGTCTTGTGTATACTATTTCTATTGTTCTTTTTGCTTTATTTATCTTGTACATACCTTCCTTTGATATCCTTTTGCTGCTACTATAATGCAATTTTCCCAGCTTTGGGACTAATAAAGGATTTTCTTATCTTATTTTCTCTATGTTGTTTATTTGTTACTCAATTACATATTAACCCTCTTATCTTTATGTAATTTTCCCACATCTGTATTTCTGTTTTTGGTCGTCTAATCTTGGCTAATATTTTTCATTGAATCACTTTGTTCTGATGAGTTTTTCTAACTAAGTTTAAGGTTTCTGTGTATTTATAACATATCTGCATGAAGCCCACCTGGTTGTAACTTTGATTAAGAACTATACAAATAGTTTTAACTTTGCTAATATTTTCTGTTTCATTAGATTCGACTATGGAGACCGCTTTTGGGACATTAAGAGCAAGTATTTCACCTGCCAGTGTGGATCAGAGAAATGCAAGCACTCAGCTGAGGCCATCGCCTTGGAGCAGAGCCGACTGGCTCGACTGGAGGCTTGTCCAGAAACGGGAACAGACTGTGGGATTAGCATGATGGGAAACTCTTAAAACACTTAACCATTGGGCCTTAGGATTAACATTGTCAATTTCACATGCGCGCAGTGTCATTGGATATACTCTTTTAGGGTTTTATCATGTTTAAAATGTTGTTTTTGATGCATGGTGCTGTTTCTTCTACTTGAAAAGTCCTTTTTTTCCTCCAAAACTCGCTACCTTACTGTTGATTATTTCCGCCTGTGGTTTGGGCCTTAACATATTTTTCTGGATATAAAACACAATTTATGAGTCTATACATGCAGTTTGTTAATTGTACATCACTATGTTTGTTTGCCTTGACACATGAAGTTGTGCATTAGTGAGTCTGTCGTCATGTAACTGTCATACACTTATATTTTTTCTGTTGTGCCAAAAAACGCAATGCATTTTTGATACAGTACAGTGATGGGTCAACCCTTAGCCCAATTCTGGACTCACTAAGGACCTGAGGGATAGTGTTGGATGATTATGTCAGTTTTATTTTCTTTATTTTTATACACATTGTTTTCTTTATCAAATTTAGTCTAATAAATTAGCTCATTGATCTTAAGGCTCTTGTATTAAGTGTGATTCTCTTTTTAAACCTGTTTTCACTACTTTACAATATCACAAGTAATCCTGTAATTCTGCCCTTTATTCTAAAGTAATTTTGTGTGTGTATACAGTATTTACATTATTATGTCAAGTGAGGTGAGCTCTTATCAATACAGTTACCTGTTGGGGTTATTGTATTTTTATTGTATTCTGGCTAAGAGAGTGAGAGAGCTGTGGAAAAGGAAGATGTCTCACTCTGCCAATAATTCAGTGTCCACGCGTTTCTTTGAATTGCAGACAGGGAAACAGTTTACTTAAGAAAAAAGGTTGGTAAATTATTCCATTGTCATTGATTTATATTCAAGTCTACAGATTAAAACTTGCTCACCATTTTAGATCCACTTATATTTTTATTGTCAAAGGAGGAGCTACTTTCAGGAAATCTTAAAACCATGAAAAACTCAAACCACTTGAAATTGTGCACATATTAGTTTTTAGCATGTTTTAACTTAATTAAGCTCAAACACAGCATAAACTGAGATAATAAACTTGTAAAAACTACATTTTAACATATAGCAGTCCTAAATTTTAGGGCTAAAGTTCATAAAATGCAAAATCACTCCATTCATCATTGCCAGAAACTATAAAAACAGAAATAATTGATGGATTTTTAAATTTACAACTGTCCTTGGACACGTGACACTTAAAGACAAATAAAAAACAACCAAACCTAAGCCTAAAATAGTGCTATTTCTTCAAAATCACTTTTTATACATTGTATGTATTTATTGAATTTTTTTGTTCATTTGAAATAAACAGAACAAACATTCACAAACTCCATCCCTCATAGCAATATCTCTTTAAAGGCAAAAACTTTGACAAACATGTATCAATTATAGATATACATTTTAAATAATAATAACAACAAAATAATAATAATAATGATACATAAAAAACCTAATCTAGTTACACATCAATGTTGCTGTAGTTTTGACATTATTTAATTTTAATATATAAATATAGTATAGTTCTCTTGCAAATGTTAATAAACCCAAACTCTAAATTCCAACCATCAAATCTAATAACAAATTTATTGTGGAGGGAGGGTCATGCATTTCTATAAGTCACTCAGGGAGGCTCAAAGAAAAACAGGCTGTTTGTGGCTTTGGGAGGCTCAAAGTAAAATCAGAAATAATAATAATGAGAATAAAAAAAACAAACAAACATTAAAAAAATCATAAAGTCACACTCCAGCCACCCTTTCCTCTGATACATAAAGAACAGTCCCTAATTAAACCAAATTAGTTAACCCTAAAAGTTCAGGTTAACACAATCATATTCAGATCAGAGTGATTCCTCACTACGTCAATAAACGATCTCGGAGGCGCGCGCAGGTGCGCATCCCTCAGCAGGTGCCCTCGTGCCGTCACTGCCTAGTTACAACCGCCAGGAAGAAAAAGATTTAACTTAGTAACCAGGTCCGCTCAGACACGGTGGAGCTCGGTTTAAACGCTGTTTTAGAGCTTTTATCTTGTTTTTAGCAAAGTTTTACGGTTAATTTTAGAAGTTGAGGCAGAAAAAGGTGGAGGTTAAAGGCGGAGAATGGGTAAAAAACAGGAGGAAAACCCGGACTCAGAGTACGGTGAGTCGACATCGCCCGTTACCTCAGAGCATTCACTGTTAACACCAACATCTCCAGCTAACTAGCTAATTAACGTTAAATAACAACTACTTTTAACAAGTCAGAAAGTCGTGTTTATTTTTAGTCTCATGCTGAGTTTTTCCAAAATTTTGTGTCTGCAAGAGAAGTTTGTGATATGTAATTTTACCGAATTATTTTCACTGTTACCGTATTCCTTTGTTTGTTAGTGTTAGCTATCTTTAACCTTAGGTCATATTACATTTCATAAGCAATTATCAACCTATTTTAATCTTTAGTGGTAAATTTCTTACTTTTTGTTTTTAAATACAGCTTCTACAGTTTAAATTGTGCCAAAGAGACAAACTAAAATCTTTCCCTGGGGCCAAATGTGTCTACTGATGTGTTTGTGAGTCAGCATGTAGGCCTATGTGTGCCAACACGCTATCAATAAACATGGTTTAATGGTTTACATACAACAAAATGATGTCAGAATTTTTTAATATATTTATTGCTGAGCCAAAACATCCCAGATAGTTGACCTACAAAAGAGGAAATGGCTTACAATAAACAGGAAAGTTTGCCAGTCAGA
Organism: Plectropomus leopardus; assembly: GCF_026936395.1. NCBI lineage: Eukaryota > Metazoa > Chordata > Actinopteri > Perciformes > Serranidae > Plectropomus > Plectropomus leopardus. The sequence continues at coordinate 24,148,957 of NC_142192.1, forward strand.
AAATAAAAACATATTTTAAATCAGTTAGGTTTTATTTTATTATTATTATTATTATTTTGGCTAGTGTTAATCATGTTTTTATGTAAAATATTGTATACTTTTTTATTTTGGGCCTCTAGAAATCCTCAAAGATAAATTTAAAAATGAAAAAGCACATTGACAAGGCTTCAGGGTGTCAGGAAACAATGCATTAAAACAACCACACTGTCAACTGAGCAGCGCTTATAAAAAGATATAAAAAATAGTCTGTGTTTGCGTTGTTGTCATGAAGGCTGTCTTTATTTTGTTGTGAGCTATAAGCTATCCATGGCTATTTAGAAATCTAATTCACGGACCTTTTTCACACTAAACAAATGTTGATTTGTTGCTTTGGGCTGTGACTGTAATCATTGACTTAAGGCCTGAGGCTAAAGATTATATTCATTGTCATTTAATTAGCCAAATATTTCCTTTCGTAATCTTTTTTTTTTTTTTTCACGGTGTTGAAGGCGGCGTCTTCAAATGTTTTCTTTTGTCCAACCAACAGTCCAAAACCCCTTCCCAAAAAATCCTGTTTACTTTTTCTTAAGACTCAGAGAAACTTAAAATAATGTCAGTTGTAAAGCTGGAACCTAAGATTTATTTTTGCTTGTCATGCAGAGGATATTTATTCATTTTATTTAACTTTTAAAAGCTTGTTTGGGTCTGGCCCCAAGCTACATAACAGACAAGCTGACCCTTTATGTAGTTGAATCTTTAAATGGTTTTTTTTTTTTTTGTGGTATATGCAGACTGAGGGGGGTGGAGTAGAGAAAGTTGACTGTCTGCTGACACATGTCAGACCTGCCTTTGACTGTTTGTTTTTTCAGCCTTCTGTCAGCGGATCTCTGCATCCCTGTTTACTCTTTGTGGTATTTGACGAATTGATGGTGTCACACTTCTATTGACAGTCAGGGAGGTTTTCAAAGGCCACAGTAAATAAACCCTCCCTGGAGGTAAATATCCCATCGGATTTCATCTCTCCTCCAATAACACCAGAGAATATGAGAAAAACAGAAGAAAAGGCCGCAAATGTCCAAGCTAACAGTTTACTAATCATAGCGACATCTACTGAGTCTCTGTTCTCAAAAGCCTTTGTATATAAATTAATGTTTCGGCAAATAGGAATCAGCTTCCTGCTAGTTCTCTTATGAGGAAGTAGAAATCCTTTTGCATTCAGAGTGCCAGTTGTTGCCCAATTAAGTTTGGTCGTTTTGTTGTACAACATGTTTGGGTTTTGTCTGTCTTTGAGCAGTTACACGCTTTGAATGCAACCCGTTTTCCTGTGAAGACACTCAGTGTTGGGAAATGAGTGACTTGCGAGGGTTTTTTGCTGCAAATCATTGACAAGGAAGTTTGTTAAAGCTGCTTGAGGCAACAAGGGGAAAAGACTCAGGTCGTATTTAAATCACAACCAAGTTAATGTAGGTAATGTATTAAGCTGGAGAGTCACTAATGGGTTTATTTTGAAAAGCGGAGTGTCTGTTTTTGAAAGCGGTCTAAAATTCATCACATAGTAGTACAATATTCCTCCCAAAAATAAGATATAATATAATATAATAGGATAGACATCTTTATTGTCTACTCACATGTGAATTTGTTTTTTGCTTCACATTCACTTAAAAACTTCACAAACATTCATACACTTAAATAATTCCTCTCCCATGGGTCATAATACTTTAGATAAAAACAATAAATTAGTGGGCGCCAAACAGTCAGGATGAAAGTGCTGACGGTTAATGCAAATCTTACATAGATGTCATAAAAAAAACAAACAACAAAAAACAGCAGTTACTAATATCCACTGAAATATAATATTAATTTAATAATATTTTTTTAAGATGTCAGAAAATGAAAAAAAAGGATGTCATGTTATGTTTATATAACGTTATATTTTGAAGAATTAAAGATATAGTGTATACCATGTCAGCCTTCTAATATCAGGTAGATTTATTTTATTAAACTTGAAGAAAATCTGCCAAATATTTGCTGTTCACAGCTTCACAAATGTGAGGACACTTTTCTCTGTCATATATTTATGCTATTAAACTGAATTTGTTTGGATTAGAGTTGTCATGATACAGCAATTTCTAACTTCACTTTAGAAATGTTTAATATATTTTTGATACCATAGGCAAAAATAGACATTTTCATAGCAAAATAAAATAAGGATAACTTGGTTAAAAGTAGAAAAAAGCAGAATGTAGTAAACATTTACAATAAAAAAGAGCAAGAATGAGTGATATTGATACTATGAAAAATGAGTATTGAAATCATTTTAAATATTTAGAGTCCTTATGTATGGATAAATCATTGTTTTTGACAACAGCAGTTTGGGTTTGGCACTTTTTCATCTTTGGCACTGGAGAACTATCATGGGCATCCATCACTATTTTTTGACATTTTATTGGCTAAATCATTTATCATTTTCATCAATCCATAATGAAAGTGATCTTTAGTTTCAACCGTATACTCTCCATGTTCTCTTGAGCATTTGTAATGATAAGAGTCCCTTCTGCTGCTGACATGTTTAACCATGACGTTATTCAGGAGTCACATAACAGTTTTGACAATTATATCAACCACACTTTTAAATGGATACGCCCCTTTGTAATGATTACTCTATTTCTTTTCTTTTTCTTTCTTACGTTTTCTTACGATAGGTCTGTGCACACTGCAAGTTGCCAATTACTCTTGTTGTCATTTCTTTTAACAATAAAACATAGAGAAGGGTGAAGTTTACAATAAACCAATGATCTTTACAATATTCATCACGACTACTTAAATAAAGATATTCTTTGATTCAAGTGACACATTTCTTTGATAAACAAAATAAAATTAGAAACCCAAGGTCAAGCGATGACCCTCACAGCCATCGTCTTACAGCCATCCTGTCTGGTGTCCAAGGTTTACAGCTTTAAAGCTTTCCCTCAGCTTTTTACAAGGGCATAAATTCTGAAAAGTACATTTTTATATGTGTTGCACAGTCACAGTGAGACATTTTCCTTGTTGTCATTGACTCCAGACACAGCAGTGTCCTGGCACAGCTGAAATATGACACTCATGGCTTTACAAGAGGCTGATGAACAGGTTCCCTTGTTGAGAAAACTTCATATCACTGTCACAGTCATTTTTCTTTCACTAATGAAGGTCTATGACACAGTTTAAAGGCAATGACACGGATGAGTAGTCTGTCAAATTCACATGCTGTTTACATAAGATCCATATTAGATATTACTGTATCATCAGAGTTTGTTTAGAGGACAGTATTTATGTAAGACATGGAATTTTATTCTCACTGTGCCACTGCTACATGGACTTTTTTTTTTTTTTTTTAATTTGGCTTTTGTGTAGAAGTTTGTGAAACCAGCATCCTAAATGTATGTGTTCTGTGTTAAATCTTGGAGCCGACTGAAAGGCTACAACCTTATTACATCCTGTTTGAGTATTTGCATCATACTCAGGTGTCCTGAGAGTGTGCTTGTAGTGTTGACACAGTCTCCGTTCACCCCTTTTCAAATTACAGTCAGTGGAGATCATTTTGCTGTAGCTGCTGAGAGAAATATTTATGATCAGCCGCATGGTAAAATTTCCATTCCTGAGGGCTAATCAAATTCAGAAAGCACTTTAATATTTGCATGTATCAGATAGAAATCCCACACATAACCATAGGAACTCCTGCACACTTTTTGTCACATTGTATGTTCAGAATCTTCAGCACAACCTTATATGAAATGCTTATTCTCGTACATGGTTATCTTTTGTTTTGTTTTGTTTTTTTTCAATCTGATACCTGCCAAACGGTGTCAGGTGTATCTTACGATCACATGCTCTAAGCCGTTTGCTTTGTTTTTCCTGCCCGACAGGATGAAGGAATGAAAGCTAATTAAGACTCACAGATTTGACTCCCATTATAGGAATGTTTTTCATTGAGATCTTGTCAAACAACTTATCAGATCATCAATTTTAACCATTAAAATGATCAAACATCTGTGACTCTTTCTCTTCCAAAAGCCATACTTTGAATTCAAATTGTATTCAAATAAGCCTGAGCTGCGAGTGTCACTGTCGTGCCTCAACTCTGATCCCTTTGTCGTTATTCTCGCAGCAAATGAGGGAACTATGGTGATCAAACTATTCTTTAGTTCAAATGGAAAGCAGCTTGTGTGAGTTGAACAACACCATGTAGGCATCAATGTCTGTTCCTGTTGGCAGTCTCTCTCTCTCTCTCTCTCTCTCTCTCTCTCTCTCTCTGTCTCTCTGTTCCAGGAAACAAAAATGAGACGTTTCTTTCCTGTAATACGTGTCACCTCTGTTATGGTCATGTCATTATAAAGCACCCGTGAGCAACTAACCCATAAAATCTCTTGTCTATAAAAGTTTTTCCTCATTCAGTTACACTGTAATTTATTAACTCCAAGAAAAGGACAAACTTCAATATATTTCTTATCCTGAAACTCATTTACCAAAGGAAAGGAAAATTCAAAATAAAATTTTGACGTTGTACAGCCTTCTCTCCTAGACATAACTGAAGTTAACCCTTTGAAACCTGGATCGACATCAGTGTTCTTGTGCTGCCTTCAGATGCCTTTCAAAAGCAAATGTTTAAAACCTGAGAAAATCAGTCTAATATCCTTCCAAGACATTCAAAAAATGCAAGAAAAAAATCAGCAAGAAATTTGCAAATGGTGAAAAGAGAATATACATATATATATATATATATATATATATATATATATGTGTGTGTGATTATTGTAATTATATACTTCAAATTATATTATAGGACATATTTATAAGTATGTTGTTTTTTTTAAAAAAAATGTTCCAAGTAATTTCTTTGTGTTCATTTTTTATTTTCTTGCTGATTTCATGTAATTTTCTTTTAACATTTACGTTTAACGGTAATTTCTTGTTCAGCTGTCAATTGCCCTCTTCCAATATTTTTGAAAGAAATCAGGCCAATTTTCTTCAGGTTTCAAATGGTTAATATAATGTAAGTATGAGATTTTGAGAATTTTCTTACTTCTTAAATTCCATTTCTGAGAAATAGCCTTCCTCTTGTCTTTTATTTTTTTCTTTCTCACTACACTAATTTTTGTATCTCTCTTTAATTGTCAACTCTTGAGACACCAGTGAGATACAAAAGAAAACCTGGACAACTTGAACAAGTCTCAAATCTATTTTTTCTGTTTACGGAGCTGAGAAAACTCTCAAAAGCTTATCAACACAGCTAGAACTCCTACTGATTTATTCTTTTATTATTTATTCCTTATTTCTCCTAAGGAAGGGTTTGGAAGAAGCAGATCAGAATTTAGTAATCTTGATATAAGACGCTGATTTATTTCTCAGAGACAAAGAAAAGATTGCTGTGAGGAGCAAATTTTTCCTTTGGGATGTTAAAAATGAGCTCAGGTCAAAATGAACAAATTAGCCGTTCCCCTCAAGAGTCTTTTTTTTTTTAAAGAGCACCAACTTCCTCATATTTACAGTATTTCAGCTACTGACCATATGCACAGATTTAATCAGCAGTGTGTTTCCTTGAAGTGTAAAGGCGGGTTAAATGCCATTACAGAATTTAGCGATAAACTAATGTGTCCTTGATAATCTCTGTGAAACCAAACACACTTGCTGATTAATGTCACATGATAACATTGCACCAGTCTGTGATTAATTGACTTTGCATTAAAAGCTTTTTAATCCTGTTTTCTTTTCCCAGGAGAACCTGCTCAGTTTGACCCAAACTTCAATGGACCCATAAAGAAAAGGTGAATCTTTCATTTGTTTGTTTCCTGTTTCAGTATAAATATCTTGTGAAATTTCGCTGACTTTATGTTGACTGACAGAATCACATTTGTCAGCCACCAGGCAAATTTTCATGCAAAGCTCAGCCAGCACACATTAACCTGTTGCTGTCTCTCTTCTCTTCATCAGGGGATGCACTGATATAATCTGCTGCATCCTGTTCATGGCTGTCATCCTCGGCTACATAGCAGTCGGGATTTTAGGTGAGAGTAACCTGACACCAACACAGTCCCCTATTCCCCTACCTACATAATCAGTCATTGTTTTCCACTGTCTCCTCTCTTTTCCCTTCTCTTCCACTTTTTTGCGCAGGGAACTGAACAAATATTTTAAGAAATACATTTATTTGTTTTCAATGCAGTAAAAGATGATAAAAACTATGTAAAAAATAATATAAGGAGACAACATCACATCAGTGGGGATAAAACAAAGATAAGAAGGTAAAAACATGAATAAAAGATAAATGAACAAGTAAGTTCATTAAAACATGAAAAGATGGTCATAAAAGGACATAAGAAGGATAAGGAACGGATAACTAGAGTCAGAGCAGCAAAATGATTTGAGAAAGAGAGATTAAAAATGAATAAATAAATAAAGGTGACATTACATATCAGCAAGTCTGTAAAAGTGAGTTTTAAGAAGTGATTTAAAAGAGTATTACAATATATGCGTTAAAGTCCGAACAGCTGATTTCCCTGCAAACATCCAGTCAGCGGCTCTTTATTGCCCCGTCACCAAACTCATTCCAACACTCAGGGCCCTCTTATCTAGAGTCAACAAAAGCCTGATACGTAATATGTGTGTCAGCGGCTGACCGTGTCCCAAATTATCGGCTATTTCCTTCAGTGGAAGCAGTTCAAAAGCACTGGTCAGCTTAGGTGAAGTTGTTTTTGTAGTTACTTGCAGGTCAGTGTTGATACATAATCACTGGATTTATTCTTTAGTGAAAAATTGTGTGTGTGTCACTAAGATGAAGAGAGTAGATGACACTTTAAATAACGTGACTCACAATAAGTGCACTCAAAGAAAACTCTAGCGGGACAAAAGAGATCAGAACTGTAAGATCATCCTGTCAGAGAGACTGTTGGGCCCTCTTGTGGTTGGACTGGAATAACGTGTGAACATCTGGTAGAACACCAAATTTTGTGACCTGAATAGGACATTTGAGTTATATTACCATCACATTTTTTTTCAAAATCAAAAGAAGTAGATCAGAAGTAGGTTTGCACAGAAACAAGGAATTTGCTTTGATCGGTTGGTGCATAACATAAATATATTAATAGAAAATGAAATTAAAGGGGCGCTCAGTAGCTCACCTGATTCCAATGTATGGCCCTTTGCTGCATGTTGTCCCCTCTCACTTCCCCTTTCACCGTAAATAAGCTGTCCTGTTTAATAGGCAAAAAATACTTTGGAAAAAGAAAATTAAAGATAAAGAAGTTAAAGAAGTAAAATTACCTGAAAATAAGCAAAAAAAAAAAAGTAAAAAAAAAACAAAGACAAAGAAAAACCCCAAAAGTGCTGAAAATTTAAATACATATAATTTTCAGCACCTTCTGAGTCTCTCTCTCTCTCTCTCTCTCACACACACACACACACACACACACACACACACACACCAGAAAACTAAAAAAAAAAACAAACTAATTTTCAGGTCATTTTTTTGTAATTTGTGGGAACTTAGAAATAGATTGTGAAAGGCATCAGATAACAGAACTAGAATTTTTTTTTTTTAAATATATACAATATACCTTAATTAAAATGACAGAGCAGTGCAGTTTTTAGAAGTGGTGGTTTGTGTAAAAATATGTTTAACTGTCCAAGGAATGAGCCGAGGTCCGAGGTTCACAGAACAAGTGCAGTGTACAGAGATACAGTCCCAAGCATGTGTTTTAATGTAACACATATAGATAGATGTGATGTCGTAGACAATCATAGTTGAAAACATACATTATTTTGACAGGTGCTAAAAAAATTGGTAATTTGTGAGCCAGTCTACATAGAGTATATTTTTCACACCTATCCCTACATGCCCTTTGTCAGTGCCAAACATAAAATGGACATAATGGAGCGTAACTAACTTGTCATTATGTTTTGCGTCATCAGCTTTTCTTCTTATCTCTGTTTGAATGTGTGTATGGTTTTGTCTACTAGCTTGGCTCTATGGAGATCCAAGACATGTTCTTTATCCAAGAAACTCAACCGGGTGGTTCTGTGGCATCACACCAAATCAGTAATTACTCTTTTTTACTTTTTCATATATTTTTACATGCACTTAATATAATAAATATGCATTTAACTGATACAAAATCAACTCTTTCTTTCTGTCTCAGAGGCCGACCCAGCCTGCTCTACATGGACATTCTTAAATGTGCCACATCCGTTAATGTTATGGCAACTGCTCTCAACGGTTTTCAGTGTCCAACCACACAGGTAGAAAAGGCTGCTTGATTTTTTATTTATTTATTTTTTACCATTTACTGTATTTTCCAAATGTTAAAAAAAGTCATCTTTTTCACTACCTGAAGGTGTGCGTTTCAACCTGTCCCTCTGAGTTCTGGGCTGTGGGAATACTGGAATATACCAAAAAGCCAGCAGAAGTTTTCAATCAAAGCCTCTGTGTGCCACACTTAGACCTGGCAACTACTGAACTGGTGAGTCCCGGTTTGTTACTGCATGTTGGGTGTTTCCCTGAAAGTTCCCAAATGTAACATTTTTTAAAAATATTTTTTTTATTTTTAAAGGAATCATTTTAGTTTATGAAAGATGTTATGTATTGTGATCATCCACCCACATGGATTTTTTTCTTACCACGTGATGTTTTTTCAGAGTGTTCAAGAGATTGTGGACAAGGAGCTGTGTCCTTTCTTCTTAATGCCTACAACCTCTGGTAGGTGAAACTGCTCTCGTTAAAAGGCTAGTTATTAGTTTCATGAAGCTTCATGTGGCAACACTGTAAAATTCCTTTAAAATTATGTGCAAAAAAGTAGTTGCTGGAGTTAGTTATCAACTTAAAAACTTTTGTTCATAAATATGATAATTAAGTACACAAAACTTTAAAATTCCCTTTAAATAATGAGGAAAAATTAGTTGCAATTTTTATGATCACCTTAAAAACTTGTGTTCATAATAATTTCAGTTAATTTAGTACATAACACCTTAAATTTTGTTTAAAATAGAAAATTAGATGGAACAACTTTATTTTTGAGTAATCAACTTATAAATATGTGTTCATAGAATATAGTAATTAAGTACCAATTACCATAATTATGAGCACAAGTTTTTAGGTTAATTTCAAATAAAGATTAAGTCGGTCCAACTAATTTTTTCACATGATTTAAATGGAATTTTAAAGTGTTATGTATCTAATTACCATATGTATAAACACAAGTTTTTAAGTTTAGAACTCATAAAAATTAAGTTGTTCCAACTGAGTTTTTCCACATAATTTTAAAGGAATTTAAAAGTGTTAATTTAACTGTGACTGAACAGGAACTACACCACTACTTTTTGTTTGTATCCATCTTTATCCAGTGGATGATGGCTTGTGCTTAAATGTAAAATTAGTAATACAGTATAATTCAGTTCCAAGCTGATGTAATTTTCTCTTCTGTTAGTGCTGGGGAGATGTTTACCCGATATCACAAAACTGGCGGATATCCCTGCAGAGTTTTCCAAAGTTCCAGGATTACCCTCCTCAGTCAATGAAACATCCTCCCTAATCATGAACGGCACTGGGTAAGACACAGTGGATTCATGACCTCATTATATGTTGAAAACAAATGGTCCAGTGTGTAGGATTTAGAGGGATGTATTGGCAGAAATGGAATGTTATATAAAAGGTATGTTTTCTTTAGTGTTAACAGGGTTCGCACATGGTCCTTGAAGAGCTTGAATTTTCAGGGGGAAAAAATCAAGTTCTTGAATACTTTTAAAATAGCACCTTTTTAAACAAAGCTTTTTTGTTTATCAAGTTATTATAATTAATTTGCTCAGAATTAGAAATTGTTATGCTTTTTCTTTTTTTCTTTTCTTTTTTAAAATGTTATTCTGACGTGTCTGTCTGGACGCCGGCGCCGTCACCCTCTCCTATCTCCCTCACATTTATCATTTGCTGCCCGACACTGTAGTTCATTGTTACTTCACTCTACTCATAAAACTCCAGCAAAGCCAGTAGGCAAATGTTGACATGGCAAAACCTAACATGACTGAACTTAGTGAGCCGGTTTTTGACCATGATTTTTTTTTCCCTCTCTATTAAGCAGTGCTCCAATATCATGAAAATACAACTTAAGTTCCAGCTGGCATTGTTTCCTTGTGCTACAGATTGTGCTGTTTTAATGAGGATTTTTTTCATTTTTCTAACTAGTTGACACTGATCATGTAATTTATTTGTATTTAATAAAATATTTTTAAAAGTCAATCAGTTGCTTTGAAAATAAAAAAATCCTTGAAATTTAAAAATAGTGCTTTGAAACTAACTTAAAAGTGTCCATATGAACCCTGGTGTATAATAAGAAATGTTGCGTTTTGTCACCTTAAAATCAGATGAAGTAGGCCCATTGGCATTTTGTGTTTTCACGTCAGCCACCGTAGTTGGCAGCCTCTCCACGACAAGTTGAAGAGCATTGGAAAAAGTGACTTTTTAACATGAAACTGCTTTTTTCAGTGTTTTTACGAGTTTAAATCACCTGGTCAGTTTCTCTTGGAGAGAAGGAGTGGATTATTCAGCTTCTGGTAAAAACCACCTGAACAATGAACCCTGAAGGAATCCTAACAGGGAATTCACGCTTGGATAACTCTAAATCCTACACACTGCTCCATTAATTTCAGCACACACTCTTAAATCAGAGATAACGGCACATATGAAGACACACACATTTTTAATTAACGTGTTTCTTTCTTGTCTTCATTACCAGCACAGGGTCGGTGGTGTCGTGAGTTTGTGTGTTGACTCTTAGTGTAGCAGCTGGTTGTAGTTGCTCTTGTAGCCTTAGATGCTGTGAGAAACGCTCTCTTGGGACTTGAAGAATTAGAGTAGTAACTCTTACAACATGCCGAAAAATACTCCACTCAGTGTCTGGGCTTAGCTCTATCTTTTTAGCTTATCTGTTAAACCACTTCTTAAAACCCATTTTTATAGACTTGCTTTTATGTGATGTCGTCTATTTTATTTTTGACTTTTTTTTTAATTCTACTTAAATTCTATTTTGATTTGTCTATTTTATTCATCTATTTAAGTTAGTTTTTTATTTTATCGTTTCATTTATTTATTTTTTATTCTTCCCCGGCTGGGGGTTGCTGTTGTTATTTTTGTTTCTGTCTCTCTTTTGTCTTGCGTTAGTTCGGTATTACTGTTTGGCTGTATTTGTCATGTTATGTCTGCAAAAAACTCCCCTCCTTTCTGCTTTGCCTTGTTTGTCAAAGCACTTTGTAAATTCTGTTTGTAAATGTGCTATATAAGTGAAATTGTTATTATTATAATTATTATCTTTACCACTACATTACTTTAGTAACTTTAAAGTAAGTAACTTTTGTAACATATTATAGCTGCTTTCATTGGTTTTGTTTATGAACAGGTTTCATAGTTTTTCTTGTTTCAGCACTTTATTTTTCTTTTTTCCTGACCCTTCACTTTTCACTTTTACTGTTTGAAATGAGAACTGTCACCAACGCAGCTTGTCCGTACTTGTGTCTCTGTTAGTGATATTGTGAAAGGCTTCAATGCCAGAGAGATTGGCGTCCGAATCTTTGAGGATTTTGCATCGTCATGGCCGTGGATCCTGCTGTGAGTTGCCTTGCAGAACTTAAACCAAATATACGCTGCCACCTACTGGCATGAATACAGATAGAAATTACTATTATTAAGATTAAAAGGATGTTTGGATTTTTTTTGTAGTGGCGTAGTTTGAGGTACTCCTCCATAGTCAGTGTATTACATACAGTAGATGGCAGTTGGCGCGCTTACAGTTTGGAGAAGCAGGCCGGAGTCACAGAAGCTAAGTACTGGAGTACTTTATTTTGAAAATTTTACCACTTTACCTTGTAATCAGACAGCCCTCTCTAAGAGGGAAGTGAAATGAAACTGAAACGTAGTCATTTTAATGCACTGAACACTGGAGCTGCTGGTCTACCGCTGCTTCAATCACTTAGTTGTAACGTGTGACTTTTGTGTTTTAAAGGCTTAGTTCAGATTTACCAAAATCTCACAAGGTTACAAACGATATAACTAATTGAGCTGGTGGTGGAGCAGCAACTCCTGTGTTCTGTGAGTTACAATTACTGTTTTTATCAGTGGAGTCTGGCTTAAATAGAGTGATAATATCAGTTTCAGTTCCTCACCGGAAAGGGCCGCCTGAAGGCTTAAAAGGTTTAAATAATCGAAGTATAGTGTACACTTCAACTTCAAGGTGAGACTTTTTAGTTGGCTAAAATACATTTTGCTGCTGCTCCGGTCCACAGCAGTACATTGCTCAGCCTCTGTGGTGGTACTGGGTGCACGCCAACCCCCCATCTGCTGTGAGTAATACACTGACTGAGGAAAAGAACCTCACACAACCTCATTTTAAAAAATCCGAACTATCACTTCAGCAATAGAGCTGAACCTCTAGTTGTATCAAATAAGCATGAAATCCTTATTTTTTACAGAACATTTTATAAGTGTTATAATTTAATATTTGATCCTTCCATCACATACACATCCTTATCCTTTTTTTAAACTTTCATACCTGGTTTTACATTTAACCTTTTTTAATTTTCTCTTTTTTTGTTTTCTGCCTCCCTTACTGTTTCTTCTCCCCTCTCAGCGGTCTGCTAATAGCCATGGTGCTCAGTCTGCTGTTCCTGTTGCTGTTGAGATTCACTGCTCCAGTCATGGTGTGGGTGCTCATCATAGGAGTCCTGGGTGCCGGGGCGTATGGTAAACACTACTGCAGTTTTTTAAGGAAATATTAACATGTACAATTTTGTTCATTTCTTTCTGCTTGGAAGATCATATGAAAACGTGAAAGTCTGCACGTATGATCATAAAGGCCGTATAAATAATAAATAAAATGTTGTTTTGCAGCCCAATTCCTATGCTGGTGAAAAAAACAACAGATGCAGATCCAACTCCCTTTCAATGAGAAAGTTTTGCTGTGTTTAACTCTGTTTTGAACACAACGTTACCAAGAGCAGTTTATTTGTTATGAAGACATTATCTGTTTGAAGGAGCCTCTGAGTCGTTGGTGTGTTTCTCTTGCAGGTATATATCACTGCTACTGGGAGTACGAGAACTACAGGAAGGCCTCCGCTTCCATCACTGACATTGGTTTCACCACTAACTTCAATGTTTACCTGCAAGTCAAAGAGACCTGGCTGGCCTTTTGTGAGTCTCATTAACATCACCAAACTCTTTTCATGGTGATGAATCTTATGTTTTTAGTTTTCTCGTGGACTTTATGGCATCTTTAAAGGTATGGGTGTCTAATTAGGTCATGGGCAATATACAAAGATTAGAACAATAAAAAAGAAAAAGATCTTTATGAACAAGAAATATTTAAATAGACTGCACTGGTGATGTTGTGACCAGTGTTGAGAAGGTTACTTTTCTAATGTAGTAGATTACAGATTACAAGTTACCCTATTAAAAATATAATAAGTTACATAACTGATGTCACTTAGTACATTTGATTACTCTTTGATTACTTTTCCTACAAATGTTTGAAACAGGTCCATGAAGCTGAAAACACCTAAAAACACAAGTGCATTAATTTTGCGCTCAAATTTGTCTCAACAGCTTTGCTGAACTACAAATATGTCAGAAGAAGGCAAAAAGATGTAAAGCAACAAAGTGAATGTTTTATTAACTTTTTACTGAAAAGATTTTTCTTTTTATATGTGACCCCGTTATAATCACCAATATTTTGATTGGTAACTGTTATTTAATGATGTATTCTTCTGAGTAATTGATTACAATTACATTTATTTTGTAATTTAATAACTAGTTAATCCCTGACACTGGTTGTGCCACAGCACCTTTTACAGAGGCAAATACCAGTACAAAGGAAATGAAACGCTGAATGGAAATAACCAATGATGTCATACATGACATCCACATCCAAAAATAAATGCAATAAAACCATTTAAATACACACCTCATGTTTACAACACCTTTTGATTCATGACATTGTAAAATGCTTCTGATAAAAGATAACCCAGATTTAAGGGAATACATAACCCATTAAATGGCTGTATGTTTATCAGTTACTCACCCCATGTTACACTGAATACATGAAAATACAGATACAAAGAAAACTTTGTCTTCCTTGCATTCCTCCACAGTGAGCAGAAAATCCCCAAAACAGAGAAAATTATTGATTCACTGCAGTGAAAGGGAACTGAATTTAACAACAGCATCAAAACTTTCACAACTCTTGCAGTATAATCTAAATGTCATTTATCCAGTGGTATGCTCAGTACTCCTAAACACCTGCATTTTTACTTAAACGTTACTGTTTAAAGCACTTCTGCATGCATGCATTTGAACTCTGCTCATGCAGACACACATACTCTGTTCAAACACACATGCTTGCTCAGGCAGCTGCTCATCTGTGCATAAGACTGTTTATGTGAAAGTGTTTTAATCATCATGTTTAGGTGAAAAATGCATGTGTTTGGGAAGAACACTTGGTGAATGAGACCAGGATTATTCTGCAAATGTTGTGTGCCAGTTTGGAAACGGATGTTTTGATGTAGTTTTTCTGTTAAGTGCAGCCCCCTAACCTTCACTTCATGCAGACTTTTTCTGTTTTTGAATTTGTCTTTCACCATGAGGGCATGCAGGAAAAACAAGATTGTTTTACCCAAATTCAGTGTAACACAGAGTGAGTACTTTATCTACAAATGATCAATTAGGGGGTGAAATATTCCCTTAAGGGTTTTTGCTTGCCGTGACTGTAAGTGTAGCTCCTGTTGGATATTTGTCTTTTGAGTTCTCATTTTAAGTTATGCTTAGGTTGCATTTTTTTCTACTTGTGACAGTTTTCTCTCCTCACTCCTCAGTAATAATCATATCTGTGGCGGAGGCGATCATTCTCCTGACGATCATTTTCCTGCGGACCAGAATCCTCATAGCCATCGCCCTCATCCAGGAGTCCAGCAAGTCAGTCATAGTCACCGTACACTAAAACTGTCCTTAGGGTTTACTTACTTTTAATTGCAACTAATATTAACCCATGAGATTATCTTAATCCTAAAGTGAATTTGTTTAAAGGGATATCAGGCTAATGTTGGGTTTTTTATTATCTCTCTGTGAAGACTGCATTTAGCCACCCTGTAAACTCATGATGTGTGTTTTCACTCCACAGGGCAATCAGTCACATGATGTCCACTCTGCTGTACCCTCTGGTCACCTTTGTTCTCCTCGTGGTGTGTGTTGCCTACTGGGGCGCCACTGCTCTGTATCCTTCAATATTTTGTATGCAGGCTGTTAATGTCACTGCATGCCATTTATTTATTTAGCCTTTATTTAGCTATGTCTCTTTTACCAGCCAGACCTGGCAAAGGAGAGCAAAGTTTCAACAATTTAAAAAATGAAATTTACCTGAAAGCATATAAGAGCACATAGACTTGCATAACATAATACCATCAGACAAAACAGTTTCATGCAGACAGCCTGGATTTCACTGTGCTTTTAAACTCATTCAAGGCCACCAAATCGTAAAGCTTAAGATCATTCTGCAGACATTAGGCATAACAAAATGTAAAAAAGGTCATGCAAATGGAAATTGCAGATTTCATATGTCACACTCAGGAAAGAAGATAAGTTAAGTTTTAGAAGAATAGCTTTACCTCATTTGTGCACACAGTGATTCCCCTTGGGGCCATTAAGGTTTAATTCATTCATTCATAAATAAAAACATACAGGTGACTAAGGCAGCATGTGCATAAAGCAGGTCAATGCAGGCACAGACTTTTGTTCAGACATTTATGAGGCTGTGTGTTTGTGTCTTTATTATATGCACTACAGTCCAGAGTATCTGTTCTTCTCTTAAATTGATAATTGTAGATATTTGGCTACTTCAGGAGGCCCAGTCTACAAAGTGGTGGCTCTCAACTCCAGTGTTGATGGTTGTGGGAGTATTAACGGCACCGTGGACTGTGACCCACAGGTGAGTGGGCAAAACTCAGTGTGGATAAAAATTGTGACCTGAAGTGAAACCTCACATTTTTCTCTTTAGTGGAATTAGCAGAACTAGAAGTAATTTGGCCGCGAAATCACAGGAACAGAACTGTAAATTAACTAATACTAATATAAAAATATTCATCATGTAAAACTAAATTACAAGCCATTAAGAAAAGGTAAATATAAAATAAATGGAAGTGAAAGTTATACTGTTGATGCTCAGACACACCCTCTCACCCACTGCCCTTTTTCTTTTCTAACTCTCTGTTATCCACTCGTTCACTCTGCCGTCCTCTCAGAAATTCAACTCGTCAGATTACCCAGACTGCCCCTCAGCCAGCTGCATCTTCATCAAATACAACAGCGAGGGCGTCTTCCAGAGGAACCTTTTTAACCTGCAGATCTACAACGTGGTGGCTTTTCTCTGGTGTGTCAACTTCGTCCTCGCTTTGGGGCAGTGTACGCTGGCGGGGGCCTTTGCCTCCTACTACTGGGCCTTCACCAAACCGGGCGATATCCCAACATTTCCCTTGTCTGCGAGCTTCATACGAACACTCAGGTATGTTAACAAGCTGCTGCCACATTGGTTAAACTGCAATAATAAATGTCATCCCTGTCAAAAGTGTCTGAAATACTGAAGACCTGCAGTCCCAAGTTCTGGATTTCTGTGCAGTAATTGTAGCGCAATGCTTACATTATATTTGAGGTTGATAGATTATCGACCTGGCCAATTATCAGGGCCGATATTTGGCATTTTGACGGTTATCTGTATTGTTGTTTTATTTTAATGATCACCTATAAAATTAATTAAAAAGTGCACTAATTTGGCTCCGGTGCAGCTGTCTCTCCTTTTCTGGTCTGTTTTACACTGTATTACACTCAACTAACACCAGGGGAGGCAGTCTGCAATACATGCAAAGAACGTTTCAGTATGGGATGAACTTTTACTTTGTAAAACCTCAGTGAGCAATTATGTATTATTATTATTTTTTTTAATTTTCACTTGACATTAATCACAACAAAGTTGCAGAGAACTTGCTGTATAGGATGTTAAAAGTTTCAGTTTTAATTTAACATTTCCTAAAGGCATTTAAACAAAGTTTGTCATATCTCAAAGTTTGAATTCTAACAGAAATATTTGCATTTTTATTGTAAATGCATATCGGTTCCAAATGTTGGTTATCAGTCTCATTAACTACTTTTAATTGGTATCAGCCCTGAAAATGAATATCGGTCAACCCCTTTTTTATATCCCACAGAGGGTTATGCAGAAAGAGAACTAAAAGTTAACATCAAACTTGTGGACTGCAGTTCCCTCTCTGGCTTGTGGAGGGCGCTTTAGACCTGGGCCAGACGTTCAGAAGTTATCATTTTGTACATTTCAGGTACCATGTGGGCTCTTTGGCGTTTGGTGCTTTGATTCTGACGCTGGTGCAGTTAGTGAGGATCATTCTTGAGTACATTGACCACAAAACAAGAGGTAAGATTGACGTACGCTCTCACGTTATCTGTCTGTGTTAAAGAATACTGAATGTGTTTTATCTGCTTAGTTTAATTTGTTTGTACTTGTGTGTCAGTGTAAATAAATCTTGACAGTGGATCAAAATGCACAATATCGAGGGCAAATTTTAGTTTTAAAGGGACAGTTCACCCAAATATCAAAAATACTCAGTCAAGGTAGTTTTTGGTGTGAGTTACAGAGTGTAGAGATGTCGGCCTTCTCTCCAGTATAATGGAAGTCGATGGCACTCTGCTTGTGTTAATCAAAACTTATATTAAAAAGTGAATCAAGCCACAATTTTCTCTCTTATGTCTCTTTATGTCACCTCTAGAACTATTCTCCAAATCTCTCAGTGGAAAAAATAAAACTAAAGACATGTAGGCTGTCTGCATCTGGTAATCAGACACTGTTAGTTCAGTAGTGTCACATAAATGATTGGGTACTTATGTATGTTTTGGATTTTTGTCTCCAGCGGCGCAGAATCCATGTGCACGTTTCGTGCTGTGTTGCATGAAGTGCTGCCTCTGGTGTCTGGAGAAGTTCATCAAGTTCCTCAACAGGAACGCTTACATCATGGTGAGCACAACATGTTTCCGTACATGTTATTGGTCCTTCCTGTCTTTACCACTAACATCATTATTGTAGTAATAATCCCTATTTTGAAATCAGCCAGAGTACTATCAAAAACGATAAAACATGCTTGATGCTGATTTTGTTTTCTCGACAGATTGCCATTTATGGGAAAAACTTCTGCGTCTCCGCCAAAAATGCTTTCATGCTGCTTATGAGGAATGTAATAAGGTTTGTGCTGAAGTCATTTATCTGTGTTTTCAGAGCCAACTGCAAGTTATCTGACCTGCTGCTAACATGAATGTATTTGCATTTGTTTGAAAGAATCAGCAAATGTCGTGTCTCTCTGACTCTGCCTGTGTGTCTCTCAGGGTTGTGGTGCTTGATAAAGTCACAGACCTGCTGTTGTTCTTTGGGAAGCTCCTGGTGGTCGCAGGAGTCGGTAAGGATGACACCATGAATTAGGAGAATTTGTCAAAGAAGCGTTGTTGGACTGGTTCATGATACAGTTGCTGACAGTGTATGTGTGCATATGCTGGGTTTAGAGGAATACTTATACACCCCAGAATGAACATTTGCATATGAATTACTCATCTTGTGTTATGTAAAATTCATTAATAAAAGTAACTTTTCTTGCATGCCTCCACAGTGAATGAAGAATCCAAAAACAAAGAAAAATGTTGATGAATTGAAGTCATAGGGGTACACGTTTGATAACATCAGAACATCAAAACATCTATTCACAAACTCTCACACAACTCATGTAGTATAATCGAAGTCTCATTTAGCCAGATGTTCAGTACTTTCCAAACTTTCCTGTACTCTCTTCAAATCTTGGTTCCAGGCTTTGACTTCAGTTCATCAACATTTTTCTTTGTTTTTGGATTCTTCTTTCACTGTGGAGGCATGCGGAAAAAAACAGTTTTTAACAAATTTATAGTAACATGGGGCGAGTAATTGATATACAAATAGTTATTTGGAGTAAAAAATTTTTTTTATTAGAAGTTTTTAAGGTTGATCCCAATAAATTTATTCAGTATGTTTAAAAGAGCATGAACTTATTTTTTTGGCTACCTGGGTGCAGTGTGCGTTTTGGCAAAATTGTGTAGAAAAAATTTGCTTATTTACACATCCAAAAGATATAGAGAAGCTTTAGCATTCATTTGGATTAATTTCCCTAAATAAAGATTTGTTACAAACAAGCCAAGGTAGCATTTAGATGAACTGATCAGAAAAGACCAGAGACACTGAAATCTCAATCTCTGTCCAGGCGTTTTGTCCTTCTTCTTCTTCTCTGGTCGAATACTGCTACCAGGAGACACTTTCCGCGCTGAAACCCTTAACTACTACTGGATGCCAATCATTGTAAGTTACTAATGATTCTGCTCTGTTTTAATATAAATCTTCAGATACATCGGAATAATTTTGGTTTTCCCGTTTCTCCAAATCTGTTTGTTTGTAGACGGTGGTGTTTGGTAGCTATCTCATAGCTCATGGATTCTTCAGTGTGTACAACATGTGTGTGGACACACTCTTCCTCTGCTTCTGTGAGTACACATTTAAAGTTTACTGAGTATTCATAAAATCCTATACATCCAAAATGTAATGTTTTATTGACACAGGAGTACTGAGTAAAATAAGATTGAATTCACGGATTATCAGTCACCGTAGACTGATATCTACACCTATCAACATATGAGCAAAAAGTACCTTTTAGTGTTGATACTTGCCAACATGAGAAATCAATGTTTTTGTGGGGAAAGATTTTTGAAACATGAAAATATACTAAATTAAATTGTTTAAATGTCAATCTAAAGCTAAGAAGCTAACAGTTTAAATTGGATGATTTTTAATTGAATGATACAACAATACACACGTCCTGTCACATCACTTCACTCAATTCGGCTCTCACTCTCACAGTGGAGGACTTGGAGCGTAACGACGGATCTCTACAGAAGCCGTACTTTATGTCCAAAAACCTCATGAAGATCCTCAACAAATCCAACAAAGCACCAAAAAAGGGGAAAGGGAAAGACTGAAGATCCAAACCTCATGAAACCAAACACACAAGGTGTCAAAGATTTTCAGGATACCTAAATTTGCATCTTTTAAACTCTCAACACTCCATTTTTTCCACAATGTTTACCAAAACCAATATGCTGATTTTGCACTTTTTAAATCTTGTTGGGGTTTTTTTTTACTGTGTATGTATATATGTAGTATTATTGATCGTGCACATGAAAGGACTGAGCTTGTGAATGCAGGTAATGAAAACATTTTCAGTTGGAAGGTGCCCTACGTGACCTATTTCTTTGTTTGCTTAAATAATGTTTAATTGGTCTCATAATGACTGAGAGTCCCAAAATATTATTCATATATATTCATATGACTTAACATTGAGGCTGCACACTTTAGAAATTTTAGAGTGATTTCTTCGTAAAGGACTCGAATGTGATTTATTCAGATAGAACAAAAAAAATGGCAAATGACTATTGCAAAAAAAAAATTTCTTTTAAGTAGTAGATATTTGCAAAGTAAAAAAAAAGTTTTATAAATACAACATATTTTTATGACCATGATATTGATTGTATTGAAAATACTGTAATAATGTTGTAAATATGACTGTACATAACCCATCAGTAAACTACCATGTTTGGAATCATTTTCTAATGTTATTAGATTACCCATTTCAGAACAAAATACAAAAATACAAAAAAAAATTCCACATTTTACTTTTTTTCCCTCAGAGAACTACGTCCATTTTCAAAATTCATACGTTATTCCCCTGATATCAGACAGTCCAAAAATACAAGAAAACTTTCTCAAATCCAGAACCTAAATCTAAAACTCAAATTTGTGATTTCATCAAGTAAAAAGTCTGGGTATGCTCCAATGACACTTAACTGGGAAAGATTTTATAATCTGCTTTTCTATCCCCCTTTTTTATCTGCATATTTAATTCTTAATTTTCGAGAGGAAATGCATGAAACTCCAAAAAAAAATCTGTAAAGATAACAAAAAGGTTTGGAAACACTTTATTTGCATAGTCCACCTACTGATAGCTTCTCCCATATTTTTAATAGTTTATTAGTTGAGATTCAACAATTCAACTGTTTTATTTATCATTAAACTGACTTTATTCCGTACATGTAAACTTGGATTATCTTTAGTTAATTAGTAGACTTTCTATAGGTTATGACTATCTGCTACATCTTCTCAGAAGAATTTAGTTGAACCTGAACTATTTACTCAGCTTTTGCAGCATGAGCTGAGTAAATAGTAATAATAAGTTAAACTAAATGATATTATGGAGTACCATCTAGAGACAAAGCAAATCTCAAAACTGATTATCTCAGCTAATAAGATGTTAAAATGTTTAACAAACTTAATAAACCATCTGTAGTTGGACTGATACTGATAAAAGATAAATGCCATTAAGTGCAATGGAAACAGATTCAGTGAAGAGATGATGACGTACCATCATTGCATCGGCCACTGCGAGTTCTCATCATCATCTTTGAATGGCTTTTAGTATATGCACATAGTGTTGTTACTAAAACTTTCCTGATGTACATTATTATAATATTCGTTGTGCAAAACTCTTTGTTGGTGCGCGCTCCGTTATTATACATCCATTGTTTTCCTTAGTTTAAAGTTTGCTCTAAATTACCTTATCTGACTGGAGAATTAACGCCACCTACAATAGTAACAGTAGGAAAAGCAGATATATTTGCTTTTACTTTTGCCAGTTTTCTGAAAATATGGTTAAAATTTGCGCAACATTTAAGTAGAAACGGGAACACTTTCTGTTTCAGAACTGAGAACTCAACAATAAAATAAAGCTCATTTGGGTATAAAAAGAAAAACAGTGGTGCATCCACAAAATCAGGCTCCCATTTATTGCCAATGGGGCAGCTCCAAACTTTATACTTTAGAGAGAGAGGCTTGTGCTTACAAATATTTCTTGTACTTTTCTGGGCCATGGAAATAATATAGTGGATTTCCTAATTTAGGTGGGTTTCTCCTTTCAAACCTTCTTTCTTTTTGTTTCCAGTATTCAATGAAATCGTTGAACTGACGATACACGGACCCAAACCCTTTGATAAGATTAACACAGATAATGACGACACAAAACAAGTCAATGTTTTAATGAAGTTTTAATCTCCTACATCATTTGGTTTTGCACGTCTCCAGTTTAAGTCTGTCAAATCGTGACTTCCATCACTTGTTTTAGTGTCACATAAGCCTTATAATACAAAGTGTAGCTTCAACAGACAAGTATGCAAGAAATGACGAGCCCCAGCAGCCATCGTGTCAGCCGTCCCTCAGAGCACCTCCAGTTTCATCTCTGACCCTGGTCTGAACGTTTACGCGCCAAAAATTCAATTCATTTCATCGAGTTCAGCTGAACCGCAGCGATTTAACACAGCAAAGTCTTCTTACAGGTGTTGGGGAGGACGAAAGAAGTGACATCAGTGTATGTTGCTTTAGTTTTGCTCAAACATTACAAACAATTTGAGGAGTAAAAGGGAGATTTTGAAGTGTGCGCTGTGTCAGTTATAGGAGAGAAAATATCCTCATAGATTAAATCACATTAGCAGGGAAGGACGAACTGTTTTGCTCTTAAGATTTATTTAAGAGACACCCCAGGTGAATAGGGTAACATTTTTAACATATAAATCACAATGAAACTTTCCAAGTTATTACAAGTTTTCTGACATTTACGGTTTAATTATGTAAAAGAGAATAATGGATTAGCATGAATTTACAAAATGTAAATCTGGACATTGGATAAAGCCAGGTTCAAAATTGTTGTTTAGTTTTGCTGATATATTAGCGATAAAGCTTTTATAGAAGGGATTTTGGATATCTTTTTTTTATCACTCTATAAATTATAAAATACTGTCAACAAAAAAAATCAACTTTTGCCATGTTTTAGGAGTAAGATGTTCTATTAATCCGACTACATGTGAATGGATCCCTCTGTAAAACCCGTCAGAATATAGAAAGTTTGGTGTCTGTAAGTGCTGCTAATTGCAGATTTCTGGCTCAGACTTTGAGAAAAAAAAAGTAATTTTGAGAAAATGGCCTTTCACAGGGTTCCCACACATTTTTATAGACAAAATTAAACATTTTTTCCATAACTTTTCAATGACCCATAATAATAATAATAATACATTTTTTTAAAAAAAAATCCTTTTCCACAACTTTAATTTTTTTTTTTTACTAATTCCGTAACTTTTCTGAGCCTGGAAAATAAGATTAGAAAATTCCATGACTTTTTCTGGTTTTCCATGACCGTGGGAACCCTGCTTTAAACATATGTAATGTTAAATGCCAGTAAAAGGCCAATTTTGCTTCTCTGCTTTATTGGTGGTATTTATTTTATTGCTGCAGTTCCTGTTCCTCTGTATTTCTTGAAAGTGCCTGATTTGATTTGCTTAAATCCTGTATTGTTTATATCAGGGATGAACAATTCAAAGCACTTTGTAACTTTGTTTTGAAAAGCGCTTTATAAATAAAAATAATAATAAATTATATACATTTTTAAACCAAAAATAAGACACTACAGGTGAATAGGGTAAAGGTAGAAAAAACAAAAACAGATATCACCACGAAACTCCCCCAGTTGATTACTTATATTACTACAATTTTTTTTTTTTTTTTGTATTACAAGGTTTCATAAGTCTAATGATTACATATGCAATTGAAGCATTTAATTAACTATGCACTGTTTGCAACAACAACAACAAAAAAAAAATCAAGAACAGAAATCTTTACTAAATTAAGCACTCAAATGTGTATTCTGGACATTTTCTTCTATTAGTCTGAAAAAGGATAAAATTTCAAAAATTGACCAGTGCATAAAAAAAAAAAAAAAATCACCTGGGGTGTCTCCCCTTGACTTAAAGAGAGAGGTTGGCAGAAGTGTAATTAATTTGTGCTGCAAGTTTTTTTTCTCGAGTAAAAAGGGAGAAATTAATGAAAAACCAAGCAAGTTCAAAAGAGGAAAAGTCGCGGTCTCAGCTGAGGTCACAGCATTGAGGTACGACACCTGCGCAGTGAAACCTGGTCTGCGGCTGCTGCACAGCTGGCTCACTGTTATAGAACAAAAAAGTCTGTAATAAAAGACCACAAACAAATACTTTCTATATGAAAACGCTGTACTGTAAATGTACTGTACCTAAATGTTCTGTCAGGCCGAGCGCACTTAAGGAGGCCAAAAATAGCGCCACCCAAAGAGCACAGAGCGACATCATTACTTTATGTCTTGCAGTATCTGCTGTAACCTCACAGCTACCGTTACACTGCGCGTGTGTCATACACCCGAGCTCCCGCGGAGTCAAAGATCGTGTCTCAGCCTCTTTTGAACATCCTTGTGAAAAATCGCAAATCGTTTCCTCGCTTTACAAAAGCATCTTGAGGCCCACACGCTCATCTCGTCCTCTGTTGCCCTCTGTGGCTGCTCATCCACTCAAAAAACATGTAAAAACAGCATTTACAATATTCATATGTACAAATATATAATGTTTACACACTCACTCAGACACACAGACACATACAGTCGGGAAAAACAAAACTGTGACAGAAAGTTCGTCCAACTGCTGCTTGTTATTCCTGTAAATTCTTAGCGTGCTGAGCTTTTTCTCCGCACTCGATACGCTGCGTCAATCTGCTGTCGAGCTCCTTTATTAGCCAGAACTTTCTCTCTTCTTAAATTGCTCCATAATTAACAAACTGTGTATGTGTCAGATTATTTTTTTTACTCTCTCAAGTTGCTCATAAATCTCCCGAAGTGGCCCTTTAACGGCACAACCATCCATGTTTGTACAGCTTTGTGAGGAAAGACACAACAAGTGGTTAAACACCAGCACACACACCAGCTCCAATGACTTCACAGTGCAATGGCAGGTTTTGTTAAGACAAATGTATATAAAAAAAATGCATCCATCTGTGCTATTCCTATCTGTCCGTCTGTTTTTGAGGAGGACTTGTTCAATTCACGAGGAAACTGTAAACAGGAACATAATTCAGTTATATTTTTCACCCCCCCATGTGACTGATCTGCTACTCTTTGGCCTTAAAACCCCACCGAACTTTCCACAACGTGCCTCCCTCTCTCTGTTTAAGGAGTAAACCTTCAAGAGGAATGTGAAAACAGAACTACCCCGAATTATCCTCCACCCACCTCTTTTCTGCAATAAAAAAACTTTACATAGCTTACCGATCCCTTAATACTGTCTCTGAAGTTGTTTTTCTGTGTGCATATATCTACAGGTGCGTGTAGAGAGGGACTTATTTTGGGGATTCGCACACACTACTGCTTTCCAGCGAGTGCTTTTTGCATAAACAAAATCAGCGAAGCAGGTGGGTGGGGCTGAGAATCCTGCAGTGAATCTGCCTACGCCAGGAGGAGAAAACCAAATATACAGTATACATCCTGTATTTCTTGTTATGGGATCAAACACAATCCTCCGCTCTCTCCCAAGTTAGTACCTGCTCAGAAATGTAAAATGAGTGTGTGTCTGTGGCTTGAGTTTAGTGTGAGTTTGTTTTTCTTTTTTTTCTTTTTTTTTCTTTTTGCACTCCTCCTTCCTGCTCATCCGTCTTCTCGTCCATCATGTCCGGCCTCCATCACACGCTCAGCAGCCAGAAGAAGAAGAAGATGGCCACAAAGAGGAAGAGGGAGTCTTGCCAGTTGTTATTGCCATTGTTGAGGTTGCCGTTGCCTTGGTGATCACCTGCGTACTGGTCTGACGGGTGGACAGGAAAGGTTATTAGTGTCTCATGGGAGAGTGTCTTTGAATCTAATTATGTCGCCTGAAGGCAACAGATGTGTTTATATGCTGCTTTTAACCCATTAATCAAAATAATCCACTTACAGGGTTTCTGCAGTGTTCACAAAATAAAATTTACAGGGAACGTTCACTCCAGAATCAAAAACAAACCCTCAATAACAATGACAAACCCTCTATAAAACAGGGCCTCAAAATTGGATAGAAATGCAGCAACCACCAGAGCACAATAACCTTTTTAGTACTTTACTGTGCGTTAATCAAACACCTTCTGACTGATTTTGACAAAACGGTGTGTGTATTTTTCTGCGTTTACCTGCTCTGTGAAAAGGGTCGTTGGCGTTAAAGACTGTTGTGAAAAAGCCGAAGGGGAAAGCACCGATGCCGAAAGACATGTGAAAGCCAGTGTCTCCGAAACCCTGAAACATCTGACAGAAAAAAAGTTTAAATTATAAAAACATAAAAGAGAACATTGTTGATTATGAGCGATGTGTTGACTTTTAGAATAATATCAGCGGACTCACCCCTCCTCCTCGACTCTCTGGCTCTGTTCTCTGTCCCTGAGGCCGAGGTGGAGTTTTCAACCTGAGCAACCGCAGAAACATCAGATCATAAAATCGTAACACAACAAGCAAACAGGCAAATCTCTTTTTTTTGTATAGCACATTTTACTCCAGGTGGAAGAACAATTCGCTGCATAAAGTGCAAGATACAAACTGAAGGCACAGAACAAAGCAACCGAACTGCTGTTAAACCCTCATAAAATAATAAATAAGATGAAGAGTAAACCCGTTAAAGATACAAAGACATGCAAGTCAGAAGTGGCAAAAAATAAATGTTAAAAAAAAATGCTACAAATAAAGGGTAAAAATAAATAAAAAACAGAGTAAAATAACAAATATAGACCAATAAAAGATGAATACACATGAGTAAATCCAACAAAAAAAAAAAAATAGATAAACCAGTAAAAGTAAAACCATGAGGCCGTCACACGTAATACACACACACACACACACACACACACACACACACACACACACACACACACACACACACACACACACACACACACACACACACACACACACACACACAGGTGAGACTCTCGGTGTACCTGGGGTCCTCTTGGCTGGAGCTCCCTCTGCCGTACAGCGGGATGACTTTCTCCCTGCTGATGCCCGCTTTACATACGGGACACTGCTGCCTGCTGGGCCGCGTCTCCAACCACTGAGAGGAGCAACAAAGACGTGAAAATATTCATAAAACAGATCAGATATACTTGTGGTTCCTTAAGAGACCCCTTCTTTATCATGGAGTAAATGGATGACCCCTGACAGTGCAACATATTTTTCACATTATATTAAGTGCATAACAATAACAGCACAGATCTAGTGATAAACTGTACAATCAACCCAAACTGTGAACGCAATAACTGCAGGAAGTTTATTTAAAAACAAGCAATATGGATGAAATCTGAGCTGATATTTTTAAGAAACTTTTTGTACAATTCTCTGTTCATATTGTGTATTTATTCTTTTGTCTTTCTTTGATAGGACAGGTAAAGCGTGAAAGGGAGAGAGAGGATGGCATGCAGCAAAGGGCCAAAGGTCTGAGACAAAGCTGCGGCCTTTGTGACAAGGACAAGGTATTTTTATGTCTTAAATAGTAATCTAAACTTTAAATACAACAATTTAATTTAGTTTTCTTTACCAAAACAAATGAATGCTGAGATATAAGCCCACTGTATTTTTTTTTTTTAAGTTTTCTTATGCTACTTAAACTAAAGAAGGCCTTTTGACCCCTCGTAAAGCTTTTGTGTTAGTAACCAGTAAGATATACCTCCTTTATCTACTGTCTAATTACTGGATTCAGCAGCAAAAAACAGTTTTATAGGAAAAGCTTGTGCTGCAGTAGCCTAAAACTTCAGATTTCATCCAGTGACCTGGAGCATGTTACAGATCTCAGCTACCAGCAGCAAATTCAAAACAAAAAATGATTTTCCACAAATGGTTGCAATGGTTTTGAACCTGCACTAGAATCTATGTGGTTTTCATGCTGCTGCACTGAGAGCGATGTGCAGCTCTTTATGAGGTTAACTGGTGAGAAGCAGAAAAGTGAAAGCTGCAGAAAAGCAGCAGACAGAAGCATTGAGTGCTTTAGCGTGTTTCGTGTGGTTTCCACTCTGAGGTGACATCACTACCTGCTGCTGATTACATTTAGGTTAACGTGCTGCTGAGTCTCAGTGACAGCTCACTCACACAGGTGTTTTCACTTCTGATTAGAGGCTCCTCTCAGGACTGTGCGGGCAGCTACAGGCTCACTGTCCTAATGTTTTCAGACCACGCTGACTGGCATCATGCAACCAAACAAGACAGAGCTTTGCTGCAGTCCCGTAGTGTGTTAAAAAAAAAGGGTTAATGGGACAATGCCTGAATCTGTGACTCGGCCACAAACACGTGATACGACAGGTACGTTTTGACACGTGAAACGGTCTGAGCTTGCTGGGGCTCGCACAGAAACCTGCAAAAACATCTGTAATTAATCCATTCTGCAGGCTTCAGTGGAAATGAGGTGGAGGTAATATTACAAATGCACCGATCTGACACTGATATTGGCCCAAAACTGACTTAAACACATGAGTCAGGTATTGATGACTGGAGCTGATCAATTCAAGTTCTTTTTTTGTTTATGTCTCATTACACGTGTGCGTACCTCATCCTGCATCAGCTGCTGAAGATCTATTTTTTTTTATTTATTTTTTTTGCAGTTGTATTTGTTTACGTTGTTGTTGTGTGGACGAAAGGCCACACTGCAACAAAAGTTTAACCCTACAAAACCTGGTTCGACATCAGTTTTCTTGTACTGCGTTCGGATACCTGTCACAAGCTATTTAACTCTTTGAAACCTGAGTCAGACATTGATTGACTTGGCAAGAAATGTCCCACAAATTGCAAGAAAAAAATGTTAAAGGTGTTGAAGAGATCAGAAAATTTGTTTTTTTAAAAAAAGGGGGAATAACAAAATTAGCAAAACATGTCCAGAAATCTATAATCACTATAATTATTATATTTTTTAGTCATTTTCTGATTGGTTTTGTTTTCTTTTACTTCTTTTGCTTATTTTTAGGTCATTTTCTAACTTGTTACTAATTTTTCTATATTTTTGGGCCATCTGTTGTTAAGTTTCTCATTGCCTTCTCTCTGTGCTATTTTTAAGAAAATCAAACCAATTTTTTCAGGTTTGAAAGGGTTAACATTTCATGCAGGAACCATTGCTGTGTAAGAGGCCCCTAAATCAGTGATGAAAACTGTTGCTGCTTTATCTTCTATCAGTCAAATTATCATCCATTAGATCCATTTATTACTGCAGAGAGTCAGCTGACCTTTCGATGCCCCAACCTGAAGCACAAGTCTCATCAGCACAGAGTATTTAAAACACCTGTGTGTCCGTTCAACGAGTCACTACAAAACAAAGGCTGACATGAGCGGAAATACTCACTTGATGGAGACAGGGCCAGCTGTGGAGACACAGAGAGAAACAAAAGATTAATTTGCATTCTCACAATGACTCCTTTCTCTGTAAATGTCAGCAGCTCGCCTCAATAACGACACCGACTTTCCTGAAAACGATTACAAAAATATGAATTATATAAATCTCAATGCACAGATTGAATGTAAAGTCGTTTTGTAATTACTCTTTTTGTCAGATTTTTCTTTGTCACCTGTGAATCTCACACCTATGGAAGCCCACCTGGCCAGAAAAACCTGTTCCTAACGAGGTGGCTGATTAATCTCGTCCCCGCTCCCCATCGTTAGTATTAATTGGCTCCATCTGTTGTCAGCAGATAGCGACAACAGTGGGCCTCGCCTGCGTGGCTGACGGCCAGGCCGACCTGCTGCTGCATTGTGGGAGAGCAGGATGCAGGTTTGAGGAAACGCCGCATCAGCTGGTGCCAAACACGGAGGCTTTTCAGGAGATGGACGACGATACGGAGGTGAGTATTTCTATGTCTCTCACACCTCACAGCTCTGTGGATTCAGGCGATGCTTCTCTGTTAGTTCATCATAATGACTGACCACTTTCATACTGTCATTTTTATACCTTAAAATAAAAATATCCATCATAGCCGCTTAAACTCTTTAAAACCTGGATTGACATCAGTTTTCTTGCCTCTCACAAACATTCAAACCCCTGAAACTTCTGTTTCTTTAAAAAACATGTCCCACAAATAACAAGAAATGTGTAAAAGGGGAAAAAAGAGAGCAGGAAAGATAGAATTATTAACATTATCAAAACAACTAGGGAAAATGTCCTGAAAACAATCATTATTATTTAATATTATGTTACATAAAGATTTTTTTATTTTTATTTTATTTTTACCCTTTTTCCAGGACATTTCCTTGTTTTTCTCTTCTTTGATTTTTGCTCTGTTTTTCTGATAATTTTCTTGTAACTTTTTTTTAATTTTTTTTTTTTTTTACTAATTTCTTATTCATTTTTGGGTCATTTCCTAAAGTGTTCATTGTCTATTGTCCTTGTTTTTGAAAGAAATTAAGCACATTTGCTCAAGTTTCAGAGGGTTAAGCAAACTGGATGCAAAGGGCCATATAACCAATAAAATTAATTATGATTTACTGTTACCGTCTGGAACGGTGTTAAAAATGATGAACAAACTACAAAATAGATCAGGTGACTACAAAAGAACTGTGACACAAAAAAAGGTGATTTTACACGACAGTTCAAAAGTACCTTCTGGAAAGTTTGAATAATTTGTTGTTCCGACTTTGATTTATTTAGGATAATAGACAAACTATGGTGAAGTGTATTAGTGTAACCTTTACATAAATGGATACTTAAACATTGCCAATTTTCAACCAGCTTTGTATCATAACAATCAGTACATTTACATGATGTGAGGAAAAGATGAATTATTGTTAGTCCGACTAAAACTGGACTTTTGAAATACGTGCAGACGTGTTAGTCTGACTGAAGTCGGACTGAATCAAATTTCTTGAAATCGGACTAACACACCCAGATAATGCGACGGGAAGTCGAACTTCTGTCATGTTCTTCCTCGGTGGTTAAGGTTAGGGACTGTTTGTTACTTATGAGGGGGGAAGCTGCACAATGGGCAGCAGTGTGTGGAAATCCACTGTGTAAAACCTTCCTCTATCTAACCAGATCTAACAAATTTGCTGGTTCTGACGCTGTTGCTCAAACTACAGATTCTACTGTAGTTTGATTAAAATGTAACTTTTTTTTTTTTTTTAATGTCATCCATCAGCAGAAGTGTTTATTGGTTCAGTGTGGCGCAGTGCATTCTGGTAGTTGCAGGTTTTCTACCTCTTGAGCCAAAACTGTCTGTTTTCTCTGGTCATGTAGCACCAGCTTCAAAGTATTTGCATCTTT
Organism: Plectropomus leopardus; assembly: GCF_026936395.1. Lineage (NCBI taxonomy): Eukaryota > Metazoa > Chordata > Actinopteri > Perciformes > Serranidae > Plectropomus > Plectropomus leopardus. Next base: position 24,180,218 of record NC_142192.1, read on the forward strand.
GTACTGCATAGGCAGCTCAGTTTTAGGAAAAACATCTTTACAGCAGTGAAATAGTTATTTAAACAGGGTAAACTTAAAGACAAACATAACTGGTGCGAAAGGGACTCAAGCAAAGTTTGTTTTTAATTTAACAAAACTAATCAGCCAGTATGGCTGCACAATTAATCGGACATTAATCATGATTTAAAATTTATCTTCCCACAATTAAATAAACATCACCGACTGCAATGTTTACGTTAATGTTTGCTCTGCTCATTAAGTTTAATTGGGCTGGATTCTGTAATGGTATATTTAGTTTTGGTCGGCCTATATTTTGGGCAGAATTTTACATACATTTTGCTTCTAGCAGATGCATTGAGTTCAGGGAGAGAAGAAACTTATTTTAAGTCTAATTTTGATGCATAGATTGGTTAATTAGCAGGAATAAAGCACAAGTTGAGTGAAAACAGTGCTCTGTTCATTTTAATGAAAAAATTGATGATGATCTCAATATTGATAAAAATAATTGTGATTATCATTTTAGCCATAATGATGCAGCCCATAATCATACAGCCCTATCTGCAAGAAGTAGTTAATCCCACACTTTAGTCTTTATTGAATTATAAATTAATTGCATGAATAAATTAGTTTTTTTCTCCTCAAGACCTCAGTTAATTAGAGCACCGTGCAGATAAAACAGTTCAGCCACTAGAGAAGATTTAAAGGTCAAAGGTCAGAGTTTCCACGAGGTAAGCAGAGTCTTTTATTAGCTAAGACAACATGTTCCTGTGGATGCAAAAAAATGCAGCCAGTATTAACGGCACAGTGTGTATTTCTAAGTATTATTTTTCTTTTCTGTATAATAGATAGTTTCTGACTTTACTATACTCTGAATTAGGGAGTCAATCGATAATGGTTAATAACCCATCCGTTTTCATTAAAAAGAAGTGAGCAGAGAAGTTGCCCACCTTCTGCTACTCCATGTGGTTGATGCTGCAAATGTTAATAACAGAAAATAGTGAAAAATACCCGTTTATAACTTCCTGCGGCCCAAGGTAGGGTAATCAAATCGCTTTCCTGCATCCTATTAAAAGTCCAAACCCTAACAATATTTTACTGTCACATAGGACAATGAAAACCAGCAAACACAAACCAGACAGTAAACAAGGAGGTGAAAGAACATGAGTCAGTCTCGGTTCTCTCGTACCGTGAAAAACGAAGCTGGTCCAGTTCTGCGGTGGACAAAAGTTGGTTTTTAATTCTCTGTGTATCTGATCCACCAACCAGCACTTAATCGTAATTTTTGCAGTAGTTTGCCCACATCTGGGCAAACTACTGCAAAAGGCTGTTGGCAAGTTGAGGTGTAAAAATCCAAAATATAAAGTTTAAACAAAAATAAGTTTATCTTTATGGATTATATTGACACCGAATTGACAAGAATACTGTTGACATATGACGCCATTCTGGAGTTCTGTGTTTTCACAGACATGTAATTAATTGTCAATATATTGTATTTCTTAAAGGGGGTTTGGTGTAATTTTTCCCTCCAGGAGGCAGGATGGGAAATAATCTCGAGAGGAATCTAGTTGTAGTTTTGAAAAAAGTGACCCTGCAAGATCCTCCGCCTTTGCAAAATCTTATAGTGTGAATAAAAACTCAGATTGTCTTTAGACGTACATATAACACTGAGATGTATCAGACATAAGTTGTTACAAGGAAAAGTGGAACCACTTGTTTAAACCTGTTTTTATGTTTCTTTAGGTTTCACGTATGTACACACTTTTGAAAAAAGCTTCTTTTTCTAAACCTTGAAGTCAGAGGTTTGTTAGATGGTATCATTTTGCAGATTCATGCTTTGATATCACCCGTCTCCATTTCTGATTCAGTCTTGGTGGAAAAAATTCACCGCAGCCAGTGTTGAAGTCAACACTAGTTCTGCTCATTAACCTAAAGATGTCAGAGAAAAATGTCAGTGACGTTAACGTCTCTTTAACACCTCATTCATCTAGAGTCTCTTGCTCAGCTTGCTTGTAGGTCTGCTTCTCAGTTTACTTTTGATTTACGAGAAACTGGACAGTTTTTCTGTCACATGTCAACGCTAACGAGGGTAAAATGCAAGTTTAGTACCTGTGAATATCACAGGTTTTTCATTTGAGAAAAGTTTCTCTAGCTAAATTTAACACAGCATTTCAGCTGTGCAAACTTTGTGAGCATTTTGGCAACAAGTGCAGCTGTTTGGCTGCAGCTGACTAGTGGAGAAAAGCCACATAAGTTGGTTCAAAGACAAACTGTGTCAAAGTTAAATAAAAGCTGAACAGATGCAGAGTTAGGAGTTGAACTCACAGTGAGGACGTCTTCGAAATGAATGTGACAGACTGCGATTTAAAACAATTTCCTCTAGAAAAAAAGACGAGATGCCATTGAGTTGCAATTTTGATTTGAAGTTACAACAGTTGTCTGACATCAGCACTTTTCTTCCTTGCTGGTAGTTTCATCACAGTTTCATCACGTTACTCAGAACATGAGAGAGACGAGGGGGGACGCAGGTAACATAGCAACTAAGTTACATCAGCTCCCATAACAGTGGAGCCTGAACGCAACCGCACATGTAACTGTGAGGGAAATTTCTCAGATTAAATATGAAATAAATCAACAGCTGATACAATATTAAGATTCCTGCGCTATTCCCTACAAGGTTTTTCCAGGCCTCCAGCACTGTGGTCCTGTGTACTTTGGTTGGAGGGGCTAGAACAAAAATAAATAGTAAATATAATTTACAAAATTTAAACAAACCACTTATTTTCCTTTGTGCATCGAAAACTGCTCTGTAGGTTTGGTAAATAAATGTTGCTTTTATTACATGAACATGTATTTGTTCAAATAATAAATTAATCCACGAGTCAATTAAACGTTGTTCCCACGAGCAAGCACCACAAACACGAGTCAGTTAAACCTAAATGCGATCGCCTTTCAGTTTTCACTCGATGAAAATGCTGTTATAATAATCAGGTACTAAAGATTTACAAAGAATATTGTTTTTATTTACTTTTCTTTACTTTTCTTTAGTGAGTTGTCATGTATTGTACGATAATGTGAAATGTTCATAACGCAGGGTGCAAAGTGCCACACATTTTGGCGACATTTAAAAAACAATTTAATTATTAAAAACTGTGATTAACAATTTCAAATGGCTCCTATAATCCACGCAATATTTTTTTCTGACAATCTTTATTAAGCTTTTAGATTTTACTGTGCTCAGTTCTGACTGTTTTCTGCGTGGTTTCTTTCAGACCCGTCGACTAAAGGTCAGAAAAATTAGTCGTTAGGAACGTCCCTCCTGCCCACCTCGCTAAAAGCTGTCCGTCCGCCAAGACAATGTTTAATTTAGGTTTGGAAAGTGAGACTTTGGTGTCAGGTTTGCTGCAGCTGGTTGTAGATTAATTGTTAATTTTTAAAAACTGGAAAAAAAATGATATCCAATTGATTTTGATTTTTGCAGCCTCAACAAAAATATGATAACTATATGAAAATAGGGCTAGGAGATATGGCTTTAAAATAATATTGCAATATTTTTAAGGCTATATTACAATACACGATAAACATTCCAATATTTCATATCTCCTGTAAACTACTAAAAAACACAGTTATTACATGAACTAGTTACAAATAAAGTAGCGACTGCCATAAAATAGTTACATAAACTACTGTTAAAATAAAGTTTAATAAAATACTGTTATAATGTTAAAGTATAAAGTTTAATAAAGTACTGCTGTATTAAAGTTAAATAAACTTTGTTATAACTAAAATAATCAAATCATTATCAGATGATGTAAATAAATTAAAAATTATAGAAAAAAAATAAAATTAAATATTTTTTTTTATTGTCAGACGATATATTTTTTAATATTATTTTGAAAATAAAACACAAAAGTGTTTAATTTGCACTTACACTTATTTTGAAAAATGCAGGGCCGGCAGTTTGAAACCTCTGTTTGGGTCAAGATATGCGTCATCTTGTTCATGAAAACATTTTGTGGTCTTCTTTAGTGTGTTTTCCACAGAGAGTTTCTCCACTGAAAAAAAACCTTAACGCTGAGGAGGAATAAACATCCGTAGTCACAAAGAGATTAAATATATCCTAAAACTCCACCTCTGTTTCCACAACACGTGCACACTCACGCAGATACTTATCACTAACAAAACATGCGTCATTAACTGGTAAAGAGCCGTTACTCTTTCCTCTGTGATACGACTTTTACTACCGACTATAATGCCCTTAGGCTTGACCCCAATCCCGGCGTCTTGGCTCTAATCTCACATTAGCCTCGACCTGCGAGCGTGCACGGCCATCAGTCAACAACTCATGAATGAGCCTTGAAACGCGTCACTGCGTGCATGCGTAGACGTTCGACACAAAGCCGTTTGACGGTTGAGTGTTGCACAAGTCTTGATTAAAACGGTGATAGTAGGGACCAGAATTACAGTGACAGTGTAACCTGGTTAGTTACTTTCATTACTCGCTCATCTACTGAACTAACGATACATACTGAGCGGGATATTTTACAGTTGTAAAATAAATGTGTGACTTCTCTCTGTTTATAAGTTACCTCAAACATACTGCATTTTTGGCATTTTTGCACTGTAATTTCTGAAATATGGAGGTGGCTATAGTGTGACTTCATTTTTTTTTTGTTATGACCTTTCCTGGAGCTACAATTTTTTTTTTAACCTAAATGGTGTGATTTTGGAGATTTTTTTTAAAAAAAACCTACCTTACAAACCAACTTGTGGGTTGTGGGGTTCTGAGGGTATTTCAGATAAATACAAAATATGATAATTCAAAGTTGAATGTCCCTCCCCTAAGCCAAATTGAAAACATAGCATAAAACGTAACTTTGCATTAACTCCTTCCCTCTCAAGAATAACTAACAGTCCCTTAATAAGGCTTTACCAGTATAATCGCATTAAGCAAATCCTGGCAGATACACTAATTTATTGTTCAAAAGTTTGACTTAAAAGGGCTACAGCCAAGTTATTTTCATTATCAACACATCTGATATATATTTTTTTACTAAGCAATTCATTCATAAGTGTATATAATAGGGGTGGGGGGATCGATACAGCAGAGTATTGCAATGTTTTTTTATTACACAAATGACTAAAATTAGAAATACAAATTAAAATTTTGGTAACCTACTAGAATAACTAGTAGTCGTATCTAATAGTCTATTAGATACATTTTGTTGCAAATGAAAAAGAAGTGAGAAAATTTATCTTTAAAATCTTATCTTTTTAGATAAAAAAATGATGACAAAGTTTTCAATTGGGCACATTATCTGCTGTGATAAAAGGTATTATATGGCAATATATCACAATATTTGTAATTGCAATACTGCAACGAATTGCAGTAATATTATATTGTGACACACGTGTGGAGTCACGTTTCACTGCGTGAACGTGGACTTGATCTCAAAGCTGCAAATGATCACCAGACAGAAAGTTAATGTGTCACAGAGAGAGAACAACTGTGACCTCTGACCTACCTGAAACCATATGATATGAATGATTTAACGCCTCTGAAGATCAGAGCAGAGTAATTTCACCAGTAATTTCTAAATACGGTGATCCGCCTTCATCCGAGACATCAGGACCACAAATACAGCTCATAATGAGGTTTAAAGTTCATCACTGACAGCAAAAACTACACACTCACCAAATATCTTTAAGTCGTCTTGGCTGTTGTCATCACCTATAATACCGACACTCAACTTACGGCCCGCGGCCAAATCTGGCCCTCCGATAGGGTGGTGATTGGGCCACCAACCATTTTCTGATTCACAAGAAAAATGATTCACACTGAGAGTTATTTTTCTACTTTTAGTATAAATAAGGTGCCAAAGTGCATAAAGCAGCAACAAAACAGAGCTTTTGTTTAACAAAAAATATACCAGTGGAGGATCCCCCCCAAAAAACCCTGGCTGAGGTTCTAACTAAGCCCCTAATGTCCTAAAATCCATGAAACATCATAAGTCTTAAAATGTCCTGAAATCCTAGAAACGTTAACTACTAGAAACGTCCTAAAATCGTAGTAACGTCCCAAAATTCTAGAAATGTTCTGAAATCCTATTAATGTCTGTGAAATGTCCTTAAATTCAAAAAACAAAACAAAAAACAAAAAAATATACCTAAATCCTAGAAACATCCCATGGTTCTAGAAATTTCCTGAAATCCTAGACATGTCCTAAAATCCCTGAGATGTCCTAAAATCCTAGAAATGCCCTGAAATCCTAGAAATGTCCTTAAGTCTGACAAACCACCTGAAGTCCAAGAATTGTCCTGAAATCCTAGAAATGCACTTACGTCCGAGAAATGTACCAAATACTTAGAATTGCCCTTCATTCCTTGAAATGTCCTCAAATTCAAGAAAACGTCCTAAAATCCTACAAATGTCCTTAAGTCCCGGAAACGTCCGAAAATCCTTAAAGCATGTAAAGGGCTGCTGTGACTGGCCCCTGACCTGCTGTCATTTTGTAAAAGTGGCCCCTAAGCAAAGCGAGCTGGTTGTCCCTGTCCTACACACTGAGGAGATAATGGACCGTCTCGGGGCGTTTTTTCCGCCGTTAAATAAGTCAAACTGACGGTTAAAGGAGGCCGCACAGCCGGTAAAACTAACGTTACAGTCTGATCAACAACAACAACAACAATAACAACAATAACAACAACAACCTCCTCTACAAATCAAACTGTCCCCTCCCCCGCCTCGTACCAGAACAAGTGGCCGCACATACTGATGACAGCGTCCCTGGCAGTGTCCAAACAAATGTTGCACTCGAAGGTGGCCCGGTCCCGCTCCCGGTCGCCCTCCCCGCCGCCGCCGCCGCTGCTGCTGCCGCCCGGCCCGTCGCGGTCCTTGCTGCTCTCCCCGGCCGGGAATCCTCCTCTGTTGGCCGGCCCGCCGTCACTCGAGGACCGGGGATCCGCGGCCGCCATGGTGTTTACTGTGCGAGTGTGGAAGATAACGTACCGACCCGACCCAACCCTACCGGGCCCGACCCCAGCTAACGTTAGCCGCGAGGCAGAGGCGACGACAAGTGTCACACCAGAGCGAGGCTGCTGCTGCTGTCGCTCTACCTGAGTGAGGACTTCCGCTTCCGGGAAAAACACTGAGCAGGGGGCGGGGAAAATAATAAACGCCAACCCATAATAAGAATAATAATAATAATAATAATAATAATAATAATAATAATAATAATAATAATAATAATAATAATAAGAATAAAACAGAAAAAGTAGACGAAAAAGTAAGAATTGACAAAATAAATATATATTAACAACAACAACCACTAATAATAATAACAATAATAATAATTATAATAATAAAACAGCTACTAGTTCTAATAACAAAACTTCTATTACTACTAATAATGAAAAAAATAAAGTGGATAAAAATCAATTTATGAACAAAATACGGACGAAAAAGTTAGAATAAAAAGTAAAAGTAAGAATTGACAAAAATAAATATATATTAACAACAACAACCACTACTACTAATAATAATAAAGCTACTACTAATGATTATAACAAAACTACTACCAATTATAATAATTAATTTTTCAAAATATGTGTTTATAAATCAATTTATTAACAAAGTATGGCCAAAAAAAGTATCAAATTAAAAAAAAAAAAAATCAATTTATGACCTACTACATGCAGAGTGTATATATATATATATATATATATATATTAAATGTTTTATCACAGCCTGGGATATGTGAATGGTTTGCAGCTACACCAATTGTGATTGTTCACATAAAAACAACAGCAGGTGTTTCCTCCAAATGCCGGATATGATAAAAATTATGTGATCAGGTGGAAAATAATAAAAAAATAAATAAATTACAAAGCCCAGAATGACTCCCAGAATTAATACAATGCATGTATTTATGATTTGATGGCTGTGGGATCAAAAATGGGTCATGGGTTTCTGTGGTGCATTTTTTCCACTTAACAGTACGAATGGAACAAGTTTGTTTACACAGTGTATTTAGAAATATTGCAGGAAAAAAATAATGGAAAGCGCCAAAGGGTTAATTGACCTCAGGGTACAAATCAGCTGTAAATATATTTTATTGCATGACGATTAAAACCACGACACTCGGAACCTTTGTCGTACATCTTGTTTCCGCCCGGAGTCGTACGAAGTAGGAACTAAAAGCGTGCTGTGTGTACATTAGAAATTGCCATGCTTAAGTGTCGGATAATGATCATTTAGAAAAAAAATACGAAAGGCGATCATAAAACGAGTCAATGTGACCGGAAGAACAACGTAAGGGACATTTTAACGGTGCGTCGCAAACGTAAACGGTTATTCGACCAAAAGAAAACAACTTTTCATCCCCGTGACTTCGCCTCTCAGCCACCATGAAGATCAAACGACAGAAACAAGCCAAGAAAACCTTAAGTTTCTACAAATACAACTTCAGCTTCAGAGAGCCGTTTCAGATCCTCATCGACGGGACTTTCTGTCAGGCGGCTCTGAAAAACAAGATCCAGATCAAAGAGCAGATGCCCAAATACCTGATGGGAGAGGTGCAGCTCTGCACCACCAGGTGAGTGCATTTCCTCCGCCTACTGTATGTATGTACGGACAGGTTAAATGTCAATAACCTGCAGGACATTGGTAAGAGGTGACAAGAAAAGAACCTGAAAATTAATGTCAGAAGCAAGGGAGAGAGAAAGAAAAATATTAGAAAATTATCAATAATAAATAAAAATGTCCAGAAACTATATGTATGATGATAAGAATTATACATTCAGAATATGTTGCAGAATATCTCATTTTTAATTTTCTTTTTTTCAGGTTATTTCCTTTAGAGGTTGAGTAATAATTGGCATTTTGCCGATTATCTGTAAAAAAAAAAAAAAATCTGTGATAAAATCAATTAAAAAGCGTGCTGCTTTGGCTCCATTGCTATTTTCATTTATTGCTATTTTATATTTAAATCATCATATAAAAAAGTTGCTGGGAACTTGCTGTTTATGCTGTTGGAAGTTGTTGCTAAAGGCATTTAATCAAGGTTTTGTGTTGATGTTTTTTTTGTAACAAATTCTAAACTTTGACAAATATTTAAATTTTTATTGCAAATTGATATTGGTTCCAAATGTTAGACATCGATCTCATTAACTGCTAATAATCGGTATCGGCCCTGAAAAACCTATATCAATCAACCCCTAATTGCCTTGCTTGTTTTTGTTTTTTACTTTCCGTTTATTTGTAATTAGGTCATTTTTTTTTACTAATTTGTTGCTAGTATTTGGGTCTTTTCTTGATAAGCTGCCTTCCTCCTATGTTTTAAAAAAAATCAACGTGATATGCTCAGGTTGTTTAAGGGTTAATTAATAGTGTCATCACGTCTGCTCATGTGTCTTTTTTATTCTCAGCTGTGCCCTGAAGGAGCTGGAGACGTTGGGCAAAGAGCTGTACGGAGCTAAAATCATCCTGCAGAGGTTTCAGGTGAGGAGGTGTCCACATTTCAAGGAGCCTGTCCCCGCTTCAGAGTGTCTGCTGTCCATGCTGGGGGACACGAACCCACACCACTACTTTGTTGCCACACAGGTAAATAACATGACGTATAAATACAAAAAAAAACGATAATGAAAATAATCAGTTTGACCTCTAAACAGGCTGAATATTTTTTGGACTGTAGGAGTGTGAAGATGTTAATAAACTGCCACTTAATTACTGGCAAGTGTAGGAAGACAAACCTCTGAGGACAAACTGAATTATTGCTAAATAAAGTACTTTTGATGCAGCTGCTTTTGATGTAACTGATGTATAAATTTGGTGTTCCCTCACACAAATCTACTGTATGTGTGTGTGTGTGTGTGTGTGTGTGTGTGTGTGTGTGTGTGTGTGTGTTCTCCAGGACCACACGGTGACCACAGGCCTGAAGAAGATCCCGGGCGTCCCTCTGCTCTACATCATCCTCAACACCATCGTGCTGGACAAGCCCTGCCAGACGTCCCTCGACCATGTCCAGGCCGTCCAGCTGGGCGAGCTGGTCAGCCCGGCTCAGCAGCAGAGCATCCGCAGCCTGAAGGAGGAGCAGGGCATCGGCAAGGACGGAGAGAGGCGGGGCAAGAAGAGGAAGAGGAAACAGAGCAATCCTAACCCTCTGAGCTGCCTGAAGAAGAAGAAGAAAGCTGGGCCGACACCACCGAAGAAGACGGCGGAGCAGGGGGAGAAGAGGAAAAGAAGTAGACACAAGAAACGAAGGACGGAGGGAGGAGACATGTCTGCTCCTGTGGTCACAAATACATAGTCCAGCAGGAAGACAGAGACTTCTACTACTTTGGTACATTTTTCCGACATTACAGCATCGAATAAGTCAATGTTTATCACACAAATTACATTTTAAAATACTGCTCATTGTGTTTGTTTTATTTTGAAAAATGTTGCAACAGTTTTCATGACTCAGGACTAACAGGCATAAGACTGAAACTGCTCAGAAACAGCAATATTTTTTAGCTCGAGAAGATTTGTCTTGGCTTTTATATAAAATAAAAAAAGCAGGTTTACAGGCACATAGTTCAGAATATAAGATGCACTCAGACGTTACATAATATACAGTTTAAATGGAAGAAGATATCAAAAACGATGCATCCGGCGGTCTTTGCAGAAGCACAAGGAGTGTGGTCACAATGATTCGGTGGTCTGTTTTTACTGTATGCTGACATTTTCGATGTCCTCTAAGTTCAAACTGTAGTATTTTCTCCTACAATGAGTTTAGAGTCCAAACAGCGTTCATAACAAATACGTCCATTCAGACTTCATTTGATCGTGTTATCAAGTCATTCTTTAAATAAAAAAAAAACAGGCTTTAAAATAAAAAAAAGTGAATTCTTCTGATACATATAACATCAACAAATGAATATTGAACAGAGTATCTACTTGATTTTCACCGTCATACATTACTGTAACTCATTACTTGTAACTAAATGATTATCCATATATTAGAGAGACACTGGATACGCTGAGTTTGTGTCACAAACTTCAAATCTTTTGAGAATAAAAGAGTAATACGGCAATCAAAATGATTTCTGGAGAAATTCAACTCTAGTGAAATATTTAAGGACAGAGCATGCAAGTATGGTGGACCACTGATGTTTACACGATTTATAGGTTGAAACTGAAGCTTTTTTTAAATAGAAGCTGTGTCCCAATTCCATAGTACATACTACTTATATACTGTATGTGCTATATACTATTTTTATAGTATAATTTTGCAGTGTATGTACGAGAAATCACCGTAACAGTGATACAGAAAGTCCGGTGTTGGGCATTAAATTGCAGCCTTTTAATGCTACTGTAGACTTAAGATAGCAAAATGTTTGTGCAGAAATGTGAGGTGTTTGTTTTTTTGAGTGTTTGTGGAGAACTTAGAACTGCAGTGATTAATTGATTAGCTGTCGACTGGTACTTGATGAATGATGAATCCGTTTTAGTAAATCTTCTATGAAAAAATGCAAAATTCAGATTACACATACTTCAATGCGAATATTTTCTGGTGTCTTTACTCATCTGTGACCAAAAACTGAATATCTTTGAGTTTTGGACAAAAAAGACATTTGAGGACATCAAGGACATTTTTAACACTTGATCGATTAATCGTGAAAATAATCGACAGATTATTTAAAAATGAAAAAAGTCATTAGTTGCAGCCCGAATGAGCATCTCCTGTATTCTCTTTGTGCGTTACGTTGTAGAAGAACAGTGTGCAATGGCAGCAAAAATGCATTGAATTCGTGAGTATTATAGATTTGGGACACAACTAGTTTTTTGCAAACAGTTGATGCAAACAACGCATTTGCAAAAACGTCAGCTTGGTAGTTTGTCATGTTTAAAGTGCTACACTACAGTTGTATAATCATGATTTGCTGGTTACGTCTGTAAATCACTACTGTAGTAACTGTTAAAATGTACTCTGGATATCGTGCATGCTCCTTTTGGCTAGTGTCAGTGTACATGAGAACTCTTTTCCCGCAGTGGTGGGACGGACGAGTTTCCGAGTGACATGAGTCATCACTCCCACTGTAAACAAACTCCTTTCACCACAAGAGCTTCACAAGGGAAGAACGGCTCATGAGTGTTAGTGACATCAGCTGTTATAGAGGATAACCTTCTACATAATGTGACATAAAAGCAAATTTATTTTTCTGTAGCTGTCACCTTAGCTCCAATATGTGGCCATGTGACGTTTAGTTTAGACGTTTTTCCATTTTCTAACGCGTTACGTCTCTCTGTCTTCATGTATGGCAGCTAGCTGGAATTAAGTTTGAATAGTTTGATCTGTTTGAATAAGAAAAAAATAATAATGATGTGAATGTCACGAATGCCAGAATTTCTGATATTCTCCTATTACTGCATTTCTTATTTGGAGAAAAAAAATGTTCTATTTACATTTTCATGGATATTTTGTCTATGAAAATGTGCGGGAACCCTCATTATTTGTCGTTGCGTTCATCCTTACTTTAAGGCGGCTGTGGCTCACGAGGTAGAGCCGAGCCGGCGGAGAGTGCGCTGGACTTTGAAGTCAATTTGTTGTGGCCAAACAGTGTAACTATAACCTCCGGGTCCGTCACGTGATGCTGTTGGTCTCAAAAAGACTTTCCCCTAAAGACTTACATTGGGAAAGATGTCTGTAAATCAGTGGATACATTTATTTTAGCGTCTCGACCGAATGTGCCATCAAAGTGTGTGTGTGTGTGTGTGTGTGTGTGTGTGTGTGTGTGTGTGTGAATGTTTCAGTGATTAGCAGGTGGCGCCCTGTGCGGTAGCCTCGGCCACTGATGTGTGAATATGTGTGTGAAGTCACACTTGTAAAAAGCGCTTTTGGGATCGGAAGACTAGAGAGGCGTATGAAAATGTCTATCTACCAGTCCATGTGGACTTTGTTAAGGAAGAAACCTCGTTACAATCTAACCATGTTGCTCGGACGTCTTTCCTCCCACCACTGCTTAACATTAAAATATTGCAGACAGAAGATAAAACTCCACATCATACACAAAACAAAGTCAACAAACTCAAATAAATAAACAAAACTTAAAGGTGAAGTCTGCGAATCTGTTGGAAGATTGTTGGTATTTGAACTCAACACCTAAACAAATACACCGAGCTGTTAGTGCTCCTAATGCTGTAGCTCCGTGCCTCATGTGCGAGGACGTGGAGGAGGGAGATTAGCCTGCATAGTGTTGTGTTTTCAGTCTTTATTTCCCATATACAGAGCAAGAGCTGCGTACGAAACCTGCATTTTTTTAGCGCACACAGAACGAACAGCTAGATTAGTGTTTTGGAGTAGATTTGCAGACTTCACCTTTAACGGACCGTGTGATTGTTCAGTGTGTAGACTGCAGAGTTTTTGTTTTTCTTTTTCATACTGTAAAGTTGTGTTTTCTAGATGATATGGAAGCGAGGTCCAGGCGTGGCGATGATGTCGCTGTAAGGCTCCTCCTGGACGAGCTCCACCGCCTGCTGCTTCTTCAGAACCAGGAAACTGTAGAACTTGGCGGCCGCCTGCTTCTTGTTGTTGTTCCTGCACAGTTCCAGCAGGCCGACCGACTGGGTGCCGGTTTTGGCCATCACCCTCTGCGGCAAGGTGAGAGACAGGAGTTAGGAGATGAAATATTCAGTCAAATAGGAATTTTATGTGTTATTTTATGTGTCAAATCACAGTGTGAAACCCTTTGTTAGCCCTTTGAAACCTGAGAAAATTGGCTTGATTTCTTTTAAAAAATCATGGACAGAAGGCAATGAGCACCTTAACAAGAAATGACTGAAAAATTAGCAAGAAATTAGCACAAAATAAGAAAAAAAAAACAAAAATTGGTAAAATAAAACATAACTAAATTTTAATATTAATAATAAATGTATATATTTCCATACTCTATACTGTATAATTCAAATAATCATAAATATCATTTTCTTGATATTTTTCCTAGTTATTTGATCATTCTGTAATGATTTTCACTTTTTTTTTTTAAGATAATTTTCAGGTCACTTTCTTGTCACCCTTTACTATTTTTCTGCAATTTGTGGGACATTTAATGCCAAGTTGCTAACACGTTTCCCACGTTTTTTAAAAGACCTCAAACCAATTTGCTCATATTTCAGAGGTTCAAATGCTTGTGAAAGGTTACCCATAGGCCCATAGTTCAGAGCCAAATCCTGAGCTGCAATATTCTATCTTTTTCTAGAATAATTGGAAATCAGCATATTTGGATTTATTTCTAGTTTAACAAACTAGACTGCAACTCTTCAGCTGGTTTGTTTAAAGCAGAAATTTGTTTCAACCTCGTCAGTGTGCTTTTTTCCGTCTATCCTCGGGTTTGATTGTTTTCCCCAAAAAAGTGGGCGTGTTGGTGAGTGAACTCTGAGTGATGTATAGTTATAAGATATTGTCCTGATACTCCGTTTCTTCTATAAGATGTGAATAGATACATACCTGGAGGCCGTGGAGCATCTGCTGGGTTCTTTTGTTCCACCTCCTCTCCTCCTGGTCCTGGTCTCCTCCCTGCGCCTCCTCCTCCTGACACACAAAAACAGTTACAGTCACAAACAATAAAAAAAGGCTTTGTGTTGTAAAGTTCTGGGAAATATGAATCTGTGTCAATGATTTGTTAACTTACTGTGAATAAATACAAAAAAATGTGTGTAAAAAAACCCCAAAACCCCAAACAAAACCTGTGTGTTAGTGAAGATTTTCAGTTCAGTTCTGAACTAAAGAAGCCTCTCCGATGAGAGGTGAAACGTCCTCAACAAACTCAAACAAGTCCAGTTGCCTATGATGCAGCACCTAGAATCACACAGGTAAAAGTGTATTAAACACGTTTTTGTGAATCTTTGTCTCACCTCTTCATCAGACTCGTCATCGTTCTTCTTCTTGTCTTTGTCTCCGAGCAGGTCCAGCTCTATCAGCTGGCTGATGGTGGTGGTTTCCTCTGGAGGCAGCTCCACGTTAGTTGCCTCCAGCTGCTGGGGCACATCAGAGGCTCGGGCCGCCTGCTGCTGCTGCTGCTGCTGCTGCTGCTGCTGCTGCTGCTGCTGCTGCTGTTGGTCCAAAGCTCCCATCTAGAGAAAAGAGTGTAAGTATAGAAAGACAGAGCGCGGTTAGTGGAGCTGGTGGAGAAGACAGAGAAAAACAGAACTACAGAGGAAAGCCAAGAGAAAAAAAAAGCAGATAGTAAACAGTTATTGGAGTCCTGACATCAAATATTTGGTGATAATAGATTTGGGAAAGCGTTGTGAATATAACGATGCATTTTATTCAGTGTATGCAGACATCTGTACTCACAGGCAGGGCTGGTTCTGTGTCCTGGGCTTTACGTTTGAGGCCACGTTGGGACGATGGAGGGGGCATGACCGACTCGTCCAGCGTCGTCCTGCTGCCTTCCACAGCTGAAGCACCCAGAACGCTGGCCTCCTCCATGATGGTCTGGTCTAGAGGGGAAATGTGGACATACAGCACAATATAAAAAACACCTTTGGGACATGGGAACGCTGAATGTTTATGTTCATTGATTTGTGGCCATTAACAATAACACAACCTTTTTTGTTGTAATTTTCCTACTGAATGGAGAATTAGTAACTTACGGTGAGCGTGAGGCTGGAGATATACTTGCTGTTAACTACACGTCTGCGTACGCATGATGGCTGCCACATGACCCCTACGTCAGCATGCCACGTCGGCTGTGCATGTCCTCAAAATTAACGCAATGCGGACACAAGATGCAGTATGAATGTAAACAGCAGGGGCAGTGTAGAGGCAGAGCAGATGTGTGTCCCAATGTCTGTTGTTTACATCCCACACATCCAGTAGTTGTATACGGCCTGAGTTCTCTCATGTGGCCTCTAGAGGTATAATCCAGAAATGCACGTTATGTATAGGCAAGTATATATATGCCAAAATGCACATGATGCAGCTGGACGCGTACGCAAACACAAGGTTAAGTTCATTTCCAGGCTTAGTGTCTGTCTGCGCTTTATCCCTCAAACTACTGGACCTATTAGCCTATTTATTTGTGTGCACATGTATGCCTGTGTACTCAATCTCTCATGGTTGCAGTGATTCAAAATTGTTGAAAAAATCTGTTTAATTGACTGTTTCATACCATGATTAACTGCTAACTTCTTATCTTTAGGGGCTGCATGTTTTCCGGAAATCGTCTCTGTTAAAAAAACAAGCCCGATGTCTGTTACAGGACACATTTTTACCTTTGTTGTGGCTCAAAAACAGACATCCGTAAAAAAAAAAAAAAAAAAGTTTGGTTTTATTTTGCATTTCAAGTAATCACCACTTCTTCAACCCAAACGCATGCTATTCTCTAAAAGCAATGTTGTGAATGTGATACCAAGCCTTTAACAAACCGAATTCAAGCACTACCACAACTTCATCCCACGCCAAGGAAAAAAAAAGTAATGCATGAAAATCTAATTATCCACATTTTTTTTTTTGTTATGACTTTCCACAGATAACTCAAGCTCAAATTTAAAGACCCATTTCTTACCCATGATGTCTCTCTGCTGGTGTCCTGTTGTTTCCTCTCTGGGCACCTCCGGATTCTCCAGATCCTTGAGGAACTCATCCAGACTGTCAGCCTCTCCACCTTTCCTCCTCTTCCTCAGCTCGTCCGGCACCAGAGGAGTCAGACACCTTGTGAACATCTACAGAGAGTGAAACATTGAGAAAAATACAGTAGTTTAATTCCACTTTTTGTACAATTATCCCTGAAAAAGGCGCATCTTTTACATTCTGTTACCTTCAGCAGCCTGGCGTTCCAGAGAGGCTGAGCAGGGAGAGAGAAAAGCTTCTCCACTCCTCCGGTCTCCTTCCACATCATGAGCTTCTTCGTGGGAGGCGCCAGGTCCAGGGTGGTGACGATGTCAGAGTAATCAGACAGCTGCGCACGGATGGTTTTACTGTCCAGCTCCTTCACGCTGTCCACAATCAGCTTCCTCTTCCGCTTCGCCTTGGTCTCCTTCACTGCACAGTCCAAAGGGAGACAGAGACAAATCAGCTGAGTAAACAAAAGTCGCTCTGATACTTGGAGCAAAAAGGCCCTTCCATATAAGCACAGTGTTTTTATGCAGACAGAAGTGTAAAATTCTCTTATTAGTTATTATTTTGGAAATTTGCTGGTGTGTTCATGTGTTATCATTGATTGATTTCTACTCATAACTTATCAAGAGAAATGTTAAAAGACTTTTGAATTCATGATACGATTATCACAAAACTCGTCATTTTCAACACATTTTTTTTTACTTTTTCTATCTGCTGCTCGTCTCAGATTTTTGTATCCTTATGCCATCCGTGCAATTTGGCATAAGACTATGTCCGAGATATAATTTTGTTCATGAATGGACAAACATTAAAAGGGATCTAGTACTGTTTGTGTAAAAATGTAACTTACAGGTATCAACAGGTCTTAAAATCATCTGCATTACCTGTGATGTCAATTGGCTCCAGAGCGAAGGTTTCCTCCTCGTTGTGAACCAGCGTGGTCTGTTCAGTCTGGTCTGCCATGGCTGGTAGGGGCTCTGTGGGGCCTGAGTCCGGACTATCTGGGGCCCCCGCTAACGACACACAGTCACAGCACGTTAGATAGACGTGTCATGACATTAGACGACTCTCAATTGTATATAAACAAAATTATTGCTACACAATTTGTGTAAATAACTCCAATACACAGCAGTTCAAGTGTTAAATTTGCATTTGTTTTGTATTTGTTATGCATTTATTTTTTGCTTTCTATGAACACGAGGTTGCTTTGATTTTCAAGAGCCAGTAGACAATATGTAACATGTAAATAACAAAAAAAAAGGGTAAACACTGCAGTAATGTTAACATGTAGACAAACAAGATGCAAGATATTTAAGTAAACTAATTAATAGTTTTTAGTTTGTGTATTTTGCAAATATTCTGGTGTGAACAAATCATAGTTTAACGTATTACTTTGCTGTCAGTTTGGTTGATGTTTAGGTCTTACATTGACCGATGGAGGAAATGGAGAACAGAATGAATGGCATTCAGTCCAGACTCCTGATTTTTTCAGCCGAGTTTCTGCAAAATGAAACAATGAAGCTTTTTTTCCAGGATGTGGTGCTGAGGTCATTTATGGGACTGACCCGAAAGAGCATCAAAGTCGTCGTCGTCGTCCCCGTGGTCCTGAGGCATCATCACACTTTCTGCGATGGCAGGAGGGTCGTCAAAGATGCCGCCTCCATCCTCGTTACTCAGCAGCTTGTCCACTACACAGAGAGATGAGGTAATTACAGTCAAGATCACTCACTTCAATCAACAGTCCAACTAAACACCAACACTTCAAATATACACGTCGACACTATCAGCACTCATCATCAACATAGCCAACATCACTGTCCATAATACTGACAGGATCCTACCCAGCATGCCTCCCTCGTTGCTCTCCATGGGGTTGTCTCCGAAGTCGTCCTTGTACTGGTCGTCGTACTCCAGGTGGTTGGACTTGTCAGCCATGGCGTTAGCTCCGCCCTCAGCCTCCAGCAGCAGGTTGGAGGCTGACGCTGCCATGATGTCCACCTCGAAAGCGCTCTCCTCCCGCATCATCTCCCGGTCGTCCATGCCAAAGTCAGCTGCGCAACAAAGAAGTGTGTCGTTAATGTATATAGTGAGAAATGTTGGCGAGTGAAGGGAGCTACACCATCAACTAATAACCTAAAGAAAATGATCAGTGTAGAAAAGCACGTCTGCTCAGAGGACAGGTGCTTACCAAAGTCATTATCCTGCAGCAGGTTGAGGTTGCCCACCTCCTCTCTCATGGTGATCTCCTCCACTCTGCTCTGGTTCAAGTTGAACTGCTGGGCAACGTCAATATCACTGTACAAACCACACAAACAGTCAATTCAGTTTTTATTTTCTATGGATCTGAAAAAGCACAGTAGAAAAAAAAATCGATGCTCAAACATTTCTGTACTTTGATGCTTATTCGAGGCCTTCAAGCAGTTATTTTGTGATGAAGTGCCTGTCAGTCTTCTAACACAGTTGTTAGTGATTATTAACATTTCCCAGAATATCTGAATTGGTGATATGTGTAGGCACAGTGCAACGGATGTTTCTACGGTATTTACAATCATTATTTTTAGGAATCAACATAATAGGCAGGAAGTACATGTTGTACTTGTAGTATTAATAATGTTGATGCTGATGACTGTGATTGGGTGACAGTAGCTTTACATATTGTAACTGTAGTATTGACTGTAGTATTGATGTGAGAGTGACAGTAACAGTACATATTGTACTTGTATGCTATATTGCACATACATATTTTATGGTGCCGGTCCTGATGCTGCATTATTGTGACCCTCATGACCTGTTAAAGGTGCAGTATATGAAATGATTTACGTTATTAGGAGATATTTGTCATATTTCACACCTACTGAATTATTATAGGCCCTATGAAGTTATGGTGGACACTTATTAATCTGCTCCTGTGGAGTTTGAATGTGCAAAGGTGCAAGTCAGCCTGTTTACAGATTGATGCCAACTGTATGTTTCTGTGTCATATTTTTTGTGCTTTGTGTTTTTATTAGGTTTTTACATTTGCTGCAAAACAAATAGAGAATAATAACTTAAATTGAGTTGAGCTAACTGCAAAGAAAATTTAAATTAATGTTTTTTTTCCCTGTCATCTCTCTATCTTCATTTTTCCACTTCCCCAGGTGCCTTCATTGCTCGGTCACCTGACTCACATCCAGCCACTCCGTCCTGCCCTGCAGTAACGCCTCTCAGCCATTCCTGTCACCTGAGGCACATTCAATCTGTAAACAGTGTGCACCATTTCACTACGGTCTTTGGGTTGAACGACTTGTGCAACATGCTTTGAGGTACGTTTTCTCTCTTTTGTTAACCAATTAGCAGCGCATTTATCTAAAACCTGCGATGGTAAAAGTGCGCTTGTGTAACACAGCAACAAGGTGTTTAACGCACCATCGTTTCTGTTTAAATAAACATTTTGTTACATTTTAGCGGGACAGGATGCACCCCTGTCAGCTCACCTGTTTCCACTTCCCCTCATCAGCCCTGAAGCACACACACCACCTCCCTTTCCCACAGGCTGTTGCTGCCAGATTTCCACCTGAATCTCGACACTTGTACCTTAATTGAATCTTTATCCGGCCCCTGATCCAGTTCGGACTCTTGTAACTTCTGTTTGGGCTCTTCTACCTATGCCATTAAGCTCACATCATAGTAAGCTATATCTCTATTTTATTATTTAGTCTCCAAACTGTTCCTGTGTGCGCTGATTGTATTTCTTGCCGCTTTGCGCTCACCCCTGTGATATCTACTGTTGACTAACTAAATACCGCAAAACTTCAAATAAAAGACTAGTCCCAATTAAACGCCCAGTCCCTTTTTCTAGTTGGGTGTGACGACACATTTTGACATTACTGCTCTCTCAGTGACAGACAGACTGACAGAGGACTCACTCTAGGTCTGGCAGTGGCTGGTCAAAATCATGAAACTCCTCTGGCAGAGTAATGGCGTTGTAGGCTGCTTCTCTGTTCTCCTCTGGAAGATCCACCACACCTGAAACACCACAATGTAGGAGGAGCGTTACAGAACGTGGATGAACCAGACTTAGAAGTGAAAATGAGTTGCTTTAATATATTATATGTAAAAACTCGGCGCACTGTCATAATTACATAATAGACTTTTTTAAAAATGTTGGCATGTGTGAATGCATTTGTGTAGATGAATACATAGCATGAACTGACCCGGTCTAAATGCCATCTTGATCTTGATGAAGGCCTCGTTACAATCTGCCAGCAGGTACTTGGCCTTCCTGTGGTAGATCCTCACCACCCCCAGCAGCAGATGCCCTGATGTCCGTAAAGCCATTTTTACCTGCGAAAATAAGGATAAAAAAGGTACGTGCAGAAAAGAAACGATCCATGATGTTACTGTAAAATGCATCTGCAGCTTTTTATATAAACTCTGTGTCCATAGTCCAAATCGCCACCACTATTGCAAGGTTTCTGTCTGTCAAACAATTGATAAAATGTTTAATGTGTTCTCATCAATGTTGTCCTGACATTACGTTACAAAAGCAATGCAATACAACTCTGATAATGAGAAGCTAGGGGCAGCAACCAAGAGTTATTTTATTTTACTAACTTATAAAACAATAAGTAATGTTTAAATAAAGGTCAAAGCCAATGACAGTCACCTGCTAAAAAGGCCATAAATTATCTGTAAATTTGCCTACTTGGATAAAACCAGCAGGTACGACTCAATACTGTATTTATAAAGATATGATATTGAAGTTATCAGATTTTCTCATGTTTTGCATTTTTGAGACAATATAACCAACTGCTTGGTAGCTTTATTTAAGTAAAACGTAAAATGAAAATCACCTGAACATTGTCAAAAAAAAAAGGAAAATGACTTGAACATTACTGAAAATTAAAGAAATAATCCTATATGTATATCTTTTAAAAATTATAAAATTAGAACAATTATAAATATAGTTTTCTGGACATTTTTCCATATTTTTTCCCCTCATTTTTTAATACCCCAATTTTCAGGTAATTTGTTTGTCACCTTTTACTGATTTCTTTTAATTTGTGGAATACTTCTTGCCAGGTGGGTCACTGCAGTTTACCAAATGTTTTTTTCAAAGAAAGAAACCAATTTACTCAGGTTTCAAAGGATTAATAAGCAGCCACTGATGATCAAAATTATGAGAATATATTTTATTAGACAAAATCAATTAAAATTTTCCGCTCGGTGATGTAAAACTGTCTTTGTATGGAAAGCTGGAGGATACAATCAGTCATGAGAGACCTAAAAGGACAGCACTCGCATACTAATCACGTCTCCAAAACACACAAACAAAACTTTGTAGTTATAGGGTGGCTGGCTGAAGATAGATAAACACACAGTAATAAAGAGAGGACATGTAAAACCATCTTGTCCTGTGACAGTGAAGACCCTGAGAGAATACCTTGGGTGAGATGATGCTCTCCACGCTGCTCTCCAGATTGCACTCAAACACGTGTGCCTTGGTCAGCTTCTTGTCCCAGTGGGCCGCCAGCCAGATTTTGGCCAGCGGCCCACGTTTGCTGAGGACAAAGTGGGCATAAAACATCGTCTCAGGGCCTCCTCACTTCAAGGGAAAGGGGAAAGGGGGAGGCCTGGAGAGAGGAAACAACACAAACAACACACTGTTTATGATTGGAATCACAGCTCTGAAGAAGTAAACAAAGCATGACAGTTGAAAAGACGCGTTCAGTGTGTGGTTTAAAGCTTTTGCGAGCAGACTCTTTGAAGATGCACACATGGTTGTCGATCTAGACTGGAGTGTTGACAGCAGTTCACAGCAGGGTGCACGCTGATTAATTGAGACTTTTCTAAACCATGACTTTGTGTGAAAAAAACCCCGCTCCAATCAGGACGACATCGCCCTGCAGATTGTGATGAGGCTGGGTGAGACTCCTCAATCTGCTGTACACTATCTGTACAATGATCTACAGATATTATTACTTCTACTTGTAACAGAGTATTTCTACACTGTGGTATTGCTTCTTTTACTTTAGTGATTGATCTGAGTACTTCTTTCACCACTGTAAACTGCCTTTTCATACGTATTTATTTTCAAAATAGTATTTTAAAAGCAGAGTAATTAAGTAATTAAGTAAAATTAGTAACAAGCTTGATTTGTTTGTATTTTTACTTAAATAATTTAAATGCAGGACTTTTACTTTACTTCCTTGCTGTACAATGTAAATGTGACAATTTAAAAAAAGGTTGTCTCTACACTGTGATACTGCAACTTTTACTCAAGTAAAATGATCTAAGAAGTCTACTTCTTCCACCACTGGAAACTGCCTTATCATACACATATCTCTTATAAAGTATGTTTTTATATGTATTTTAAAAAGATATTAAGTAAATAATTAATTAAAATGAGTGAAAAGCTTGAGGTTAATCTGTATGTACTTTTACCTAACAAACATTTTGAATGCTGGACTTTTACTTGTAACAGATTAGGCTATTTCTGCTCTAACTACCTTATCATACTGTAGGCTACATCATGTGTTTTTGTTTTTAGCACAGTGTTGTGATGATTGTAAATTTACATTTTCTGTAACATTACATTATTTTGTTTGTGGATGTAGGATATGTGGTTTTTATACATCTCTAAGCGAGGGACATTGTTGGGACAGTTACCTTTGAAATGTAATAGGTTACAGATTACTGTGCTAGTTACCCTTTAAAAAAATTAAGAGTGAACTTCATTGAAGTAATGTAACTAATTAAATGTGATTACTTTTTAAATTACATTTCCAACAAATGTCTTAAACTGAGTGACAAAGCTAAAAAATGTCCAGAAATAATCAGATGTAACCACTTTGTAACCACCAACATTTTGATTAGTAAGTATAACTTAATTACATATTTTTTTCTCAGTAACTACTTTATTTAACAAAAATATGTACAAAATATGTCAGATAAAAAAGAAGACAAAAACATACATGAGAGCACAGAAAATTGTCATTCTACACAGATCATAAATAATAAGAATAACAATAATAATAATAATACATAATCATAATATTTATACATAAATCAATAAAAAACGTATAATGAAAAAAAGAACTGACAGGGACAGAAACAAAAGACAAAAATAACAAAAAAATAACAAAAACAAAAGTAATTTATCACATTAGGGCCTTTCACCAAATAAGTTTATGTAATACAGTCTCATCAAATGTTCAAATGTTTTTTTTATTTTTTATTTTATTAGTAAGAGCCAAAAAAGAAAGTGTTGAGTTTAAATCAAGTAAGAAAAGATGGAAAGAGTAACTGTAACTGATTACAAATGTATTTGTAATTACGTTAAATGTAACTAGTAACTCCCAGACACTGTGGACGGAAATATTTATCAAGTAACGTCAGATAGTTAAAATTTTTCCCCCCAAAAAAGGCTGCTGGTTGCACCAGAGTAACTGTAACGTCCCCTGTAACGTTACCGTTACACCAACCGCAGATAGTAACGGTAACTGTTATCACCGCGAGACATTAGATTTGACTATAACACGTCCACGGAGACGTTACACGCCGGTAACGTTAACCGTACAGCGTCCTGAGAAAACAACAACACGGGCTTTTCTATCCGTTAACGTCGTTCAAAGGAGACGACCGTTACATCGCCGTGATTGGCGTTACAGTCCCGGTAAACCGCAGTAACGGTCGACTCTCCTCCGGGTCACAACAGGTGATGCTGCGGACAAGCTAACCGTTAGCCGCTGTCATTCAGAAAACCACCGGAGCGCCGCAGAGCCACCGGCGAGTTTCGGTTGACACCGACAAACTGAGTAAAAATCACGTCAAACATGCGGCTAATCGACTCACCGGTGAGCCGTTTGGGGTTTTTCTCGTTCAGCCGGCCGTGGTGGAGCTGCTGCTGCGGGTGATGGTGGAGGCTGTTTTCCACCCCTCCTCCGACTAAAACAAACAAGATGGCGCTGTGTCTCCGTCTCCCCGCCTGGAGGACCGCACGGTCTGAACACCTCAGCAGGACGCAGAGTGCTGCTGATGGAGGCAGGGATGCTGAGCTGTTTACCTGCGGACCGTCAACAGTGGAGGAAACATTCAGGCGTTTTACTCAAGTAAACATAGCAGTGTACTACAGAGAAAGAATACACCTGCATTCAAAATCTTGAGTAAAAGTACAAAATATTGCGTTAACCCCTCGAAACCTGGTTCCACATCAGTTTTTTTTGTGCTGCGCTCCAAGCTATTTGACCTTTTGACACCTGAGCAAGTCGATTTTTATTTTTATTTTGTTTCCAAAAAATAAGGGGGGGAAATACACGATTACCAACCTGGCAAAAAAAATGCCACACAAATTACTAAAAAAAAAATTAAAATGTGACAAGAAAATTACCTAGAAAGTGATTTTTAAAAAGAGGGGAGAATTATCAGAAAATGATTTTTTTTTAAATAGAGAGAAATGTCTGGAAAACTATGTTTATAATATGACCATTTTAGATTCGAAATTATGTTACAGAAAAAATAATAAAATTAATACATATATTTTTGGATTTTCAGTTTTTTGGGGCCATGTGGTTGTTGCCTTCTCCCCATGTTTTTAAAAGAAATCAAACCCATTTGGTTTTAAAGGGTTAAAATATTGCCTACACTTCAATGACTAGCCCTTGCTATTAGTTTAAATCTCTGACAGGCTCATATTTGGGACGAGCTTTTATTTCCTTTCACACAAAACTTGCTCAGCAAAGATGGAAATATAATGAAATAATTCATGAGGTTAGCAAGAATTTTGTAAGAAGTACAAGACAATTGCAGAAAAATCTCAAAAATTATAATAATTCTGTAAAATAATTTTAAACATAATAATTAATATAGTTCAGTGGACATTTTTTCCAAGCACCCCCCCCCCCTTTTTTTTTTAAAACTTTCTCTTTTTGTTGTTGCTTATTTTGGGGTAAATTTCTTGTAACTTTGTGCTAATTTTAAACTATTTTGTCTATTTTTTTTGGTAACTTTTCACTCATTTCTTGTTATATCGTTTCTTATTAACTTGCCTGCGCCATCCTCTCATGTTTTTGAAAGAAATCAAACCAATTTATTCAGGTTTCGAACGGTCAAAATACCAAAAGTAGCCTCGTACTCGTTATACAGATGTACCCATGTAAAAGTAATGTTCATAATATTTGATTTCCTGGAGAGCTCAGAGCTCTCTTGTTAATGTTATTGTCAAACAAGTAACATATTTCTTCTTATTACAGTAACATGGTGACATCATGTAAATGTGAGCATATATAGCTTTGCACAGCTCCATAATGAGTAGGTTTTGCATGGCCTTTCATCTGTAAAAATGCATCATATTTTATCATTTCAGCAAATATTTTGTATGTAATATCAAATTAACTATTAACTTTAGCTGCTGAACCAAAAGTAAAGTCTTTAAACTGAATTGTAGTGGAATAGTAGTAGGTCTATGACATTAAAAAATAGGAAATACTCCAGCAAAGTAGGCTACAAGTACCTCAATTGTCAGTGAAATGTAGGCCTACTTATTTACTTCAACACTGGTATTCAGATCAAATACTTCGACAGGGGTACAGCAATAGGCTTCCACGGTATTAAAGTCCTACTAATATTCCTTCAAATGATTGCTTAAGAAGGACAGAAAAAAAGTTGGCCTACTTAAAGGACCAAAGTTCATGTTATGCAGAATGATCCTTTCAAAGTGTTACATTATTATATCACAGCAGCCTAATAGAGTTTCTTTTGGGTAATATAGTTTACAATAATAGATAAAAAAGCTGATATATTACGTTTGTTGAATATGAACCCTCTCAGTAACCATCTATAGCTGTAAAGGCTCTCTTAAAGTTGTTTGTCCTTACTTGCACTCTTTCTCTCTGTGTTTTAAATCTCAGCCCTAATCTTGCATAATTTTGAACTGAAGTCTTACGCAAATATTGTGTTTGGTGTGAACAGCTCTGTTCTGTAAAGCAGGTTTATCAGGCCACATCAGGCCGGGAGCAGAGCAAAGAGAGCAGCAGTTTGCTCATGTGACACAGAACCAGATCAGCTGACAGACAGCTGAGCAGCACCTCAGGCTGCCGGAGCAAACCCACTTAAAAAATAAATCAGTTTTTACACCTCAATTCAGAGCTTAAAAATCTAATAACATGATTTCCTTACCTCCCAGTTTCAGTCTGAAGCTAACACTGTTCTCTTCACAGTGGCTTTCAGTCCAGGAAAATGAGTCAGGCACAAAAAGAGCAACATTTATTTCCCCACATTTCCTATTTTCTTTTGACGGACAGTTTCTTTTGATGATATTTAAAATGCACTGGCCTTTTTCGTGGTTTCCTCTCACATTTCCTCTGTAGTCTGTCCACCTCGTTTCTGTCCCATGGTCCACAGAGAGTGGACAAAAACTGTCATTCTATAATACATTTTATGACAACTTGATCTTGCACTTAATCTCACTGCAGTAAATTAGCTTTTTAAACACAGGAAGTACTCTTTTCTGATAAATGTTTGTACCTGAAAGGATGACCTACTACACCAGACAGAATCACCTACGCCACATTTAACTACATTTATACAGGAAGTACTCTGTTCTGATAAATGTTTGTACCTGACAGAGTCACCTACGCCACATTTGAC
This sequence comes from Plectropomus leopardus, assembly GCF_026936395.1. Classification (NCBI taxonomy): domain Eukaryota; kingdom Metazoa; phylum Chordata; class Actinopteri; order Perciformes; family Serranidae; genus Plectropomus; species Plectropomus leopardus. Next base: position 24,207,439 of record NC_142192.1, read on the forward strand.
TGTATTTATACAGGAAGTGCTCTATTCTGATGTATGTTTGTACCTGACAGAGTCACCTACACCACCAAACAAAATGACCTACTACACCATTAACTACATTTACACAGAAAGTACTCAATTTTGGTAAATATTTTTACTTGACAGAAACACCTACTGTAGCTGAGAGAATGACTAATTGCCACCTTTAACTAAATTTACATTTATATATATTTATGATAATTGTAACTATAGTATTCTTGATATTTTCCATAGTTTTTGATAATTTTCCAATTTAAATAAATTTCACGTTATTTTGTCTTCACCTTTTCTTTCTGTCTTTTTTTGTCATTTCTGAGACATTTCTGCCAGTTTCATAATCGCTTTTTTTTTTTTTGACAAAAGTCAAACCGATGTGCTCGAGTTTCAAAGGTTTACGCCACATTTAACCACATTTACACAGGAAGCAGTCCACTCGAGGCTTCACTTGTGACACTCTGCCAGTGGGTGAGAGAGCCACCAGGAGGCAGCAAAGATGTCCAAAATGTATCACCACTCATATCCCACACAGACCCATCAGGACTGCATTTATATGGCAGGCTTATGAAAGGTCAGGTGTAAAAATTGTACAGTGTTCTTCAGTGGAGAAAAAAAATCACCAGACCGTGGCAGATTAAATAAAATAAAATCAGAAACTTTATTGATACCGGGGGAGAAATTGTGATTTGTTACAGTCGCTTTGATGCCAGCATAGAGAATTATCGCAAGTAGAATAAGTACAAGCACAGTTTATAAAAGCAGAAATATAAAAATAGAAATACAGTAAACAATTAGCACTAGAATGTAAATAATTTAATATTTTAAAATAAAGTATGTGTAATATGCTAAGTATGTAAGTGTGTAATAATATAAATGTAAAGAAATACAGTAACAGACAATAAGCAATATGTGAGTATTTAAATTATAATATGGATAATGTGCTGAGTATTCAGTCTTCTTCTTCTGTATTTTATGCTGCGTTAATCTGATCTCGTAGTTTCCGTGCTGGGAAGTCATTCTTCCGACTTTGTTGCGTTCATGTGCTTTGACGTCATAAAGTGGAAACAATGTGGAAGCCACAAAGAAATGTTTGGATTTTAATGAGCGTTTAAACAAGAGGTTGATAGTTTCTATACGTGAATTAATACAAAGTTTCTCACAATTGGCCAAACATTGACTTTTTCCAGCCATGTTTATGCATTTGTGACGTCAAGTCAGCAACTCGTGTTATAAAATGATGTCAAAGTTGCAGAGTTGTTTTTCTGACATGAAGCTGTTTATGTGAAATTCCCCAGTGGGAAAGTCGTCATTAGGATTATTCCAACATCACATGAACGCAGCATAAAAATGAACAGAATAGAATATAATATTTTAATTGTCATTGAACAGGTGAATACAACAATATTCAGTTGCACTGCCTGAGCGGGGCGCAAAAAGAATAAAATGGCATAAAATAAATAAATAATTAGTAAAAGAGAATAGTTAAGTTGTAGCTAAGTTATTTCTAACATGCATACACATGAGACCACATGAGATGTCCCACCCAACAATGTTTCAAGGCCTACCCCGAGACAGGGACTTGTGTCGCCCCCGTAAACGTTCTCAAAAATGTCCAACGGGGCCAGTTCCTGCAGTGGAGACATGGGCGAGACCCCATTAAACTACCCCCCAGTTCCTGCAATGGAAATGGGCCCATAAATGCTTTCTAGCTTGCTAAAAAGGGACTGTCCCAACTGTCCCCCTGCCCCAACCAACCCTGTCTCCCTTTCTAAAAATAATGACTGTAATACAGTGGTGGTATCTTAAAGCAATGACATCACTGCTTTATCCCTCTGTCCCGCCACCTGAGGCTCAGCCTGAGTATTTATCAGCTTGTTTGTCCCTGTCGTTGTTGTCATGTGTCGCCCTGCTTTCCTTGACCTTCAAGAAATCCCTCCGACCTCCTCTCACGCTCCACGGACCTCTGCACAAATGGAGTCATAGCTCACATCTTATGAGCTCTGACAAGTGCACCCCTCTGTCTCTCTCCCCGACTTTCTCATCCATCCGTCTTTACAGATTACTCTATGACAGAATTGCAAATCAAAGCCATTTATGTAATGGTCAGAGAGGTTTTTTAATATGGTGCCGGACATCACAAGGTCTCACTCTGTCTCTCACACACTTTACTTCTCTTTGTTTCCTATGACAAAGCACTTAAAAAGAGCAAAACATTTCCTCAAAGTGAAGAATTCCCTTGGGCAAAAAAAAAAAAAAGCATTGACTGAGTTTGGTGTCCCCTCCAAATGTGCCCTCTCACTCTTCACAGCCAGGCCTCATAAGTCGGGCAGAAAATACACTAGCCCCCTGTCTCATCTGCACAGAAGTTGAGAAAAAAAAACTCCTAACAGCCGCCAAAAAAACATCCCACAAACCCCACAGGGACGGGCTTAACTAGTGCACAAAGGGCCTGGTTATATTTCACCGTAGGATGGCCTTTGTGCCTGTGAATCGACTAACACTGAGGCTGTGTCTCCGTCCTCGTCCAACCTGTCTGTCTCCTAAGCTGACAAGCAGGTCTTATTTAGGGAGAAAGTCCACTGGGGGTGTGATGGATTTCGTGTGTACACGCAGGGCACACACACACACAGGTTTACACTCCAAATGAGAGCTCACTCACAACACATTTCTCACACTACAATTGTATGGGGGCGGGATTGATGGAGAAAAAAGAGGGGGGAAGAGAGGGAGGGTGCAGTGGTGGTGGATGGGGGGGTCTTTTCAGTTCTTTTTGGAGGCAACAATAGTCTTTGTCCGAGATCTTCCACCATTCTTATTAGGGTTACCGAAAAGAGGAGGAGGAGGAGGAGATGGGGCATGCAGGCGGAGGGCTGTTTCTCCATAGTAACAATGACAAAACAAGCCAGTTCAACAGCAGGCAGGCAAAAGGGATGATTGCAGCTGCGGGACAGAAGCACACACACTTGTGCTGTGGAGTTCTGTTCACATAGGAGGACGTTTTTCGGAGAGCTGGACAGCTCAGAAACGAGAAGAAACCAAGAGTTTTATGATAAAGCGTGGACGATCCTGTCAAAGAAAATCCTGGGAGGAAACACGTGAGAGAGGCACACACTTGTACTGTACCTGCCCTCACATCCATACACTCCCAGCATGGACCGGGACAGTCACAGCGAGGACACTTTGTCCACCATGGTTCTGGAGAACATCAAAAACAAACTGATTCATGCCTTCAGGGCGACAGGAGAGACAAGAGAAAACCCTCAGGACTCTGGCTCCACTGTCAGACCGGTCAGCATCAGCAGGAGTTACCAAGCCAATGAGGAGCTGCGGAGGGCGCAGATAGATGGAGCGATAACCTGGCTGAGGTCTGAGCTGGTAAGCTTTGACATTTTGTACTTTTTTTCTCTGTAGTCTGCAACAGTTGTCATGTTCAGAAATGTCTCTGCTTTGTTTTTTGATGTTGGTTCATGAATGCACAGAGAATTTTGAGGAAAGTCTCTTGTGTCTCTGCATCCAAACATGCTGATCCAGTCAGTTCATTGTCTTCCTGCAGCTGGAGATGCGCTCTCAGGACCTCCAGCTGGCTCAGACGCTACTGGGACTCAACACAGAGATCCAGAGACTGAGGAGGGAGAGTTTCGGAGGTGTGGAGGTAGAGGGGGACGATCAGCAGTAACCAGTAGAGAGCCCTTCCTCTGGGTAAAGACTTCAAGTGATAGATCAGATTTTTTGAAGTTGGGTTGTTTGGAGTACTTATCCACAGACAGTACGGCACTTAAATGTCAGTTTGGAGAAGCAGGCAGGAGTCCCACATGGAAGTTAAGCAATCTAGAGCTGTGGAGGCACGAAACAAAACATGTTTTAGCCACCAAGTCCCAATGAAAAAAAAATCAACAAAATTTAAGTGTACACTATATTGTGAGTATTTCCACTACTTTACTTTCATTTCCAACATGGATTTCTAATGATAAAATGATGCAATTATAGTGCTCTCATCAAAGCCAGACTCCATTTAGGAAAACTGTGATTCAGCTGCTGCCTCGATCAGTTTGTGTGATTGCTTGAGCTTCGCATTGAAAAAGAGTAAGTTGGGATTCACCAAAGTCGCACAGTAACACAAACAAAACAACTGATCGATGGAGCAGTTAGACAGGCAGCGTTTGTGCTCAGAGAGCTGAATGATTATTTTTGTCAGTGGAGTTTGGTGGCTTTGGAGAGAGCATAGATGGGAAACAATTAACGGCTTCTCCGACGGATCAGTTCTCCAGATATAGCTTACACTTCAACTGATATTTATTTTTTTTAGGGCAGAATATTTTAGGTGGTTAAAATATATTTTGTTGCTTCCATGTCGGACTCCAAACTGGGGGCGTGCTGAAAGACATCTGCTGTACATAAAACACTGACTATAAATACAGCCCCACTTAAAAAATCCGAACTATCCCTTTAAGAGGCACTTAGAGGGAGAGCAGGTGGTAAAATGCTCTTACTGGAACCCACAGTGGACGAGGAAATGACTCAGATGCAACAGAAAAGATAAACTGGATTTGCTTGTGACACTGGCTCATTATCATATCAATGTGTCATGGTGAAAAACAAAAACCAGTTGCATGTAAAATCTTTTGTGTGATTTTTTTTTTTTTTTTTTTAGATATTATTGCACTTTTTTTTTCCTAAAGAAACTTGTTTGTACATATTTTGTTTCTTTGCTAGGTCAGAAAACAAGGCATAATGAATGTAAAAATGAGCTTTTGTCACAATTTTTATGTTGACATGTTTTGTGATTTGACAAAAATAAAATGTGAACCATGAGGGATTTTATGTCTTTATTGTGCTGGCATACTGTACAGCACTACTGCTGTTTAGTACCTGTTTGAACAGAAATTCGGGCATTCATGTATCACTCTTAAACATTGCTAGTTTACTAAACTCTACTAAATATGTTCAATACACACAGCCAGTTAAATTTTAAAACATGGATGTTACGTAATGGTTCATTGTACTAACTCAGGTAACCTAATAATACTTTCTCAAAGACATATTTAAAGGTCTCTGTGTGTATAATTTATGGTATCAGCCATGAGGTTGCAAAACTGAAACTTCTTCTATGTGCCAACCTTGTAGTGGCCGACACGAAATACAGTTGGCCATTTTCTAGAGCCAGTTTTTTATTTGTCCTGTCTGGGTTCCTGTAGACCAACATGGCAGACTCCGTGAAAGAGGACTCATGCTGCGCTCCATTCAGTGTCGGAGGTCGTAATTTTCCAGTTGAAGTTTCTAACTTACAACTTCAGACTTTTAGCCTTCTAGGTGCACAACACCAAACATAAAGAAAATACATGAGAGACAGAGACAAACTGATGTTTCTGTGGCGTGTTCATGGACAATTGCACCGTCAGTGGAGCCGCCTTCCTTTATTTTGCACCTCGGTGGCCTCCATGTATGCTGCCATTGTGGTGTGCCGTCAGAACGCAGAGGTCGGGATATATGCATTTGCCCCGAGTTACATTTTACTTTTTGTAGTAGGAGGTATCTCGACTTCCGACTTTAAATGGGAGGCAGCATCTGCCTTATTCTACGGCAACAAAAACCCAATGATTCTTATTTTCAGCTGATTGTAAACTAATGAAAATATACTTATTACATTATATGCCATTTCTGCCAATATATCACCCTAAATAGCACACACTGGACCTTTAACAATAATACTTGGAATAATGTCATTCTGAATGTGCACAATATAGATGCAATCATCTCCAGGCTGTCCTGTTGCTGCATTGAGTCCGTTCTGCACACGGTTACTGTTGTTAAAGGTCAGTGAGCCGCACATACACAAATAAAATCCATACATACATATTTAAATCAGGAAATACAAAACTCAACATTTGCACTGGAAAATTAGCTCTCACCAGCTGTTAACATCACTGTGTGTCCACGCAAAGAAAACGCTCGCCTCCTGACACACAAAATACTACAGAAAGACAACAATCACTGCCTTTAAGTCAAAATTTAGTACAGGACTTATATTATCCTCTGTCACACAATTTATACTAGCATAAAGCAAAGTTTGATATTTTGGAAATAACCTTTTCACTTTCCTGTTGGGAGTTAGATGAGAAGATTGATAACACCGTCTGTTTTTTTTTTTTTTGTCAGCGAGATATGAAGCTTTAGCAACGGCACCAGTCAGTTATCTTAGCTTAGCATAAAGATGTTATTTAGTCTTTAGGTATCAAAAAATGTCATAACGTGATTGCCATGATATATCACATAAAACATTAATCTGCTTAAGAAAATGAGGGCAACTTTTTGCACTTTTGTTTGCAAGAAATGCATTTTGCAGGTAAAGTCAGCTTAATATTTCCGGTAAAATAACTTAATTTTTCAAGTAAAGTCAACTTAATTTTACAAGTACATTTACGTTGATTTTACTAAAGTTGACTTAACTTGAAAAATTACGCTGACTTTACTTGCAAAATGTATTTCTTACATACAAAATATTAAGTAGATCATACAAAGACCACTTTTGCTTGATGTACATACAAATCTTTTGCAAAACGTTACCTTATTAAAACACTGTTTGGGCGTTGTGCTACAAAAAGCACAGACATCACTGTGATTGTGGCACCAAAATTGAGTATTTTAGGCCAAAACATGATCTTTTCTCAACCATACCCAAATGCTTTTTTGTGTATAAACCCGACCACATGTTTTCCATTTTTTATCTGCTACAAAATAATGAACATTCGTTAGACTATACATCTGTGTTTTGCAGAAACGTGCAACGCCAACATAGCAACTGGGTTAGTTTAAATGGAAACAAAATTTACCAGTACCATTAAATGTCACTAATAGACGTTGTAATGTGTTAAAAAAAAAAAAGTGAAAAGAGCCAGAGTCAAGCTAGTTGTTTTCACTGTTTCTGGTCTGTATGCTAAGCAAAGCTAGCCGAATCCAAACATATTCTCGGCAAAAAGCGAATAAACGTATTCCCAAATAGTGAAACACTTCTTTTAAATTTAAAGCAATCTGTCAGAAATGGTTGTGTTTTAATTTATTATATCATGTTTTTGAAAGACAACATGAAATCATAACCTTAAGCAGGCATTATTATAGAGTGACATATACTGTGTTTTGTGCAAGTATTTAAATGAAATTACTTTTGCATCAACATGGTAAAACTTTCCCCTTTTTACCCTCCACTCCATTCATCCTCTTGTCTGGCATTAAAATAATTCATGGTGGGAAATTGCAATTATTTTTTAGCTTGCTCCACCTTGTCTTTGTTGTCTGTTTTCGAGGAAGGAAGGAAGTTGAGGGGCAGCTTTAAAAGTTACATTTATTTTAGTATAACTGAATTTTTCACGGCACAGAGCTCCTCCTGCTGAATGCCCTCTTCGACAAAACTCTTGAGTAAAGGCGCGGGGGTGTCTTCAGGTAGGAAACGGAAAAGCCCACTTCCCCTGAGCCGGAGTAGACGCTGCCACTTCCTCTGTCGCTCTCAGTCAGAGAACCAGAGTCCCAGTAGCTGCCGTCCTCTTCCTCCTCGTCTGTTTCGTCCTCTTGCTCCTCCTCAGACAACTCCTGCTTGAGCTCCTGGATACCGGAGTGCAGCTCCATCAGCTGCCGGATCAGAGCTTGGTCCTGGGAACGCATTTCCATCTACACACATAAAAAATATATAGTTTTTATTTGTATGCATTTTGATTGGTATAAAGAAAGGAAAACAGATATATAATCTACCCCTCAAGAAACTGAACTTTACAGACTTTCTTGCCTTTTCGTGATCAAGCTGAGCGGGTTCATGCTCAGTGTGACACCGCAGCCATTTCATTCGAGTGTTGCCTTCTTTCAAATGCAAATGCATCCTTCTGCCGTTCTCTTTCTTTCCTTTTTTTTTTTATGAGAGGCTGTCTAATTGCAGAGACTTGTAAAATAAGATATTCAGGATTCCACCAACTTCAGAGTCCAAGTTTGTCCTGAGGAGAGAGGAATGTCCCAAACAAAAAACCTTCTGGGCCCATCTGCATTTCTTTTCTCTGTTAATTACAGCACCAGGCTGAGACCGGGCTCCGGCTGAAAGATGTCGCTTTTGTCGACACTTGGAGGAAAGAGGGAAGAAATGTGAACTTTTTTTCCTCCAAGTTCTTTTCAAATTATGTGCTGGACTGCGTGTGCGTGTGTGTGTGTGTGTGTGTGTGTGTGTCTGCATCTGTCTCTTTTCTTTACTGCTCCACTGTAAACTCTCCAGACCAAATGTCTAAATCAAGAGGTTTTTATGTGGATAACAGAGCACCGACCATCCTTCTTGCTTTTACAAACTGTCTTATTCCTTTGGAAAACTTGAACACAGCACCTCAGGGTTTGATTAGAGGTAATGGTGGCATCTGATAGAGGTTGTCTAAAATTGTGCTGAGTTGCAGCCGAGAGAAATTGGATCTCTCACCAAACCTCTCCAGGTTAACTAGTGAGTGTGAGGTGTAGATATTGGCGTTTTTAGGTGTGTCTTTTACACATAACAACTACACACAGAATAGTTTATAACTGATAGCTTTAACTGCAGTTTCTGTGTGATCAAAATTTCTCAAAATAGACAATAGTTTCAAAATAGTGATGATTTTGTAACGTTTCTCCCCCACAGTTAATGGGGCAATGACTCAGACTTTGAAAAAACAGGAAAAATGTACTTTTTGAAAATAGAAAGCTCAAAGTAAATCCACTCTTTTTTTTTAAAAGGATAAATATATTTATTCACAGGTAGACATGTTTGAATTTACAAGAAATTACTGCTTTTTTATCCTGAATTTGATTGATTGATAAATAAATAAACAAATAAATAAATAGATGTATTTAACATTGATGCTTTAATTAATTATTAATCAATTAATTGATATGGTTTGTGATTACATGAACAGCGCACATTAACACACGTTTCTGTAAATGTGCCAGTTTAGCCAACTTGACTAACTTTCAACTGTGATCCCTACAGAAAAACACAGAGTTTATTCAAAATGACAAAAAAACTATAATTTTTATAATTATTCTAATTATATTTACTGGAAAAAATATCTACTTTTTTTGTTTTTGTGTTTTTTATTTTTCAGCCTATTTTTTCCAAGTAATTTCTTTTGGTTTGGTTTTTGTTTTTCTTATTTTTTTTCTTTTTTGTTTTTGTTTTGCTTAATTTAGTTAATTTGTCTTGTAATTTCTCAGCAATTTTTTTTAAAACTTTTTTTTGGGTCATGTCTGGTTAAGTTGCTCATTGCCTTCAAATCAATTTGCTCAGGTTTCACAGTGTTAAAGTGCTCAGAAAAAATGTAAATTTGCACCTCGAGGCTATTTCCATCATTACTAGGTAAACACCGTCTGCTGATAAAGACCATGTGATATTCAAAAGTTTGAGCTTTTGTAGCAAACAGCTGTTAAATGAACTTTGAGCTTTAGCCTGGATTTTTAAAGTGATTGTCCTATGGGGTTTCTCAAAAGTAAAGCTGCCAGGTGTAATAACTTTTGGGGAAACAATATTTATTAGGATCTGTGTCAAAATACAATAAATTCTACTTGTCCTTTAAGATGAGTAAAATTACTGCGTTGTCATTCATTGTGTCGTTACACAGCAGGATCTTATTAAACGGAGCGGGAGGCCTCTGTTTTTACTGTCTGTTTTGTCCGGCTCCGGCTCACACACGTGGTTTCGCCTCCTCTGTGTGTTCGGGACACTCGGTTACCATGACGAGCTGTCTGGGTGAATGCACTAAATGCCAAGTGATATATTGAGCCCTGACAATGAGCCTTACACAGTTGCTCACAGAGGTGCAAACACAGACACACACACACACGAACACACACACACAGCCTCTTTGACCGGAGAGGATTGTTTAAAAGAGGTTGACATTGTAACAACACGAGCTACATGCATCTTAGGAACAAAAAGGCAATAACTTCCCACACAAAACATTCAGAATAATCCAGAAGGCCATTTTGTCGTGGTGACAAATGACTTGACCTTTGACATCAAGGATAATTAAGTTCTTTTATATTATCTTTATTTCACTTTGGCTAAAAGATTTGATTCGACGCTGAAACTCTGAAGTTTAGTAGAAATATTCAGATCTTTAATAGCAAAAATATAAAAATACTACTTTCCAAGTAAAATTCCTGTAGTTGAGACATTAAAGCATCAGCAAAGTACCAGCCAAAAGTACTTACAGAAAGAGTGTGACTTTAGCTGCCAAATGTGGCTACATAACAACTAAAACATGATAAATGATTAAAAAAAACATAACAGTAGCGAAAAACTGGCTCAGTAACATTCTTTAAGCAAAAGTGTGCCAAAATTCCTAAAATCAGCTTCATCAACATATCAGATCAAGTGAAGCTGTTGCCAGAGGGGCCCCTAAGAGAGGGGACACGGCCACCCTGAAACAATCACTGGGCGCCCCTGGTGAAAATAATTGGAGGCTGACATTTAAGACAAGACGTGCAATTATCTTCCATGTGCAACCGCTGTAAATATCTTTTTAACTGTTGAGGTCACACTTTGTTTTTTTCTGTTTATATATTGTTCTCTTATTGTTCTTGCTTATCTTGTTTGTACCTTGCTGCTGTAACAATGCAAGTTTCCCCTTTGTGGGATAAAGGATTATCTTATCTTATTTCAAAAGTCCTGCATTCAAAATAGTACTTCAGTAAGAGTATGATAGTATAAGCATCAAAATACAGATACAAATACATTCTTACAGAATGGCCCATTTCAGAATAAAAATAAATTTTAAAAAAAACTTAAAACAAAACCAGAATACCCAGAAGACATATTCAGTAAATACCATAAATATTTAATGTCCAAAAAAGAGTAGGAGGACGTGAATACTATCAAATCCTACCCATTTTTTAAAAAAAATTTTATCAATAAACTTCACTTTTTTTTAAATAAAAAACTTAACGTTTAATATACTTGAGCACAGTTTTTGAGTAAATGCACTCAGTTACGTTCTGTTATTAATTATAGCTGTTTATTGACTGTAGTAATGCAAAAGTACAATATCCAACTGAAATGTAGTGGAATAGAAATATAAAGTAGCATAAATACTCCTCAAATACACTTGAAAACTGTCCTTAAGTGCAGTACTTTGGTAAATGTACTTGCTGCAGAATAATCATTCATATAGACATCATTTAAGATGAGTAAGACTTCATCAGAGCTCTTACCAGTTCCCTCCTCAGCCAGGCCAGCGCGCTCTCTATGTCCAGTTTTCTGCCTTCCTCTCCAGCTGTGCAGCCCGTCCTGCTCCGAGGAGGATCCCTGCAGGCACTCTGTCCGGCTGCCTTACCATCGTCAAAGGTGGAGGTCTTGCAGGAGAAGTCCCGCAGTCTGGTTAGGACCACTTCCATCATGTTAGTTAAGTCTGCCTAACTGGGTTCCTTCTGCTGCGTCTTGTTGTTGTTGTCGGCTGTGGTGCAGACGCAGCCTCGTCTGATCTCTTGTGTTATGAGATCCCTCGCAGTTCTGACGACTTATGAGGAACTCACCCTCTCTTTCTCTCTTTCATCCACTCTGTCTCACCCCCTCCTTCTCTTCTCTCTCTTGTCTCTCTGTGAGGAGTGTGAATGTTGATGGAGCAAGTCTGACGTCAGTGCATTGTCCAAAAGGCCTGACCTGAAGTTGTTTACCACTTTTTTTTGGGGGGGGGCTTTTATTACACACACACACACACACACGCACACACACGTACAGATTATTAGGATGGAGGTGTGCATCTTTAAAGATACTTGCAGTGGCTCTGATGTGATGTTTTTGTCTGTCAATGGACGATGCACTGCAGGGAAAACAGAACGTATGGACACGCTTACACAAACATGCACGCAGCCCTTTAGTGTAAGTGGAGCTCTCATGATCTGAGTGGCCTGTCGCATGGTCAGGATCTTAAGAACAGTGTGAACAGCCATGTGTGACTAACCCTTCTCGTGCCATTTTCTCCTCACTCTGCAGCCCCTGGCAACCCCACAACACCATCTATTCACACACAAACAACACACACAGCTCCTTGGCAAACCAAACACAGGCCCACTTTCTTGAGTCCACAGACGCATCGACCAAAATAGCCACATTTACACATTGAAAAGCTATTTTTAGAGTCACACTGAGTCCACTTTTAGACTTCTTCAAGAAAACAAGCGTAACGACTCTCAAAAGACTTTTAAAAAAGACGCCTTTAATTCTCGTTGTGTGATTGTCTCATGTTCTTAATGCAGCTTTCAGCGAGACTGAAGAGCTCTGATGTAAGCTACATGAGCTCTAACGTCACCAGTTGCTTTGTGAACGAGTGGCTGTGTATAATTGGCAATTGTGTTACACTTTTTCCATCTTCCATCATTCTCTGTTTATAGAAATAAGAATTTTGAAATGCAACACTTTTGTTTTTGCTCTTATTTTGACAAGTTAAAGATGTAAAACTTTTTATCATGCACTCAATAGATCTATTTCTCTCAAAGTTTGGTTGCAATTTTGTTCATATCCCTGCACTTTTTCTTTTCCAAGATAATCCAAGAAGCCGATTAAACGGTATCATGACTACACAGGTGTGGTTAGAACTGTCACAATAAAAGGTCTCTCTAAAATGTGCAAAACACAACACCACGGATGTTGCAACTCTTGAGGGCGTGTGCCATTGTCATGCTGGCTGCTGCAATGTCCACCAAAGCTGATGCACGTGAACTGAACGTTTCACTATCGTAAGCCGTCTTCATGTCATTTCCCTGAATTTGGCAGTACATCCAACCAGTCTCACACATACACATGTTAGTTATGAGTATGCAGATACGTTTTCCCGAGATGGTTTCTGATGTTTTAAAAACTTCGATTGTGGTGCACCAGCTGTAGCTGCTCTCAAACAATTGTGCAGGTGAAGACGCTGGATGTGGAGCTCCTGAGCTGCTGTGGTTTCATATGGGTCTGCTGTAGGGAGGTTGACTGGATGTACTGCCAAATTCACAGAGTTTACAGTAACACATTATATATTTAGAGTAATATAATTATATATATAAAACTGTATTGCAGAAACATGTACACATCTACTTTTTTGAGTCATTTTCTTGTTGATTATTTTATTTTATTTTATTTTATTTTACTCCTTTATGGTGCTTATTTTCAGGTAATTTTCTTGTAACTTTTCCTATTTTTTTTTGGCCATTTATTAATAAATTGCTAATTGCAATCTCCCATTTTTTTATTTATGTATTTTTTTTTGTTGTTGCAAGAAATCAAACCATACTGCTCCAGTTTCAATGGGTTTTATACTTTCTCCCTCATCATTACAGATGTGTAGCTCATGGGGTTTGCTGTACATGGCTCATTGTCGCCACCTTGGGGTACATTTTGGAAGGAAATATTAACAAGTGGTGCTGGTCTTTTTAGTATTACTTCCAACTTTATTTCAGACTCTTGGTCTATATCAGTAAAAACAATAAATAACAAAACAAGGACAACACAGAGAAATAATCATTGCAGTTCATGTGTCCAAAGTTATTAAAATGCATACAGAGATCTGTTCTAATGTTTCCAAAAACAAGAGGAGTACCTTGCGTCACTTTTGTCAGCTCAGTTAAGGCCTTCATGATTTAACTTTTTGTATCGACACATAAATCCATACACAAAATTCCTCAGCAATGCTTGAAAGACTACATGTTTCAAACATGTGACTTGCACCTGTTCGTCTTGGGAGCTCAAGCAAAAATATTAAGTGCATCATTAAATGCCACCTGAAGCCTTTTCATACATACAGTGCAGTCTGCAATCTAAGCAGGATTTAAAGGATGTTTTACCCGTAGACACGTTGAGGTCACGTAATTTGGACAACGAAAGGCCTGAGAGGCCTCCTACTCCTTGCCTTTCATGCAACATTAATGTTGCAAACAACATTAACAAATCAAGTAATGTTTGTATGTAATTTGTTTAAAAAGTCAGTGAAAAACAGCCAAGGCATTAACTTTAAAACACTATATCTGTTTAGTATTTCGTTAATACAATAATGCCTGACATAAACTATATATGCATACATATATATATAATAAAAATACTATATAAATGCCACTGTTTTTTTGAAAGGAAAAACACAAAAAAATGTTTTTAAGCGGTTCCATCCTGGCTCCTCCAGACAACATACCGAAGTGTCCTTGGGCAAGATACTGTACCCCAAATTGCTCCCAATGCTGCGTCTTTGAAATGTGAGTGCGTATGAATGGCTACTGAGTCGCAGGTTGCACTTTGCACCATAGCCTCAGCCACCAGTGTGTGAATGCGTGTGTGAATGGGTGAATGTGACATGTCGTGTGATCGTGCTTTGAGTGTTTGAAAAGACTAGAAAAGCATTATACAAGTAAAGTCCATTTACATGATGCCACTGGTTTTTAAATGAAAAAAACCCACAAAAATGTATTTTCCACATACTTAATGATCATTTGTTGGCGGTGTTTTTGATTATTATAGTCTTGAATATGTCAGTGATTAGCAGCAACATTGTTTTTTAATGCACTAATATTTTTTGTGTTATGTCACTTAAAAAAACAACCTGGCTCTGAACACTTTTTAAACAAAAAATGTTCTACAAGAATAAATATGCAAAATATATAAATATTACTTTGTACTTTTACTGGGTTCATTTTTTTCCACCAAGATAATCTTGATAATAACTACCATTTTCAGGAAATTTGGGAGTCCAGGAAGTGTATGTAAGACAGTGACAGAGCACATATGTGTTTGATTATGTAATCACTGAGTGCCGGCTGGTCAAAGGAGGTGGGCGGGTCTCGGATGAGTTCAGCTTTTGGGTGACTGAACAACAAAATGCACCTCCTGATTTTGATGCGGGGCGACACCCAAGACAGCATGGCACTGAAAAATTGTTCATGTGCATATTGGGTGTTATCATTACAAACATTTTGCATGCAGATTTGGGTTTTATGCTTCAACATCTTTACTTTTAATCCTCGTATGCCATCACTTTCCTCTTCTGAAAGTGTTGCAGGCAGCCTCAAATTTGCACACGGTGCAAACAGCGGCGGTCACAAGGCTTCATCACAGAGCTGTCTGCAGCCTGTGAGCTCTCAGAGGATGGTCAGTGTGTTAACACTTCACCAGAGGACACTACGAGGAGCTCAACAAATAAACATTACATTTTGATAAACAGCGCGCTTTCTCTCTGCAGTACTTTTTAAATTACTTTTTTTAAAAAAAACATTTTTTGTTTTAGTCTGGGCATTTTATTTTTGCGGAATTTCTTTTAATCTGATATCCTCCAAGAAGCCAAAAATGTTCAAAAAGAAGAAGGATCCAGAGAGAGTGATCCTGGTGTCAGATGTGAGGAGCTCATACACCACTCTGAGGGGGTAAACTTTTATTTTGTGCTATAAATCAAACTGGAATAAAAACAAAACATGTAAAAAAACATCTTTTTATCGCGTGTCATAGAGGAAATTCATTCGTGAATGAAAGTTTTATCTAAAATTGGGTTTTAGTGACACTCAAATCACATTTAAAGTTTGTCAAACCTAAGTATCAGCTGTGAATATGATGCATTTTCTCCTCAGTAGTTGTGCTGTTGGCACTTTTTTTTTTTTTTGCTCACGTTCCCTTGTTTGTGAACCAGTGTTTTCCACACGGGACTGATGAGATTAGCGGTGCGCAAATCTGCACTTTCACTCCTGCCATCCCTGACACTTAAAAACACAGGGAGGTGTGCACGGCGTGGCGCACAGCGCACTGCGCTCCGACATCCGAGCTTGCTCTAAATCCTTCACATATTCTTCTGTTTAATCTGCGTGTGGCTGTATAGGCCTGCTTTACCCTTTTATAACTAAGCTAATTGCTTTGATTTCTTTGAAAAAAAAAAAAACATGGGGGAAATGCAAAGAGAAATTTAACAAAACATAGACCAAAATTTACCAAGAAGTTATTGAAAAGTTAAAAGAAAATTACCCGAAAATAATCAAATGAAAAGAAGAGTGAAAAATAAAAACAAATGAGAAAACTACCTGAAAAAAGTAACTTTAAAAATGTATTTATGTTTGTTTTTACTAATTCTCCCTCTTTTAAAAACAACTTTTCAGGTAATTTTGTTGAGAGACTTTTTTTTGCCAAGTTGGTCATTACCTTTTTTCTCTTTGTTTTTCTTTTCTTTTTTAAAGAAATTTAACCACTTTCCTTAGGCTTCAAAATGGTTTATTAGCTTGTGAATGAAGCACAAGAAAACTGATATCAACCCAGATTTTAAAGGGTTAACCTTTCTGGTGGTTAAACCTTTATTTAAATATTTGTGTTGAGTGGTAAACACCTTCAGGTCGATCACTTCTCTGACCATCTTCATCAAGTTTTGTTCAGCTGATGATGAAGATGGTTCTTGTTGGTACTGAAAGTGAATAAGCAGCCTGACCGAGCACATTTGATGCCCTCGGCAAGCTTCCTCTTTAACCTGCAGTTATTCTGCATGAATCTGGACACTGTAAACACAAAAATAAGAGCTATAGTAAACAAAGAAATGCTACACACCATTGGGCTGAACTTAGTTTGGCTGAAAAAATATAAAGAAAAGCAGAATTGTTACTTGTTGTTAAAAAAAATTACAAACGATAAACTAATTTCTCAAACAAAAATGCTAAACTTTTGCTTGTTCCAGCGCCTCTGGTATGAGATCTGCCCCCTTTCTGTGTTTTTATATCCTTATAAGTTAAATATCTTTAATTTTTTATTTTTATTTCTTTTGACGAGCATTTTTAAAAGCCTAAACTGTGAATCAGTTCAGTGAAATAATAATTTATCAAAAATGAAAGTAATGTGTTCCACCTTAAAGAAATGTTAGTCACAAAGTCTTTGATGCAGGTCCAGCATGCCCAACCAGGAGGCGCTACAGATTGACGGCAGTGGTAGCGTCAAGCATTGCCATGACAACAGCCGTGCACAAGAAGATCGTGAACGGGAGAAGAAAGTCGCCAGGAGGAGGTTGTTGGTGGCCTCGGCCATCTGCGTGGTTTTCATGATCGGTGAAATCCTCGGTGAGTCATTTTGTTTTTGGCACTTTTCTTTCACCTGTAATCCCTGATTCATCTCTCCACAGCTCCTGTTTCCTATTTTCTATGTTCAGAATCAGTGCGTTGCCTTCAAATTTGGCACAAAAGTCCACTTAGACTCAACAATGACCTGATTTGATTTGGTGATCAAAGGTCAAGGTCACTATGACACTTTGTCCCTCTCATTCTTGTGAATGCGATATCTCAATCCCTTAAATTTGGCATAAACATTCACCTTCTCTAAAGGAGGATCTGCTTAGAATTTGAAGGTCAAAGGTAATAAAAAATCTCCTTTTTCTTAGTTCTTCCCACTCAAATATCAATTTATTTCAGCCGTTCCATAGTGTACTATTTAAATGAATGTATTTTTCTTTCTGCAGGTGGGTATTTTGCAGGCAGTCTTGCGGTGATGACAGATGCCGCTCACCTGCTCGTAGACTTCATCAGCTTCATCATCAGCCTGCTGTCCCTCTGGCTCTCCTCCAGGCCTGCCACACACAAGCTCAGCTACGGCTGGCATCGTGCAGGTACACACTGACAGCACGCGTCCATCAGCGGCTGCTGTCAGACTGTAAAGCTACACTGCAACATCATTTTCCGACTCTTAACTCGTCATTAAAAAACATAATACGTAACATTTCCCCTAAAACCGACTAGAACTATGTTTATATTTTCTTGTTGTGTTTTACTTATTACTTATTACTTAATACTTATTTCAGATGGTTCCAACAGTGGTGTAATCTTATATAAGAAACTGTGCATTACATTTGGTCACCTGTCAGTCGCTTCATATCACCTTTCCGACCTAGTTGCTGTAACTTCCAGGGAAACACAGTTAAAACAGATGATACATCACCAAAAATCATACAGTGTCACAGAATTTTACAAAAAAAAAGTGGTGCATATTTTTTCTGCAACACCTTTTGAATTAATTGCATGCAATTGTGCTGGGATCAGTACCTTGCCACTGCGGTTGGTTGTCTGAGTTGTTACAGGGCGCTGACTGATGGTCCGTGTACATACATATGCAAAGGTTTACATCTTATTGCACAATTAACCAAATTAACTTATTTCCAGTATTTTTTATCTTGGTCATATCATAGGTAAAGGTCATTTTCAATATAGTGTAGTATTTATTAGTTTGGAGTAGATTAAATTTTGATTTTGTAATGCACAATATTAATTAGTTTACATTTATGTAAATATGATTAATATGTGGCACTTTCCCTTCAAATATTTCTGTACTTACTTTCCTTAAATCAATCAATCGATCCATCACATTTTTATTTTTCATAGCACCTTTAAAACAAATTGAATGCAATTCAAAGTGCTTTACAGTTTGATTAAGAAACAGAAACAAGAACAACACATGAAATAAGAAAAAATGGTTCTTAAAAAAAGACTACACTAAAAAGATAAACATAAATAGTATCAATATTTTCAGCTCCTCTCAGATCCTCTGGCAGGCTGTTCCATCGTTTTGGGGCTTAATCGCTAAAAGCAGAATCACCAGATGTTTAAGACCTTAACTGTACACTAAGTAACTAAATTGTAGGCTGTAAAGTGCTGATGTGCCTTTTATAGTAAAGAGCTGCCATAAAGAAATGTCATTTAATGCTCATCTATACTGAAACCAAATAGGATGATGCTGAAGGTGAAATACTTTTACTATCTGTATGTTTTTTATGGGTGTAACTTCACACAACACAAACAAAAGATATTTACTTGTTCTTAGTCTTTATTTATTTGTGAGCCATCCTAATTTCAGACAAACAGTTAAACCACAGACCGTCATGTGAGGTGTGTGCCGAATCACATGGACATTAAATGTTTTGGGACATAGTAACTTGCGAACAGACCATTTTTGTTCTATATCAAATAACTGGAGACTTCAGAAAATCAGAGCTAATTCAATTTTTCTCCTAAATTGTCAAGATTTTTACCAGAACATCTGTGTGTTCTGGTAAAAATTGGAAACTTCTGCCATTGAACGTGATCTGTAGTCAGTTTTTCTAGGTTTCTTCACTCATGTTTGTGCTGAATTTCAAGCGTTTTTCAGGTTCTGAATTTGAATAATCGGTTATCTAGAGCAGCTTCCAGTCCGCATTTGACCACAGCTGTCGTCGTATTTATTTCCCTCGTCACGCAGAGATTCTGGGTGCACTGGTGTCAGTCTTCACCATCTGGCTGGTAACAGGAGTTTTGGTTTACCTGGCTGTGGAGCGCATCATCAAAGATAACTACACCATCGAGGGCACTGTCATGCTCATTACCTCTGGTTGTGCTGTGTTGGCTAATATTATGTGAGTAAAATACACATTCTCATTTGTGCTGCTTTTATCAGCACGCCGTGCGTCTTTGAATATTTATGATTTAATTAAAGCCGATACAGAGCGGTAGGCGAGAATAAATCTACTTTCATGGACTCTCAGAGAAGTCTGTGGTGCTACATGTTGTATCTCAGAGCTGTTTTGTTTCATACTTTGAATATACTTGTTCTCTCAAAAGCATGGCCCTCACCCTCCACCAGTCCGGCCACGGCCACAGTCACGGCGGTCTGAGCTCGCACGGCCACGGCCACAGTCACGGGGGTCACAGCTCAAACGGGCACGGCCACAGTTACAAGAAAGGACACAGACACAGTCACACCTCAAACCACTCACACCTGAATGGCAACAATGCAGATGTGGAGCAAAACACAGCTGGTCATGGTATGTTCCTCATGTCCAAGTCATAACTTTGTCATTTTCTTCCTCACTATGGTTAATATTACCATTAAACAGTGACATTTTAATTATTTAATTACCCAAGTGCAGTATTCTGTAGTTCAGTTTTACTGTGCAGGGCATTACAATCAATTATAATAACATTCACTTAGTTTTATTTTCATTTATTTATTTACAAGTATACACACATTTTTAACGTTTCTGTAAATGTTTCAGTGGTAGCCAGCTTTGGTGGGATGGTGAGATGTTTTGAAAACTATCAGATGAAACCATAAAAGAACATTATAATGAATAGTGTAAAGGATTATCAGCCACTGTATAATTATCTTTAAACATGGTTTTCACTGAACTTGTTTGGTTCAGGACGCAGGGCTCAGCAGGACAACGCCAGTGTGCGAGCAGCCTTTATCCACGTGGTGGGAGATCTGCTCCAGAGTGTCAGCGTGCTTATCAGCGCCATCATTATCTTCTTCAAGGTTGGTCTCTTTAGGTGTGCACAAAATGTGGGAACTCTTTCAGAACGGGCTTTTCCCACACGTCCCACTGCACCAGTGATACTTGATGTACGTCCATCAGGCCAAATCTGGCACCTGATAGGGTGCTGGGTGCCCCCCCGCTACTTTCTAATTCACAATAAATATAGCGTGATTGACACCGAGAATTGTTTTTGTATTTTCAGTAAACATACGGTGCCAGAGTGCATAAAACAGCATCAAAATAGATCTTGTTTTTCAAAAAAGGTGCCAGTGGAGGATCCCCCAAAAACCCTGACAATGTCCTAAAATTCAAGAAACATCCTGAAATCCAAAAACGTCCTAAAATCCCAGAAACATTATTATATCATAGAAGCATGTATGGAGCTGCTGTAACTGTGGTACCCCAGCAGCTTTAAGTTTTCCAACAGATTAAAAAAATGCAATAAAATTCAACATATTACAGCAAACTAATGAAGAACAGGTAACATTACAGAACAAAATGTGGCACAGATGGTATGAATCCAGATGAAATACTCCAAACTGATAAATAAAGGATAAAAAGAGACAAACGACAAAAACAAGTATTAACTAAAAAAACAAAACATAAACAGTAAGAATATTTTACGTTCTGTTGTGAACATTATTTGCATACATTAAAAAAAATGAGCAAACTGCATTAAACTTCCTATGGTAATCAAAGATTAAAAAGAGTACTTAGATGAAAGAAGATTAAAACATATATAATTACCAATAAGGGGGAAAAAGTATGAATTTTAAGTTAATTATATAATGTTATTGTGATTATTATTAGTGTTTTGTCTTAAATCTGGCTGCTTTTGGTGTAAGAATACCACAGCAAACAGCAACGTGGTTCCTATTTATTAGTTTCTGCATTATTTTTAGCTTTCAACCTTCCGCCTCTCTGTATTTCTCAATGCTAAAAACACACTCACCCCCGAGGAATGTCGAACACTAGGCTGTTTGTGCAGAAAAGATGGTGCCGTATTTTCTGTCCACAGGCTGTTTTGTCGGTCGATGTCTGTCTGCAGAGTCCCTGGGCAGCCATCACTGCAAAAATTATGAGCTTCTCTTGCATAACAAATACAACATTAATTGTCAATGTCCTGTGTCCCTTTAGTATTATAACAATTACTGAAAAAATACTCGAGGATACTTAATCTTTGTTCTTTGATGCCTTAGCCAAGATTGAATATGGGTCTGTACGGCTATTGCGCTCTTTGAGAAATACCACTCATGAGAAATAAGTTCAGCCCCAAGACCAAACTAATGATTTAATTACAGTAGATTAACATTATCTTTCTGTTATGTGTGTCTTCCAGCCAGAATATAAGATTGCTGACCCCATCTGCACCTTCCTGTTCTCCATATTTGTCGTGTGTACCACCTTCACCATCATGAGGGATATTCTCCTCGTCCTGATGGAAGGTGAGGCTCTCATTCCCGAAAAAAGTTAACAGCATACAGTGTTTGCAGCTCTCACTCTTAATCCTTATGACTTCTTAAAGTTTTTTATTTTCCATTTTTTACATCTGCGACTCAGGCACTCCAATAGGGATGAGGTACGGCGAGGTGCGGGATAGTCTGCAGGCAGTGAAGGGAGTGACGGCGGTCCACAACCTTCACATCTGGGCCCTCACCATGAACCAGGCTGTGCTGACTGCACATGTAGCCATAGGTGAGAAGAAACTGCCAGGCTAACATGCAAACGCATGAGCTGTCTGCACCATTGCACTATATTGCACTATATTTATATAGTACTATACTTTGAAAAATTAACTATAATCATAGCTTACTCGGTTGGCATATCAGCTTGGATAATGGAGGTTTTTACAGCGTTGGAGGCAGTAAAGTTAGTCAGAAGTGTACAGAAACACGTCTGGGGTTTCCACAATGATACAGTTATAGTGATAACTTCCATTTTGCCAAAAAAACCCTAATTTGTTTGTGTAAATGTATCATTTTATGGATGAGATGACTTGAAAGGTCAGAGGATCAGGTTGGACTGGATTTCAGATGGCAACACGTCAGTAAGAATTGCAGAGCACTGACGTGTCGCAGGGTGTGGAGCATTTCTTCAGAATTGCTTTATACACCAATTGCACAATGCACAATTTGAGACAGAACAGCACAGGCATCAGTGATGCTGCGAAAAAAATCTGTTCAGGTGTCAGGCGATTGGCTGGATAGAAGTTTTTTGAAGATGGGAAACAGAGTCCAGGTTCAAAAATATTGAAGTTATTAAGTGAGCTACTGTTAAATAGTAACACATCAGGCGCTTAACCATAAAGATGTAACCTTCGAGCCAGCTGCTATATGGCTTTGTTTGAATTCTTTTGGGGATCTCTACAGACTTCTTTGCCCATGTTTTCATTGTATCAACACCTGGCAGGGGAACACAAGTTGTGTTGTGATGTTTGGACCACTTTGCCACATCGCGTTTCGACCTTTCCGACCCTTTCCTACCCTGAGCGTGAAAAAGAAAAAATGACTGTCATGTTAACATGGCTGATAAAGTACCCCTAAAGGATGTATTAAAGAAAGTCTCAATACAGCCATCGAGGCAGGGCCCCGTTCAGTCCTATGAATTTAATTTAATTTGTTTTATTTGAAAAGAGCCGATGTACAATATTAAACATAAATGTTGCCATTTGATGGATTGTACCAGTTAGCTTTAAGTTAATTTACATCTGCAGTCCCTTGGCAGGTCGCAATTAAAACATCACAATAATAAAATATACAAAAGAAAAAAGAAAAAATGCTTAGCACAGCAACTCAAAGCTGCAGCAATACACACACCTGCACACACACTCTCTCTGACCTGTAAACATGCACACACATGGACACACATGCACACACACATATAAATCCATTTTAGAAATTCAAAAAAGACATCAGTGGTATGAGAGCTGCGTTTTGGCGCATGACGCAAAAAAAAAAAAGCTCTTTTTCGGGGTGTAAAATACATGGATCTACTGGCCCATGAGCCATGCGCATGAGAGGCTTGCGGAAGCTGAGCGTGTTCGAGTGTGCCTGAACAGGTAACTTCCGCCAGTGGAGCAATTGACCTCTGGTGATTGAGTTGGCATCACATGACCGACCTTGACGGTGTAATTCCACTTTTGGCCACTTTGTAAAATTTGCATCAGAGCCTGGTGTGCTACCTGGGGGCTTGGTGCCCCTGGGATGCTGTTTTCTGTAGGCCAACCAGGAAGCTAACGTCGCCCTGGTTCCCTCGTCAAAAAGCCCATGGGATTTTTCCACTGGATTTTGTATTATTGCAAAAAATATGCTCTGTTGTAAACAAACGTCTATATTTGCCATGTTTTGCTCAGCAAGATAGTCTTCGCAAATGAACACCACTTAAAGTATTTTTGAAGCCGAAATGCATTCACCAGGAGTAAAAAGCTAACATTAGGCTATAAACAAACTACACTAAGGTTGCATCGCCACTACTACGAGGCTGTTGTTGTGTCCCACGTGATGACGTTCAATAGTCTCATTGTGCCACTTGTTAGCAACCATCATTTTGAGACACTTAAAAGCTTCAAAATTCACAAGTGGGTTATTTACTGTATTTTATGTTGTAGAACAAAAGGTGAAGTCTCTTATGCTTGTGTTAACCACAAACCTTATTTTGGACTTTGGATAATTCGGCTCCCAGTAAAAACCTCCTGAACAATGATCACTGAAGGAATTCTAACCGGGAGAAGTTTCAGCCGATTGATTTCTTCAATCCTCACTGCCAGATGCCACTCAGTTTCCCTAAATCTTACACGCTGTCCCTTAAATAGAACGAGGAGCATCTATATTTTTATGGTATTAATAATCATATCTTCTGGATTTTTAAATACCACAGTATATTGTAATACCCTCATATTTCTCAAGCCTAAGATAGAGGGCTTGTTTCTCTGTTGCTCTTTGCTGAAACTATGTTGAAGCAGATTTTAAGGCATACAAATATAGAAAATAAACACGCAAGCTGAGTAACATCCACTACTGATACTTTCTTTGTCTTCCTGTCCTCTCCACAGATGAGACAGCAGATGCTCAGACTGTCCTGAGAGAAATGACCCAGGCTTGTTTCTCGTCCTACAGCTTCCACTCTGTTACGATTCAGATGGAGAGACAGGCCGACCTGAAGCCTGGATGTACCCTGTGTGAGGAGCCCAAGTTGTAGGAATTTGCCCAAATTCTTGTTCTCCACATCAGAATAAGCCCAAATAATGCTTTAGTTACCGTAACTTCTAGTGATAACAATATTAAGTAGTTCTGTACTGCTCGTTGGACCTTCAGGTCTTGTGTTTTTACTATGACTTTATGCCAAAGTCATACGACTGCGCCTCGAGTGCCTTTTGTGTTGACGTTCCCAAAGAAATATTTATACTGAAGTAAGAATATGTATGTGCCTTGATGACAATCTTGCTCCTGATTTAAATGATTTTTCAAGAAAAGTTTCTCCTCCTGTGTGAAGTTTTAACTTGTCAAAAATGTAAATATTCCCGAGTTGTTTTTGCTTTTGAGGTTATTCATGTTGAAACAGAAATCACACCGCACTGTATAAACTAAATAGTCATGGTTTACAAATCTGCATGTGATATGATTAAGTGACTGTAACTCTGTAGGGGAGACCGGGGTTGGTTGGCACATTTTTCACTCTGCTGTATTTCTCAGGCATAATGAAAGGTTAAGTTCTCAGCTATAAATTAATGTTTTGATGCAGAGAAATGTTTTCTAAAATTAGGTGATTTGCCACTAAAATTATATCGTTCCTTTGTGCCAACCAAAGCTGCTCACAATTGACCCAACTTTTAGAGGAGATTATGTAAGCCAGCTTCCATCACTCGTCACAGACTTTAAAATCTTGTATCAAAATGTAGCTGATTCATTTGTTTGTTAATCAGAAGAAAAAATTTCCAATATGTATATCTAACACAGTTTTATAATACATTTAGTCCATAGATGACTTTTTATGCTATGTTTTTCGGGTTGTCCGATCAACGTATCGCATTATATCTCAAAAACACCATAAAGAAATTTCAAATTTGGCACAAATATTAACTTGAACTTAATGATGAACTGACTAGGTTTTGGTGGTCAGAGATCAAAGGTCAAAGTCATTGTGACCTTGCATCTGTCTCACTCTTATGAAGGCAAACCTCAAGAGCACCTTGAGGGAATCTCTTCAAATTTGGCACAAATGTCCACTCAGTGATAAACAGGTCAAAGGTAAAAAATCAAGGTCACTTTGACCTCACAAATAATAATGACAAATGACAAAATTTCAGAAAATGTCTAATAGGATAAAGTGATGAAGTGATTTTGAACCAAAAAGGTGGAAGGTCAACTTCACTGTGACATCATAATGTTCTACAAAAACACTTTTTTTGTCATTATTTAATGTCTAACTCAGAAACAGGAGGGGAGACATTTGTGACACTAATTTTGGGTGCCCACCTTGTAACTGTGTACATCACGTAGATCTTCTGTGCTGCTGGATTAAACGTGTGTGAAGCACCCATGTTTTTAGAAACTTAGATGTAAACCGTAACTGCAACTACACGGTTTCGTCAAAGGATACAGCTGCAAGGTGGTAATTCTAGTTTACTTTTGATACTATATAACTGAAATGTCAACCTCATCAAAAAAAATAGTGGCTTCCAGTCATTTTTATAGAGTGCAGGTGAGGAAACGAAAAAATGTAATGTTAGTTTTTGTTTCTGTGACCTTCAAATTATGAAGTGTTCAAATCAACTCTCCCTTACTCACTATCCTCAACGCACATTTTACCAACTGTATTTGTTTACTTTAGCATCTTATGTGAAGCATTGGGCCCGATGCAAAAGTACTGTGTTTTTTTGAGCATTATATCTCAACCTAAGACATAGGATACAGTCACAGTCAGGTGTGTAAATATAGATCAATAAATAATTCTATGCATTGACTTTGAAGCCAGCAGCCTCAGAAACACTGTATGTGGAGAGCATTGAGTATATTTTAATACAAGTGTCTTTTCACTGCCTTTTGTACAGGTGTAAGGTGAAATGAATTATTCAATAAAATACAGCTTTTTTCAAAAATTCTGTCCTATGAATCTTGCTTTCAAAGTCCGATTAACAATGTCATAGAAATCTCCAACGATGAAGCACTGTATCTGTTTAACCCCTTACTGCCTATACCAGCTCCTCTGTTGCTGGGCAACAAGCTCACAAATGGATCCATTGTCTTGAGGGGCATGTTGCTCCCCTCACCTCATTGACCTTGAGGCAGTTTGTGTGATTTTTTATTTTTATTTTGTAATCTACCTGTGCAGCCATTTTAGGGTACTTGGTGCCTCTGACATGTTGCTGAAACTGAAGTGTTTACAGCTCGTTTGAGTTTGACCTTTTTCTCCCTGGCTGTTTCCTGCAGGAGCTCTGGGTGTATAGAGCTGCAGTAGCCGGTCAAGGGCATCATCAATAACAACTGACACAGCTGGCCAGTGCCAACACACTTGAAGTCTTTTATTTTGAAAATTTCTCAAATTTAACAGTTGTGGAAAGTCAAGGCATTTACTTGAAATTGTACTTATGGGTACATTTGAAATTTTTCAACCGGGACACTATTTTCCCATGTTTTTATGTTGAAGTGACAAATGAAAGCAAAAAAAAGTGAGGAAATAGCTGCAGTCGGTAGTGGTGAAACACGCTGAAATGTAACCACTTGGGTCATGTTTGCACTGTCAACTTACGTCCTCTACAAATGCTTGTTTTTGTCGCTGACAGGCTCAGATGGTAATCGCAAGTGTCTGACAACTTATGGAAAGGATCCTTACAAATGCTGACCTTATTGGTAAAGAGTATGAGTCTTTTTTGAAAGTATGGTGGGCATGAGAGTCAAAATACAACAACATTTCAGAAAACACAACAAAATTTTGGAAATCACAACAAAATCTCAGAAAACACAGCAAAATTTAAAAAAACATAACATTTCAATTTTTTTGAAAACACAACATTCCTGAAAAGACAACATTTCAGAAAAAAACATTTTTGAAAATACAACATTTCACAAAACACCACATTATTGTTGTGTTTTCTGATTTGTTGTTCTGTTTCTTGAAATGTTGTTATGTTTTGACCCTCAGGACCTCCGTAAGAAGCAATGAAACCGCCAATGCTAAACGCACCAAACTCCATATAAATAAAGACTAATTTTAGCATGTATGGAGCCAGCATATTTTGACATACAATTGGATAAATTAAGGGTTTATTTAAGTGTTTGTGTATGACCTTTTTACAATAAACTCTTTATCATAATTACACATCTAATGTACATGGGCAATTTGATAAGTCTTTCAAAAAGTAATTTGAAAACTACATTTTCTTTGTAACAAACTACATTTTTCTCTGTGGTAGCCGTGCTGTAGCTCAACTTCTTGAATTGGTAGCTCGTAAAGCTTTGCTTTCAACACAGATCACATGTAATATGAATTTATATACACACTTGTATGTACTATACAAATAATTTGTGGTAAATCCAACACACACACACACACACACACACCAGTGCCAGCGAGCTGCGAGGTGCATATATTTTTACAGCATTCATAAGCTCCCCCTCCTGTACTCTATACCTGATTCCCATACCTTCAGCTGCACTTATCTCATATTTGTGCCCAGAGGCTTTCGGAAGTAAAACTTTGCTGTGAACACTTGAATGGACTTCACATGCCTCTGCCTTCAGAGCAGACCTTTGTACTCCTTCCCCTCTCCATCCGAACTTAGCCCTGGAGGGACCAGATCAGTGCGTATTTAATTAAAGCATGAGTAATGCACTAGGTGGCTAGATAATCCGTTTTAGTCCTGATACCCCCTCAGCTAATAATTATTACACGGTTTGTGTTTCCTCACAAGAGGTGTTCTCTGTCTGTTTTTTAAGGGTTTTTATGTTACAGTTTGCGCTCAAACTCTTTCCTGGTTTTCCCCTCTGCTTCCCCTCCTATTTTATCTCTCTGTCTCACTCTTGCTGTCTCACCCTCTCATGTTCAAGGTTCAAGCTAGTGCGGCATTGATGAGACGACGCAGTGCCGTCAGTTTCAAGGTAATCTGTGCTGATGTTTTTTATGCCAAGAGGCGTCAATAACATGCACATGACATGCTGCACGAGACACTCAGAGGTAATCAGATTCACTGCGTTTTGATGAATGAAGGTCTTTAACTCAGAACTTTGAATTTACAAGAATGTTTTTGTCTCAATGAGGTTTGATTACATTAACACAAACAGTCAATACACTTTCCATCAGTTTGCCTTGATTTGATCGATATAATCTGTTTTTTCTCTATTCACTGTAATCAGTGATGATAGATGGTCTTTTAAGCAGCTGAGGGCCCACAGACAGCTGCCTTCTCGGTCCTGCCTCCATGATAAACACATGCTTTTCACAAGCCATTTAAATGAGCTTGAATTCTGAGTCAAAAGGTTGGATCTCTTTTGAGAATGGGGAGAAAAAAGGCATTGGCAACTTAGCAAAAAAGAAAAAAAAAAGCATCAAAGAAATTGCAAGAAATTAATAAAAGGTGAGGACGGTTAGAAAATTACCAAACAACTAGGGGAAAATGTGTATTATATTTATCTTTTTTCAAATTATATTTTTTAAATTATGTAACAGAAAAATGTATTTTAGATATATATAACATTTCAGACCCTTTGGGGTTAATTCTTGATTGTTTTGTTTTTAACCCTTTCAAAGCTTTCTTTTCTCTTTCAAAAACATGGGAAGAAGGCAATGAGCAACGAAAGAAGAAATGACCAGAAATTTAGCAAGAAATTAGTAAAAAGTAAAGAAAATCACCTAAAAAAAACCAAATAAAAACAAAACAAAAAGAGTAAAAGCAAAACAAAACCTAAAGAAAAACAAAAAAACAAAAAAACAAGCAAACAAAAAACAACAGGACAAGCCAACAACAAGGCAAACAAGACTTGGAAAAGCACAATAATTCTGTAACACGATTTTAATAATTTTCTTTTTCCTGTAGATATTTTCCCTATTTTTTTTTTAAATAAATAATTTCTTTCTAATGTTACCTTTTTTTTTGTTTTACATGTCATTGAAAGAAATCACATCAATTTGCTCAGCCTTCGAGGGTTAAAATTCTTGTTAAGGACATCTGAAAGCAGCACAAGATGAATGATGTTACTCAAGTTTTTTTTGTGCTTATTTCCAGGTATTTTCCTTATAATTTTTGACCGGTTTCTTGCTAATTTTCAGGCAATTTCTTGTTAAGTTGCTCCTTGCCTTCTCCCAATGTTTTTTTTAAAGAACTCGAACCAGTTTGCTCTAGATTCAAAGGGTTAAATTCTGTCTCATAATGTCAAATGTATAATTAAGCAACAGAGTGGGGATATCCATCTCACTACCTGCCTCCTCCCACTCACCATCACCACTCTCCCGTCCCAATTAAACACAGCGAGTAGACGGGCTGGATGATTATGGAGAAACTCATTTCCAAATGGCATGCCTCAGTTGGTCTGGCTGTAAGGCAGATGGGGATTGTAAGAGTAACATTCATTCATCCTGGCAAGCTAACCAGCACTCCTTCTGCAATTAAGAAGTTGTGGGCAGTCAAGTGAACTTGACATAGTGTGTTTCATATCAGTCTTTTGCATGTTGCAGACACAGTGTTTTTCAGAGAAAGTGAATAAGTGAAAAGACATGACTACAGGTTATTATTACACAAAATGTGTTCCAGATAAAGGGAAATTGAAATCCAGTCTGTAACCCATAAATTGAATGAATAATGTAAATTAAGTAATAGGCATCCTAATCTACTTTTTCAGCCCCATTCAAGCCTGGAGGCTTTTTTTTTTTTCAATAAAGCTCTTATTTCCAGGCTCTGTAAGTTAGAGCAGTAATTCTGCTGCATGGCAGAACACATGCTGAGGAAGCAGCCTCTATTTCTGACACCTCTTGTATTTCAAATTAATTTGAATTCTGATGGCTCACAAAATAATCCAAGCACAGCGGGACAGTATAAGTAATAAATTGATGGATGGATGCGTTGGAGGACTTGATTTAACACAGAATAGACAACATACCCATTTTAGGGATGAATTTGAATTATGCTTACTAAAAAAAAAAAGTTATAATGACCCATGAGAAGCAATCATGTGGCGTAAATTGGCCTCAAGGCTGATGAAGTCAGATGTGTGTGGCTTGGCTGTTATATAAGAGCAGACCAGCATATGGCGCTGTAACCCTAAATAGCCAGAAGAAAAATACAGTGCGCTTTGCTATACCGTAATATTTTCATTCATTACGATACATTTGGAAGGCGGGGGTCAATGTAAATGATAAAAATTGATTGATTTTACTCAAAAAGAATATTATTTTTCACTACATTGTAGATTATATTCTATTTACCCGCAAGAAATCACATTTATTACTTAAAATGACATTTTCAAGTGGCACCTCTATTTGATCATTTACCGTAATCAGTCACGCTGTCAGGGTGAATTCTCGCGATAGTTGCCGTAGCTGACATCCTAGGAGCAGAGCAGGGAACTTGACATGTCAACAAAACAGATAAATTATCACCACACAGGTAACATTACACGTTGTCTAATGTTCTGTTACATTAAAGTGAATTCCCACTGAGATGTAAAGTTTCATGTCGTGCCGAAATAGTCAAACGACACTTAAAAAATGGACCGAGAGAAAGTGTCGTGCGTGTGGTGTGACTGTCCACTTAGCTTCTGTGTCAAACGCTTCACTAAATACATGAAGCTAATCAAAACGTTATCAGGCTGATTTATTTTGGGTGTGGTGTGTGAAGTACGGGGCAGTATCTGACTGACTTTTACTGATCTGAAGGGACGTTTAACGGTTTCCGAGACAACGGAATACAACTTATATTAAAGGCTATAACGTTAGCTCGGAGACTTTGTCAGTGTTAAGCTAAACAGCGTTTCTGTTGAGCTTGTTGATGACAGCTGTGAAACTTTCAGAGAGCTGAGCTGCATTTCGCAAGTTTATTAATGGTGTTGTACTTCATTAACCACACTAATGAGGCTGATTTACAATTCTGTATATGCTACATTTATATATTTTACTTCTGCATTTTTTTTTATGTCTTTGATTTTCATATTATATTTTAAAATATGTATTTGTAAGAGCATTGTTGGAGGGAGCTCAATGCAAGACTTTTTATTGCCATTGATTGCTTTTCTGCATTTGTGCAAATGGTGATAAACAAATAACTTGCTCAGTGCCAATAGTCTTATACATTAAAGATCCAGTGTATAAGATTTAGGGGGATT
Organism: Plectropomus leopardus; assembly: GCF_026936395.1. Classification (NCBI taxonomy): domain Eukaryota; kingdom Metazoa; phylum Chordata; class Actinopteri; order Perciformes; family Serranidae; genus Plectropomus; species Plectropomus leopardus. The sequence continues at coordinate 24,239,030 of NC_142192.1, forward strand.
CAGTGGCATTTAGTGGTGAAGATTGCAAATTGCAACCAGCTAAAACCTCTGCCAGTTAGGATTGAATTGTTTTACACATATTTATTTATTTGTGGTGGTCTGCTATGATTAAAACATCTGCCCCCACAAATAGATTTTCCATTTTTGGAGCGCTGTTGAAAAATAGATGCTGTTTGGTTATGCATTGCACTTCAGAGAATATTTTGGGCACATTAAAAGTAGGGATGGACAAATTATCAGCCTGGCCAAGTATTGGGGCTGATATTTGGCATTTTGTCGATTATCAGTATCGGCGTTTTATCGTAATGATTGCCAATAAAATGAATTATTTAAAAAATGCGAAAAAAATGGGAGCATGGGAGGAACTTTGGCTTTGTAAAACCCAGGGAGCTGTTTTTATTTTTTAATTTTTTATCAAAATTCTCACTTAACGTTGTAAAAAAAGTTGCTGGGAACTTTATGAATATGATGTTGAAAGTCTCAGTTTTGATTAAACATTTGCCAAAGGCATTTAAACTAAATTTTGTGTTGGAGTTTGTTGTATTCCAAATTCTAAAGATATTCATATTTATTGTTAATGAATATTGGTTCCAAATATTGTTTATCATTCCCATAAACTACTAATAAATGGTATCTATATTAGCCCTGAAAACCAATATCTGTTGACACCTAATTGAAAGTTAAATTTAACACTTAATTCTTTTGGATCCAAAAGCAGCAGCTGGTCCTCTCATCCATTGATCTGATCAATTCTAAATGGATCGACAGATCATTATCCATCCTGCGAATCAAACTGCTGCTGAGGAAAAAAAAGAACTCGTGGATCATTCATGGGCCCACTAAATCCTCTAAACTAAGAGAGGGGACACAGAATTGTATAGAGAGGACAAAAACACATTCAAAAGTAAAAAAAAAAACAAACCTGAATTGTTCAAGAGGTTTTCACTGAGACATTTTTTTCCGTTGTCCGGCATGTCACAGATGGGCTGTTAAGCCAGCACCTGCTAATGTGTGCTCAGGTTTACTCTAATTCAGACAATCAGGGGGGTTTTATCATGAGCCATATGTTTTAGTCTGGTAAAAACATGGAATCCAACAGTTGTCAAAAAAAATCTTTTTTTTTTTTTCCAAAACTGCACGTCGCAGAGGGGCTGCTAACTATGGTGTCAGTTGTAATGGCCCTATCTAGAGCCGGTGTTTCGTTTGTCCGCTCTGGGCTACTGTAGATACATGGTTCAACATAAAGGACTCCATGGTCGAGGGCCTGCTCTCTATGTAGATATAACATCTCATTCTAAGGTAACAAAAACACTCTGATTCTTATTTTTAGGTGACTATTCATTAAAGAAAACATACTTATTAAAATCCATTTCTGCTAGTCCCCTTAAATCCTTCACACTGGAGCTTTTCAGGTGACTTGCTCTTTAATTTTAGACACTCACCTCAGAAGAAACACGATGACCTTGGTTAACTTGTCCATTTTTCTTTCTCCTCATCAACATTTTCTGTTCTGTAAATCACTTCCTGTAGGCATGTAAGGGGGTGCGCGGTGTGGAAAAGCCTCACAGGTAACCTCACCTGGACCTAGATCTCCTCCACCAGCATCTCCATCTACTGTCTCCATGACAACCCCTCCGCTAGTGTCGCCTTTTGGCGGGCAGCCCCCGCCACCCCAGCAGCAGCAGCAGCAAGCCCAGGCGGCGCGTGATGTAAACACGGCCTCGCTGTGTCGCATCGGTCAGGAGACGGTCCAAGACATTGTCCTCAGGACGATGGAAATCTTCCAGCTCCTCAGGAACATGCAGGTTTGTGTCTCTGCCTACACGCTTGTCAAATATGGTCACACTTCCTCCTGACTTTCTTTTTGCCTCTCTGTCATTTTTGTGCATATTATATTCAAAGTCCTAACACCCTTACAAGGCACTTCATACAAATTATAACAATAGCATGAGTGGAGTAAAAACTGCAGCATGACACAACATAATCAAACCGATCTGTTCAAAACATAAAATATTGAATTTTAATGCTAGAAAGCTAAAACATGAGCAGAAAAAAAACTTTAAAAGAATATACTAAAATAGTAATAATAGGTCTGATGATAAAATGACAGAGCACTATTATGCAAATAACAAAACAGCTGTCATTCAGGAGGACAATTCTTTTATAATGTGTTTTGATGCCGAATTTAAAAGCATGTCAGTGTCAGCAGATTGAATACTTAATGGAAATCTCCTCCAAAGCCAAAACATCAGTAAAGTCAAACAGCAGAAGCTTCATCAACCCATAATTTTTTTACTTCCACTTAGGATCAGCTCTAAAGTTTACACCAGTGACACTAAGAGAAATAAAAGGAAAGTAGAGAAAAAGTGCAAAAAAAGTGCATTAAAGCAGGTTAAGAATGAGTTTTTCAGCATAAAGATACAAAATCAGCACTAAAGTCTCAGTAGGAAGGAGAAAATTGCTTGTACTGAATTGGTAAAAATATGGTCAATGTCACAAAAAGCACCAGAACACTTGATGTTTTTGAGCAAGGAGTCCAAGCAGGTACATAAGAGCAAAAATAAAACCCAGCCAAATTCCTTGAATGTGAACACATACCTGGCTAATAAAGATGATCACGATTCTGAGGAGATGCTGATGAATAAGGCCTCTTTTGTTTCAGAGTGGAAAAACAGCCTGTCATGTACCAGGTCGTTATTTATTGTGGCCAGATTGTTGAAATCAAAGTTTTTGGTGGAATAGTACAATTGTTGGTTGTCCGCCTACCAGCGCAAAATAAAGTCATGTATTTTAAGTATTATGATAAGAAATTCCACACCAGCTTAACAATGATTTTCTTTGTGTTTTTTCTGTGTTATCGGGGCACTGCTCTCTCTCTCTCTGTTGTCAGAGCTATTTTAGATAAAGATCGATGATCAGATCCACAGACCAACTTTGGTTCTACATTTGTTGTTGGTGAAGCTAAACTTCTTGTTCTGAGACGGCATGCCACACAGTGTGTAATTTGAAATATTATCAATGTACAGTCCTCAAAAATTAGTCTGAGAACCAGATGAAACTGCGAGCTCATGTTTGATTTGCTCGGCTAGATGCCTCTGGTCTGTAAGAATGCACTAATTGTATCAAAGTTAAGAGTCTCATTAAGCTTCTACAAAAATCTGAGTGAAAAAAAATGTTCCCAACTATTAATAAACCCAGTTGAAAACAGCTTATTCTGAGGATAATTGCATTTCTCCAGACTGTGTGGGTGTGGCGGATCACGTTTTAAATGACACCTCCTTGGATCCCACCTATGTCAACTGTCTCGAGTCGGCGTGACTCTGGGTGCATTCATAAATCCAATCTGACGCTCTTCACTAAAATGATGTTTGAAGCCATGGAGCGTTCTGTTTCTCCATGAATTAAGGAATGGTTAAGTTAGTCGAACAGTCACTCCATTTGGCGCTTTGCCCGGAGTCACTCTGACACTCCTAGAGTGCTGTACGCTGGATAACCAAATGGTACGTTCCAACTTTCTTGTCTACTGCAGAGCGGTGTACATGGGAAACCAGTCTATAGTCTATTAAAAGGGGTATTGGAAATTTAAAATGAGCTGAGAATTTTCAGATTTACTGGCATTTGCGAATTGGTCTGGTGATACGAGGCGACTCACGAGTCATCTTGATACCTCATATGTTTCTTTTACAAAGTAGAACAATCAAGTGATGACAGAAAGCTGTCACATTACTTCAAAAAGTTAAGCTTGTGGATTATTTATGCGTTTTATTCAGGATATGAGGAGTGTTTATATCAGTTTGTTCTGCAGGTCACATGTAGTTCAGCTCTAAAGGTGTCCCGAAGACGAGGTCAGCATGAGTTTATCATGGATGTCTGCCTGCTCCTCTGAGATGCTCGCCTTGCACCTTGTTAAAATCACAACCAGAGACGGGCCAAACAAGCACGTCTCAGCCACAGAATGCACAAACAGCATTGTTGTGACTTGTTTTTTTAGATCACAGGCTGTTTTTATACTCATAAAAATTCTCCATTTATCTCCTCTTCCCTGCCTCTCTCTCCCTCTGTCTGTCTGTCTCCCCCCTGTTTCTCTGTGTCTCTCTCTTCACTTTGCCTGCCCTGAAGGCAGGCTTGTTTCATGTTATGTAGGATGTTTATAATCAGACAGTGCTGCCCCAGAGGCTTGTCGATTTTCTCAGTAAAAACATGTCTTGTTACTCTTTAACATCCATTGTAGTTAAAAGCCAGTGATGCCGCCTCAGTAAGAGAGTGAGGGAACACATTCAAAGTGCAGCAGCTGAAGCAGTTAACCTTTGATGCAGCTGAGGTTTTGTGTTTGGTAGCTAAAAGTGGGATTTTATTATGTATTATTAAGGCTAGTCACCATATTGTTGCATAAACACAAACACATTTTTGAGCTTTCTCTACAGCTGTGTTGCCCTCATTCTTAAGTGGAAAGAAAACTATCACTTTGTTCAAATAAAAGTGGTGTTCATTAGTGGAGGGCTTTTTAATGAACTGTTACCAGTTGGGGAACAGCAGAGGGTTTGTAGTGCAGTTAGTTGGGATCAATGGCTGTTTCTTTATATTAGCAAAAGCAAAATTGTGGGCTTGTACTTTACTTAACACAACATTTCCTCTGTTGTGCTCCTCAGCTGCCCAATGGTGTCACTTACCATCCCAACACCCACCAGGACAGGCTGAGTAAACTCCAGGAGCATCTACGGATGCTCTCTGTGCTGTTTCGCAAGCTGCGCCTCGTCTACGACAAATGCAATGAAAACTGTGCCGGGATGGACCCCATACCTCCAGAGGTGAGACACGGTGACACTGACAGAAGCTTTCGCATGCTGTCAGTCCAATTGACAGTGGAGAGTCGGAGAAACATGCTCACTGTCAGTCACTTGTACTCTCAATCATAATGTTTCGGTCATTGAGTCCAACATACAGGTGCATATCGAAAAATTAGACTATCATGAAAAAGTTAATTTTTATTTGTAATTGAAATATTTTAAGCATTTTTTTTATAGCTTATAGCTTGTGAAAATCAGAAATCCGGTATGTAAAATTATTAGAATATTTTAAAAAAAGTACAATACAGAAATGTCCAATTTCTGAAAAGTATCTTCATTTATATATTCAATACTTGGTTCAACAATGACTTGCGGCAGACCCTCCTTGTGAAGGGTGTCTATAATTGTCTTCTGGATACCTGTCAAGTCAAAAGTCTTTCCCGTGATTGTGGTTGCGTACACTGAACTAGACCAGGAGATAAACGGTATTCATACAGTTTGAATAGTAATTGTCTCAAACTTGAAATTAAATATTGGTGAAAAATAGTTTGTATATGTGATTCGGATCCGGCCCAAAATTTAATGGGCGCGTCCTCGGCCCATGCTACACCCTTCCAACAAGTTTCATTGTACAGTTAGATCAGTATTTTTATCATGATCCTGCTGACAAGTGAATAAACAAGAAAGCAAACAAACCAAACCAAAAAAATAAGCACCTTGGCAGAGGTAAAGACATGAACAGACAGAGAGCCCTTTTTTAATCCTGATGCAAAGCGGAACACGGTTTCAGAGCATGCAGTTGTCATTTTAACAGCCAGTGCCCACATTGTGCAAGTTGCGGCCATCTGTGCGGTCATCGACATGTAGTTTGTAAAATTAGGTAAATTAGGTATTTTTGGAAGAATGCTACTTTGAGGCAGCAGAAACAATGGCGCAGTATGCATTATTCATATAGAAAGATGTGGGTTCACAATGCGCATACACTTGGGTGAAATACCACGTCATTTATCCTAAAAATCTTAATGACATTATGTAAAACGTAAACATAGCAGAGAGCAGAGCAGAGCAGGTGTCTGACTTCTCATTAAAATAATTGTTTTGTGGATTTATGCACAAGAAGCAGCGTGACTACATTGATTATTTCACGAAAAGTTTCTGTTTCCTCTGTTAAGTTTATTACTACAGTTTTGCTGCTTCAGTGTCCCAAGATATTTGCTGCTTTTCAGTGACATGACTGCTCTTACCATAACACTTTCAGCACAAAAATCCCTCGTTTTTCCAATTTGCTAAATCCACTATGTAAAAAGTAGTGTACCTGGTGCAGGTGCATGCCCTAAACACACCTATGATTGATTAAGTGATTAAATGCAATCCTTCTGCCCCTTGCTCTTTTCTCTGCACCCAAATTTTGAGCAGTTAACCAGCAAAAGTGGATTTGTACAGGCCCTTAATGCACTTGTGCCATGCATTCTGTTTAAATAGGGCCCAGAATCAGTTAATAAAACATAAACCTGACAGTAAACAAGGTTCAGACTCAGAACAATAACATGTAGGAAGAGTACATTGTTGTACTGAGGTGGTTTCATGAACAAGGTCTATTTAATTTTTGACCCATTTAGAAGGTCATGTTCACGGGTTTAATATTGATTGTTATGAGATGTTTTCTTTTGTCACCCAACCTCAAATCAAGTTTTTCTTTAAGATATTTACAATACACCAACTTCTGAAATTACATGGTGGTTGGAACTACATTTTTAGTGACGTGATGATTGATCCTTCCAGATGCAAACGTCAACTTGTGTTGTTTAAGCTTGTCATTTTTTTTGTGTGTGCTCTCAGCCACTGCCTCATATAGCCAAGTTTTTCATATAAACTGCCTGCTAAATTAGGAAGCTGTTAGTTTAAAGGAAGTAGGACATTTTTACTGCCCCCCCACCACCACCACCAAGTTGCTCACACACACACATTTTTACCCTAGGGGGCTCTTATCTCACCTACTCCCTTTAGGTCTGTCTTTTCTCCACTCGCAGCAGATTCATTGGTCGCTTCAGGTGAGTCTCCAGAGTCTCTTTACTGCTGGTTACGATCGCCATCCACCTCTAGGAACAACAGCACTTGAGCTCAGCCACACTCCCTCCCCGCCTGCCTGCACAGACACACAGAAATACACGTTCATGAGCACACACACACACACACACACATGCATGTGGTGCACTTACACACACTGGGCATGCACTGTTCGAGGCTCCATGCAGAGCTACAGTGAGGCTATCCACCACTGTTTGATTGGATTTATGACTGCGGCAGTCCCTTCCCAATTTCTACAGATTGGCTCGGAGCTAATCTCTCTCACCAGACTCCTACTGAGGATAAAGGAGGATGTGGGAGGAGACCAGTCTTAAATTGGAACAAATTTGTGATGGCTGCCACCGTGTACATTTTCCACATTGAATAATACAGTTGCTCAGAAGCATTTCGAATGATCTATCCACTGGTTGCTCCGAATGACTCTCGTCTGCAGTTCCGCCCTTAAATCAAACCCTATGAGAGGTTCACTTTGACATTTTTCCTCTGCTGTAATGACTCATTACGCCATGCGGCTATTTCCCTTCCTTCTTATTTCCACCTTATTTAAATGTTTATTCGTGTCCCCCTGGAGGCTGAGACCCAGTCCAGTGCTGACCAGCCAATAGCTCAGCTCGCCATGTTTGTCTGAGGCTGTGGGTTGTTGATTTTGGCCCCGGCACGCATGCCATTTATCATCCCGCAGAATTCAGGTGCCCGCCTGACAGCCGCTCACTATTGGCTGCTTGAAACAGGAAGTGGAATCAATGACTCGGGCAGTGTGACCTCATCGCAGCCTAATTAGCAACAGACCCGTTTAATGAACAGCTGGACCAAGTGCACACATCAGCGCTTTTCTCTTTTTCTCTCCAGCTGTTGTCCAGCTTTTGCAGCTTTTTCCTTCCCTCTTTTTTCCATCTCACACTTTCTGTACTTCTTTTCTTCTTATTTTTCCCCCTTTCTTTCTCACTCTGATAGCTGCTCAATATTTGCTCTCTCTCCGTTTCCTTCTTTCTCTCTGGAAATCCATTTGTTCACGTTGGCTTTGTTTCACTCTCTTTCTCTGTCATTTCCTGCACTGTTCAGCCATGCTATTTAATTTCCCTCTCCCCTCACACGCTCGCTATTTTGTTGTTATTTTTTTCGTTTTGTCTTCGCTACCCTTTTCCTTTTTGTCTCAGCGAAGCAACCTGGAGAACTTCATTAGCCCATTCTTCTCTGTCAGGCAGGAAACCACATCCATCTTCCTGTGGAAGAGGCAGGGGTTATGACTCACACTGGCACACACGCACCCACACACACACACACACAACTCCATCCATGTTTCCCACCCTACTCAGCACATTTCATTTTCCCCCACATGCTGCCAAAATCAGCCCGCTACCTTTAAAATTTGATATATCATTGGCTCCGGTTTTGAAATTATCTAATGAAAAAACGTTCCCCTTTTCCCTACTTAAAGTTTCTCTGAGCCAGAGACAAGCCCATAGTTTGTCTGATATAATATCCTGCACATGTCCTTGCTGTCTTTTCTCCCTCCAACAGTCGGTTTGCAGTTTGGCGTGAAGCTCTGCCTGGAAACTGACAGGAGCGCAGAAAGACATCAAGATTTTTACATCTCCCTGTCGCTCTTTTCACCGCTCTCTTGCTGTTTTCCCACTCATCTCCCTGCTCACTTCGACCTTATTTTTTTCCCCTCTGACTGTCTGACATTTTGCCCATCGTCTCACAGTCCTCTCCTCTCTTTTCATCTGTCTCTCTCCGTCTACCTTCCATTTTTTTATTCCTTTCATATTTGTCTTGACGTTGGCCTGCTCCTGCCGCACTCAAACACCAGTCAGTCATTGCTTCCAGACCAAGCAGCTTTCTCCAATCATTGTCCAGTGTCCGCAGGGCCTCCACTCCAGCTGCAAAGCCTCAGGTCAAACAGTTTGGAAAAGCAGAATAATCCAACGAACTTTGTGTGATTTAGATTAGCAACGTGCCAAGTCGTTATTGGAGCAAGGTGTATTTTCCCACCGTATGGCAGTTTTTTTTGGCTTCCAGTTATTTTGAGAGTCTCCTACCTAATCTGTGTTTGTGATCTTGTCTGGTATGACAGTTTTGTTTTGGAAAGGAAACCTTGGAGAGTTTTGGAAGATGTTGTTTTTTCCTTGCAATAGGAACTTCTTGCTTCCAGTGGAATAAACAACTGAAGGATGTTTTTGCAGTGTTAAAGGTGTGCTATGCAGGATTGTTGGTTACTGTAAGTAAACATGGTGGTTTGGGTAAGCTAACTACAAAATAATGCAGGTTTTGGACATATGGGTCGTTTGCAATAGTCCACCTTTCACCTTTCCCTTCCCCTCTCTGTCTCTTTCTCCATCTTTTTCTATCTGTCTCTCTCTTCCTCTCCCTTTGTCTCTCTCTCTGTCTTTTTCTCTGTCTTTCTGTGTCTTTCACACAGCCAGCAGCTTTATCATCAGCACTGTTATTGTTTTTAACATATTTTAAATCTCTCCAGTCATAATGTCCGGTAAAAATATTTCCCTCTGAGAATACTTTGGCCTAACACTGTGTCCTAACAACAAACAAGCTCCTGTCTGTCCAAAATAATTTTGTTAAATATGGACCTCTGTAATGTCATGTGAACAAACCACTGTACCTGTCAGCTGTCCGCTCTTGTAAAAACGTTATGTATGATATTAGCTGTGGGCTTAGATTTTAGGCTGCTTAAGATGTAACCAATTCATAGTTGGGTGAAAAGGATACGTACTATCTTCCTACGTTTGTACTTCTGAAATGGAAAACAGACGTTTTATATTGTGATATTTACAGGAAATGACATACAGTATAGCCAACAGCATGTAGTTTGTAATTAGCGATGGTCATTATCGGAAACTTTCAGCTCCTGTTAGTGGGTTTGGTGGTCAAGTTTGGGTCATTGATGTGTGCACATGTTTGCCGGTTGGGTTGGTGCAGGTTTTAAAAAACCCTGACCCCTGTGTCACAAGTTAACATGCTTGCCAGCTAAAGTGAAAGTGAAAGCTAACCCCAGATTCATTGGTGTGCATTGGTCTCACTATATTTGGGTTTTTTAATGTCTGCTGGTTTTGGTCTGGCACCTGGTCGCTACCTTTTTATAAAGGCCCGGCCTCACCTGAGTGCTGTGGCGGTACACGGCAATAAATGTCCCGAACACAGAAAATACGAAATACAGGCAGTCAGCAGAGTATCAGTAGAAAAATGTGCCGCCACACGCTTATGGTGGCTCATAAGTGATGATTGAGATTGATTACTTCTGCATGAGTCAATAAATTGTTTTTTTAGGAAAATCATGCATAGTATATCTTTAATCGAAACCCGTTAAAAGTTGTGTCATACGTCTGAAAACAGTTTGTGGATTTTTGAGAGTGAGAAACTGTAAAATTGACTTTATGCCAACATAACTGATACTGTGTATTTCCTGGACACTCTGCACTCTAGCACAGACATTTGTCTACATTTACTCTGTATTTCCATTCAGCAGCTCTACAGAGATCAGCAAGCATATCATCAATCACACGTTTTCCCAGAATAAATCTTTTTATGTCCTTGCTGTACGTTGTAACAAGAACAGTGTGTTCTCAAGACATCCAGACATTACTTGATGGGTGACTGCAGCAAGCCTCCTGCCTGCCTCCTCCCCCGAGGTGACCACTAGGGGGCAGTGTGATGCAAAGCAGCAGGCGGTGACCCTGTCGGCTCCCAGGAACGCCGCCGCGCCTGAAGGCTCTCTGGCACATCAGCCTCACTGTAGTGTCAAGCAGACAAGGTCAAGCACACAGAGCGTTTAAAAATGAATTAATCTCCCACTCGCTTTCTCTCTGTGTCTCTGCACTGTCTCCCTCCGCACGCTGAAGAGAGACGAGTTGAGACTCAGCCTGTGTTCGAGAGCTTACACAGATTCCCCATTTTCACCACTTCATGGGAACAAGATTATGAGACAGCACAAGGGGAGCTTCAGTATAGGATAGCACTCATGGGTTGAGATTTCCCATACGCATGTAGTTCTGACCTAACTGCACTCAGCGGGCTTATTGGAAAAATGTAAATATGCAGCAGCATGCTTTTAATGTATTTGGATCATGTACAGAATAAGAGGAGAGAGGAACAAGGGGAAAGTGCATCAGAGAGCGAGTTTTATTCCGCTTTATTCATCTTCTTTCAAAACAGAGCTCATTGCCACAAATTAATAGTGTAGAGCAGGGTTTTTAATCTTGCTTTACTTGGGGGCCACTTTCGCAAAGTGACAGTAGATTCAGGGGCCAGTCGCATCAGCCCCATACATGTTTCTAGGATTTTAGGATGTTTCTGGGGTTTTGGGACGTTCCTTGGATTTCAGCACATTTCTTGGATTTTAGGAAGTTTTCTAAGATTTTAAGATGTTTCTTGGATTTCTCGACATTTTTAGGATTTTAGTACATTTCTAGGACTTTGGGACATGTCTAGGATTTTGAGACATTTCTCAGATGGTAGGACGTTTCTTACATTTTCAGACATTCCTTGGATTTTAGGACATTCCTTGGATTTTAGGGCATTTCTAAGATTTGGGGCATTTCTAGGATTTTAGGACATTTCTAGGATTTTGGCACTATTCTAGGATTGTGGTACTTTTCTTGGATATTAGAACTGTAGGGGCTTAGCTAAGACCTTTGTTAGGGGGTGCGGCGGACCTCCAATTGCACCTTTTTTACTAAACAAGCTCTATTTTTATGCTGTTTTATGGCACTTTATGTATACGAAAAGTGCAAAACAATTCCGAGTGTGAATCACTTTATTTTTATTGTGAATTAGAAAATGGTTGGGGGGCCGCCTGGCACCCTATCGGGGGTCAGATTTCGCCTGTGGGCCGTATGTTGAGTATCACTGGTGTAGAATCTATATGTACTGTCTGTGTTACTGTAATTGATAAACCTAATGCAATCTAAATCAGTTGAATATGTCAGCATTTTGGAAAGTGATCCTCATCTATTTGTCTTGCCTACAGTAAATAGCCAGATATTTCTTGTTTACTGTCCCTTCCAGCAACTGATACCCTTTGTGGAGGATGACAGCTCTAAACACGAGGATCGCTCGGCTGGCCAGAGCCGCCCCGCCACCGAGGAGAGGAGAGAAATCCTGGAGGTCAACAAGGTATTGTGTTCTGTATCTCAATAGTTCAGCACTGTTAGGGTTACAGGTTTGATTCCCAGCCAGCGGTAATGAAATGAGAAGGCAGAGCTAATAAAAGAAACAGGTTTACAAAGTGATATCATGAGATGGTATCACAGCTTAACATGATTTTATTTCAGTTAAGTTTCAGTTCACCTCTGAGATCCACAAAGCCTGCAAACATTTCAGATCTACCCGAGCTTGAGGGAAAACACTAAGTCTAATATCATCTTAATGATAAGAAATAATAATTAGGCACGAAATTCATTACGGATTAGTAATTTTACTCGCCATCATTAACCTGAAGCTTTAATAGTCCACTTCTCATTATTTGGACGGCAACTACCCAGGCTGTAAAGACGAGGTTTGTACAAAACAAAATTAAGAGGCTACACTTGATAAACTTTATTGTCTGCTGACAAAATTTGTGTGTTCAGAGGCGGCAATATGCTGGTGAGAAATGCTATTGTAATATCCACCGGACTTATTCTGATGTTCATGAGCTGGTTTGAGAAAAGGACACCTGCCTGCCTCTCCCACAGAGTTCATCGAGAGTCAGAAAGTGGCATGGCAGCAGGGGTGGATGAAGAGGATGTTGAATGCTCTGGATATTTTTGTGGTGAAATTTGTCTGTAATATAACATGGAGATTGGGCAGAGTAACTATAGACTGGTTGTCAGGGGTGGTGGTTCGCAGGAGGACTGGAGTATGTGCCCTCATTACCAATGTACCTTATGGTGGTGTGCTTGAAAGGGGACTTCTTTTGGTTGTTGAACCTCAGATTCAGGATCTGGTAATGAAACAGTAGCTGAGCATCATAGTTTGGTATCTTCAGGACTGTTTTTCTGCTTTTTGCCTATGATGTAGTTCTGTAGGCGTCATTAGACTTCTACCTCGGGCACTGAATTTTGCAGCAGAGTCCAAAGTAATTTGAATGAGAATCACCAAAATTAAGACTGCAGTCTGTCCGTGTCAGGTTGGGCCTGACTTGCTGCCCTGAGAAAGGGGTATTAAGTATCTTAGTGTCCTGTTCGGGAGTGACGGTAAAATGAAGTTAACAACCAGATTGGTGTGATTCCACCTGAATATTGTAGACTTCTGTGTTAAAAATGTGGCCTCAGCCTGAAGGTGAAGCTCTGACTTTACAGTTCACCTGTGTCTGAGCTGTCGTGTTTAGTGAATTTACACCACTGAGCACACATCCTAAAATTGTGAGAATGAATGGGTTTGTGTTTCCTGTATGCATATAAGGATTCGAATAATAGTGTAAGTGAGCCAATAAGAAACCTTTATAGTGTAAATATAATGCAGATATCACGGAAGATGAAGTGACCATTGTCTTCAAAGAGCTGATTTGAGAAAGATTTTAGCTGACGGTTGTTTTGGATATTAACAGAAGGAAAGAAGAGTTGACTTTCAGTTCTTGTGAGTGAGGTGTGCACTTCTGGAGTGGTTTAAAGTGGCGGACATCAAACACACCTAAGAGCTTTTTCAAATGTATTCACTGTCAGATATATTTTTTGCCCGGCTATGATAGAGAGGCTGTTTTATGACACTCTGAAGTGCATAGCAGAGAGCTTTTCTTCAGACTGACACGCCATGCTGTCAGTCAAAGTCTGAAAGTTTGTTGCAGAAAGATTTAATCCTGAGTCATGGCTCAGTTACATGCCACAGACAAACACGGTGAATTTTTGCATGGAGATCCATGAAAAGCTGATCTCTCTCAATGGTTAATTAAACATAATCCAACAAAAGAAAATAAAAAATAACATTATTGTGGAAAGAAACTAATCCTCACACTGCGAAATGTTCCAAGCATTTTAGTGTAATATTTGATTTTTAAAGTTATGAATCCTGCTTGATTTGGCAGCTTTCATGGTTATTGTGGCAATTGCAAGTGCGCTGTCAAAAATGCCAAAAAAAAAAGCGCCCAAAAATATTTGGTTTGGTTTTGTAGATGCATTTCTGTTGAACAGTTGATGTCAAAACTAACCTCGGGGACAAACAACATTGCATTTTTTGTGACTGCTTCACAATAAAAGCCATCCAGTGGTTTGCATGTTTTGAATGTGAAGCAGCATCAGTTAAAATCAAACTCACTCCCATGGCGTCATGAACAAACTCGTTCCCTGAAACAACGATGCCGAAGATAAGAACGCAAATGGAAAGCAACCAAATCCGACGCCATTCACTGCAATCTTAAGGAATTTATGAAAAACTACCAGATAGCAACAAAACAGGCAAGATCATCTTACTTCTCAAATGTAATTTTAAATCATCAAAACCCCAAAGTTCTTTTTAACGTCATCATCTATGTTCCTAATGGTCCGATCAATACAGCCCTGGATCCGAGAAATGCCCTTGCAGAAGAGTTTGCGGCTTATTTTACAGGGAAGATAGATAGCATTCAGTCCCAAATTTGACCTGATCAAAGAAATCTATCCATTGCCTGTAATAATCATGTCTCCCTCTCCCAGTTTCAATCCACTAACCTCTCAGATCTCAGTAAATTAGTCTCTCAAATGAATCCCTCTACCTCTCCTTTAGACACTATCCCCAATACGTTTTTAAAGCAGGTTTTCCCATCTGTCGGTCTTATTTGTCAGTTATTAACAGTGCACTGATTTCCGGCATCTTTCCAGTTAAACATGCTGTGATTCAGCCACTAATGAAAAAACCCAATCAGGATCCCCTTCTACTCAGTAATTACCACCCAATATCTAAACTTTCATTTTTTTCAAAGGTGTGAGAAGGTCATTTCAACTCAAATAATCTCTTTTATGAATAACATTAATATTTTTTGCAGTTTTCAGTCTGGTTTTAGAGCCCAACATAGCACTGAGACAGCCCTTATAAATGACTTCCGTTTGCAATGACTTACTTTTAACAGCCGACAGAGGTGAATGCTCAGCTTTTAGATTTGAGTGCAGCTTTTGACACTGTTGATCACTCTGTTCTCCTGCACCAACTTGAATCCTGAGTGGGTTTTAAGGGAACAGCACTGTAGTTGTTGAGTTCCTGCCTTTCTAACAGAACCTTCTCTGTCGTCTTAGAAACATCCAGCTCCTCTGTGTCTCCTTCCAAGTACGGGAGACCTCAAGGGTCCATTCTCGGCCCTCTGTTATTTTCCATTTATATGCTCCCCCTCTGTCACATCCCTCAGAACCATGGTATGTCCCATCGCTGTTATGTGTATGACACACAGCTATATGTCCCCCTCCAGTCCAGTAAGTCATTAGATAACCTTCTTACCTATATAAGTGATCAGTTGTTGGATGTCACATTTATTTTTTAAATTCAACAATGACAAAACTGAAATTTTAGCCATATGTCCAACTAACTCACTAACGCATCCTGATTCGCAGCAAACTTGGTTCCCTTTCTCTTAATTTGAAGCAAACTGTAAAAAGTCTTAGTATAATATTTGATGAAGAGCTTTGTTTTGATGCTCAAATAAAAAATGTTGTTCAGTCCTTCTTCTGCCAGCTTAAAAAGATGTCTCAAATTGGACAATTCTTGTCTTCCCCTGACTTGCACTAGGTAATACATGCTTTCATTTTTTCTCACCTTGACTACTGCGATGCACTTTATGCTGGTTTAAATCAGAGTTTCCGTCACCGACTCCAACTGGTCCAAAATGCTGCCACCTGAATTTTAACAGGCTCAGAAAAATTTGAACACATTACTTCCATTTCTGCAAATTTACACTGGCTGCCTATTTCCTACTGCATCAATTTTAAAATTTTAATGATCACTTTTAAAACAATGCATGGACATTCCCCAAATTACATTAAAGAATTATTGACCCCCTACTTACCCAGGCGCCCCCTCAGATCAATAGATACAACTCTTCTCGCGGTTCCCCGTTTACGGCGTGACAAAAGGTGATCGTGCCTTTGCCATCAGAGCCCCTAAACTCTTTGCCCACTGAAATCAGACCTGCCGCATCATTAGCATCTTTTAAATCACTCCTTAAGACTTTTTTTTTATTGGAAAGCTTTTGTGAGTAATGAATAGGTTGCTGTTGCTTTGTTTTATGGACCCCCTGTGGCCTTTGTACTTGATCACTGTGCAGTTACCTTTTTTTGTTTTGTTTGTTTGTTGTTCTTGTTGTTGTTTTCTGAAAAGAACTTTGTAACCTTGTCAAGAAAAGTGCAATAAAATAAAGTTCATTATAAGTTTATAGATGAAGTCCACTTTGCATTTGTAGTGAGTAAGTAGTAAGTAGGAGTGACGCTGGAATAGTTGACTATTCGACGATCATCACACTTGTAAGAAAACGTGGTTATGAGTAATAATTCATTTGGGCTATATGGGGCTGCTGAATGGCTGATTTTACATTTGATTGCTTGGTTTTTCCCAAAAAATCATTATATGTAAGCTCTTTTGATATAAATGTATTAATTGGCGCACTCACATGAGAACGTGGTTCTTGCTGAGCGCAAAATATTTTTTGAATTTATGACTGATTCTCTGTCAAAATCAGCGGGGTAGGCACGTAGAAATAGCCCTTTGCACCTTGCTGCTTGTCTCGATCTCTAACCAATCTCTTCCACTTCCTTTTAAAAGGCCACTGATAACAGATGATAAAACACCAAATTAAATAATTTGGTGTTTCAGCTTTTATCTGCTGTGGAAAAAATGGAAAGAGATGAGAATATGCATCAATAAGCAACAAACACAAGACAAAACATGATTTGACTGTTAGTTAAGGATAGGTGAGATTAGACAATTCCCATTCAGCTATGTAAATTCTTAATCAGGGACACCCCTAGTAGTAAGATGAGGACAAACAATTACATACAATGACAAACAGTTATGATGGACTACATGCATTTATCTTTTCTAATCAATTCTTTGTGCATATAAAAGCAATTTTAATCCAGCATTGTAATGGCAGACCCTGCCACTAACCATGAAAAATATGATATCGAGTGGGCTGAATATTGCGATATCATGTATAACTTTCTTTCAACTGGAAATTATGTCCTCAAAGGATAACTTTGTCAGTGTCTGTTTTCTCCAGCAAGATAAGTTTTCATACTGTTCATCTCACTTCAGTCATTTTTATTGCAGCCATATGTAACAAGTGGAGTGAAAAAGCAATGTATTGATACAATATTGCCACACAAAATACTGCAATATATGCTGTTTAAATTTTTTATCCTACTGGTGATAAATACATAACTACAGTCTACATAAGACTACAGAGTGTCAGTAGAAATCTGCACATTATTTATGTTTAATTTATTGTTAAAAAAGAAGACTTTTGGAAATAATTTAATATTTTTTGGTTAAACATGCCTTTTGTGAATTCTAGCAGTATACTGAAAGCAGAACTGAGTACACTTTAATATCTGTTTATTTATTGCAAGTGATGCAATATTCAACATTATTGCATATTTTCCTCAAATCGTGCAGTCCTAAAGGACATGATGATTTACATGTTGAGCAAATAAAAAGCAAAAATAAATATTTTAAGATGTTTTTAGTATTTCTGAACTGTCCACTGTCCCAGATGACACAGGTTCTCTGTACACTGACAAATGCTGCCCCTTGATATTTTGGCATTTGCCTTCACGGATTATTTTTGAGTCCGGGATTAGGTTAAATCTCTCCATGGGAAACGGGCCCATCAAGATGACATTAAAACGCTGTGTGCTAAAATCAGCCGTGGGTCGATGAAACGTAGATCCTGCGTAGATGCAGGTGAGGTATACAGCCAGAAGTCAGACACAATACCTCCCAGCACTTCCCATATCTCACCCCAGAGTACTGTAGTTATGGACAGTGGAGCGTGGCAAAGGTTCAGGTAAAACACATCATGCATTATTGAGGAGGCCTTTTTAGTTTGCTTCGTCTGTCACGGCTTTGTTTTGCTTGTGTGTATATTGAGTTTGAGAGAGCGAGAAAGCTTTTGTTCTTTCTTCAGAGAGAAAATATTGTGTTTGCATTTGCTTTCATACATGCTTTCAGCGTGTGCGCATGCTGCTGGCTGAGGCCCTTCTCTGTTTCCTCTCTTTGTATGTGCATTGCGCTGGCTTGGTACAGATTGTGCATGCCAAGCCGTCTGAGTGTGCTGCAATGATAATGGTCCAAGGTCAGGAGTGTCAGCAGCAGAGATGAGAATTGGTTATTTTTAAGAGCTCAGCACAGCTCCCCTGGCTGCTTTTAAATGTTAACACTACAGTGAAACATTGCAGTGAACCCTGTGCTCAACTGCACTCAGCCCCATCCAAAACAAACTGCATCGCCTTTTCACACAAACCCTCTATACCCGCAAACAGAACGGTTAGATTCTGCTGATACTGTGGTAGATTAATAACCGAGTGCTTAATCCAACTCTTTGAATGCGGACTGAAATACAGACATTTAAAAACATAACAGAAACAGTTTTTCTTCATGAGTTTCAGTGAAAGTGCATAAAATACTGCACTTGAAAGTGAAAGTAATTTTGTTCTATTAGAGACCCTGTGTATGGATGTGATAAATAACCTTGTTTATAATATGACCTTCCCCCTATGCAAAGCATCAGCATGCAAATTGAGTCCCGTCAAATGATCCAAGTATATAGAGATTGAGAAGACAGGCTACCGTAATACGCTGAGGGCAAACTTTCCTCACATTCTGCAAGACCTTATTATGCAGCGTATCTAAAAAACAGCTCATTATTCTGTACAGTGAGTGGATATTTTACTTATTTTGAAGTCAAAGATAAAGGATATGTTTATTTTGATTTTTAGCCACATCTCAGTTTTTAAACTTGTCTGTTTTGTCATCATCTACATCTTTGTGATTAGTCTTGATTTCATAAGAAAACAGGACTTATGAAGGGATGATTTCTGTTCGCTGTTCCTTTAAAGATATGACCTATAGAGTTTTGTTTATATATAGCTAACACCAAACATGTGTGTATCCTTGAGGCTTGACATAAATGTTGAATGCATTTCATTTCTCCAAACACATTTGCAAAGCTAATTTTTGAAACCGGCCTTACTTACATGCATGTTTACTAGCTTGCAGTCTTCTTCTTTACCCGTCTTGGTGATCTCAGTGCTGCTTTTTTTCTGCATTTCCACCACCCGTGGAGCAGTAGAATAATGTGAAACTGAATATCCTTTACCCACATGCACAAGAACAGACAAAATGAGGTTCCATACAAAAAAATGCCCCAAAACATGAACAGTGGTCAGAAACTACACATTAAAGACAGACTCAGAACCTGAATCCATGACCTCTATGAGCTGCAAACAGAGAATCTGCTCTGTATGTATTTTCTGAAAGCACCAATAGTCAGCCCTACAATATTGTTGCAATATCAATATTGAAATATTTAGTCAAAAATATTAATATTTGAATTATTCATTATCACTCAGCCCTACTCTGTATGCTTCACTAGATGGTGATGCTTCAGGTGGCAAACTGAAACTATGGTACTTCTTGGTCATTTGTTTGCAGAAGTTTTTGGCTTAGTTAGTTGTATAATGTACATCAAATATTTATTTTTTGCTAACTGACAGTGCAGAAACATATTTTTCCTCTTAGCTGTAATGCTGTTTATCAGTCTATTTTGTTTTGGTGTGAGATGCTGAGTATTTGCGATATCAGCCGTAGAGATGTCTGCCTTCTCTTGAATATAATGGAACTAGATGTCACTCAAATTATGGAGCTCAAAGAACCCAAAAAATACATTTTAAAAACTGTCTCTTTCCAGAAATCATGACCAGGTTACTCAAAATAATCCACAGACCTTGTTGTGAACAGTTTCATGTAGGAACTATTTTCCCTCTACCAAAGTACACCTGCTTACTGTATTACCCCACAGAAGGAGGCGTGTAGCTACTGTTAGCTCACTTAGCACGAGTGAGCTGTCGCACTGTCACAAGCACAAGCCTCTCGTTCATGAGTCGATGGCCTGGTAACCCTTTCATCTCACCAGCTGTAGGGTTAACAAAAAGAGCTGATATAAACACACCCACAGCCATCTGTGAACACAGTCACACTGCAGTGACCGCTTATTGCCATGGGTGCCACCAAAGAGGACAAAAAAGACATAGCTGATATTTTAACTTAAGTAATCTTTCAGATTGTTTCATTCACTTAGTGGCCAAATGGGGCTTCAGGCAGACAAATGATTGGCACACTTCCAACGTCTTATCACCTCATTTATCCACAATAACATGTCATTTTTAAGGTAGTTTTAACAATTGAGCTTCCTCCAGTTTGCCCATTTGACTTTTGATACCAAAACATCAACCATATATATAACCAAATAGGTTTTTAATGCACTTTTAAGCGGTTTAACTTGTGGACAGCATACCGGCATTTTTCTTATTGAGGCGATTTTCCCTCAGCACTGTTTATTTTGTTTGCATCACCAAACCATACCCAGAGGCTAAAACTTCAACTTATGCGAAACACATCTTTTCAATCTGGCTGCCGGATATCCAGCGTATGCCTCATGTGTTTGCAGCATATTTAGCTGTGATTTTGCCCGGGCTGCCCAGCTGCACATTAAGGCCGCAGTAAAGACAGCAAGCTTTGGGGAGTTAAAGCGGTTAGTCTGATCAGCAGAGTAGAGATGCAGCAGTACAGGGGAAGCAGATGTTTGTGTCCTGGCTACATCTGCTGCAGTCACTCCAGCCAGAGAGGATCGTTGTGGATGAGAGAGGGATGATTGGGAGGAGGGCGAGGTGGCAGGAAAGAGGAAGGGAGATACATAAAAGAGGGAGAAAAGGGTAGGAAGGGAACAAAATGGCAGAGATGTTAGCATGAAAAGGTTGATGGAGTGATAGATTTGTGAAAAAAAAAGAACAGAAAGCATCTGTTGAGTAAAAGGAGGGAGAGAAATGGACTGTTCAGGTGGGAAAGGTGTTTGAAGATGGATGGATGACCAGACAAATAGCTGTGTTGTCACACAGAGTAGACGTGCGAAGTGGAGGGTGAAGGACGAAGAGGACACTGAGAGAGACAAACAGGTAGCAAAAACGTTCGTGTGGTGGTTTTTTTATGTGAATTAAAATGTGTGGCAGAGAGTCGGGGGTGTGCGGGAGAGAAGAGACAGGTAAAAAGATTGATGAAAGAGTGGATTGACAGATGTGTAGACAGCCGTGGATTGTCAGAGTTAAGCCTTTCCCATTCAGATAGGGTCTTCAAAAGGAATAACAGAAGACTGATGAAATTCAGCTGCAGCAGGGAAAATGGGATGCCTTCTGTAACAGGATGCTGAGGGAGAGAAAGAAAAAGAGAAGATTGATGCATAAGTGAAAAGATAAGTCCAAGCATGCTCCAAACTCTCCAGCTGATATGTCACACTGGTTTAGGATTGCTAGGATCATATTTCCCGTCAGAAAAGTAGATTTTTTTTCTTTTTTTTTTTTTTGAAACGTTGACTTCTATCAAAATTTAAATTCACTCACTGCTGTAAATAAAGAAAAATGCATCTTCATGGGCAGGGCGTGATAGGCGGAGTGATAGGATGGCAGGGTAATAGGATTCTGAATCCGTGGACGGGGATTTTCGTACGCTCTGTTCTGAGTGAAATAACCTTGGAGCAGACACCACCCTTGTTACCATTTGACAGAAGAGAGTGATCTGAAGAGACCATTGAAGTGTGTGTTCTGAGCTCACAAGAGGGAATAATGGAAAGAAGTGTTGGCCCAACCCTAAATGTTCTTACTATCCAATCCCTGCTTAAGCCTGATTCATGGTTGAGCGCTCAACACCTTTGATGAGCGTCGCTCAACAGAAATGAGCATTTTTGACAGAAAAAAGAAAGTCGCTTGATAATTTCCTTTCATGTTGCACACCTGGAAATTTTGTCCTGGACTTCATATTTTGTCAATAATGTGATTAACAGTGTATAGGGATGTCCCAATCTGTTCTTAAAGAAGTATCGTGGCTTCAGTCCTGCCAACACTCACGATTTACATGTTTAACCCTTTCCTCTGTCCTGCTCCCAATTGGTTATTACTTCTGCTAATCTCCTGATTTCGTAGTGATCTGACTAAAATCACGGTTTCATGGTTGCTTTGATGTGTCCAGACTGTTGGATATGTGTCGTGATACCTGGCAACCCAACCTAAATGTCCCAGCCAGACGTGCGTCACTGTGCAACCCCAAAACAATCACCAGGCTCTGCATCCTTGTATTTATTGTATTCATTTGTGATGTAAGGTTATTTGGGGGTAGGGACGTTGCAAGTGGGCCTTTCCAACCGATACCCCAGAAGATCTCCCTCATTTTCACAGCCCAGTTGGCAGGTATGGGGCAGATAATGGCATTTTATATTTTATAACTTTTATTTAAAGTTATCCGGATTGGCTTTATTCTTATAGAGCCTGATCAGATCCTTTGTTTTACGTCAGCTGTCACACAGGTGTTTTTATTGGCAAAGGTGTAATGCACAGTGATGCAGAGTGCAACCGTTGTTAACTCTACAACTCTGCCTCTCTCCTCCGCTCTGCTCCCCTCCCATGGTGAAAAACTTGCATGCCATAAATGACAGAAAAATGCCGCGTTTATTTATGTTCTCTCCCGAAGTTATGAGCACTCGTTTCAGCTCAGTGTGTGTCTCTCTTTTGCTTTGCTGTCATCTCTGGTGCATCGTTTTTCACTTCGGACAGAGAGACAGACAGCAGTCTGTCCTCCTCAACACGACATTGGACGTGCAATAAAAGCCTAGCAAGCAAAGTAACTGTCAGAGTAGGCTCATTAATTAATGGTATCTGTGCAAAAGATGTACAAACGACAAAACTAAACACTCAATAGAAAAATAGTTCATTCAGGTAATAAAGGCCTCATTGAAACAACAAAGGAGAATCTGCTCTTAAAGGGACAAAGAAATTCACTTGAGACAGCGACAAGGATAAAAAGATTAAAGAAAGGGTTATTGTTGTTACTTTATACTTCTAGTCTGGCTTTTCAATTGCCATGCATATACTTTGGACTGATTTGAATAACTTTAAAGAAGCCTACATGAAGTGCTCTGTGCAGCTGTAATAGGAAAATAGAAGTATCAGATTGGGACCTGATATCAGCAGATATTCAAAATTAAATGGCTCAGATCGGGATCAAGGGCAAAAAACTTGATTGGGACATTACTAATAGTGTAACCAATGTTGCCATGGAAATAGTAGTTTTTAATCCATACTAACGCCGACCTGCATTCAGCGTCTCTGTCCACAGAAGCAGCCGTCTGTCAGCAGCTGCTCCGGAGGACTTAAGAGGACAGCTGCAGGCCAAACTGCCGTCACCGGGCCGACTGACAGCAGATTTACTGAGTCAATATATTTATAATGTCAGCTCCACACAAGGAAATTAAAAGTTTTTGTATTTATTGACTCATTAAGTTATATTTATGTGATTTAAACAGCTGTTTATGCAGATAACTCTTTACTAAATGCAGACTCAGAGCATGAAAAAGCGTAGAAATAGGAAATAGTTTCTTTATCTACACACAACTAGGTCTGTAGATTATCTTGAGTAACGGGGTCATGACGTTATCATGAGAGTTTTTCACATGCATTGTTTTGGCATTTTGAGCACCAAAAGCCAAGTGCCATCTAGTCCCATTATACTGGAGAGAAAGCAGACATCTCTGTGGCTAATATCTCCAACACTCTGCAACTCACACCACAACGATCTAGTGTGATAAATAGCAAAACATATGTTTTTGATTTTTGGGTGAACTGTGCCTTTAAAGAATGCACTCTTGAAAATATGTGTCTCTTTAGGCGCGGATATCCCCTAAAGAATACGATAACCTTTTAAATGCCACCAAGATTGTCAATAAAATCAGTGAAATTAACTAGTGGGACTCTAACGTGCGGTGGAAATACACTATTGATTGCTGGAGAGTAATTAGGGATGTTCCTTTTGCCGTTAATGCTGCAATTGGGATTATTTTCCCTATAGATTAATCTGTAGATTGTTATATCGATTAATTGTTTGGTCAGAGAGCCAAAGGAGATTTCGATCAACAGTCTAAAACTTCAGTGATTCAATTTATCACCATAGAAGCATTCGAAAACTAGAAAATATTCATAGTTAAAAAGCAGGAAGGGTGATTTTATTTATTTATTGTTTTTAGATCTATTTTATTTTGAAATAATGACAAACAATTCATTGATTATCAAAATTAATGTCATTTTTGTCAATTGGCCAATCAAGTTATTGGCAGGTTCCCGTCCAAATGTAGTGCAAATTTTGACAGAATTTCCAGAAAATCAGCAAGTTAAAAATTAATTGATTTACAACTGTTAAATTAGGATTTGGGCACTTGGAAATAAACAGAGGTTAGCACTAATTCTCAAGTCATGTGCCATAAAAAACAAAAACAACAGAAAAACAACCGTGAGGGCGCCTAAAGGGTGGGTGGGTGCAGTGGTGGATGGGTCCATCAAACCCCATCCCTTTTACGCAATAATTCTGTGTTCGCTTCCATCTGAGTGTGATGATTTTTTTCTGCTTACCATGTGCCTCCTTCCTATTCCTAACCATCCATGTCCTCGTTGCCTAAACCCATCCACCTGTGCCAGCATGCGGGTTTGTTGATGTCCCATTTGCTTTTGGTGTGTAAACATAACCATGTGTAGCGTAATCCCACCATGTGTTGACATCATGGTAACAGCATCTCAGAACGTCAACAGCAGACGCAGAAGGATACTTAGAACGTAATATGTAGACATGGAAGTCCACTGCAAAGTGATATGAGTATGTTTTAGTACAGGACTATTTTGGTACAAATATTTAGTTGCCAGTGCCTTTAGAAATAAAATCCACCCACATTTGGTGCTAGAAGGGTGTTAGTTTCAGACCCCGAAGGGGCGGTTGAGAAGTTCGTCTCACTGAAAGTCAGAAAAGTAGTGACCCCAACAGTTGCTGTAACCGTCTCTTCAGCCCAGTTTCCTCCCATTAACCAGAACCCCAAGCCATAATCCTACCTCGGTTAAAGCCCAAAGCCCACCCCCCAATTTGATGGCGTTGAACAGGTAGTAGAAGTAAAGATCAGCGTGGGATGGAGTGTTGGTGGAATGGCTGGAGGAGAGGCAGATAAATGACTCCTTCATGGTAATGTCTGGCTGCTTTATGGGGTGTCCTGGCTGTGAGTGATAGCCTTGCTCTCGTTATCTGTCGATTGGGGTAATTGCTGTTTGTCGGAGTCTGGCTGACGGATGGTGATGCAATCTGCCCAGCGTTGGAGGGGGAGGAGGGGGGAGGCATCTCTCTCATCACTCTCCACAAGTGTCTTTACCAGGCAGCATACTGTGTGTGACAATATGTATTTAAATGTGAATGTTCCCCATGTAGATGTGTTAATGTGATCGTCCACCTCTTTGTCCTTGTTGCCGCTATACAACACTCCTATATTGTGTCATGCGCTCACTCTCATGCATGTCGTATGTGGGGACTTGAGTGTGTGTGTGTGTGTGATGAAGCACAGTTTATTTGAGCATGTGTGAAAGTCAACAGTGTTTGCATAAATGTTTAAGATGCATTAGCCATAATTCATTGGTGCCTAATGGGTTGCGATTGCTCAATCTCTGTGCTGCAGACCTCTGGTGCTGTAGAATGTGATTGTGCATATCAATTCAGGGTCCCCAGTCATCCACACTGTTTCTGCTCCAATAAAAATAAGACCACAATTCTGTGGCACCCAAGTGACCACAAATTACAGCCCTAATGAATATCCTACATTACTGGTCACACGCCAATTAATGAGGGAAAACAAAAAATATGACAAGTAAATTCGCCAGCAGAATTTTGCACGGAGCGCTTAATTTGGATGGCGGTTTCTGTTCCATTTTCGACCAGCTGTCTGCAGCGAGTGGCGTCCAAGTTGGTGGGAATCAGCCTCCTTCCTGCCTGCCTGACTGACTGATTGACTGGCTGGCTGTCTGGCTGAGTGACGGTGCGTTTTGCAGAATGGGGGAAGGATGATTCATAGCGGCTCTCCGGACTACTTGATAATCATTCCATCTGGGGCGTGGGACAGGCTGTCTTGTCATCCGCACATCACTCATCGTTTGTTCTCTTCATACGTCGCTTGTCCGCTCCATCTCGCCATCCTTCTATCTGTCCCAGGGGGGCCTTGGTGATGACCCTCCACCCTGGTAGGGAGGTTGTAATGCCAGACCTGTGCGACATGGCAAACCCCCGCCGTTTTCTCCCTGCCCCACCCTTCTGCTGCAGCCTGCCACTGCCACTCGCCTCGCGTTTGATTTAATACCAGCCTAAGTGTGAATAAATTCCTGTCACAGCCCATTAAGGAGGCCTTGGAGAGATCTGGCCTGTTATTAATTCTCCACAGCTCCTCTCTTTCTCTCCCCTCTTTTAGTTACTATCTCTCACACTCTGCTGCTCTCTCTCCTGTGCCCCTTCACCCTCCTCCTCCTCCCTCCCTCACTGCACACTTCTTGCTTTTTTAATACCCTGTTAATTACCGCGTCTGTCCTCTTTATTCAAATGAGAAAGGGAGAAATTAAAAGCAGGAGGATGTTTGTAATTTCAAATAGAAAAGCCATCCACTGTCTGGCTTTGCTCTGCTCTCCAGACCTGTGCGAGCTCGCTGCCGGCTCGGCGTGTATATAATGAATTCCAGTGGCACTGGCGGTTAGTTTTATCTGAAGAGCAGGCGGGGAGTCTGCCGAGGCCTGATGATAAACAAACGCAACCTCCTAACTGTAATAAGACCGGGAGAGAGGGATGCAGCTTGGTTGGCAGATGCTCTCTCTCTGTCTCATTCCATCTCTCGCTTTGCTCTCTGATTCCCTGCCTCCCTTATTCATTCTGTTTGTCTTCTCTCAGTTTGTCTTTCTTTCCACTCCCACAGACGTTACCCCCCTGCTGTGCTCCACTTCCTATCCCTTCCCATCCTCCTTATACCTCCCATTCTTGCATCCCTCTTTCTCTCCATCGCTCTCTTCCTATCTCCCACTGCTATGTTCAGGCTCCAGAATTAGTAGTCTGTGCACAGCAGGTGG
Source organism: Plectropomus leopardus (assembly GCF_026936395.1). NCBI lineage: Eukaryota > Metazoa > Chordata > Actinopteri > Perciformes > Serranidae > Plectropomus > Plectropomus leopardus. The sequence continues at coordinate 24,266,037 of NC_142192.1, forward strand.
CTGTACCTCTGTCTTATTAGCAGCCTCATATGTGGCCCATTAGAGGCTCCCTGTATGCCAAGGGCTTTTTAATTGTTTTGCGGGGGTCAGAGGGGCAGTGTAGCCGCAAAGCTCTTGCGGAGGAGGTATCAGAGCTCGTTTTTTCTTTTTTGGGGGAGGGGGGGGATACATGTTTTCTGAGTATTTTGCTGCATTTAGTGTCAAGTGCAACCCCAATTATTTCTGCTTTGTGTTCCAGTGTTTAAGGGCTATGTAAGCAATTAGGTTTTTTTAAACCATTGTGTGACTGCAGCGGCATTTAGGACTATTGTTTACATGAACGGAGGGTGTGATGTAAGTTGCTGTGTGCTCAGGCTGTGTTGTGCACATAATGCAGTTTAGGTAGGTCACTTGTGTAACATAAGTAAAAGGCACATCAAGGCAAGCTTTATATTTTCCTGATGCTTTGGGGACTGTTATAAAGAGGAGAATAAATGTAGGATGTAGACGTGTATACACATCAAACTGAGGTGAATTCATATAAAAGACCAAAGGTTTCAGAAAAGAGAGATGTTTTTAATTTAGTTATAAAGGAGGCTGAGCCTGGTGCCCTTGCGGGACATCAGGTATCCGACGGGAGCAAAAGCAGTTTTGCCTGGTCACGAGTTTGCACAGTATGGAAGCCACTGTCTGCACATTTCTGTTGAATACTTTTTCAAGGCTACAAATCTTCAAATTTTACATTTTTGAAAGGGTTCAAAGCTTTATCAAGGTTTATCAACAATACATGTATTTATTGCAGCCTGGCACAAAATCGAACATAAATGAAAATGAAACTACATTTGGCTTGTAACAGACTTGGAAAGACTTTTTCTGCATGATTTTGATGATAACTTGAGGCCCCTACAGACTGGTTAAGATGAGTGAGGAGTCAGCAGTCAATGACAGCATGAAACAGTCAATAAAACAGGTTTTTCAACTTTTCAATTGTGAAGAGGTCCTTGAGCATACAGTCATAAATGTGCACCTGAACTAACAGACTGACTGATCCATTTGTATGTGAGATTAGCTGCTGACAGACAGATACGCACAGGATCTACTATGTCACAGTTTAAGATATGTGCAGGACAAGGCTGAAGATACACAGAGGTTAGAGGACTAATTCAGCATCCTGATGGCCTGAGAAAAGAAGCCTTTCCTTACTCTCTCGTTGGCTTCAAAGAAAATATAAAAATAATCACACATACTGTAATAAACACTGGGGCAGAGCTTACTTTTAAAACAGATTCTTACATATAAATAAAGATTACCTTTAGTATGCACTGGTGCTCTCAAGCAACGTTCAACTACATGCTGGAGAGGAAAAAATATACTACAGCAGGTCAGCAGACTCACCAGAATCCAACATATATGAAGTCTTTTTATTATTTTTTTCTCATTTTCTACTCTCAATATTACTTATATATCCTATGTGGAAGATAGTGGCTGAAACATAGAGCTTTATATTGACGTTGCCATGGTAGTGGATGTGGTGCAGCAGATGTAGAAGTGGTGGGATTGTGGAGTGGAGTGCCTGAAACGTTCTCCATCTTCTTCTTCACTCCTTGCACAATCTGGAGTCCAACTCTATGTGGAGGAGCTCGGGGTCTCTGGCTTCTCTCCAGGTCTCATCCAGGGATGTACCACCTCCACTGGTGCAGTGTCAGCCAGAACTGCATGCTCACCTTTGTATGTATCTGCAGTGGCTCTCAGCCAAGACATTGTTTTAAATTCAATGCGTCCTGTGGAGTTTCAGTGGAAGCAAATGCTGTTTTGTTAAGCCTAGTCGAGACAAAAGATTCACAACAAGAAGAAACTGTTAAAAAAAGCTGCAGTGATATGAACTGGCATGTCTCAGCTTGAATCGAGCCTTCTGATGCCGTCACCTGTGACTCAGCTTGTCCAGTCACCAGTGGCTGGTTTCAGAACATAAGGCACATCACCTGTTTCACCAGCCAGTCAGGTTGTAGTAAAGTCAGCTGGTCAAACAGTGCACAGCATGCCAGTTTGCTGTGGCATTCTCCGACATGCGGCGGTCATTTGTGGTTCGTTGGTTTCAGACGGTGGGTTACTGCTGCTGCTGCGTTTTTTGAATATGTGTGCGCATATTGCACACAAATATTCAAACGTTTTAAAAAGTGACTCTTGCAGTTGTTACTTGTAGCAGGGTTTTCAACATATTCATTTGTGGCAGCCCGCCACGATTAAATCATCTGCTGCCACGTTTTGATTTCCTATTTTTGGAGTTGGACCGTTCGTTAGGAGCGTTGCTGGAATATATATACCTTTTAGTTAAACATTGAACCACATTCTCAGAGCGTAGATTCTACTCTGGGCACAGACTTGATAGCAGAACAGCTGCTTCCTTCATCCATCGATCTGATCTGTATGTCGTGCAGAGTCATTGCTTTGTCTGGTTGCATTGGCGTAAACTGGCTGGTTTTCAGAATGTTGCAAGTTTCAGCTCTTCTTGTCACCAATCTATGGTGTGAACAGGGCTTTGAACTTCAATGACTCTTGCCTAAACACGACATGTGTCTGTGAATTTCAGTAAGCATGTTGCAAAGTCAAACACCCTACGAATTGCTAGTCCAGTGAAAACAATGTCACCTCTGTATTGGTGCAAAATATGGTGCCAACCTATGACGCTGTTGAAGTGTACAGCTGAATGTTTTTGGACAGAACTCACATTGTAAGATAATATAATTCTTTTTTAGTCCCACAATGGAGAAATTTGCATTGTTACAACAGCAAAGGGATATCAAAGCAAGGTATGAACAAGATAAATAGAGCAAAAAGAACAATATAAATAGTAAAAAAACCAAACGAAAAACTAGAAATAGACATAGAGCAAAAAAAAATAAAAAAATAAAAAATAGAAATAGAGCAAAACAACAATATAAAAAGTAAAAAAAACAGGATTCAAAACTCAAAGTAAGAAGAATATATACACCAATTGCACCTGGAAAAATAATTGCACATTGTTATAAATTGCAGGTTAGTTTTAGTCCAGTTGATGTGCATAGTACATATTACATATTTAGCGTGCAGCTGCAGGCACCAGACCGTGACCCCTTTACTGTGACGGTATGGTACAAATTCACAATCTGCCCTGGACCTGGTAGATAACGGGTATTTGTTTTGTAGTCTAAATGGTGGGTAGCTTGAATGCGCAGTCCAAATCATCCAAGTTCAGGATTCAGCATTGAGCAAAATAGTATAATATCAGAATAATGAAATCAGGGAGTAAAGAATAAACGACAACAAGCTTTGTTGTGTGCTGTGTAAGGGATGTGAATGAGGTGCATTTGTTTCCAGATTTAGCTGTGGTCAGGCTTTGTTGTCACAAGTTGATTGAGGATCCTATTTTTTATGTTTTTGATGCATTATGTAAAGCACTTTGAATTGCCTTTATGTATGAAATGTGCTATACAAATAAACTTGCCTCGCCTGTGATGTGACTGCCAAAGGGCATGTTACATCAGCTGAAAGCCCGCTATGTTTTTTTGCGTCAGAACCTGTCATCACTTTTCATTCTGCCTTTTTTATTTAGTAAAGGGAAAGCTGCTTGCTCAGGTGTTGGCAGGAATATTTACATTTGAACTTGAGAAACTGCTTTGTGTGTAGGTGAAGCACAAGTAACATGCTTGTTCTCTTTTCAACCTTGTGCTCAAACATCTCCTGCGAGAGGATTGGAGGCTTTAAATTGGAATTATCCCTCTTTTATCTCTCCAGAAATCTGCCTGCCTGTCTCTTTTTCCTCTTCCCACCTACAGTACCGCTGCCTTCACTCTTAAAACGGTAGAGGTAATTAGAACCAATATTACTTCGCTGGAGAGGTGCCATAGGGGAGCTGATTTTAAGTGTGTGAGTGATTGTGCCAATTTAACACATCACTGAGTCACAAGATGCTTTTTGACATCTGAATACTGTTGTTGGCACCTTAAATCACAGGGTTTTTTATTCAACCTCATAGGAAGTCTCCACTGCCCATTAAAAACCCCTTGAAGTATCATGTTTACTCAGAGTGTGAGAGGAGGTGTTCAGCTTGGCCTCAGATGATATAAGCTCCTGACAAACATCTCAGAGAGATGAAAGAAAAGACGTCCTGTCTGCTCTGAGATTGAGACGGCGGGATATTGCTCTCCAAATGCTGGCTTCAAGCTCTCAACGCTCACACATACAAATGCTCAAGACATGCACAATCATACCTACAGCACACACAGATAAACAAATACACACACACACTTGAAACACTCACACATCATCTGCTCCAGTCTGCAGATCAGCCCTTCACTCTCTGCAGCTACTTTCAACCTGGGCCCTGCTCCCCCCTTTACCCCCTGCCATAAGACAGCTAGTTAGCAGCACAGATGTCAAAAAGGAAAACACCTCTAATTAAACCGAGTGAGCAGGAAGCCTTAGCCGTTTGACACTGTTTCATGCTGACTGATGCAGAATGGAACTTGTTACTCGAGTCTGACTGATGTATCTATAAGCTAATGTTATTGGCAAATGGTATTGCAAACAGTAATTGCACCACAGCTGCATTTTAAGGCATTTTTATTTTATTTGCTTGTATTTATAACAATTTAGATATATTCATTAAAGACAAATCAGTTAAAGTATTAAGCCAGTCAGGTATATGTTCTAAGTGTTGCATTTATAGTTTGCAGTGAGAATGATCAGTTTGTCCATTTTTCCAATCACTATTTCAATAATTTCTCTTTTTATTTTCTTAATTTATGGGCGGCACAGTGGCGTCGGGGTTAGCACTGTTGCCTCACAGCAAGAGGGTCTCTGGTTCAAAACCCAGCTGGAGCACAGTTCGGTCCGCGGGGGCCCTTCTGTGCGGAGTCTGCATGTTCTCCCCGTGTCTGTGTGGGTTCTCTCCGGGGTCTCCGGCTTCCTCCCACAGTCCAAAGACATGCAGCTCAGGCTGATTGGTGACTCTAAATAGCTCTTAGGTGTGACTGTGAGCATGTATGGTTGTCTGTCTATATGTGTTGGCCCTGCGATAGTCTGGCAACCTATCCAGGGTGTACCCCACCTTCCACCCAATGACAGCTGGGATTGGCTCCAGTACATTTGGTTGTGGTTAAGAAAAAATCATATTTTGTCAAAAAATACCCAGTTTTGATGGCACAATAACAGCTGAAATTGCCGCTGTCTCACTAAAAAACACAGTGTTGTTGTTTGTTGGTTTCGAACAGTGGTCTGCAGCTTGACAGCTGTCTCACCAAGGTGTTTTACTGTCCACCATCTCCTCTATCTCCTGATGAGAAACTATACACTTATACATGCAATCAGAACTGCAACATTTAAGGATCATTGTGATACATATGAAATGTGCAAATATAATATTTTCCTCTGGCTCAACTGTATTTCCTGCATCATGCCCTGTAGGTTTTTTAAAATTCTTTGAAAGCCAAATTTGCAGGACAATGGCAAAGATATTTTTGAATGGGGTGCCGAAAAGGGAACAGATGTTGCAAGTGTTTAATAGCAGAATACTGGCAGAAATATCGAATCAGTTTGTTTTTTTCCCCCTACTCTCTCCTATTGATATGTTTTTTGGCCTTACAAAAATCCCATATTTTGGGGGCTCTACCTGTAACTGAGGGGTATGTCTGTGCTTTAAGCGATCATGCATATGCAGTCAACACATTTTGAGACCCAGAAGGTCGTGATTTGAATTTCATTCTCCTTATCAGTCCCAAAGCTGCTGTAGCTAATCTGCTGCTCTGTACAAATTAACCCTTTTGCTCTCCTGAACTAAGTATGAACTTAGATATGCAGTCGGGCTGAAGAGCTTATTGTATGTAAAGAAGGTAATTACTGTGACTTTTGCAGTGAAAAAGACATATTCTTGGTTTAATATGTCATTTAGCCGCCGCCCAGTAAACACAGCTGTATTTCTTGGGTTCTGCTCTGATGTGCAATTTTGCTGATGGTTAAGTCGCTTGCATGGCTGCCCATCATTGGTTTTAAAGCAACAGCACTCCAACCTCCTTGCCCCTCATTTATTATCACTGGGAACCAAATCACAAAGGAAAGCGCAATCGATGGGGCTACCTGGCAGAGACTCAAGTGCTTAGGAGAGAGCGAGGGGGCGCCTAGCCTCAGATACCTCTAAAAGGCTGAATCGATTGCAGCCGTTCTGCAACAGTCGGCTGACACTGCAGGCTTTCCACCTCAATGCTGAGGACGTATTGAAAGAGCCCCGTCGGTAGGTGTATGCAAGGATGACAACATGGCTATTGTATTTCTGCCACCCCTGGAAGAGAAGGCTTTTATCTGCCTTCAAAATCCCTTTAAAGGGCTTCATTCCCCTGGGAAAGCCGATGCCAAACACAGAACACACTTGCACTTAAACCTTCCCGTTGAGAAAAAGCCATAAAGTTTATAAAGTCAATTAAGGCTTTTTTAACTCATGTCAGGCAAATTAAAGCTGCTTGGCCCGGCTCCCTGTGGGTATACTGTCAGATGGTAAACCAGGGCCCACTTAGCGTCACAGGGATCCCCAGGCGGGGCATGAAGCAGTAAGCAGCTTACTTAACCCCCAACTCACTCACTGCTTTTACAAGTTTCCTCAGAGTGGGCACTGTGTTTTCCTTCAAATGACATTTGGTGGAATATTTTTTTAGTACACATGCTCCTGAGTCATGCTGGAGTGCAATGTAGGAGCATTCATGATTAATTTGAGCTCTTAAAAACCATATGTTTTGATTTGAAATGACCTATGAACTAACTAGGCTTGGGTGGTATGAAATATTTTTATACTCTCATACCTTCTTGTAATTTCACTGGGGTACACAAGTTTCTGCTTTTCACACTAATAGATACATAATAGAAACCTACAAAGCGTTAAGAAAAGTAATATTCTCACACCTTTTTTCCTTATTCGAGATAACAGAGATATACAATTGTACACCTTTTTGAATTTAACTTTCTCACGGCCGTGGAAAACTGACGAGGTCCTATTGCCCTGACTCATCATAAAACAAAATAAATCCCTAATTCACCAAGTTAGATGTAAAAACTATGCCTTTATTCCCCACAGCTTCTCTCTGCCTGCTGGTCGTCAACTGTTTACAGTCCTGTAACTTATCCCTCCACTACTAGGTGTTACATTGTCTTTAGCTCAGCTCCCTGTTCCACCAGAAGAGACCAGATCCTGAGCTCTGGTGGTCCATGCTGTGCACTACATACAATTAGTTTAACAGAAAGAGGAGTGCCTGTATTTATGACGCTATTGAAAAACATAACTTTGGTATATTTAAATACTCTGGTATTCCATTAAACCATGATACCTGGACCATAATGTTTTCTTCTTGTTTGAATTGGCTGTGAACTGCTGCTGGCTGCTTTTTAAGTTTACTAGGAGTGGGTCACACATTACACATTATCAAAAGTCACATCTGTCCCATCCTGCTGGTTTCCCCTTTTACACAGACATCAATAGGGCTGCCCCTTTAAAGTCAGGCATTCAAGTAATCAGTTGGAGATCCCTAAGTCAAATGACATTGTCGAGCGGTTGTTCCCCAGATTTGGCTGTGAATTTCATTGTACGCTTTGGTACAGAAAGCTGTGGACACAGTGCAGCTGCAGGTAGGAAGAGAGGCTTTTCAACGTAACTGTCTCTCTTCTGCTTAGAGGTGGTGAATTTACAGCTCACAGCAACTTAAAATGATACAGTCTCTGGCTTTTCCCCCACATTATGCAAAACATATTTTGCGATTGTTTACTATATTAAGTGAGTGCTGCTGTCACACCGAACATCCTGTGAAGTCCTGTTCAAACATTCAAACAGTATAAAAAATAGAATTGTTGAAAATTTGCATTGAACAGCCAAATGTGATTCGACTGATATAATTCTGAGTGTGCTTTCAGACCTACCCTTTTTGTTTTGATTAAAATGAACTCAGGTTGTGCGGTTAGTACGGTTTGTTTGGGCTGGTCTGAAAGCCACGTGTGGACCAAAAAAACGGACAGAGACTTCCTGAAAAGGTGGGTCTCAGTCCATTTCCATATGGTCTCTGGTATGGTCTATTTGTGGTGTGAAAGAAAAAAAAAACAAACACAGGATTTTATGATAGCAGATATGTGATTTTAGAATGATTTCAACAGCTAAACCGATAATTAATCCATCTATTGATTGTGCAGTCTGTCCGAGATCTCAAAATTGATGCTGATTAAGACCAGCACTGATTTCCCTACATGAGTCCTGATGATTCAGGGTGACAAACACCGAAACTGTCCAGTCAATGAGTTGCTTGTCAGTCTGAAGTTTACTCCTCTGTGTTCATTCTTTGTTCAGGCTTATAGAAAGCTCTGTATCCCCATTCTGAGGTCAAACCTTTTATACAGAACGGCGAGGTGGACTAATGGTGTGACACACCCGTCTAAACAGGCCGTGTAAAACGGTCAATTACGTATGATGTCCAAAATAAATATCATATAAAGAAGCATTTTTCCATTGCATGTAAAATATTCTAACCCTTTGAAACCTGGAGTGACATCCCTTAACTTGTGCTGCATTCAGACAAGATTTTGTACCTTGTGCAAATTGAGGCAGTTTCTTTCAGAAACATGGGGAAAAACATAATGAGCAACTTGGACAGAAATGTTCCACAAATTGCAATAAATTAGTTGGTTTAAAAGATTATTTTTTTAAAAAGCTATGGAAAAATATCTAAGGGGAAAAAAGGTAGGGAAAAACTATATTTAGAATTATCAAAATTACATATGTAAAATTATATTACAGCATTATGATACATTTTTTGCCCATTTTTCAGATCATTGCCTTGTTTGTCTTTTTTTTAATTTTCTTTTTCTTTTTTACTTACTATTTTCCTGTAAATTTTACCAATTTATTGTTAATTTCTGGATCATCATTTTTTGTTACTCATTGCCTTCTTCCCATGTTTTTGAAAGAAATCTAGCCAGTTTGCTCAGGGTTCAAAGGGTTAACAAGTGATCAGAAGGGAAATAACATGGCCTAGGTATGTGATTATTATGCAGACCACTATACAGGTTGTATGGGCTGCAAAACAGTAATTTGAGAGGTTAATTTATTGAGCATTGGTTTTCTTAGCTCTTACTGTAGACACGTTCATTACTAAAAATGTCAGCCCCTCGAGTTTGGTTTGTCCTAATTTCTTCTGCTTAATAGGGAGTAGTATTTCCTTGAGGACATTTTTCAATTTTGTATAATTTAGGGGACCGGAGGTTTCTGGAAAGGCACCTTTCCACATAGTTGCTCCTTTCCAGTTTTTTTTGTCACACTTATTATAAACCCTATAATTTAATTAAATTTGATCTGCGTCTCTGCCAAGGCACACTCTCACTGTCTGAAGAGGGGTTTGGCTTCAGCTTCTGTAAAGCGTGTGAAATGTAAGAAGTTTTAAAGTAGAGCAGAGGGTAATGAGTTTGTGGTTTCAACCTGCCTCATTTGTGGTGATGATGATTTTGGAGATATAGGTGTGATATAGGACATGCAGTCAAATGTCTTCCTCTCCTTTCCATTAGGGATGAAGTTCAATAACATTTTATGGAACCTTTTCCAAACACTCACCCTCCTTAAATTAAGTTCTTACTTTTACATATTGGGACAGGAGATAAATGTTTGACATTATATGATGCAGGATTTTCCTCAAAAATAATGTATAGACTCACACAGAAGTAATTTATCAGCCGTGCAACATCACAGTACTCAGGTGAGATCTTGGCTTTATAAAAAAGGGAGCGATCATGTGCCAGACCATACACCTGGAAGACACTGCATGTGTAAGCAGTGCATGATGGCAACCTCCTCAAACTGCGGCGTGTTGCACGTTCGTGGTGTGTTCACACTGGCAGCATTGTTGCTGTGATGCCTCTGCAGGGCTGCATGCTGCTATGAGAACAGTATTCCCACATAAGTACATGCTCTGCTCATTTATGAAGACTTGCAAGCTCCTGTACTGCCAATAACACAGTCTGGCAAATGTTTCACAGCAAAATGCTTTGTGTCAACAACTGATGGGATTCTGTAGACAGAAATGTTGTCAGAGGACTTTTATTTTGAAATGGAACCTGGAAAGGTTAAGTAAAACAGATACGTTTGTATTCCTTTATCTCAGCGACAGATAAAGACATTGAAACAGTAATAAAAGGAGATATAGACTCTTTTTCTCCCTTGTTCTCTCCTCCATTTCTGTCTCCTTTTCTCTGTATTCCCTCCTCCCCTTTTCTTGTCTCTCCTCCTCTTCTTCCTGTTTCATCTCCTCTCCACCATTTTATTGCGCCCATATCTTTTCCTCCTTCCAGGCTCTTCTTCCCATTCCTGTTCCTCTCGTCCCCTCTGTATTCTCACCTCTTTACCAATCCTCCATATGTTTGTATATATAGTCCCCCCTCTCATCTCCTTACCCCCTCTCCTCCTTTTCTTCTTACTCCTCTCCTCTCCTCTCCTCTCCCTAATCCCTTCTCCTCACTCACAGACACTTACACTTGTAATTCCCAGCCAGATCCGTCGGAGTCAAAGCTGCGATTTGAGTCGCCAGCGACAGGGCGGATTAGCAGAGGAATCCTGAGTGAAGGCACGTCTTCGCTCCACTTGCTATATTCCTCCTCTCTACTCGTGTGTGTGTGTGTATTTTTTAATCTGAGTCGTTTCTTCCCCGCCATTATCTCAAAGCTCCTCATCAAAAAGCATCGCCAGGGTTCTTAATGTGCTCTGAGAGCACGGTGGTCATGTTTTTAATCGTAGATGAAACGGGTTAAATGGCTAAAAAGCAGATGAATACCTCATCTTATTCATATAATAATATAATTACAAGATTAGCTTCATTTTTCTATAATGTCAAATGGATAAAAAAAAAAAACCCTCCCCAATCGGCTTTAATGTGGAGATAATGCAAAAGAATTAATTAATATAGAGATGCCAATTATCAAGCCTGATAAGCCTGTAGACGCCCTGTTGTTTGATGGCCTACATTTGACAAATCCCAAGTGTTTACAGATTATCATGTTGTGCTGAGTTGCATTCGATGTGGTATCGAACGAATTTCGAGCAGTGATGTATTAAGTTAGAAAAATCAGTTCACTTTTAGTTGAAAGAAATCTCCAATGGGCCACGTGATGTGAATGCATGAATATATTTTGTGACTAATGGATTTCAGGTCGGGGAATCTCTTTTGGTGGCCTGAGCCAGGATCTGTCTTGACATGACACAGAGAAAGAGAGAGATACAGCAGTTTGAGCTCCTCTCGTGGTAAAGTTTCACTGGAGCAGAATTTTAATAAAGAGGTTTCGTTGAAAAATTCAGCCTTTTCTTCTTCCCCTCCTGTCTTACACCCTTCGACTGAGGACAGCCTCTTTGATCTGATTTGGACAAGGAGGGGAGAAAGGGCGCATGATGAAGGGAGCGTGAAGAGGGCAGACAGGGTGAAGCACAGAACGATGGAGTAACAGCTCTTCATCCATGTCATTTACACAAACTGTCGTCTGTCCTCATAGCGAAGAGCTCTCCGTCCCCTTTTCCTATTGTTCTGTGTTTAAAGTCTGCAGCTAATGATGGAGCTGCTGTCCTCAGCTCCTCTATGCACAACCCATCTCTGTACGGATGTTTTATCACGGAGATCCAAACTGATAGGGTTGTTTTAAAGTTGATGGCGAGCAAAGCATCAGATACTGTCAGGATAAAAGCTGCAGATACTGATGAGTTATACCATAATGGATTTAAGCTCTCCTCGGCCTGTGACTCAGAAGATGACTTTTCTTTAAAGCCTGGTATGCACTGTGGGATTTTGGGCCGTCCCAGACGAGATGACCAGTGTGAAGGAAAGTGGCGATATCTTTGTTTGTTACTCTAAAACGGTGGTTCTATATTGCACAGTGAGAGAGGTTCAAGGAAGGGCGTTGTCATGGTGTTGTGATCAAAGACAGTTTGGTATAAAATTCTGACATATTCTGTCATTTGAGATGACCATCTCTCTGTGTGACTGCTGTTACGACCTACATCTACTGTCCGACCAATAGAAATGCAGCATGAAATGACGTACTGATCAGTGCTAGATGCTAAATGCTAACAAATAAGACAAGTGTGATTTGTGTTTCTTAATGTTTGAAATACAAGTCAAGTGATTAACAGAGAAATTTCAAGTACTGTACGTACTCAGTTTTTTTCCACAGAAATATAATCTATGTGTGGCATATAGCTGTAATGGGTTAAGGGGCACATCAATGCACATTGTTTTCTTGTGTGTGTCCCTCTGAATTTGGAGGTTTTTTGCGGTTCTGGGAACACAGCGTAAGCAGAACACTTAAGTTTTACGTCTTTCCTGATTAGCAGTTTGTTGAGTTTAAATCCCGGTTTTTAGACTTGATCAGTCCATCAGTTGTTGGTGAGCGATGGATTAGAGGAGCAGCTGTTGTGAGGTGAGTGAAAGCAAACTTTATGTTGCTGAGCTGACGTGCCACAGGTATGGTCCAGCATGGTTTTTTGGGGAACACAGCTGATTTCAGGTTGGAAAAATAATAGACAACACAAAATGAGAGAGCTGTTGTTCTAAGAAATAGAGCAATCTATTCCTAAATGAATAAACAAAGTGAAGTTTCACTTTCGCTGCGCCTGCCACTCTGCTGCTCTGTCTGTGCCCAGAGTACACTGCTGTGAGTTAGACAGTGTGGCGCTATGACAAACTGAACGAACATATTGAATGCATTCTAATAGCCTCCAAACTTGAAAATATTATCTCTGCTTTTAGATAGGGCTTGGTGCAACAAAAAGTCATTTTCATTTACTGATTAGTTTTAGTTTAATATGTAAAGAAAGAAAAATGGAGAAAAATGGCCAAAAACTAAAAAGATTGACATCTTCAAATATCTTTCTTTCTCTAAATACCATTTTAACTGTTTAAAGCATAGATATTCAATTCAATATTCAATATTCAATATTCAATCTGAAATACTAAAGAGCATTAGCATTATTTTTGATTAAATAACTCATCTAATTAATCAATTTATGAAAATTCGATTGATATACCCTTTGTTTTTCTCTAAATATGAGTTCACATAAACTGTCTTCATTATGTTCTAAATCGGGCCACAACTAAAGATTATTTTTTTATTATTGATTGATCTGCTAAATATTTTCTTTTAAAATATCAGAAAGTGAAATGACAAATGTCCATCACATTTTCCTCAAGCCCAAAGTGACGACTTGTCTGACCATCAGTCAAACTCTCATATATAACCACTTTGCTGTAACAAAATACAAAAAAAGCAGAAAATCCTCACGATCAGGACGCTGAAACAAAATACTGTTTGGATTTTTTGCTGTATAAATGACTTAATGTTAAATCATTTATCAAAATTGTTGCTGATTGATGTTCAGCTCCACTTTTGCATGAACTAGGAAAAGTGACATCTGTTTGTCAAGGTAAGAAAATTAAACTAATGTAGGTCAAACTGCAGTGTGACTTCAGTGACATTATGCTAAACTTCTTTTTTTGGAATTGGTTCTTTGTGGATATGAATCAGACATAAATTACAGCTACTCTGACATGTCCATCAGGCTTAGCTGAAGTTACAGGGACTGGAATCGGATTTGTTTCTGACTCCCCCCTGCTGCCAAAATGTTTAATCTCTTGAGATGACAGGTTGCCAAAACTCTGTCCAATAAACAAACTACTTATGAGTCCATGTGACTTTTGTTTACAAGACCTGCTTTGCTTGCAACTAGACTGTTTTTGAAAAACAGATCTCACCCTGGCTTGTCCTCTGCCCAGATGTGCTGTAAGTGCACCTGAGAGCTTCCTGCGGTCGGACACTTCGTTTTAATGACCCTCTCAGATCGCACACACACACATATTAGGTGTGCACACCTACTTCATCAACCTTCCATGCAATGTTCCAAAACAACCTCCCAGTAAAAAGTCAAAATAAGGTGTTTGTGAACCAAACAGATCGAGATCTCCTTGAGTTGCCCACTGAGGAGCTCCCCTGAGAACTACAAACCTTCAAGGGCCTTTTTTTCTGTTTGCATTTGCACCGGCAATAGGAATACTGAAGTGGCGTAAGTTTGGCTGGCAGTTGGTGTAGCAACGTCTCTTTCGCTTTGAAAAGTAAAATCACATTCTATTTTCCCCGTTGCATGTATGCTCAGTGAAGCCTGGACTTCACTGTCAGTCCATTTGTTTGTGTTTTCTTCCATTTTTTCTCATTATGAGCTGCTGTTTGTCTTTTGTGTCATTTACTGGGCTTTTAAAAAAAGGTGCTGCATTGGCTTGTGTGTTCAACCAATCCCCGTACAGGCTATTTACATCACTTATGATTTGTCTTCTAACGGGAGTATACTTACTTTGAAATAGGAGCCAGTAGGGGGTTTCTTAGAACTAAACCGAAAACGTCTAAGTCTAAATGTAGTTTTAGAAAAACTATATGGAGTGAATTTTATTGATTAGATAACCTTTGTTTATTGTAAATGTCATTATCAAATGGAAGTGCTGCCTTCTTATCTTCTGGTCAAATGTTTTTTGGGTTTTTTTTTCCGGGGGTTGTAAATGAGCTCTATGCAACACTCGGAACATATTGATCATTCGGAGTCTAGGGTTGGATTGTCTGCGCACCGTTCTCATCGATGAAATGGCTTACAGGCTAGGAGCTAACAGCGCTATATCTATAAATAATGCTAACAATGGCAACAATGCTGACTGAGCTAATGATGTTAACCGGCGAAGAAGCGAAGGGTGGGTGCTATGCTTCAGTGACGGTGTCATTCACATATCACAGTAACAGCAGTACAGTGTAGAATAGTGGCAATAAGCTAGTCGGTAGGACACGCTCACAGCGACACACATGCACTAACATGCCCATGCGGCCAGACCTTCTCACCACAACAAACCACAGAGAAGCTCAGAATACAACACACATTAAGAGCATGACTTTATTCTCTGCTCAGGACGCCATTACTCCACTGTATCTTCACACGGCAAATAGTGGTTTTCTTGTTATTTCTGTGCTCTAAATGTTGCACTAAGAACCTTTAACATTCAATGTTTCTTGCTCACAAAATGTGATATTGTGAATATTTTTAGGTTTTGGACTGTTGTTCAGAAAAAAACAAGTTAATCAAAGACATTAATTTAGGGAAGTTATCTTTTTTGTGGAAATTTCCAAAATATTTTATAGATAATTGACTAGAAGCTAGAATGATTGTTTGTGAAAATGGTCATCAGATTGATCCATAATGAAAACTGTAATAAGTTGCAGCCCCCATCCGCAGTAATGTTGCTCACTGCAGCAAATGAAGTGAGTGAAACAGAAAACTGTGGGTTGGTCATTGTTGGCCGACACCCGTTCTGCTTAATAAGGTCAGTATTGGCGCCGATACCAATCCAATGGATTGAATCCATAACACAGATTGATCCGCACACACGCAAACCCACACAGACATTTTCATGTGCAGCCACAAACACGCACACACGCACATCAGACCATAAACGCTTGCACAGTTGCACACGCACGTACACACATCACTGCATCTCCTCTGTGCGTGCCAATCCCCCATTTTCACTCCATCTCGGGTCACTGTGCTTTTCCACTCTCTCCTCCGCCAATCCACCGATGTCTGCCAGCATCTTTAGGTTATATGAAGCAGGTAGGCAGTCTGCCAGTCTGCAGGAGGCCTTCAGAGACAGCAGCTCAGACAGCGCTTCCTTGTTTACTTTCATGAGTTGTTGACTGGCCACCCTGCCGCGGCCGATGCCGTGTCAGAGCGTGTCAGAAGAGGCCTACTGCGGATTGAGAAGGCATCAAAACATTACTGTGGGGCCGAGCCGCTGAGTGGCAGGCCAAGAAATGAGAGAGTGCATCCTCCAGATTCCTCAAGAGGTGTTTTCATGTGTATGTGTGTGTAAAAGCCTTGTTCTCCAGACAAAAAAGAGATGGTTCAGAGCTCCTTTTCTCTGCTTTGTTCTCTGTAGTATACCCTTTTCTCCAAACATCCCATTATAGGTGTGAAGGATTAGAGTTACGCTAATTACAAGGTTATGAATGGAATTATATCTCCCCGAGGTTGCAGAACAATTTCTGTGATAATAGCAGCCTTGTTATTCATATATCAAGATATGCCAGCGAGCCTTTTATGATGAACATGCCGTGAAGGCTTCGCTGCCTCCGTAGTCTTATTTCCACTGTGAAAAATTTCATGTCTGGTTTCAAAGAAAAGAGGAGAGTAGATTTTCTTGGAAGAATCTGGATTCAGAAGTAACAAAATTTGCCTTTGAAGACAAAGCTGCTTGAAAAATATATCTGTGATTGCAGTTTTTTTTACCGAAAAAAAAAAGAAATGTTTCACTTTTTAAAAAAAAGGTTGAGTGTTGTATTCCTTGTTTAAAAAGTGTTTGACTGAAATTACAAAGGCTCATGGTATCATCTCATTAATACTCAGTAAACGACCGAGTTATTTCAAGAACTTGCTCGTCAGGGTAATGAGGCATATCTCGTGCAATACACACACACAGAGAATTAAAGTGGAAGCCGGAGCGAGATAGAAAAAGGCGGGGAGAAAGAGAAGAGAGAAAAGAGTGAGAGAGCTTGAGAGCCCCCCTGAGAGAGAGACTGGAAAGCCTCCAAATGTTCCACTCTGGAATATCTTCAAGGACAATCAGCTAAACAGTTGATATTAAGAGAGCTGTGTGAAATCGATTGCTCAAGGTGTTATCTGCGCTGCAAAAATGGCTGGTAATTAGTCATGGCTAAAGGAGTGTTACCGAGCGAGTGAGATGGATTTAATCTTAATAGATTTCACTGCACTGCAGATACAGTAGCTCCTGAGTGAAGGAGCTCTCCTCTTTCTCTCTCTCTCTCTCCGGCTATCTATCACAAGAAAAGCAGCTCAGTAAGTAGCTGTGATGTACTGCCGTTGCTAAATTTGCCCGAACCTTCAAATGTAGATGTTTTGCTCGTTCAAAGGCGGCGCACATTTGGCAGCTGTACCTGTTTTTATTCTGACTCTCCAGCAGCAGCAGCAGCAGCAGTTTGGAGCTATTATTTGTTTATGTGTAAAGCTCGGGCGATGAGGTACTTCAGTCCACAGCAGCTGTTGACTTAGAGATCTTCGCGGGGCATTCAGGAGCAATCAGCAGACAAAGCCCTCAGTGACTGACGGGGAGATTGGGTTGTTTGCTCCTCTGTGATGTACCTGAGGCAGGCCAGATGTGTTAGTTTAGCGATTAGCGGCGGCTTGGATTGATGAAGTTGAAAGAAGTACTCACTCACTTAATGTATTGTATGTTAAAGGACGAAATGTAATGACATGCATGAAGTTAACCCTTTGGATTGGCATCACTTTTTTGTGCTTCGTTCAGACGTCTTCACAAGTATTTAAACCTTCAAACACCAAGCAAATTGGTTTGCTTTGTTTTGAAATTATACTTTAAAAGGGCATTTAGTAACTTGGCAAGAAATGTTCCACAAATTGCAATTAATTAGTAGCTTTGGAACAGTATTTTTTTTAAAACCAAAGAGAAAATATTATCAAAATTGTATATTTAAAATTATTTAACAGAATTATTACAATTTTTTATTCCTTTTTTTTCAGGGCATTTTGTTTGTTGTTATTTTTCTTAAGCCTTTTTTTTATTCTAATTTTCAGATAATTATTGTCCTTTTGTACTGTATTGTTTTTGCTCATTTTTGGGACATTTCTTCTCAAGTTTCTCATTACCTTTTCCCTATGTTTTTTTTGTTTGTTTGTTTGTTTTTTAAGAACTGAAGCCTATTTGCTCAGGTTTCACAGGTTGAAATGTGGTATTTAAACTTTTATTTAACCTTGCCACCCCATACAACTGGGAAGGAGAAGGCAGGTGTTTTTAATATTTTTCTTTAGCTGCTTTCCCACTGAATAAAAAACAAAACAAAAACACAAACACCCAACATCTGTTTTTTGTCTTTTGTGGTAAAGGTTAGAATTGGCATTTATTCCCGTGATGAATGACTCTGCAGGAGCCAGAGGTTATCAGCTCCAGCTCCAATCGGCAGTGATGGAAACATGACAGTCGAGTGGATACGCTAATATTTGCCCCCTTTTCAGTGAAACCATTGGTAACTTCTGTGACTCTTTGTCATCACAGCCACAAATTCTATAAATCTCCATCTAAGCTGCATTTGGAAATCGTTCCATATTAGTCAGCACCAAGTTTGAGAGACTTCACTGGCCTTATTCCTGCCAAACATCAGCCTCCCAGCACCGTCAAGTTAGTATGCTAAGATTAGCATTAAGATCAAAGCACCCTGTGTATGAAAATATATTTTTGACTCACTGACCAAGGAGTCTGCTGGGTGAAAAGTCCACCGAACAAGCATATTTTTACCGGAAAAAATCACTGTAGCTACCAGCAGACTGGTGGCAAGTGATAGTATAACAACGTAGCTGTTGTCCCAAAGCAGGATGAGTCAATAACTGTATTTAAAGACAGACAATGCGTGTCCACTTACTATCAAAAATGAAGCCAAATATCTTAACTGTGGCTGCTGCCATCGTATCTGCACAGAGTCTGCACAGTAGCCATGTCCATGGTATTGAGTTCCCATCATCCAACTAATCCCGAGCAGCGCCATGCTCACGAGTACACTGGCACACACAACGGTCAAACATTATGTCAGATCCCCTTTTTTATAGCATCAAATGACTCATTTTAACCAAACGTAACAAAATTATGGATCGACCATATTTGTCGTTCAGCCCATGTTTCATTCGCGAACATGGAGGGGGCGCCGTTTGTGAGCTTTACTGCAGGCGGCCACCAGGAGGCGATCAAGATGTCATGTCATCCATATTTATATATCTTGGTCTTTTTTTGGCATTTCTTGAAACACATATTTTATTTAATTTTTTAAAGATTTTTTGGGGGGAATTTTTCCCTTTATTATTAGGATAGCTGTAGAATGACAGGAAATGTGGGCGAAAGATACAGAGCAAAGGGCCACATGCTGGAATCAAACCTCGGTTGTTGCCAAAGCCTCGACATATGGGGCGGACGCTCTAGCAGGTGAGCTAGAGGCCACTGCTGGAGCATAATAACCTTGAAACGTGTGTATAGATCAGTTGTTCCCAACTGGTCCAGCCATGAGATCCAGAATTCTCTTTAGTCATTAAGTATAGGCCCAATCATAAAATAAGCTACCACATATTCAATTATATTTCTCAAAATGTAAACACAAGGGCTTTACAGCACGGTGACATAAAACATGTTACAGAGAATAATGTGAATATAGAATAATGTGCAATTCCCAAAAATTCTGTAAATATATAGCATTACAACTACAAAAGTGCGCATTATTGCTTCAAGGCCGGTGACATAAAAACATTGCAAAGCCACAGCAGTTTAACAGGCCAAATAATACCAAGAACAATAAACTAGTTGCTGTATTGGAAATAAACAGATTGACATGATAAATGAGGCGCTTCACAAAGTCTGTAGGTCTGTACTTGTAAAATAGAGTGTGTTTTTACACTTTGATGCGTTCAGGAGTCACTTTAAGTTCACTCAGAATGGACCTTTGACCCACTTTTGGACCACAACCCACCAGTTAGGAACCACTGGTTTAGATTGTTTTCATAACAGTAACAATAGCTTGGGCTAATACTAAATTTGAAGACAGGAAACAGAATCTTCATTGTTTCTCACAGGACTTCCTGCTGGGAAAAACCTCCCTGTTCATTTTCTTATGCCAGCAACAGAACAGCAGCAGTCATTAGGAACAAGATTACATCTGGAACCTGTTTTTCTCAGTAATTTGGTGAAGTAAATGATATTTACAGGGACTCACAGTGGTGTAGGAAGTGTGATGTTTGTGCTGTGTTGATAGCATGATGCTTAAGTGAAGCCGATAGGAAGAAACGTGTATACAGCAGCGGGGATTTTCAATACCAGTCCTACAGCATGTGCCACTTTAACATCATGTAAGCCATGAAGTATTTGTTTTCTGCTCAAATGTAATTGCTTTGTGTTTTGTAGGTTATTTGACCTTTTGGTCTTTTGTAAACCTTTAGTTTTATTGTTTGAGCACATAAAAAGACGCCATATTTGGGATTCCCTATTTAAAAATATAAATTGTTTTCTTTTTGTCTCCTTTTCCTGCAGAAGCTGAAGCAGAAGAACCAGCAGCTGAAGCAGATCATGGACCAACTCCGCAACCTCATCTGGGAGATCAACTCCATGCTGGCTGTAAGGAGCTGAGTCACACACACACACACACACAGTCACACATTCATAAAGAACACACACACACCAATTATTACAAATAATGGACAGGATGATTTGGTCGTTAACTGGACGAGCGACAGGGTACCACAGGCCGGCTCAGGCTGCACTTTATAGAGGAAATTGGGACTTTGGCAATATCAACTTGTTTCCTGAAGAAGACGTGAAACAATGGAAGGAAAAATAAGCCGAGACGCGTGAAGACGAAAGGGCTTGACACTGCAGAGAGGCGAGGAGACACCCAGTAAACATTCGATGAAAGGGAGCAGGTGACATCAGTGTGGACGATGGCAGAAAATATTCTGTCTACCTCGATATTCTGCATTTCAATCAACGTATTGAATGAATTAATCCGAAGAGTTGATATATTATGTTTTATCTATTTGTAGGTACTAGCTCATTAGAGGGATTATGCCTGTAGAGACACATCGATATATTCTATTTAATCCTTAAATACTACAGATTTCATTGTATTAGAATCGTCTAAAGCGCCAAATTTAAAAAGCTTTTATATTACCCCGAAAACTTTATTAAGACAGACGTACACTGTGGCAAAAGTCTTATTCTTACTTACCGATCTGCTTTTTTATTTGATGAAATGTGTAAATTCACCAATGCTCTGCTCTGATTTGACTTGACGTGTCAGTACCATGCCTTGTTAAGCATCTGCCCAACTATAAATCTTGCTGTGATTTTTTAAAAAGTTGACGTTGTTTTGTGATTTTGTTCGTTGGTGTATGTGTCGTTTATACCGTCTGTATTTTTATCAAACATCTCATCGGTTAAAGTTGATCTCTTTAATAGCTGCAATTAGCAGTTAACTTCTACAGCAAACGTAACGTGAATAATCTTCATACAGGTTCCTCAGATTCATTTTTTTTAGTAGAGTTAAGACCCGGATAGTCTGACTCAATGGCATTCTCCCCCCGTCCACTATCTGCGTGTTACCATTTTCAGACATTTTTCCCATTTATTGAAGTGATTTTATACTTGAAGATAAAAGCGGACTTACCGACTCCTTTATTTTATGGCATAATTTTTGCTGATTTCTTAAAAATGACTTCTTTTTGATATACTGTATTGTGACCTTTTTGGTAGATTATTATCCTTTAATGGCAGACTATATAATTACTTATTTTAGTACTTTTTATGACATACTCTACCGTGACTTATTTTAGTACACTTTTGACATCTTATATTACCGTTTTTATGGTAAATTTTCATGACAGATAATACAATAACTTATTTTATTACTTTTATGACATTCAATACTATTTAGTACATTTTTTTTACTTACAATAGTATGACACTTTTTGTAGTACATCTTCATGACTATAGTTTGTGGTACATTTTTTGGCATGTTGTACTACGACTTGTTAAAATTATATTTTTATGACACACTATACCATGACTATTTTGTAGTACATTTTTATGAGATACTATACTAAGATACTTTCAGATAAATATGGACCCTTCTTTGATTGAAGGCCAGCTAATTCAACTATGAGAAGCTTTTGTTGATGTTTTATATTTTTACCCGCATGTTAAAAACCATTAATTTATAGATGAGAAAAGACAGCCGGAGTAAGAGAGAAAGCAGAATTCATGACGGACCTAATTCAATACAAACATGAAACATGAGCTAAAAACTGAGTACATGTGCAAACACACACAAATACACACTCATATTGCACCACTGTCAGGACGCAGATATGCATGAGAATATCTGATATGGGTGTGTTTAATAATTCAGAGCAAAGCCGGGGTCGTATCTACGATGTGTTATGAGGGTATTCTCCTCAGGGAGACGCAGAAGGACAGATGCAGCATTGGAGCAACGAGAAGGCTTTCAGCAGAGTAAAAAAAAATTAAAAAATCAATGCTGTGAGTAGTGACTAATAAACCCCTCCTCAGTAGTCTAATACAGAGGTGGCTGTTGTATCTCTGAGGGCAATGCAGCATTATTACTGTACAAATAGAGTGTGTTCTCATTCAGAGGTCACGGGCTGAGTACTTGTCCATGCACACTCTGTCACAAATTATGAAGTGGATAGAAATGTGCAGGGTTATACTCTGATGTTTACAATGTGCGGTTGTGTAAGCCTATCCTCGACAGTGTTATTGTTAAGGAAAAAAATTAATCGTTAAACACAGTGTTGTGTTAATGCCTGACATATGTTTTGGGGGGTTTAATTGACTTTTTAGGGTAACGACTGTCCCTCAGAGTCTTGTTTGTATAGTTATACTTAGTCTTACATGGTCTTATCCTGGTCTGGGAGGTCAACGTCAGTGGAAAATTTAGGCATTTAGGAGAAGATGGCAGGACTATTTTCGAACCATTTTAGTACATTTTCATGTGAGACACTATAATGTCAATGTTTTAGTATGTTTTTATAACATGCTATGCAATTTTTTATTTTTTTAACAATTTTATTATATTCTGACTTTTTTGAGGTCTTTTTTTGTGACTTGCTGTTCAATGACTTCTTTAGTCATACTATACGATTTCTTTTTAAAATTTCATTTTTATGACACACTACACCGTGACCATTTTTAGAACAATTATATGATATCCTATACTGTGACTTTTGTAGTATTTTTTTTTTCTTACAGTTTGACAACATACGACCTTATTTCCTTAAATCGCTTCTGGCTCAGCTTCTTCTTCACTGCGACAGTCGGATGCAACGGATGCAACAGCGATGTTGCGGATGCCGCACCAAACCGTCTCTCCATCTCATGCTCCGTTCATGACCAAGATCTGGGATACTTAAATTCCTTTGCTTGAGGCAGCAACTCACTCCCCACCCAGAGGGAACAGTCCACCATTTTCCAGCAGAGAACCATGACCTCAGATTTGGAGGTGCTGACTCTCATCCCGACTGCTTCACACTCGGCTGCAAACTGCCCCAGTGCATGCTAGAGGTCACGGTGTGATGGAGATAACAGAACCACATCATCTGCAAAAAGCTAAGACGCAATTCCACAAACGGGACTCCTTCCTCCCCCCTGCTGTGACTTGAGGTCCTGTCCATGCAAAATCAAAAACGATCAGAGACAAGAAACAACCCTGGAGGAGGCCAACACTGACTGCGAACGTGTTTGACTTCATGCCGAGTATGCGGACACAGCTCTCACTATGGTTATACAGGGACCGAATGGCTCGCAGAAGCGACTTTGGCACGCCGTACTCCCTCAGTACCCTCTACAGGACGCCCCGACGGACGTGATCATAGGCTTTCTCCAAGTCCAAAAAGCACATGTAGACTGGTTGAGCAAACTCCCACAACCCCTCCAGTAGCCGCAAGGGTGAAGAGCTTTTTTGGCCAATTTTTTGACATGCTAAATTATGAGTTTTTTTGGCCTGTTTTGGCCTTGATTCCTATTTTGTATGCTATTACGCGTCGCTAGAAGCTATTCTATGTCGTTTTCAGCCGTTTTTTGGAGCGGTCAAATTTTGACTTTTTCGCCATACTATAGTATTGCCTTCATCGGCCATTTTTGTGACATGCTAAATTATGAGGTTTTTGGTTTTTTTTGGCCTTTATTCCCACTTTGTATGCTATTACGCGTCTCTACAACCTATTCTATGTCGTTTTCAGCCATTTTTAGGAGCGGTCAAATTTTGACTTTTTCGCCATACTATACTATTGCCTTCATCGGCCATTTTTGTGATATGCTAAATTATGAGGTTTTTGGCCTTTTTTGGCCTTTATTCCCATGTTGTATGCTATTACGCATCTCTACAAGGTATTCTATGTCGTTTTCAGCTATTTTTAGGAGCGGTGAAATTTTGACTTTTTCGCCATACTATACTATTGCCTTCATCAGCCATTTTTTGACATGCTAAATTATGTGGTTTTTGGGGTTTTTTTGGTCTTTATTCCCACTTTATATGCTATTACGTGTCTCAACAACCTATTCTATTCTGTTTTCAGGCATTTTTAGGAGCGGTCAAATTTTGACTTTTTCGCCATACTATACTATTGCCTTCATCGGCCATTTTTGTGACATGCTAAATTATGAGGTTTTTGGGGTTTTTTGGCCTTTATTCCCACTTTGTATGCTATGACACATGTTATGTTCCCTTTAAACAAAGGGACGGTAACACAATAAGCAAGAAAGACGAAGCAGAGTAGAAGTGGAAATTAAAGTAATTTATTGGTGACCAAACAAAGGTTTCTCAACATGTGAGAGAGGATGGGAGCTGATGGATGTGCCAAAGAAAATAACTGAATAGAACAAAACTGGGCCTAACTAAACCACTATCTCAGAAAACAAACTAGAAACAAAAACCCAACTCCCTTCTCCCTCTAAAGAACAGCTTTCACAAACAAAAAACAGGGTAACAAAAATCACTTAACCTGGTGTTTCTAAATAGAGATTTTCTACATGTGTGAAAAATGTAAAGGCTACCCCCAACTTTCCTAAAGTCCACACCCTCTCATCAAACCCTTCACCAATTGCAAAAACACAGTTTTTGCAATTGGTTTTGGTCACAGGTCACAAAAAGACACAGCCAGCTCAGACACAGAACAAAAAAAGGACAAAAGAGAGAGTGGCACTCTGTGAAGGCATCCATTTTGAAAACCATGCAGACGGATGATTGGCCAGGTTGGAGTGGAGGGAACCAATGAGCATCCTGCCCCTCTGCACAGATGATAGTCAGTTGGAATGCACAAGTGGAAACACTCAGGTCACCTGGAAAAAACACAAGGGAGGAGAGAGAAAACAGGGGAAAAACACACAGCAATGTGGCGCTGCCTGACACATAACAGCGCGTCTCTACAACCTATTCTATGTCGTTTTCAGCCATTTTTAGGAGCGGTCAAATTTTGACATTTTCGCCATACTATACTATTGCCTTCATCGGCCATTTTTTTGACATGCTAAATTATGAGGTTTTTGGGCTTTTATGGCCTTTATTCCCACTTTGTATGCTATTACGCGTCTCTACAAACTATTTTATGTTGTTTTCAGCCATTTTTAGGAGCGGTCAAATTTTGACTTTTTCGCCATACTATACTATTGCCTTCATCGGCCATTTTTGTGACATGCTAAATTATGAGGTTTTTGGGGGTTTTTTGCCTTTATTCCCACTTTGTATGCTATTACGCGTCTCTACAAGCTATTCTATGCTGTTTTCAGCCATTTTTAGGAGTGGTCAAATTTGGACTTTTTCGCCATACTATACTATTGCCTTCATCGGCCATTTTTGTGACATGCTAAATTATGAGGTTTTTTGGGCTTTTTTTGCCTTTATTCCCACTTTGTATGTTATTACGCGTCTCTACAAGCTATTCTAGGTCGTTTTCAGCCATTTTTAGGAGCGGTCAAATTTTGACTTTTTCGTCATACTATACTATTGCCTTCATCGGCCATTTTTGTGACATGCTAAATTATGAGGTTTTGGGGCTTTTTTGGCCTTTATTCCCACTTTGTATGCTATTACGCCTTTCTAGAAGCTATTCTATTCTGTTTTCAGCCATTTTTTGGAGCGGTCAAATTTTGACTTTTTCGCCATACTATACTATTGCCTTCATCGGCCATTTTTGTGACATGCTAAATTATTTGACTTTGGGTGGTTTTTGGCCTTTATTCCCACTTTGTATGCTATTACGCATCTCTACAAGCTATTTTATGTTGTTTTCAGCCATTTTTAGGAGTGGTCAAATTTTGACTTTTTCGCCATACTTACTATTGCCTTCATTGGCCATTTTTTTGATATGCTAAATTATGAGGTTTTTGGGCTTTTTTGGCCTTTATTCCCACTTTGTATGCTATTACGCGTCTCTAAGACCTATTCTATGTTGTTTTCAGCCATTTTTTGGAGCGGTCAAATTTTGACTTTTTCGCCATACTATACTATTGCCTTCATCGGCCATTTTTTTTGACATGCTAAATTATTTGATTTTTGGGGGTTTTTTGCCTTTATTCCCACTTTGTATGTTATTACGCGTCTCTACAAGCTATTCTATGTCGTTTTCAGCCATTTTTAGCAGCGGTCAAATTTTGACTTTTTCGCCATACTATACTATTGCCTTCATCGGCCATTTTTGTGACATGCTAAATTATTTGATTTTTGGGTTTTTTGGCCTTTATTCCCACTTTGTATGCTATTACGCCTTTCTAGAAGCTATTCTATTCTGTTTTCAGCCATTTTTTGGAGCGGTCAAATTTTGACTTTTTCGCCATACTATACTATTGCCTACATCGGCCATTTTTGTGACATGCTAAATTATTTGACTTTGGGTGGTTTTTGGCCTTTATTCCCACTTTGTATGTTATTACGCATCTCTACAAGCTATTTTATATTGTTTTCAGCCATTTTTAGGAGTGGTCAAATTTTGACTTTTTCGCCATACTATACTATTGCCTTCATTGGCCATTTTTTTGATATGCTAAATTATGAGGTTTTTGGGGTTTTTTTGCCTTTATTCCCACTTTGTATGCTATTACGCGTCTCGACAACCTATTCTATGTTGTTTTCAGCCATTTTTAGGAGTGGTCAAATTTTGACTTTTTCGCCATACTATACAATTGCCTTCATTGGCCATTTTTTTTTGACATGCTAAATTATTTGGTTTTGGGGTTTTTTTGGCCTTTATTCCCACTTTGTATGTTATTACGCATCTCTACAAGCTATTCTATGTTGTTTTCAGCCATTTTTAGGAGTGGTCAAATTTTGACTTTTTCGCCATACTATACTATTGCCTTCATCGGCCATTTTTTTGATATGCTAAATTATGAGGTTTTTGGGCTTTTTTGGCCTTTATTCCCACTTTGTATGCTATTATGCGTCTCTAAGACCTATTCTATGTTGTTTTCAGCCATTTTTAGGAGCGGTCAAATTTTGACTTTTTCACCATACTATACTATTGCCTTCATCGGCCATTTTTTTTGACATGCTAAATTATTTGATTTTTGGGGTTTTTTTTGCCTTTATTCCCACTTTGTATGTTATTACGCGTCTCTACAAGCTATTCTATGTTGTTTTCAGCCATTTTTAGGAGTGGTCAAATTTTGACTTTTTCGCCATACTATACTATTGCCTTCATCGGCCATTTTTGTGACATGCTAAATTATGAGGTTTTTGGGGTTTTTTTGCCTTTATTCCCACTTTGTATGCTATTACGCTGCCTCTAAAACCTATTCTATGTTGTTTTCAGCCATTTTAGGAGCGGTCAAATTTTGACTTTTTCGCCATACTATACTATTGCCTTCATCTGCCATTTTTTGACATGCTAAATTATGAGGTTTTGGTGCTTTTTTGGCCTTTATTCCCACTTTGTATGCTATTACGCGTCTCGACAACCTATTCTATGTCGTTTTCTGCTATTTTTAGGAGCGGTCAAATTTTGACTTTTTCGCCATACTATACTATTGCCTTCATCGGCCATTTTTGTGACATGCTAAATTATGAGGTTTTTGGGCTTTTTTGGCCTTTATTCCCACTTTGTATGCTATTACACGTCTCGACAACCTATTCTATGTCGTTTTCAGCCATTTTTAGGAGCGGTCAAATTTTGACTTTTTCGCCATACTATACTATTGCCTTCATCTGCCATTTTTTTGACATGCTAAATTATTTGATTTTTGGGGTTTTTCTGCCTTTATTCCCACTTTGTATGCTATTACGCGTCTCTACAAGCTATTCTATGTTGTTTTCAGCCATTTTTAGGATCGGTCAAATTTTGACTTTTTCGCCATACTATACTATTGCCTTCATCGGCCATTTTTTTGACATGCTAAATTATGAGGTTTTGGTGCTTTTTTGGCCTTTATTCCCACTTTGTATGCTATTACGCATCTCGACAACCTATTCTATGTCGTTTTCTGCTATTTTTAGGAGTGGTCAAATTTTGACTTTTTCGCCATACTATACTATTGCCTTCATCGGCCATTTTTTTGACATGCTAAATTATTTGATTTTTGGGGGGTTTTTTGCCTTTATTCCCACTTTGTATGCTATTACGCGTCTCTACAAGCTATTCTATGTCGTTTTCAGCCATTTTTAGGAGTGGTCAAATTTTGACTTTTTCGCCATACTATACTATTGCCTTCATCGGCCATTTTTTTGACATGCTAAATTATTTGATTTTTGAGGTTTTTTTTGCCTTTATTCCCACTTTGTATGCTATTATGCGTCTCTACAAGCTATTCTATGTTGTTTTCAGCCATTTTTTTGAGCGGTCAAATTTTGACTTTTTCGCCATACTATACTATTGCCTTCATCGGCCATTTTTGTGACATGCTAAATTATGAGGTTTTTGGGGGTTTTTTGCCTTTATTCCCACTTTGTATGCTATTATGCATCTCTAAAACCAATCTATGTTGTTTTCAGCCATTTTTAGGAGTGGTCAAATTTTGACTTTTTCGCCATACTATACTATTGCCTTCATCGGCCATTTTTTTGATATGCTAAATTATGAGGTTTTTGGGGTTTTTTTGCCTTTATTCCCACTTTGTATGCTATTGCGCGTCTCGACAACCTATTCTATGTCGTTTTCAGCCATTTTTAGGAGCGGTCAAATTTTGACTTTTTCGCCATACTATACTATTGCCTTCATCGGCCATTTTTGTGACATGCTAAATTATTAGTTTTTTGGGCTTTTTTGGCCTTTATTCCCACTTTGTATGCTATTACGCGTCTCTACAAGCTATTCTATGTTGTTTTCAGCCAATTTTAGGAGTGGTCAAATTTTGACTTTTTCGCCATACTATACTATTGTCTTCATCGGCCATTTTTTTTGACATGCTAAATTATGAGTTTTTTGGGCTTTTTTGGCCTTTATTCCCACTTTGTATGCTATTACGCGTCTCTAGAAGCTATTCTACGTTGTTTTCAGCCATTTTTAGGAGCGGTCAAATTTTGACTTTTTCGCCATACTATACTATTGCCTTCATCGGCCATTTTTTTGACATGCTAAATTATTTGATTTTTGGGGGTTTTTGGACTTTATTCCCACTTTGTATGCTATTATGCGTCTCTACAAGCTATTCTAGGTTGTTTTCAGCCATTTTTTTGAGCGGTCAAATTTTGACTTTTTCGCCATACTATACTATTGCCTTCATCGGCCATTTTTTTGATATGCTAAATTATGAGGTTTTTGGGGTTTTTTTGCCTTTATTCCCACTTTGTATGCTATAATGCATCTCTAAAACCAATCTATGTTGTTTTCAGCCATTTTTAGGAGTGGTCAAATTTTGACTTTTTCGCCATACTATACTATTGCCTTCATCGGCCATCTTTTTGATATGCTAAATTATGAGGTTTTTGGGGGTTTTTTGCCTTTATTCCCACTTTGTATGCTATTACGCGTCTCTAAAACCTATTCTATGTTGTTTTCAGCCATTTTTAGGAGCGGTCAAATTTGGACTTTTTTCGCCATACTATACTATTGCCTTCATCGGCCATTTTTGTGACATGCTAAATTCTGAGTTTTTTGGGCTTTTTTGGCCTTTATTCCCACTTTGTATGCTATTACGCGTCTCTACAAGCTATTCTATGTTGTTTTCAGCCATTTTTAGGAGCGGTCAAATTTTGACTTTTTCGCCATACTATACTATTGCCTTCATCGGCCATTTTTTTTGACATGCTAAATTATGAGTTTTTTGGGCTTTTTTGGCCTTTATTCCCACTTTGTATGCTATTACGCCTTTCTAGAAGCTATTCTATGTTGTTTTCAGCCATTTTTAGGAGCGGTCAAATTTGGACTTTTTCGCCATACTATACTATTGCCTTCATCGGCCATTTTTTTGACATGCTAAATTATGAGGTTTTTGGGGTTTTTTTGCCTTTATTCCCACTTTGTATGCTATAATGCATCTCTAAAACCAATCTATGTTGTTTTCAGCCATTTTTAGGAGTGGTCAAATTTTGACTTTTTCGCCATACTATACTATTGCCTTCATCTGCCATTTTTTTGACATGCTAAATTATGAGGTTTTTGGGGGTTTTTTGCCTTTATTCCCACTTTGTATGCTATTACGCTGTCTCTAAAACCTATTCTATGTTGTTTTCAGCCATTTTAGGAGCGGTCAAATTTTGACTTTTTTCGCCATACTATACTATTGCCTTCATCGGCCATTTTTTTGACATGCTAAATTATGAGGTTTTGGTGCTTTTTTGGCCTTTATTCCCACTTTGTATGCTATTACGCGTCTCGACAACCTATTCTATGTCGTTTTCTGCTATTTTTAGGAGCGGTCAAATTTTGACTTTTTCGCCATACTATACTATTGCCTTCATCGGCCATTTTTTTTGACATGCTAAATTATGAGTTTTTTGGGCTTTTTTTGCCTTTATTCCCACTTTGTATGATATTATGCGTCTCTACAAGCTATTCTAGGTTGTTTTAAGCCATTTTTTTGAGCGGTCAAATTTTGACTTTTTCGCCATACTATACTATTGCCTTCATCGGCCATTTTTTTGATATGCTAAATTATGAGGTTTTTGGGGGTTTTTTGCCTTTATTCCCACTTTGTATGCTATAATGCATCTCTAAAACCAATCTATGTTGTTTTCAGCCATTTTTAGGAGTGGTCAAATTTTGACTTTTTCGCCATACTATACTATTGCCTTCATCTGCCATTTTTTTGACATGCTAAATTATGAGGTTTTTGGGCTTTTTTGGCCTTTATTCCCACTTTGTATGCTATTACGCGTCTCGACAACCTATTCTATGTCGTTTTCTGCCATTTTTAGGAGCGGTCAAATTTTGACTTTTTCGCCATACTATACTATTGCCTTCATCGGCCATTTTTTTGACATGCTAAATTATGAGTTTTTTGGGCTTTTTTGGCCTTTATTCCCACTTTGTATGCTATTACGCCTTTCTAGAAGCTATTCTATTCTGTTTTCAGCCATTTTTAGGAGCGGTCAAATTTTGACTTTTTCGCCATACTATACTATTGCCTTCATCGGCCATTTTTTTGACATGCTAAATTATTTGATTTTTGGGGGGTTTTTTGCCTTTATTCCCACTTTGTATGCTATTACGCGTCTCTACAAGCTATTCTATGTCGTTTTCAGCCATTTTTAGGAGTGGGCAAATTTTGACTTTTTCGCCATACTATACTATTGCCTTCATCTGCCATTTTTTTGACATGCTAAATTATTTGATTTTTGAGGTTTTTTTTGCCTTTATTCCCACTTTGTATGCTATTATGCATCTCTAAAACCAATCTATGTTGTTTTCAGCCATTTTTAGGAGTGGTCAAATTTTGACTTTTTCGCCATACTATACTATTGCCTTCATCGGCCATTTTTTTGATATGCTAAATTATGAGGTTTTTGGGGTTTTTTTGCCTTTATTCCCACTTTGTATGCTATAATGCATCTCTAAAACCAATCTATGTTGTTTTCAGCCATTTTTAGGAGTGGTCAAATTTTGACTTTTTCGCCATACTATACTATTGCCTTCATCGGCCATTTTTTTGACATGCTAAATTATGAGGTTTTGGTGCTTTTTTGGCCTTTATTCCCACTTTGTATGCTATTACGCGTCTCTACAAGCTATTCTATGTCGTTTTCAGCCATTTTTAGGAGCGGTCAAGTTTTGACTTTTTCGCCATACTATACTATTGCCTTCATTGGCCATTTTTGTGACATGCTAAATTATGAGTTTTTTGGGCTTTTTTGGCCTTTATTCCCACTTTGTATGCTATTACGAGTCTCTACAAGCTATCCTATGTTGTTTTCAGCCATTTTTAGGAGTGGTCAAATTTTGACTTTTTCGCCATACTATACTATTGCCTTCATCGGCCATTTTTTTGACATGCTAAATTATGAGTTTTTTGGGCTTTTTGGCCTTTATTCCCACTTTGTATGCTATTACGCCTTTCTAGAAGCTATTCTATGTTGTTTTCAGCCATTTTTAGGAGCGGTCAAATTTTGACTTTTTCGCCATACTATACTATTGCCTTCATTGGCCATTTTTTTTGACATGCTAAATTATGAGTTTTTTGGGCTTTTTTTGCCTTTATTCCCACTTTGTATGCTATTACGCCTTTCTAGAAGCTATTCTATTCTGTTTTCAGCCATTTTTTGGAGCGGTCAAATTTTGACTTTTTCGCCATACTATACTATTGCCTTCATCGGCCATTTTTTTGACATGCTAAATTATGAGGTTTTGGTGCTTTTTTGGCCTTTATTCCCACTTTGTATGCTATTACGTGTCTCTACAAGCTATTCTATGTCGTTTTTTTGCCATTTTTAGGAGCGGTCAAATTTTGACTTTTTCGCCATACTATACTATTGCCTTCATCGGCCATTTTTTTGACATGCTAAATTATGAGGTTTTGGTGCTTTTTTGGCCTTTATTCCCACTTTGTATGCTATTACGCGTCTCGACAACCTATTCTATGTCGTTTTCTGCTATTTTTAGGAGTGGTCAAATTTTGACTTTTTCGCCATACTATACTATTGCCTTCATCGGCCATTTTTTTGACATGCTAAATTATTTGATTTTTGGGTTTTTTTTGCCTTTATTCCTACTTTGTATGCTATTACGCGTCTCTACAAGCTATTCTATGTCGTTTTCAGCCATTTTTAGGAGTGGTCAAATTTTGACTTTTTCGCCATACTATACTATTGCCTTCATCGGCCATTTTTTTGATATGTTAAATTATGAGGTTTTTGGGGTTTTTGCTTTTATTCCCATTTTGTATGCTATTATGCGTCTCTAAAACCATTCTATGTTGTTTTCAGCCATTTTTAGGAGTGGTCAAATTTTGACTTTTTCGCCATACTATACTATTGCCTTCATCGGCCATTTTTTTGACATGCTAAATTATGAGGTTTTTGGGCTTTTTTGGCCTTTATTCCCACTTTGTATGCTATTATGCGTCTCTAAAACCTATTCTATGTTGTTTTCAGCCATTTTTAGGAGCGGTCAAATTTTGACTTTTTCGCCATACTATACTATTGCCTTCATCGGCCATTTTTTTGACATGCTAAATTATGAGGTTTTGGTGCTTTTTTGGCCTTTATTCCCACTTTGTATGCTATTACGCGTCTCGACAACCTATTCTATGTCGTTTTCAGCCATTTTTAGGAGCGGTCAAATTTTGACTTTTTCGCCATACTATACTATTGCCCCCATCGGCCATTTTTGTGACATGCTAAATTATGAGTTTTTTTGGGCTTTTTTGGCCTTTATTCCCACTTTTTATGCTATTACGCGTCTCTACAAGCTATTCTATGTTGTTTTCAGCCATTTTTAGGAGCGGTCAAATTTTGACTTTTTCGCCATACTATACTATTGCCTTCATCGGCCATTTTTTTTGACTTGCTAAATTATGAGTTTTTGGCCTTTTTGGCCTTTATTCCCACTTTGTATGCTATTACGCCTTTCTAGAAGCTATTCTATGTTGTTTTCAGCCATTTTTAGGAGTGGTCAAATTTTGACTTTTTCGCCATACTATACTATTGCCTTCATCGGCCATTTTTTTGATATGCTAAATTATTTGATTTTTGGGTTTTTTTTGCCTTTATTCCCACTTTGTATGCTATTACGCGTCTCTAAAACCTATTCTATGATGTTCTCAGCCATTTTTAGGAGCGGTCAAATTTTGACTTTTTCGCCATACTATACTATTGCCTTCATCGGCCATTTTTTTGACATGCTAAATTATGAGGTTTTGGTGCTTTTTTGGCCTTTATTCCCACTTTGTATGCTATTACGCGTCTCGACAACCTATTCTATGTCGTTTTCTGCTATTTTTAGGAGAGGTCAAATTTGACTTTTTCGCCATACTATACTATATCCTTCATCGGCCATTTTTTTGACATGCTAAATTATTTGATTTTTGGGGTTTTTTTGCCTTTATTCCCACTTTGTATGCTATTACGCGTCTCTACAAGCTATTCTATGTCGTTTTCAGCCATTTTTAGGAGCGGTCAAATTTTGACTTTTTCGCCATACTATACTATTGCCTTCATCGGCCATTTTTTTGATATGCTAAATTATGAGGTTTTTGGGTTTTTTTGGCCTTTATTCCCACTTTGTATGCTATTACGCGTCTCTAAAACCTATTCTATGTTGTTTTCAGCCATTTTTAGGAGTGGTCAAATTTTGACTTTTTCGCCATACTATACTATTGCCTTCATCGGCCATTTTTTTGACATGCTAAATTATGAGGTTTTTTGGGCTTTTTTGGCCTTTATTCCCACTTTGTATGCTATTACGCGTCTCGACAACCTATTCTATGTCGTTTTCAGCCATTTTTAGGAGCGGTCAAATTTTGACTTTTTCGCCATACTATACTATTGCCTTCATCGGCCATTTTTGTGACATGTAAAATTATGATGTTTTTTGGCTTTTTTGGCCTTTATTCCCACTTTGTATGCTATTACGCGTCTCTAGAAGCTATTCTATGTTGTTTTCAGCCATTTTTAGGAGCGGTCAAATTTTGACTTTTTCGCCATACTATACTATTGCCTTCATCGGCCATTTTTTTGACATGCTAAATTATTTGATTTTTGGGGTTTTTCTGCCTTTATTCCCACTTTGTATGCTATTACGCGTCTCTACAAGCTATTCTATGTCGTTTTCAGCCATTTTTAGGAGTGGTCAAATTTTGACTTTTTCGCCATACTATACTATTGCCTTCATCGGCCATTTTTTTGACATGCTAAATTATGAGTTTTTTGGGCTTTTTTGGCCTTTATTCCCACTTTGTATGCTATTACGCCTTTCTAGAAGCTATTCTATGTTGTTTTCAGCCATTTTTAGGAGTGGTCAAATTTTGACTTTTTCGCCATACTATACTATTGCCTTCATCGGCCATTTTTTTGACATGCTAAATTATTAGATTTTTGGGGTTTTTTTGCCTTTATTCCCACTTTGTATGCTATTACGGGTCTCTGCAAACTATTCTATGTCGTTTTCAGCCATTTTTAGGAGCGGTCAAATTTTGACTTTTTCGCCATACTATACTATTGCCTTCATCGGCCATTTTTTTTGACATGCTAAATTATGAGGTTTTGGGGTTTTTATTGGCCTTTATTCCCACTTTGTATGCTATTACATCGTCTCTACAAGCTATTCTATGTTGTTTTCAGCCATTTTTAGGAGTGGTCAAATTTTGACTTTTTCGCCATACTATACTATTGCCTTCATCGGCCATTTTTTTGACATGCTAAATTATGAGATTTTTGGAGTTTTGTGTCCTTTATTCCCACTTTGTTTGCTATTACGCGTTTCTACAAGCTATTCTATGATGTTGTCAGCCATTTTTAGGAGCGGTCAAATTTTGACTTTTTCGCCATACTATACTATTGCCTTCATCGGCCATTTTTTTGACATGCTAAATTATGAGGTTTTTGGGCTTTTTTGGCCTTTATTCCCACTTTGTATGCTATTACGCGTCTCGACAACCTATTCTATGTCGTTTTCAGCCATTTTTAGGAGCGGTCAAATTTTGACTTTTTCGCCATACTATACTATTGCCTTCATCGGCCATTTTTTTGACATGCTAAATTATGAGTTTTTTGGGCTTTTTGGCCTTTATTCCCACTTTGTATGCTATTACGCGTCTCGACAACCTATTCTATGTTGTTTTCAGCCATTTTTAGGAGCGGTCAAATTTTGACTTTTTCGCCATACTATACTATTGCCTTCATCGGCCATTTTTGTGACATGCTAAATTATGAGGTTTTTTTGGCTTTTTTGGCCTTTATTCCCACTTTGTATGCTATTACGCGTCTCTACAAGCTATTCTATGTTGTTTTCAGCCATTTTTAGGAGTGGTCAAATTTTGACTTTTTCGCCATACTATACTATTGCCTTCATCGGCCATTTTTTTGACATGCTAAATTATTTGATTTTTGGGGGTTTTTTGCCTTTATTCCCACTTTGTATGCTATTACGCGTCTCTACAAGCTATTCTATGTTGTTTTCAGCCATTTTTAGGAGTGGTCAAATTTTGACTTTTTCGCCATACTATACTATTGCCTTCATCGGCCATTTTTTTTGACATGCTAAATTATGAGTTTTTTGGGCTTTTTTGGCCTTTATTCCCACTTTGTATGCTATTACGCCTTTCTAGAAGCTATTCTATGTTGTTTTCAGCCATTTTTAGGAGCGGTCAAATTTTGACTTTTTCACATACTATACTATTGCCTTCATCGGCCATTTTTTTGACATGCTAAATTATTAGATTTTTGGGGTTTTTTTGCCTTTATTCCCACTTTGTATGCTATTACGAGTCTCGACAACCTATTCTATGTCGTTTTCAGCCATTTTTAGGAGCGGTCAAATTTTGACTTTTTCGCCATACTATACTATTGCCTTCATCGGCCATTTTTTTGACATGCTAAATTATGAGTTTTTTGGGCTTTTTTGGCCTTTATTCCCACTTTGTATGCTATTACACGTCTCTACAAGCTATTCTATGTTGTTTTCAGCCATTTTTAGGAGTGGTCAAATTTTGACTTTTTCGCCATACTATACTATTGCCTTCATCGGCCATTTTTTTGACATGCTAAATTATGAGATTTTTGGGGTTTTTTTGCCTTTATTCCCACTTTGTATGCTATTACGTGTCTCTACAAGCTATTCTATGATGTTGTCAGCCATTTTTAGGAGCGGTCAAATTTTGACTTTTTCGCCATACTATACTATTGCCTTCATCGGCCATTTTTGTGACATGCTAAATTATGAGGTTTTGGTGCTTTTTTGGCCTTTATTCCCACTTTGTATGCTATTACGCATCTCGACAACGTATTCTATGTCGTTTTCAGCCATTTTTAGGAGTGGTCAAATTTTGACTTTTCGCCATACTATACTATTGCCTTCATCGGCCATTTTTTGACATGCTAAATTATGAGTTTTTGGGCTTTTTGGCCTTTATTCCCACTTTGTATGCTATTACGCGTCTCTACAAGCTATTCTATGATGTTGTCAGCCATTTTTAGGAGTGGTCAAATTTTGACTTTTTCGCCATACTATACTATTGCCTTCATCGGCCATTTTTGTGACATGCTAAATTAT
This sequence comes from Plectropomus leopardus, assembly GCF_026936395.1. Lineage (NCBI taxonomy): Eukaryota > Metazoa > Chordata > Actinopteri > Perciformes > Serranidae > Plectropomus > Plectropomus leopardus. The sequence goes on from NC_142192.1 coordinate 24,303,307, forward strand.
GAGGTTTTGGTGCTTTTTTGGCCTTTATTCCCACTTTGTATGCTATTACGCATCTCGACAACGTATTCTATGTCGTTTTCAGCCATTTTTAGGAGTGGTCAAATTTTGACTTTTTCGCCATACTATACTATTGCCTTCATCGGCCATTTTTTTGACATGCTAAATTATGAGTTTTTTGGGCTTTTTTGGCCTTTATTCCCACTTTGTATGCTATTACGCGTCTCTACAAGCTATTCTATGATGTTGTCAGCCATTTTTAGGAGCGGTCAAATTTTGACTTTTTCGCCATACTATAGTATTGCCTTCATCAGCCATTTTTGTGACATGCTAAATTATGAGGTTTTTGGCCTTTTTTGGCCTTTATTTCCACTTTGTATGCTATGACACGTGTTATGTTCCCTTTAAGCAAAGGGACGGTAACACAATAAGCAAGAAAGACGAAGCAGAGTAGAAGTGGAAATTAAAGTAATTTATTGGTGACCAAACAAAGGTTTCTCAACATGTGAGAGAGGATGGGAGCTGATGGATGTGCCAAAGAAAATAACTGAATAGAACAAAACTGGGCCTAACTAAACCACTATCTCAGAAAACAAACTAGAAACAAAAACCCAACTCCCTTCTCCCTCTAAAGAACAGCTTTCACAAACAAAAAACAGGGTAACAAAAATCACTTAACCTGGTGTTTCTAAATAGAGATTTTCTACATGTGTGAAAAATGTAAAGGCTACCCCCAACTTTCCTAAAGTCCACACCCTCTCATCAAACCCTTCACCAATTGCAAAAACACAGTTCTGGTCACAGGTCACAAAAAGACACAGCCAGCTCAGGCACAGAACAAAAAAAGGACAAAAGAGAGAGTGGCACTCTGTGAAGGCATCCATTTTGAAAACCATGCAGACAGATGATTGGCCAGGTTGGAGTGGAGGGAACCAATGAGCATCCTGCCCCTCTGCACAGATGATAGTCAGTTGGAATGCACAAGTGGAAACACTCAGGTCACCTGGAAAAAACACAAGGGAGGAGAGAGAAAACAGGGGAAAAACACACAGCAATGTGGCCCTGCCTGACACATAACAGCACGTCTCTACAAGCTATTCTATGTTGTTTTCTGCCATTTTTAGGAGCGGTCAAATTTTGACTTTTTCGCCATACTATACTATTGCCTTCATCGGCCATTTTTGTGACATGCTGAATTATGAGTTTTTTTGGGCTTTTTTGGCCTTTATTCCTACTTTGTATGCTATTACGCATCTCTACAAGCTATTCTATGTTGTTTTCAGCCATTTTTAGGAGCGGTCAAATTTTGACTTTTTCGCCATACTATACTATTGCCTTCATCGGCCATTTTTTTGACATGCTAAATTATGAGTTTTTTGGGCTTTTTTGGCCTTTATTCCCACTTTGTATGCTATTATGCGTCTCTAAAACCTATTCTATGTCGTTTTCAGCCATTTTTAGGAGCGGTCAAATTTTGACTTTTTCGCCATACTATACTATTGCCTTCATCGGCCATTTTTGTGACATGCTAAATTATGAGGTTTTTGGGGTTTTTTGGCCTTTATTCCCACTTTGTATGTTATTACGCATCTCTACAAGCTATTCTATGTTGTTTTCAGCCATTTTTAGGAGCGGTCAAATTTTGACCTTTAAGCCATACTATACTATTGCCTTCATTAGCCATTTTTTTAACATGCTAAATTATGAGGTTTTTTGGGCTTTTTTGGCCTTTATTCCCACTTTGTATGCTATTACGCCTTTCTAGAAGCTATTCTATTCTGTTTTCAGCCATTTTTTTGAGTGGTCAAATTTTGACTTTTTCGTCATACTATACTATTGCCTTCATCGGCCATTTTTGTGACATGCTAAATTATGAGGTTTTTGGGTTTTTTTGGCCTTTATTCCCACTTTGTATGTTATTACGCATCTCTACAAGCTATTCTATGTTGTTTTCAGCCATTTTTAGGAGTGGTCAAATTTTGACTTTTTCACCATACTATACTATTGCCTTCATCGGCCATTTTTTTGATATGCTAAATTATGAGGTTTTTGGGGTTTTTTGGCCTTTATACCCACTTTGTATGCTATTACGCGTCTCATAAACCTATTCTATGTCGTTTTCAGCCATTTTTAGGAGTGGTCAAATTTTGACTTTTTCGCCATACTATACTATTGCCTTCATTGGCCATTTTTTTGTCATGCTAAATTATGAGTTTTTTGGGCTTTTTTGGCCTTTATTCCCACTTTGTATGCTATTACGCGTCTCGACAACCTATTCTATGTTGTTTTCAGCCATTTTTAGGAGCGGTCAAATTTTGACTTTTTTGCCATACTATACTATTGCCTTCATCGGCCACTTTTTTGACATGCTAAATTATGAGGTTTTTTGGGCTTTTTTGGCCTTTATTCCCACTTTGTATGCTATTACGCGTCTCTACAAGCTATTCTATGTCGTTTTCAGCCATTTTTAGGAGCGGTCAAATTTTGACTTTTTCGCCATACTATACTATTGCCTTCATCGGCCATTTTTGTGACATGCTAAATTATGAGTTTTTTTGGGCTTTTTTGGCCTTTATTCCCACTTTGTATGCTATTATGCGTCTCGACAACCTATTCTATGTTGTTTTCAGCCATTTTTTGGAGCGGTCAAATTTTGACTTTTTCGCCATACTATACTATTGCCTTCATCGGCCATTTTTTTGACATGCTAAATTATGAGGTTTTTGGGGTTTTTTGGCCTTTATTCCCACTTTGTATGCTATTACGCGTTTCTACAAGCTATTCTATGTTGTTTTCAGCCATTTTTAGGAGTGGTCAAATTTTGACTTTTTCGCCATACTATACTATTGCCTTCATTGACCATTTTTTGACATGCTAAATTATGAGGTTTTTGGGGGTTTTTGGCCTTTATTCCCATTTTGTATGCTATTACGCGTCGACAACCTATTCTATGTCGTTTTCAGCCATTTTAGGAAGCGGTCAAATTTTGACTTTTTTCGCCATACTATACTATTGCCTTCATCGGCCATTTTTTTGACATGCTAAATTATGAGTTTTTTGGGCTTTTCTGGCCTTTATTCCCACTTTGTTTGCTATTATGCGTCTCTAAAACCTATTCTATGTTGTTTTCAGCCATTTTTAGGAGCGGTCAAATTTGGACTTTTTCGCCATACTATACTATTGCCTTCATCGGCCATTTTTGTGACATGCTAAATTATGAGGTTTTTGGGGTTTTTTGGCCTTTATTCCCACTTTGTATGTTATTACGCATCTCTACAAGCTATTCTATGTTGTTTTCAGCCATTTTAGGAGCGGTCAAATTTTGACTTTTTCGCCATACTATACTATTGCCTTCATCGGCCATTTTTTTGACATGCTAAATTATGAGGTTTTTGGGCTTTTTTGGCCTTTATTCCCACTTTGTATGCTATTACGCGTTTCTACAAGCTATTCTATTCAGTTTTCAGCCATTTTTTGAAGCGGTCAAATTTTGACTTTTTCGCCATACTATACTATTGCCTTCATCGGCCATTTTTGTGACATGCTAAATTATGAGGTTTTTGGCCTTTTTTGGCCTTTATTCCCACTTTGTATGTTATTACGCATCTCTACAAGCTATTCTATGTTGTTTTCAGCCATTTTTAGGAGTGGTCAAATTTTGACTTTTTCACCATACTATACTATTGCCTTCATCGGCCATTTTTTTGATATGCTAAATTATGAGGTTTTTGGGGTTTTTGGCCTTTATACCCACTTTGTATGTTATTACGCGTCTCTAAAACCTATTCTATGTTGTTTTCAGACATTTTTAGGAGTGGTCAAATTTTGACTTTTTTGCCATACTATACTATTGCCTTCATCGGCCATTTTTTTGACATGCTAAATTATGAGGTTTTTTGGGCTCTTTTGCTCTTTATTCCCACTTTGTATGCTATTACGCGTCTCGACAACCTATTCTATGTTGTTTTCAGCCATTTTTAGGAGCGGTCAAATTTTGACTTTTTCGCCATACTATACTATTGCCTTCATCGGCCATTTTTTTGACATGCTAAATTATGAGTTTTTTGGGCTTTTTTGGACTTTATTCTCACTTTGTATGCTATTACGCCTTTCTAGAAGCTATTCTATTCTGTTTTCAGCCATTTTTTGGAGCGGTCAAATTTTGACTTTTTTCGCCATACTATACTATTGCCTTCATCGGCCATTTTGTGACATGCTAAATTATGAGTTTTTGGGCTTTTTGGCCTTTATTCCCACTTTGTATGCTATTACAGCGTCTCTAAAACCTATTCTATGTTGTTTTCAGCCATTTTTAGGAGCGGTCAAATTTTGACTTTTTCGCCATACTATACTATTGCCTTCATCGGCCATTTTTTTGACATGCTAAATTATGAGGTTTTTGGGCTTTTTTGGCCTTTATTCCCACTTTGTATGCTATTACGCATCTCTACAAGCTATTCTATGTTGTTTTCAGCCATTTTTAGGAGTGGTCAAATTTTGACTTTTTCGCCATACTATACTATTGCCTTCATTGGCCATTTTTTTGACATGCTAAATTATGAGGTTTTTTGGGCTTTTTTGGCCTTTATTCCCACTTTGTATGCTATTACGCCTTTCTAGAAGCTATTGTATTCTGTTTTCAGCCATTTTTTTGAGCGGTCAAATTTTGACTTTTTCGCCATACTATACTATTGCCTTCATCGGCCATTTTTTTGACATGCTAAATTATGAGGTTTTTGGGCTTTTTTGGCCTTTATTCCCACTTTGTATGCTATTATGCGTCTCTAAAACCTATTCTATGTTGTTTTCAGCCATTTTTAGGAGCGGTCAAATTTTGACTTTTTCGCCATACTATACTATTGCCTTCATCTGCCATTTTTTTGACATGCAAAATTATTTGATTTTTGGGTTTTTTTTGCCTTTATTCCCACTTTGTATGTTATTACGCGTCTCTACAAGCTATTCTATGTTGTTTTCAGCCATTTTTAGGAGTGGTCAAATTTTGACTTTTTCGCCATACTATACTATTGCCTTCATCGGCCATTTTTTTGACATGCTAAATTATGAGTTTTTTTTGGCTTTTTTGGCCTTTATTCCCACTTTGTATGCTATTATGCGTCTCTAAAACCTATTCTATTCTGTTTTCAGCCATTTTTAGGAGCGGTCAAATTTTGACTTTTTCGCCATACTATACTATTGCCTTCATCGGCCATTTTTTTGACATGCTAAATTATGAGGTTTTTTGGGCTTTTTTGGCCTTTATTCCCACTTTGTATGCTATTACGCCTTTCTAGAAGCTATTGTATTCTGTTTTCAGCCATTTTTTTGAGCGGTCAAATTTTGACTTTTTCGCCATACTATACTATTGCCTTCATCGGCCATTTTTTTGACATGCTAAATTATGAGGTTTTTGGGCTTTTTGGCCTTTATTCCCACTTTGTATGCTATGCTATTATGCGTCTCTAAAACCTATTCTATGTTGTTTTCAGCCATTTTTAGGAGCGGTCAAATTTTGACTTTTTCGCCATACTATACTATTGCCTTCATCTGCCATTTTTTTGACATGCAAAATTATTTGATTTTTGGGTTTTTTTTGCCTTCATTCCCACTTTGTATGTTATTACGCGTCTCTACAAGCTATTCTATGTTGTTTTCAGCCATTTTTAGGAGTGGTCAAATTTTGACTTTTTCGCCATACTATACTATTGCCTTCATCGGCCATTTTTTTGACATGCTAAATTATGAGGTTTTTTGGGCTTTTTTGGCCTTTATTCCCACTTTGTATGCTATTATGCGTCTCTAAAACCTATTCTATGTTGTTTTCAGCCATTTTTAGGAGCGGTCAAATTTTGACTTTTTCGCCATACTATACTATTGCCTTCATCGGCCATTTTTGTGACATGTAAACTTATGATGTTTTTTGGCTTTTTTGGCCTTTATTCCCACTTTGTATGCTATTATGCGTCTCAACAACCTATTCTATTCTGTTTTCAGCCATTTTTAGGAGCGGTCAAATTTTGACTTTTTCGCCATACTATACTATTGCCTTCATCGGCCATTTTTTTGACATGCTAAATTATGAGGTTTTTGGGGTTTTTTGGCCTTTATTCCCACTTTGTATGTTATTACGCATCTCTACAAGCTATTCTATGTTGTTTTCAGCCATTTTTAGGAGCGGTCAAATTTTGACTTTTTCGCCATACTATACTATTGCCTTCATCTGCCATTTTTTTGATATGCTAAATTATTTGATTTTTGGGGGTTTTTTGCCTTTATTCCCACTTTGTATGCTATTACGCGTCTCTAAAACCTATTCTATGATGTTCTCAGCCATTTTTAGGAGCGGTCAAATTTTGACTTTTTCGCCATACTATACTATTGCCTTCATCGGCCATTTTTTTGACATGCTAAATTATGAGTTTTTTGGGCTTTTTTGGCCTTTATTCCCACTTTGTATGCTATTATGCGTCTCTAAAACCTATTCTATGTTGTTTTCAGCCATTTTTAGGAGCGGTCAAATTTTGACTTTTTCGCCATACTATACTATTGCCTTCATCGGCCATTTTTTTGACATGCTAAATTATGAGTTTTTTTTGGCTTTTTTGGCCTTTATTCCCACTTTGTATGCTATTACGCGTCTCTACAAGCTATTCTATGTTGTTTTCAGCCATTTTTAGGAGTGGTCAAATTTTGACTTTTTCGCCATACTATACTATTGCCTTCATCGGCCATTTTTTTGACATGCTAAATTATGAGTTTTTTTGGGGTTTTTTGGCCTTTATTCCCACTTTGTATGCTATTACGCCTTTCTAGAAGCTATTCTATGTTGTTTTCAGCCATTTTTAGGAGTGGTCAAATTTTGACTTTTTCGCCATACTATACTATTGCCTTCATCGGCCATTTTTTTGACATGCTAAATTATGAGGTTTTTGGGCTTTTTGGCCTTCATTCCCACTTTGTATGCTATTACGCGTCTCTAAAACCTATTCTATGTTGTTTTCAGCCATTTTTAGGAGCGGTCAAATTTTGACTTTTTCGCCATACTATACTATTGCCTTCATCGGCCATTTTTTTGACATGCTAAATTATGAGTTTTTTGGGCTTTTTTGGCCTTTATTCCCACTTTGTATGCTATTATGCGTCTCTAAAACCTATTCTATGTTGTTTTCAGCCATTTTTAGGAGCGGTCAAATTTTGACTTTTTCGCCATACTATACTATTGCCTTCATCGGCCATTTTTTTGACATGCTAAATTATTTGATTTTTGGTTTTTTTTGGCCTTTATTCCCACTTTGTATGCTATTACGCGTCTCTACAAGCTATTCTATGTTGTTTTCAGCCATTTTTAGGAGTGGTCAAATTTTGACTTTTTCGCCATACTATACTATTGCCTTCATCGGCCATTTTTGTGACATGCTAAATTATGAGGTTTTGGGGCTTTTTTGGCCTTTATTCCCACTTTGTATGCTATTACTGGCGTCTCTACAACCTATTCTATGTTGTTTTCAGCCATTTTTAGGAGCGGTCAAATTTTGACTTTTTTCACATACTATACTATTGCCTTCATCGGCCATTTTTTGACATGCTAAATTATGAGTTTTTTGGCTTTTTTGGCCTTTATTCCCACTTTGTATGCTATTACGCTGCCTCTAAAACCTATTCTATGTTGTTTTCAGCCATTTTTAGGAGCGGTCAAATTTTGACTTTTTTCGCCATACTATACTATTGCCTTCATCGGCCATTTTTTGACATGCTAAAATATGAGTTTTTTGGGGGGTTTTTGGCCTTTATTCCCACTTTGTATGTTATTACGCGTCTCTACAAGCTATTCTATGTTGTTTTCAGCCATTTTTAGGAGTGGTCAAATTTTGACTTTTTCGCCATACTATACTATTGCCTTCATCGGCCATTTTTTTGACATGCTAAATTATGATGTTTTTTGGCTTTTTTGGCCTTTATTCCCACTTTGTATGCTATTACGCGTCTCAACAAGCTATTCTATGTTGTTTTCAGCCATTTTTAGGAGCGGTCAAATTTTGACTTTTTTCACATACTATACTATTGCCTTCATCGGCCATTTTTTTGACATGCTAAATTATGAGTTTTTGGGTTTTTGGCCTTTATTCCCACTTTGTATGCTATTACGCGTCTCTAGAAGCTATTCTACGTTGTTTTCAGCCATTTTTAGGAGCGGTCAAATTTTGACTTTTTCGCCATACTATACTATTGCCTTCATCGGCCATTTTTTTGACATGCTAAATTATTTGATTTTTGGGGTTTTTGGCCTTTATTCCCACTTTGTATGCTATTACGCTGCGTCTCTACAACCTATTCTATGTTGTTTTCAGCCATTTTTAGGAGCGGTCAAATTTTGACTTTTTCGCCATACTATACTATTGCCTTCATCGGCCATTTTTGTGACATGCTAAATTATGAGTTTTTGGGCTTTTTGGCCTTTATTCCCACTTTGTATGCTATTACGCGTCTCTAAAAGCTATTCTATGTTGTTTTCAGCCATTTTAGGAGCGGTCAAATTTTGACTTTTTCGCCATACTATACTATTGCCTTCATCGGCCATTTTTGTGACATGCTAAATTATGAGGTTTTTGGGGGTTTTTGGCCTTTATTCCCACTTTGTATGCTATTACGCGTCTCTGCAAACTATTCTATGTCGTTTTCAGCCATTTTTAGGAGCGGTCAAATTTTGACTTTTTCGCCATACTATACTATTGCCTTCATCGGCCATTTTTGTGACATGCTAAATTATGAGTTTTTTTTGGCTTTTTTGGCCTTTATTCCCACTTTGTATGCTATTACGCGTCTCTAGAAGCTATTCTACGTTGTTTTCAGCCATTTTTAGGAGCGGTCAAATTTTGACTTTTTTCGCCATACTATACTATTGCCTTCATCGGCCATTTTGTGACATGCTAAATTATGAGTTTTTGGGCTTTTTTGGCCTTTATTCCCACTTTGTATGCTATTACGTCTCTACAACCTATTCTATGTTGTTTTCAGCCATTTTAGGAGCGGTCAAATTTTGACTTTTTTCGCCATACTATACTATTGCCTTCATCGGCCATTTTTTGACATGCTAAAATATGAGTTTTTTTGGGGTTTTTGGCCTTTATTCCCACTTTGTATGCTATTACGCGTCTCTACAAGCTATTCTATGTTGTTTTCAGCCATTTTTAGGAGTGGTCAAATTTTGACTTTTTCGCCATACTATACTATTGCCTTCATCGGCCATTTTTGTGACATGCTAAATTATGAGGTTTTTGGGGGTTTTTGGCCTTTATTCCCACTTTGTATGCTATTACGCGTCTCTACAAGCTATTCTATGCTGTTTTCAGCCATTTTTAGGAGTGGTCAAATTTTGACTTTTTCGCCATACTATACTATTGCCTTCATCGGCCATTTTTGTGACATGCTAAATTATGAGTTTTTTGGGCTTTTTTGGCCTTTATTCCCACTTTGTATGCTATTATGCGTCTCTAAAACCTATTCTATGTTGTTTTCAGCCATTTTAGGAGCGGTCAAATTTTGACTTTTTCACCATACTATACTATTGCCTTCATCGGCCATTTTTGTGACATGCTAAATTATGAGGTTTTTTTGGCTTTTTTGGCCTTTATTCCCACTTTGTATGCTATTACGCGTCTCTACAACCTATTCTATGTTGTTTTCAGCCATTTTTAGGAGCGGTCAAATTTTGACTTTTTCGCCATACTATACTATTGCCTTCATCTGCCATTTTTGTGACTTGCTAAATTATGAGTTTTTGGGCTTTTTGGCCTTTATTCCCACTTTGTATGCTATTACGCGTCTCTACAAGCTATTCTATATCGTTTTCAGCCATTTTTAAAGGCGGTCAAATTTTGACTTTTTCGCCATACTATACTATTGCCTTCATCGGCCATTTTTGTGACATGCTAAATTATGAGGTTTTTGGGCTTTTTTGGCCTTTATTCCCACTTTGTATGCTATTACGCGTCTCTACAAGCTATTCTATGTTGTTTTCAGCCATTTTTAGGAGCGGTCAAATTTTGACTTTTTCGCCATACTATACTATTGCCTTCATCGGCCATTTTTGTGACATGCTAAATTATGAGGTTTTTTGGGCCTTTTGGCCTTTATTCCCACTTTGTATGCTATTCTGGCGTCTCTACAAGCTATTCTATGTTGTTTTCAGCCATTTTAGGAGCGGTCAAATTTTGACTTTTTGCCATACTATACTATTGCCTTCATTGGCCATTTCTGTGACATGCTGAATTATGAGGTTTTTGGCCTTTTTTGGCCTTTATTCCCACTTTGTATGCTATTACGCGTCTCTACAACCTATTCTATGTTGTTTTCAGCCATTTTTAGGAGCGGTCAAATTTTGACTTTTTCGCCATACTATACTATTGCCTTCATCGGCCATTTTGTGACATGCTAAATTATGAGGTTTTTGGGCTTTTTGGCCTTTATTCCCACTTTGTATGCTATTACGCGTCTCTAAACCTATTCTATGTTGTTTTCAGCCATTTTTAGGAGCGGTCAAATTTTGACTTTTTTCGCCATACTATACTATTGCCTTCATCGGCCATTTTGTGACATGCTAAATTATGAGGTTTTTTGGCTTTTTGGCCTTTATTCCCACTTTGTATGCTATTACGCTGCCTCTAAACAAGCTATTCTATGTTGTTTTCAGCCATTTTTAGGAGCGGTCAAATTTTGACTTTTTTCCATACTATACTATTGCCTTCATCGGCCATTTTTGTGACATGCTAAATTATGAGTTTTTTGGGCTTTTTGGCCTTTATTCCCACTTTGTATGCTATTACGTCTCTACAAACCTATTCTATGTTGTTTTCAGCCATTTTAGGAGCGGTCAAATTTTGACTTTTTCGCCATACTATACTATTGCCTTCATCGGCCATTTTGTGACATGCTAAATTATGAGGTTTTTGGCTTTTTGGCCTTTATTCCCACTTTGTATGCTATTATGCGTCTCTACAACCTATTCTATGTTGTTTTCAGCCATTTTAGGATCGGTCAAATTTTGACTTTTTTCCATACTATACTATTGCCTTCATCGGCCATTTTTGTGACATGCTAAATTATGAGTTTTTTGGCTTTTTGGCCTTTATTCCCACTTTGTATGCTATTACGTCTCTACAACCTATTCTATGTTGTTTTCAGCCATTTTAGGAGCGGTCAAATTTTGACTTTTCGCCATACTATACTATTGCCTTCATCGGCCATTTTGTGACATGCTAAATTATGAGTTTTTTGGCTTTTTTGGCCTTTATTCCCACTTTGTATGCTATTATGTCTCTAAAACCTATTCTATGTTGTTTTCAGCCATTTTAGAGCGGTCAAATTTTGACTTTTTCGCCATACTATACTATTGCCTTCATCGGCCATTTTTTGACATGCAAAATTATTTGATTTTTGTTTTTTTGGCCTTTATTCCCACTTTGTATGCTATTTCGCGTCTCTACAAGGTATTCTATGCTGTTTTCTGCCATTTTTAGGAGTGGTCAAATTTTGACTTTTTCGCCATACTATACTATTGCCTTCATCGTCCATTTTTGTGACATGCTAAATTATGAGGTTTTTGGCCTTTTTTGGCCTTTATTCCCACTTTGTATGCTATTACGCGTCTCTACGAGCTATTCTATGCTGTTTTCAGCCATTTTTGGGAGTGGTCAAATTTTGATAATTTCGCCATACTATACTATTGCCTTCATTGGCCATTTTTGTGACATGCTAAATTATGAGGTTTTTTGACTTTTTTGGCCTTTATTCCCACTTTGTATGCTATTACGCGTTTCTACAACCTATTCTATGCTGTTTTCAGCCATTTTTAGGAGCGGTCAAATTTTGACTTTTTTCCATACTATACTATTGCCTTCATCGGCCATTTTTTGACATGCTAAATTATGAGTTTTTGGGTTTTTTGGCCTTTATTCCCACTTTGTATGCTATTACAGCGTCTCTAAAAGCTATTCTATGTTGTTTTCAGCCATTTTAGGAGCGGTCAAATTTTGACTTTTTTGCCATACTATACTATTGCCTTCATCGGCCATTTTTTTGACATGCTAAATTATGAGGTTTTTGGTTTTTTTGGCCTTTATTCCCACTTTGTATGCTATTACGCGTCTCTACAACCTATTCTATGTCGTTTTCAGGCATTTTAGGAGCGGTCAAATTTTGACTTTTTCGCCATACTATACTATTGCCTTCATCGGCCATTTTTTGACATGCTAAATTATGAGTTTTTGGGCTTTTTGGCCTTTATTCCCACTTTGTATGCTATTATGTGTCTCTAAAACCTATTCTATGTCGTTTTCTGCCATTTTTAGGAGTGGTCAAATTTTGACTTTTTCGCCATACTATACTATTGCCTTCATCGGCCATTTTTGTGACATGCTAAATTATCAGGTTTTGGCTTTTTGGCCTTTATTCCCACTTTGTATGCTATTACGCGTCTCTAAAACCTATTCTATGTTGTTTTCAGCCATTTTTAGGAGCGGTCAAATTTTGACTTTTTAGCCATACTATACTATTGCCTTCATCGGCCATTTTTTGACATGCTAAATTATGAGTTTTTTGGGGTTTTTTGATCTTTATTCCCACTTTGTATGCTATTACGCGTCTCTACAACCTATTCTATGTTGTTTTCAGCCATTTTTAGGAGTGGTCAAATTTTGACTTTTTCGCCATACTATACTATTGCCTTCATCGGCCATTTTTTTGACATGCTAAATTATGAGGTTTTTTGGGCTTTTTTGGCCTTTATTCCCACTTTGTATGCTATTACGCGTCTCTACAAGCTATTCTATGTTGTTTTCAGCCATTTTTAGGAGTGGTCAAATTTTGACTTTTTTAGCCATACTATACTATTGCCTTCATCGGCCATTTTTGTGACATGCTAAATTATGAGGTTTTTGGGCTTTTTTGGCCTTTATTCCCACTTTGTATGCTATTACGCGTCTCTAGAAGCTATTCTATGTTGTTTTCAGCCATTTTTAGGAGCGGTCAAATTCTGACTTTTTCGCCATACTATACTATTGCCTTCATCGGCCATTTTGTGACATGCTAAATTATGAGTTTTTGGGCTTTTTTGGCCTTTATTCCCACTTTGTATGCTATTATGCGTCTCTAAACCTATTCTATGTCGTTTTCAGCCATTTTTAGGAGCAGTCAAATTTTGACTTTTTCGCCATACTATACTATTGCCTTCATCAGCCATTTTTGTGACATGCTAAAATATGAGTTTTTTTGGGGTTTTTGGCCTTTATTCCCACTTTGTATGCTATTATGCGTCTCTACAAGCTATTCTATGTTGTTTTCAGCCATTTTTAGGAGCGGTCAAATTTTGACTTTTTCACATACTATACTATTGCCTTCATCGGCCATTTTTTTGACATGCTAATTTATGTGTTTTTGGGCTTTTTGGCCTTTATTCCCACTTTGTATGCTATTACGCGTCTCTACAAGGTATTCTATGCTGTTTTCAGCCATTTTTAGGAGCGGTCAAATTTTGACTTTTTCGCCATACTATACTATTGCCTTCATCGGCCATTTTTGTGACATGCTAAATTATGAGGTTTTTGGGCTTTTTTGGCCTTTATTCCCACTTTGTATGCTATTACGCGTCTCTAAAACCTATTCTATGTCGTTTTCAGCCATTTTTTAGGAGCGGTCAAATTTTGACTTTTTCGCCATACTATACTATTGCCTTCATCGGCCATTTTTTGACATGCTAAATTATGAGTTTTTTGGGCTTTTTGGCCTTTATTCCCACTTTGTATGCTATTACGCGTCTCGACAACCTATTCTATGTTGTTTTCAGCCATTTTTAGGAGTGGTCAAATTTTTAATTTTTCGCCATACTATACTATTGCCTTCATCGGCCATTTTTGTGACATGCTAAATTATTTGATTTTTGGGTTTTTTGGCCTTTATTCCCACTTTGTATGCTATTACTGTCTCTACAAGCTATTCTATGTTGTTTTCAGCCATTTTAGGAGTGGTCAAATTTTGACTTTTTCGCCATACTATACTATTGCCTTCATCGGCCATTTTTTTGACATGCTAAATTATGAGTTTTTTGGGCTTTTTTGGCCTTTATTCCCACTTTGTATGCTATTACGCACCTCGACAACGTATTCTATGTCGTTTTCAGCCATTTTTAGGAGCGGTCAAATTTTGACTTTTTTCCATACTATACTATTGCCTTCATCGGCCATTTTTTGACATGCTAAATTCTGAGTTTTTTGGGCTTTTTTGGTCTTTATTTCTACTTTTTATGCTATTACGCGTCTCAACAACCTATTATATTCTGTTTTCAGCCATTTTAGGAGCGGTCAAATTTTGACTTTTTCGCCATACTATACTATTGCCTTCATCGGCCATTTTGTGACATGCTAAATTATGAGTTTTTTGGGTTTTTTTGCCTTTATTCCCACTTTGTATGCTATTACGCGTCTCTAAAACCTATTCTATGTTGTTTTCAGCCATTTTTAGGAGCGGTCAAATTTTGACTTTTTTCGCCATACTATACTATTGCCTTCATCGGCCATTTTTTGACATGCTAAATTATGATTTTTTGGGCTTTTTTTGCCTTTATTCCCACTTTGTATGCTATTACGCGTCTCGACAAGCTATTCTATGTTGTTTTCAGCCATTTTTAGGAGCGGTCAAATTTTGACCTTTAAGCCATACTATACTATTGCCTTCATTAGCCATTTTGTGACATGCTAAATTATGAGGTTTTTGGGCTTTTTGGCCTTTATTCCCACTTTGTATGCTATTACGCGTCTCTACAACCTATTCTATGTTGTTTTCAGCCATTTTAGGAGCGGTCAAATTTTGACTTTTTCGCCATACTATACTATTGCCTTCATCGGCCATTTTGTGACATGCTAAATTATGAGTTTTTGGTGCTTTTTTGGCCTTTATTCCCACTTTGTATGCTATTATGCGTCTCTACAAGCTATTCTATGTTGTTTTCAGCCATTTTTAGGAGCGGTCAAATTTTGACTTTTTCGCCATACTATACTATTGCCTTCATCGGCCATTTTTTTGACATGCTAAATTATGAGTTTTTTGGGGTTTTTTGGTCTTTATTCCCACTTTATATGCTATTACGCATCTCAACAACCTATTCTATTCTGTTTTCAGGCATTTTTAGGAGTGGTCAAATTTTGACTTTTTCGCCATACTATACTATTGCCTTCATCGGCCATTTTTTTGACATGCTAAATTATGAGGTTTTTTTGGCTTTTTTGGCCTTTATTCCCACTTTGTATGCTATTACGTCTCGACAAACCTATTCTATGTTGTTTTCAGCCATTTTAGGAGCGGTCAAATTTTGACTTTTTCTCCATACTATACAATTGCCTTCATCGGCCATTTTTGTGACATGCTAAATTATGAGTTTTTTGGGCTTTTTTGGCCTTTATTCCCACTTTGTATGCTATTATGCGTCTCTAAAACCTATTCTATGTTGTTTTCAGCCATTTTTAGGATCGGTCAAATTTTGACTTTTAGCCATACTATACTATTGCCTTCATCGGCCATTTTTTTGACATGCTAAATTATTTGATTTTTGGGGTTTTTCTGCCTTTATTCCCACTTTGTATGCTATTACGCGTCTCTACAAGCTATTCTATTTTGTTTTCAGCCATGTTTAGGGCGGTCAAATTTTTAATTTTTCGCCATACTATACTATTGCCTTCATCGGCCATTTCTTTGACATGCTAAATTATGAGTTTTTGGGTTTTTTTGGCCTTTATTCCCACTTTGTATGCTATTACGCCTTTCTACAAGCTATTCTATGTTGTTTTCAGCCATTTTAGGAGCGGTCAAATTTTGACTTTTTTCACATACTATACTATTGCCTTCATCGGCCATTTTGTGACATGCTAAATTATGAGGTTTTTGGCTTTTTTGGCCTTTATTCCCACTTTGTATGCTATTACAGCGTCTCTACAACCTATTCTATGTTGTTTTCAGCCATTTTTAGGAGCGGTCAAATTTTGACTTTTTCGCCATACTATACTATTGCCTTCATCGGCCATTTTTGTGACATGCTAAATTATGAGGTTTTGGGGTTTTTTTGGCCTTTATTCCCACTTTGTATGCTATTACGCGTCTCTAAAACCTATTCTATGTTGTTTTCAGCCATTTTTAGGAGCGGTCAAATTTTGACTTTTTCGCCATACTATACTATTGCCTTCATCGGCCATTTTTGTGACATGCTAAATTATGAGTTTTTTGGGCTTTTTTGGCCTTTATTCCTACTTTGTATGCTATTACGCGTCTCTACAAGCTATTCTATGTTGTTTTCAGCCATTTTTAGGATCGGTCAAATTTTGACTTTTTCGCCATACTATACTATTGCCTTCATCGGCCATTTTTGTGACATGCTAAATTATGAGGTTTTTGGGCTTTTTTGGCCTTTATTCCCACTTTGTATGCTATTACGCGTCTCTACAAGCTATTCTATGTCGTTTTTTTGCCATTTTTAGGAGCGGTCAAATTTTGACTTTTTCGCCATACTATACTATTGCCTTCATCGGCCATTTTTTTGACATGCTAAATTATGTAGTTTTTGGCTTTTTGGCCTTTATTCCCACTTTGTATGCTATTACGCGTCTCTACAACCTATTCTATGTTGTTTTCAGCCATTTTAGGAGTGGTCAAATTTTGACTTTTTCGCCATACTATACTATTGCCTTCATCGGCCATTTTTGTGACATGCTAAATTATGAGTTTTTTTGGCTTTTTTGGCCTTTATTCCCACTTTGTATGCTATTACGCGTCTCTAGAAGCTATTCTACGTTGTTTTCAGCCATTTTTAGGAGCGGTCAAATTTTGACTTTTTTCACATACTATACTATTGCCTTCATCGGCCATTTTTTGACATGCTAAATAATGAGTTTTTTGGGCTTTTTTGGCCTTTATTCCCACTTTGTATGCTATTACGCGTCTCTACAAGCTATTCTATGTTGTTTTCAGCCATTTTTAGGAGTGGTCAAATTTTGACTTTTTCGCCATACTATACTATTGCCTTCATCGGCCATTTTTTTGACATGCTAAATTATGAGGTTTTTTGGGCTCTTTTGGCCTTTATTCCCACTTTGTATGCTATTACGCGTCTCGACAACCTATTCTATGTTGTTTTCAGCCATTTTTAGGAGCGGTCAAATTTTGACTTTTCTCCATACTATACTATTGCCTTCATCGGCCATTTTGTGACATGCTAAATTATGAGTTTTTGGGCTTTTTTGGCCTTTATTCCCACTTTGTATGCTATTATGCGTCTCTTAAACCTATTCTATGTTGTTTTCAGCCATTTTTAGGATCGGTCAAATTTTGACTTTTTCGCCATACTATACTATTGCCTTCATCGGCCATTTTTTTGACATGCTAAATTATGAGGTTTTGGGGCTTTTTTGGCCTTTATTCCCACGTCATATGCTATTACGCGTCTCTACAAGCTATTCTATGTCGTTTTCAGCCATTTTTAGGATCAGTCAAATTGTGACTTTTTCGCCATACTATACTATTGCCTTCATCGGCCATTTTTTTGACATGCTAAATTATGAGTTTTTTGGGCTTTTTTGGCCTTTATTCCCACTTTGTATGCTATTACGCGTCTCTACAAGCTATTCTATGTTGTTTTCAGCCATTTTTAGGAGCGGTCAAATTTTGACTTTTTCGCCATACTATACTATTGCCTTCATCGGCCATTTTTGTGACATGCTAAATTATGATTTTTTTTGGCTTTTTTGGCCTTTATTCCCACTTTGTATGCTATTACGCGTCTCTAGAAGCTATTCTACGTTGTTTTCAGCCATGTTTAGGAGCGGTCAAATTTTGACTTTTTCGCCATACTATACTATTGCTTTCATCGGCCATTTTTGTGACATGCTAAATTATGAGATTTTTGGGCTTTTTGGCCTTTATTCCCACTTTGTATGCTATTATGCGTCTCTAAAACCTATTCTATGTTGTTTTCAGCCATTTTTAGGAGCGGTCAAATTTTGACTTTTTCGCCATACTATACTATTGCCTTCATCTGCCATTTTTTTGACATGCTAAATTATTTGATTTTTGGGGGTTTTTTGGCCTTTATTCCCACTTTGTATGCTATTACGCATCTCTACAAGCTATTCTATGTTGTTTTCAGCCATTTTTAGGAGCGGTCAAATTTTGACTTTTTCGCCATACTATACTATTGCCTTCATCGGCCATTTTTGTGACATGCTAAATTATGAGGGTTTTGGGCTCTTTTGGCCTTTATTCCCACTGTGTATGGTATTACACGTCTCTACAAGGTATTCTATGTTGTTTTCTGCCATTTTTAGGAGCGGTCAAATTTTGACTTTTTCGCCATACTATACTATTGCCTTCATCGGCCATTTTTTTGACATGCTAAATTATGAGGTTTTGGGGCTTTTTGGCCTTTATTCCCACTTTGTATGCTATTACGCGTCTCGACAACCTATTCTATGTTGTTTTCAGCCATTTTTAGGAGCGGTCAAATTTTGACTTTTTCGCCATACTATACTATTGCCTTCATCGGCCATTTTTGTGACATGCTAAATTATGAGTTTTTTTGGGCTTTTTTGGCCTTTATTCCCACTTTGTATGCTATTACGCGTCTCAACAACCTATTCTATTATGTTTTCAGCCATTTTTAAAGGCGGTCAAATTTTTAATTTTTCGCCATACTATACTATTGCCTTCATCGGCCATTTCTTTGACATGCTAAATTATGAGTTTTTTTTGGCTTTTTTGGCCTTTATTCCCACTTTGTATGCTATTACGCCTTTCTACAAGCTATTCTATGTTGTTTTCAGCCATTTTTAGGAGTGGTCAAATTTTGACTTTTAGCCATACTATACTATTGCCTTCATCGGCCATTTTTTGACATGCTAAATTATTTGATTTTTGGGGTTTTTTTTTGGCCTTTATTCCCACTTTGTATGCTATTACGCGTCTCTAGAAGCTATTCTACGTTGTTTTCAGCCATTTTTAGGAGCGGTCAAATTTTGACTTTTTTCGCCATACTATACTATTGCCTTCATCGGCCATTTTTTGACATGCTAAATTATGAGTTTTTTGGGCTTTTTTGGCCTTTATTCCCACTTTGTATGCTATTATGCGTCTCTACAACCTATTCTATGTTGTTTTCAGCCATTTTTAGGAGCGGTCAAATTTTGACTTTTTCGCCATACTATACTATTGCCTTCATCGGCCATTTTTGTGACATGCTAAATTATGAGGTTTTTGGGCTTTTTTGGCCTTTATTCCCACTTTGTATGCTATTACGCGTCTCTACAAGCTATTCTATGTTGTTTTCAGCCATTTTTAGGAGCGGTCAAATTTTGACTTTTTCGCCATACTATACTATTGCCTTCATCGGCCATTTTGTGACATGCTAAATTATGAGTTTTTTGGCTTTTTGGCCTTTATTCCCACTTTGTATGCTATTACGCGTCTCTACAACCTATTCTATGTTGTTTTCAGCCATTTTTAGGAGCGGTCAAATTTTGACTTTTTCGCCATACTATACTATTGCCTTCATCTGCCATTTTTTGACATGCTAAATTATTTGATTTTTGGGGTTTTTGGCCTTTATTCCCACTTTGTATGCTATTACTGGCGTCTCTACAAGCTATTCTATGTTGTTTTCAGCCATTTTAGGAGCGGTCAAATTTTGACTTTTTCGCCATACTATACTATTGCCTTCATCGGCCATTTTTGTGACATGCTGAATTATGAGTTTTTTTGGGCTTTTTTGGCCTTTATTCCGACTTTGTATGTTATTACGCGTTTCTACAACCTATTCTATGTCGTTTTCAGCCATTTTTAGGAGCGGTCAAATTTTGACTTTTTCGCCATACTATACTATTGCCTTCATCGGCCATTTTTTTGACATGCTAAATTATGAGTTTTTTGGGCTTTTTGGACTTTATTCCCACTTTGTATGCTATTATGCGTCTCTAAAACCTATTCTATGTTGTTTTCAGCCATTTTTAGGAGCGGTCAAATTTTGACTTTTTGCCATACTATACTATTGCCTTCATCGGCCATTTTTTGACATGCTAAATTATGAGGTTTTGGGCTTTTTGGCCTTTATTCCCACTTTGTATGCTATTACGGCGTCTCTACAAGCTATTCTATGTTGTTTTCAGCCATTTTTAGGAGCGGTCAAATTTTGACTTTTCGCCATACTATACTATTGCCTTCATCAGCCATTTTTGTGACATGCTAAAATATGAGTTTTTTGGGGGGTTTTTGGCCTTTATTCCCACTTTGTATGCTATTACGCGTTTCTACAAGCTATTCTATTCAGTTTTCAGCCATTTTTTGAAGCGGTCAAATTTTGACTTTTTCGCCATACTATACTATTGCCTTCATCGGCCATTTTTGTGACATGCTAAATTATGAGGTTTTTGGGGTTTTTTGGCCTTTATTCCCACTTTGTATGCTATTACGCTTCTCTGCAAGCTATTCTATGTTGTTTTCAGCCATTTTTAGGAGCGGTCAAATTTTGACTTTTTCGCCATACTATACTATTGCCTTCATCGGCCATTTTTTTTGACATGCTAAATTATGAGTTTTTTGGGTTTTTATTGGCCTTTATTCCCACTTTGTATGCTATTATGCGTCTCTAAAACCTATTCTATGTTGTTTTCATCCATTTTTAGGAGCGGTCAAATTTTGACTTTTCGCCATACTATACTATTGCCTTCATCGGCCATTTTGTGACATGCTAAATTATGAGGTTTTTGGGGTTTTTTGGCCTTTATTCCCACTTTGTATGCTATTACGCGTCTCTACAAGCTATTCTATGTTGTTTTCAGCCATTTTAGGAGCGGTCAAATTTTGACTTTTTCCATACTATACTATTGCCTTCATCGGCCATTTTTGTGACATGCTAAATTATGAGGTTTTTGGGCTTTTTGGCCTTTATTCCCACTTTGTATGCTATTATGTCTCTACAAGCTATTCTATTTTGTTTTCAGCCATGTTTAGGATCGGTCAAATTTTGACTTTTTCGCCATACTATACTATTGCCTTCATCGGCCATTTTTGTGACATGCTAAATTATGAGGTTTTCGGGCTTTTTTGGCCTTTATTCCCACTTTGTATGCTATTGCGTCTCTACAAGCTATTCTATGTTGTTTTCAGCCATTTTAGGAGCGGTCAAATTTTGACTTTTTTCGCCATACTATACTATTGCCTTCATCGGCCATTTTTGTGACATGCTAAATTATGAGTTTTTTTGGCTTTTTTGGCCTTTATTCCCACTTTGTATGCTATTACGCGTCTCTACAAGCTATTCTATGTTGTTTTCAGCCATTTTTAGGAGTGGTCAAATTTTGACTTTTTCGCCATACTATACTATTGCCTTCATCGGCCATTTTTTTTGACATGCTAAATTATGAGTTTTTTGGGGTTTTTTTGGCCTTTATTCCCACTTTGTATGCTATTACGCCTTTCTAGAAGCTATTCTATGTTGTTTTCAGCCATTTTTAGGAGTGGTCAAATTTTGACTTTTTAAGCCATACTATACTATTGCCTTCATCGGCCATTTTTTGACATGCTAAATTATGAGGTTTTTGGGCTCTTTTGGCCTTTATTCCCACTTTGTATGCTATTACAGCGTCTCTACAACCTATTCTATGTTGTTTTCAGCCATTTTAGGAGCGGTCAAGTTTTGACTTTTTCGCCATACTATACTATTGCCTTCATCTGCCATTTTTTTGACATGCTAAATTATTTGATTTTTGGGGGTTTTTTGGCCTTTATTCCCACTTTGTATGCTATTACGCGTCTCGACAACCTATTCTATGTCGTTTTCAGCCATTTTTAGGAGCGGTCAAATTTTGACTTTTTCGCCATACTATACTATTGCCTTCATCGGCCATTTTTGTGACATGCTAAATTATGAGTTTTTTTGGCTTTTTTGGCCTTTATTCCCACTTTGTATGCTATTACGCGTCTCGACAACCTATTCTATGTCGTTTTCAGCCATTTTTAGGAGCGGTCAAATTTTGACTTTTTCGCCATACTATACTATTGCCTTCATCGGCCATTTTTGTGACATGCTAAATTATGAGTTTTTTTTGGCTTTTTTGGCCTTTTTTCCCACTTTTTTTGCTATTACGCTCTCAAGCTATTCTATGTTGTTTTCAGCCATTTTTAGGGCGGTCAAATTTTGACTTTTTCACCATACTATACTATTGCCTTCATCGGCCATTTTTGTGACATGCTAAATTATGAGGTTTTTGGGGGTTTTTGGCCTTTATTCCCACTTTGTATGCTATTACGCGTCTCTGCAAACTATTCTATGTCGTTTTCAGCCATTTTTAGGAGCGGTCAAATTTTGACTTTTTCGCCATACTATACTATTGCCTTCATCGGCCATTTTTGTGACATGCTAAATTATGAGGTTTTTTGGGTTTTTTGGCCTTTATTCCCACTTTGTATGCTATTACGCTTCTCTGCATGCTATTCTATGTCGTTTTCAGCCATTTTAGGAGCGGTCAAATTTTGACTTTTAGCCATACTATACTATTGCCTTCATCGGCCATTTTTTTGACATGCTAAATTATGAGGTTTTTTGGGCTCTTTTGGCCTTTATTCCCACTTTGTATGCTATTACGCGTCTCGACAACCTATTCTATGTTGTTTTCAGCCATTTTTAGGAGCGGTCAAATTTTGACTTTTTTGCCATACTATACTATTGCCTTCATCTGCCATTGTTTTGACATGCAAAATTATTTGATTTTTGGGCTTCTTTGGCCTTTATTCCTACTTTGTATGCTATTATGCGTCTCTAAAACCTATTCTATGTTGTTTTCAGCCATTTTTAGGAGCGGTCAAATTTTGACTTTTTCGCCATACTATACTATTGCCTTCATCGGCCATTTTTGTGACATGCTAAATTATGAGGTTTTTGGGGGTTTTTGGCCTTTATTCCCACTTTGTATGCTATTACGCGTCTCTACAAGCTATTCTATGCTGTTTTCAGCCATTTTTAGGATCGGTCAAATTTTGACTTTTTCGCCATACTATACTATTGCCTTCATCGGCCATTTTTGTGACATGCTAAATTATGAGTTTTTTTTGGCTTTTTGGCCTTTATTCCCACTTTGTATGCTATTACGGCGTCTCTACAAGCTATTCTATGTCTTTTTTTTGCATTTTTAGGAGCGGTCAAATTTTGACTTTTTTCGCCATACCATACTATTGCCTTCATCGGCCATTTTTTTGACATGCTAAATTATGAGGTTTTTGGGCTTTTTTGGCCTTTATTCCCACTTTGTATGCTATTACGCGTCTCTACAAGCTATTCTATGTTGTTTTCAGCCATTTTTAGGAGTGGTCAAATTTTGACTTTTTCGCCATACTATACTATTGCCTTCATCGGCCATTTTTTTGACATGCTAAATTATGAGTTTTTTGGGGCTTTTTTGGCCTTTATTCCCACTTTGTATGCTATTATGCGTCTCTAAAACCTATTCTATGTTGTTTTCAGCCATTTTTAGGAGCGGTCAAATTTTGACTTTTTCGCCATACTATACTATTGCCTTCATCTGCCATTTTTTTGACATGCTAAATTATTTGATTTTTGGTTTTTTTTGGCCTTTATTCCCACTTTGTATGCTATTACGCGTCTCGACAACCTATTCTATGTCGTTTTCTGCCATTTTTAGGAGCGGTCAAATTTTGACTTTTTCGCCATACTATACAATTGCCTTCATCGGCCATTTTTGTGACATGCTAAATTATGAGTTTTTGGGCTTTTTGGCCTTTATTCCCACTTTGTATGCTATTACGCTGGCGTCTCGACAAGCTATTCTATGCTGTTTTCAGCCATTTTTAGGAGCGGTCAAATTTTGACTTTTTTGCCATACTATACTATTGCCTTCATCTGCCATTTTTTTGACATGCAAAATTATTTGATTTTTGGGCTTTTTTGGCCTTTATTCCCACTTTGTATGCTATTATGCGTCTCTAAAACCTATTCTATGTTGTTTTCAGCCATTTTTAGGAGCGGTCAAATTTTGACTTTTTCGCCATACTATACTATTGCCTTCATCGGCCATTTTTGTGACATGCTAAATTATGAGGTTTTTGGGGTTTTTTGGCCTTTATTCCCACTTTGTATGTTATTACGCATCTCTACAAGCTATTCTATGTTGTTTTCAGCCATTTTTAGGAGCGGTCAAATTTTGACTTTTTCGCCATACTATACTATTGCCTTCATCGGCCATTTTTTTGACATGCTAAATTATGAGTTTTTTGGGGCTTTTTTGGCCTTTATTCCCACTTTGTATTTTATTACGCATCTCTACAAGCTATTCTATGTTGTTTTCAGCCATTTTTAGGAGCGGTCAAATTTTGACTTTTTCGCCATACTATACTATTGCCTTCATCGGCCATTTTTTTGACATGCAAAATTATTTGATTTTTGTTTTTTTTTTGCCTTTATTCCCACTTTGTATGTTATTACGCGTCTCTACAAGCTATTCTATGTTGTTTTCAGCCATTTTAGGAGCGGTCAAATTTTGACTTTTTAGCCATACTATACTATTGCCTTCATCGGCCATTTTTTGACATGCTAAATTATTAGATTTTTGGGCTCTTTTGGCCTTTATTCCCACTTTGTATGCTATTACGCGTCTCGACAACCTATTCTATGTTGTTTTCAGCCATTTTTAGGAGCGGTCAAATTTTGACTTTTTCTCCATACTATACTATTGCCTTCATCGGCCATTTTTGTGACATGCTAAATTATGAGTTTTTTGGGCTTTTTTGGCCTTTATTCCCACTTTGTATGCTATTATGCGTCTCTAAAACCTATTCTATGTTGTTTTCAGCCATTTTTAGGAGCGGTCAAATTTTGACTTTTTCGCCATACTATACTATTGCCTTCATCGGCCATTTTTTTGACATGCTAAATTATTTGATTTTTGGGGGTTTTTTGGCCTTTATTCCCACTTTGTATGCTATTACAGCGTCTCGACAACCTATTCTATGTTGTTTTCAGCCATTTTTAGGAGCGGTCAAATTTTGACTTTTTCGCCATACTATACTATTGCCTTCATCGGCCATTTTTTTGACATGCTAAATTATGAGTTTTTTGGGCTTTTTTGGCCTTTATTCCCACTTTGTATGCTATTACGCGTCTCTACAAGCTATTCTATGTCGTTTTTTTGCCATTTTTAGGAGCGGTCAAATTTTGACTTTTTCGCCATACTATACTATTGCCTTCATCGGCCATTTTTTTGACATGCTAAATTATGAGGTTTTTGGGCTTTTTTTGCCTTTATTCCCACTTTGTATGCTATTACGCGTCTCGACAAGCTATTCTATGTTGTTTTCAGCCATTTTTAGGAGCGGTCAAATTTTGACTTTTTCGCCATACTATACTATTGCCTTCATCGGCCATTTCTTTGACATGCTAAATTATGAGTTTTTTTTGGCTTTTTTGGCCTTTATTCCCACTTTGTATGCTATTATGCGTCTCTAAAACCTATTCTATGTTGTTTTCAGCCATTTTTAGGAGCGGTCAAATTTTGACTTTTTCGCCATACTATACTATTGCCTTCATCGGCCATTTTTTTGATATGCTAAATTACGAGGTTTTTGGGGTTTTTTGGCCTTTATTCCCACTTTGTATGCTATTACGCGTCTCTACAAGCTATTCTATGTTGTTTTCAGCCATTTTTAGGAGCGGTCAAATTTAGACTTTTTCGCCATACTATACTATTGCCTTCATCAGCCATTTTTTTGACATGCTAAATTATGAGGTTTTGGGGCTTTTTTGGCCTTTATTCCCACTTTGTATGCTATTACGCGTCTCTACAAGCTATTCTATTCTGTTTTCAGCCATTTTTAGGAGCGGTCAAATTTTGACTTTTTCACCATACTATACTATTGCCTTCATCGGCCATTTTTGTGACATGCTAAATTATGAGGTTTTTTGCCTTTTTTGGCCTTTCTTTCCACTTTGTATGCTATTACGCGTTTCTACAAGGTATTCTATTCAGTTTTCAGCCATTTTTAGGAGCGGTCAAATTTTGACTTTTTTGCCATACTATACTATTGCCTTCATCGGCCATTTTTTTGACATGCTAAATTATGAGGTTTTTTTTTTTCGCTTTTTTGGCCTTTATTTCCACTTTGTATGCTATTACGCGTCTCTACAAGATATTCTATGTTGTTTTCAGCCATTTTTAGGAGCGGTCAAATTTTGACTTTTCGCCATACTATACTATTGCCTTCATCGGCCATTTTTGTGACATGCTAAATTATGAGGTTTTTTGCCTTTTTTGGCCTTTATTCCCACTTTGTATGCTATTATGCGTCTCTTGAAGCTATTCTATGTTGTTTTCAGCCATTTTTAAAGGCGGTCAAATTTTGACTTTTTTGCCATACTATACTAATGCCTTCATCAGCCATTTTTTTTGACATGCTAAATTATGAGGGTTTTTTTTTTCGCTTTTTTGGCCTTTATTTCCACTTTGTATGCTATTACGCGTCTCTACAAGATATTCTATGTTGTTTTCAGCCATTTTTAGGAACGGTCAAATTTTGACTTTTTCGCCATACTATACTATTGCCTTCATCGGCCATTTTTGTGACATGCTTAATTATTTGATTTTTAGGGGGTTTTTGGCCTTTATTCCCACTTTGTATGCTATTACGCGTCTCTACAAGCTATTCTATGTCTTTTTCTGCCATTTTTAGGAGCAGTCAAATTTAGACTTTTTCGCCATATTATACTATTGCCTTCATCAGCCATTTTTGTGACATGCTAAAATATGAGGTCTTGGGGGTTTTTTGGCTTTTATTCCCACTTTGTATGCTATTACGCCTCTCTACAAGGTATTCTGTGATGTTTTCAGACATTTTTAGGAGCGGTCAAATTTTGACTTTTTCGCCATACTATACTATTGCCTTCATCGGCCATTTTTGTGACATGCTAAATTATGAGGTTTTTGGGCTTTTTTGGTCTTTATTCCCACTTCGTATGCTATTACGCGTCTCTACAAGGTATTCTATGTTGTTTTCTGCCATTTTTAAAGGCGGTCAAATTGTGACTTTTTCGCCATACTATACTATAGCCTTCATCTGCCATTTTTGTGATATGCTAAATTATGAGGTTTTTTGCCTTTTTTGGCCTTTATTCCCACTTTGTATGTTATTACGCGTCTCTGCAAGCTATTGTATTCTGTTTTCAGCCATTTTTAGGAGCGGTCAAATTTTGACTTTTTCGCCATACTATACTATTGCCTTCATCGGCCATTTTTGTGACATGCTAAATCATTTGATTTTTAGGGTTTTTTGGCCTTTATTCCCATTTTGTATGCTATTACGCGTCTCTACAAGGTATTCTATGTAGTTTTCTGCCATTTTTAGGAGCGGTCAAATTTTGACTTTTTCGCCATACTATACTATTGCCTTCATCGGCCATTTTTGTGACATGCAAAATTATGATGTTTTTGGGCTTTTATGGCCTTTATTCCCACGTTGTATGCTATTACGCGTCTCTATAAGGTATTCTATGCTGTTTTCTGCCATTTTTAGGAGCGGTCAAATTTTGACTTTTCGCCATACTATACTATTGCCTTCATCGGCCATTTTTGTGACATGCTAAATTATGAGGTTTTTTGCCTTTTTTGGCCTTTATTCCCACTTTGTATGCTATTATGCGTCTCTTGAAGCTATTCTATGTTGTTTTCAGCCATTTTTAAAGGCGGTCAAATTTTGACTTTTTTGCCATACTATACTAATGCCTTCATCAGCCATTTTTTTTGACATGCTAAATTATGAGGGTTTTTTTGCTTTTTTGGCATTTATTTCCACTTTGTATGCTATTACGCGTCTCTACAAGCTATTCTATGTCGTTTTCTGCCATTTTTAGGAGCGGTCAAATTTTGACTTTTTCGCCATACTATAGTATTGCCTCTTTTGGCAGTTTTTTTGACATGCTAAATTATGAGGTTTTTGGCCTTTTTTGGCTTTTATTCCCACTTTGTATGCTATGACACAGTTCTACAAGCTATTATATGTCCTTTTCTGATATTTTTTTTGTAGTGGTCAAAATTTGAACTTTTTGCCCATTTTTTGACATGTTAAACTGAGGTTTTTCCTACTTTTTTTCAGTTGAATAAGGTCAAAATATGACATGTTGAAAAAACAGCTGAAGTAATATTTTGAAACGCATGATAGCACATCATGTTGAACAAATTTAAACTCTGACATACCATAAAGATGCCTTAAATTGACATATTACAGCTCACAGAGACGCGTGATAGTATACAAAGTGTAAACGAAGGCCAAAAAAGACCAAAAACATCACAATTAACATGTCAAATGTTCAATAATGCCGTGGAATATATGAAATTTTGACATGTCCTAAAAATGGCTGAAAAGGACATATTACAACTTGTAGAGAGACATCATAGTAATCAAAAACGAAAAAAAACCCACTGTTTAGTAGGTTGAAAAAAAAGTTGAAAACCACATAGTATGGCATGTTGAGACACATGATAGTATAGCATGTTTAAAATCTCAAATTCTCACAAGGCATAAAGATGCTTTGTAGAATACAGAGTGCAAACAAAGACTAAAGAAGACCAATACATTATAATTTAGAATGTCGAAAAAATGGCCAATAATGCCATAGTGTAATTCGTCGAAATGTCAGATTTTGACTGCTCTTTAAAATGGCTGAAAACAATGTATTATAACTTATAGAGATTTGTCATAGTATAAAAATTGGAAACAAAGGCCAAACAAGGCAAAAACTTCACAATTTAACATGTCCACAAAATGGTTGAAAATGCCATAGTATTTTATGTCAGAAAATGTCAAATCTTGACATGTCATAAAAATTGCTAAAAACCACATAACATAGGCTGTAGAGGCGTGTGATAGTATACAAAGTGTAAGCAAAGGTCAAGGAAGATGAAAAAAGTCACAATTTAGCATGTCGAAAAAATGGCCAACAATGTCATATGTCAAAAATGTCAAATTTTGACTGCTTCTAAAAATGGCAGAAAACGACATATAATAGCTTGTAGAGACGCATCATAGTATACAAAGAGGGAATAAAGGCCAAAAACCTCATAATTTAGCATGTCAAAAAATGGCCAAGAAGGCAATAGTATAGTATGTCGAAGAAAGTCAAATGTTGACTGCTCCTAAAAATGGCTGAAAATGACATATAATAGCTTGCAGAGACACGCAATAGTATATAAAGTGCAAACAAAGGTCAAGGAAGACGAAATACGTCATAATTTAGCATGTCGAAAAAAATGGGCAACAATGCCATAGCATAGTATGTCAAAAATGTCAAATTTTGACGTCATAAAAATGTCTGGAAACTACATAATATAGCTTGTAGACATGCGTCATAGTATACAAAGTGGAAAAAAAGGCCAAATACGTCATAATTCAGTATGTCAAAAAACTGCCAAAAACCCCACAGTAAAGTATGACGAAAACATCAAATTCGTCATGTTACAGAAATGGCAGAAAACAATTTAATACAGCTTATAGAAATGGGTCATAATTAACAAGTGCAAAGTAAGGCCTAAAAAGGCCAAAAACATCCTAATTTAGTACATTTAAAAAAAATGACCGGAAACACCATCGTATAGGATGTCAAAAAACGTAAAATTTTGACGTTATAGAAATGGCTAAAAAAACAACATATAACTTGTAGAGACGCATCATAGTACACAAAGTGGAAAACAACATAGTACAGTATGTTGAAAAATGTCAAAATATGACACGTCCAAAAAACAGTTGAAAACCACATATTATAGCAAGATGAGATGCGTCATAGTACAGCATGTTGAAAAAATGTCATTTTGATGACACACTATACTATGACTTTTTTTAGTATTTTGGATGACATACTATACTATGACGTTTTTTCACATCAATTCGGACAACATACTACACTTTGACGTTTTGTTCGTGGTTTCCGGTGACATACTTTACTACGATGTTTTTTCTCATGATTTCGGACGACATTTCATGAATTTTGGACAACGTAGTACAGTATGTCTTTTTTGTGCAATTTTGTACAACATATTATTAGTTTCGGCGTTATTTTTAATGACATACTACAGTGTTTCTCAGATTGCCAGTCTAAGTGTGGCATTAGCTGGGGGGGATTGTGGCGTAACTTTCATATCTGTCACTCTTGCGGGTCTGAGAATGCAGCGAGGAATGTTACGCGTTGGTCGAATAACTGATCTGTTGATACATCTGATGGATGAGAGAAGATTTTTGAAGATTTTTGCAAGTGTACAGAAGTTTTAGGCCCAGCACATCAACAGTTTAGTTTCACTTTTAATGCGCCTGATGCTCTGCTGCTCACCTCTGTGCTACTGTGTTATAAATAACTGTACAGTATATATTTCAATACTGCTGCTAACAGTCAAGCTCCATTCACTGAGACAATGGGGGGATAAATTAGACTATGGTGGCCCGCCACATTCTTGGTTATTAATGGGGAAACGCTGTACTATACTATGTCTTTTTCATGCCATTTTGGACAATTTACTATACAATGACTTAATGTGCTGTTTTTTTCATGTAATATTATACTATACATTATATTAAACCACTTTTTAGTGCAATTTTGACTGGCATAGCATGATATGACTTATGAGTTTTGTTCTGCACAAGTTCATACAAGCGCTAACAGCGTGTTAGAAAAAATGGCGCAAGGAGGGTGGAGATATCATCAAATATGAGTTTATTTTCTTTTTTATAAATCATTCTTACAAAATTGGCATTTATCTATTTCATTTGTGACCTCTATAAAAGTCCTCTGTTAATTACAAGGTAGGAGGGAGGAGAAGGCATCAGGACAGCTGGGCTTAACGGATACCTTTACAATGCAACAGCTACTACTGCTGATTGGTAATCTGATACAGCCAAATCACTGATAAATAATCCCAAACAGGAAGTGGTCATACGTTGTCACCTTAGCAACAGTGTCCAAACATAAAGATGAAAACGGGGTTTTATAATAAGGGAATGGAAGCTGTGACTCATCCAGTGTATGAAGGCAGGGCTGTTCAGGGCCCTACATATGGTGCTATTGCTGCCCGTCTACTGGAAATAACAAGTCTAGGACAGACAGTGCTCGGCATGTCAAGAACTCACATGAAGATAAAAAGGCACAAATCAAGAACAGACTAGTTTCCAGCACAGACGCCGTTGCCACTATAAACACCAACTGCCTGGCACATTTTGGGTAAACCCTCTTCCATCTGTTTTGAAGCGCACAATGATAACTTGCATAATGTTTCCCCCTGATCAAATGACAGACACGACAGCGTTTAAAGCGGATGCAAAGGTTTTCCTGGTGGCCTTTATCACATCCATCACACTCTGACTGCGCTCTGGACTCGGTGTACTGCACAGCACGCCAACTGAAAGATGGAGCAAGTTTCTGTTGCCAAGTTATCTGACCTGAAATGAAGCTTTTGAAAGAGGCAATTTAAACACAACTGTGTCACAGCCTCAGACCCATTATTGTAATGCATGAGGGGGGGGGGTGTTACAGCAGAATCTGAAAATGTTTCCATCTGGTTCATAGGACCCAGCTGCTTATTATTTTCCATGTGTCAGTTGGCGTAGTCTTTATTGGGACTTTGCAATTTGACTCCTGTGGAGCGCCAAGATTGTGCGGCCCGATCCAATTCTAGATCACTGGTGTATGCAATCTTTTAGAGTTTAAACTCAACTACTACAACTCTGAAAATTTTAGCTCCCTCTCTCGGGGAGTTGTGTATGCAAAAAGAGTGTGATGTATGTTTCCCTGGAAAACCGATGCAGAGTGAAACATATTATGAGCTATATATCGGCATCTTTGTGGATTAATGTGCACAGCGTGTAGAAAATAAACTGAATAAATACCATTAACTCCCCTCAGCGATGGAGGATCAGTCCTATACTCTCGCCACCTCATCTCAAATCGCACACTGTCTTTTTTTTTCTCCAAAAATAAATATATGCCTATGTACAGTGCTGAGAGTCACAGGGATTTAAAACGGGTGGTGGTTTTTCTGCAAAGCTGGGGGGGGGCTGTGGTTCTCTTGAGACGATTCACATACAGTGATTAAAATGATCCGTCATAAAAGGCTTGATATGGATTCAAACAATATAATTCTCTGAAGATGAAAGAGGGACCAGATGCAGACCGAGTGAGGAGTATGTTTTTCCCAGAATCACATTCTGTAGACGAGCGAACATTTGCTGAGGCGGCTCCACATTAAACAGATCATAAATCTCTCCTGGCCAACAAATAATACTCCAAAGCTGAAGTCCCACTATGTAAATACAAACTTGATATTTAAAGCAATGACGTGACGGAATTAAAAAAAAAAAAAGAAAAAAACCTAAAAAATTTTTTTTAAAAAAGCCGATAGTCCTGCTGTGTTTGATATAAACTGACACGGAGCAGCTTTGCATTGGTAACATTTGGATATGACGCTTCATAGCAAGATCGACACCTTTGTTGACACTGTAAAGGATATACAATACATTTGATGCATTTGCTGAACAAAATGAAGATAAATCAATGAAAAAACCTCAAAGCAAAGCAGAAATTGAATGTGTGACTGTGATATTGATGCTGTCGATGACAGCCGCTGATTAACACACACACAGACTGAAGGGCTTTGGCTGAGACATGTTGAATGCCTGCCCGCCAGAAAGGCCACTAAAAGCACGCGGCTTTCATTTAAGTGTCTGCAAACTAAATGTGTGAGCGGACTGCCTGTGCTCTTGGCTGCATGCTGCGTGCAGACCCACTGACAGCGTGTAGCATCTCCGCCACGAGACAGCCATTTCCTCAGGCCGCCTGTCTCTTCCAAATGATCAATTAATGGTGGGGAAAGCTAGTTATTTTGGCATTTTGATCTCGTTGTCCGATACCAATAAGGTAATTTAAGGTGCAAAATGTCAGGCGGTTTGATTCGGATACAACTGCGAAGTGAACGCCTCTTTAAACTAATGGACAAGCAGGGGAAGGCGTGTGAGAGCGGGCGGAGAAAACAAAAAAAACTCTCCTCCCAAGGCTAGCGTTAGCCAGCAGGTCATGTTTGTGGGTCAATGCTTCGACAACACAATGGTCCGTGATGTTAGAGCGTCTCATCAACAGCTTGTCCCCCGGGAATAAAACGGCACTCCAAATGAAATAGGTTTACCTAATTGAAGCCCAAACGTATCTCTGCCTGACAAATGGAGGAGAAAACCTTTTGTCAATTTAATGGCTCTGAGGTTCTCTGATATGTCACGGAGAGAAAAAAATAAAAAAATAATGGTGGCAGGAGAGCCACATCGGACTGATGACTAGAATATTTCAACACCAGAGTGTCTAGGCATCTCAAACTGATGTAGGCAACGTGATGTGCAATAAACTATTTTAAAAGGCAGACCCTGATGTCAGAATGGCACCGATGCGCTCAGCGTTAAAAATCTCTCTACAAGCACTCCTGTGAAATGACGCTGGTCACTAAAGACCTGCTATGGTCTGAAATTTTATTCCATTTCTCCCTGTAAGGATAGTGCTGTGAGGCCATGCAGGAAGAAATAAATGGGCGAAACGAGTTTGGGTTAGAATGCAACGTTCTGCTCCATTTCATCCAGAAATGTTCATTTCGCTCATTCCAACGGAGGGAAAATGTACTCCGCTTGAGCTTATGGTTGGATGAGCCAACTTTTCAAGGCTCTGTACGCACACACAAACACACACACATGCGCGCACGCACACACATAAACACACACACACATACACACACACACAGACGCAGACACAGACACAGAAGAGTGAAAGTACAGAGTTTGAGGGGGGAAATAAAAGATGATGAAAGTGAGTATAAAAAAAAAAAAAAGATGAGAAAAGTACAGCTGCTGTGGTGAGAATGAGAGGAAGAGGGATATGAAACGAGATGTTTTTCTAACTTATCTCTGATAACAGAGAAGCTGATAGACCATTATGGAAGCCACATCAGCAAATCTGGGACTGAGCCGAGGACTGGACAGACAGGATGCTCTCAGACTTCAGGCTCAAGGATGTGTATTGATAGCTGAGAATTTACGACATAATGGCTGCTTTGCTGTAAAAAAAAAAAAAAAGCGTCAGGCCACAGTAATAACAGGTTGGACACTGCTGTTTACCTTTTCTGCCTTGAGAACGAAAAAATGTTTAACTGATGAGGCTCTGATTTCAAACCTCTCAGAGAGGACAAAGGGTCAACAGTGACACCAGAGAGCTGATTTGTACAGAAATCAAACCAACTGAAGAACAGGCTATAAAGCAGGGGTTTGGTAGTCCAGTATTACGTCCTGATGCAGACTGGGGAGGGTTGCTAGGGGCTACCAGTAGGATTTATGTTGGGTGGGGTTGCCAGGTTTGCGATCGTGGACACCTTCCCTCTTCTACCGTCCTGCACATGTGCCGAGAGAGCAGGAAAGTCAACGTCGTCCTTGTTCACGTTGTACAAAAAAATATTCTATCCAAGAGTTCTCGTCGTCAGTAGTGCGTGCTGTGTGTTTGCACATTTGCAAAACATACAGGACTGTTTGGCATGTCCATCAGTTTGTGTACTCCTCTTTGTCTGTCTGTGTTTGCGGGTTTTGTTTGTTTTTTCATATCCAAAAGCCATCTGCTTGTTTCGCATTCATCCCCTCCTGCGTCAAGTCCTGGCAGCAGCGGCGCTGTGGTCATTGGCAATGTGCTGAGTGGAAGACAGAGCTGTGTCGCTCCCCGTCCATCCTGCTGTAGTCCTACTACTCCTTCTACTCTCCAAAGAGTCTCTCTCGCGCGCCTCCCCCTGCGTGGGTTCTCCCCCGAGGGGGCGCCGGTCCTGTCAGAGCCTCTCGATATCCCTGTATTTCTTGCGGAGGATGGAAACCTGGTCCTTGAACAGGACAGGGTCCAGTCTCATCTGCGAGTGGACCAGCGGCATGGCGCCAAACCAGCTGGCGAACTTATTCATGCAGGTTTGCCGCTGGGCAAAGTGGTCCGGATCGGCCCAGCGAGAAGCTCTAGAGGACTGGTTGTTGTGACAGAGAGGAAGAGAGATGACATAAGAACAGTTTAAGAGTCTTATTATTGCAGTGAAGAATTTTTGCTCTAGGTCACTAATTGCAAAAACGGGTGCTTTGCCCCAGGAAGTGCTTCCTCCGCCGCTTTGGTTTGCATGGAAAGATTGTCTGTAGTCATGAAAAATTCTTTAAAAGTCATAGTATGTCGTCCAAAATAGCCACACACACAAAAAAGTCATAGTATATTATGTCGTCCAAAATTTCATAAAATAGTCACAGTACAGTATGTCGTCAAAAATAGCACAAAAAAGTCACAGTATAGTTTGTTGTCCAAAATAGCACTAAATCATCACAGTATAGTATGACTTCCAAAACTGCATAAAAAAAGTCATCGTATATAGTTTGTCGCCCAAAATAGCACAAAAATGTCATAGTATATGTTATCCAAAATTGTATTAAAAAGTCATAGTATAGTACATTATTGTACATACTTCCAAATTAGCACAAAAAAGTCATAGTATAGTGTCAAAATAGCGTCAAAAATGTCATAGTATAGTATGTCGTCCAAAATGGGACAAAAATGTCATAACAGTATAGTATGTTGTGCAAAATAGCACAAAGAAGTCGTAGTGTAGTAAGCCGGCAAAATAAAACTGAATAGTCATATTATGTTATAAAAAATACCATAATAAAAGTTGTAGTATAGTATGTTGTCAAAAGTAGCATGCACAAGTCAAAGTTCAGTATTTCCTTAAAAAAAAAAGCCATAGTATAGTATAGTTCAGCATGATGTCCAACATAGCATTAAAAAAATCACTGTATATTGTCGTACAAAACTGCATGAAGCATTCATCATATCATTGTATGTCAGAAAGTCCTACTACAGTGAGCCTTAACAATGTACTTCAGTGATGTCATGAAAATGTACTAAAAAAGTTTTTGTTTAGCATGTCACAAAATGTACTTTTTATATACATAAAATGTATAAAAAAAGGCATTGTAATGTATGTCATAAAAATATTCTAAGTAAGTCATATTATTGTCATGAAAATGTAATTTAAAGGTCACATTACAGAATGTCATAAAATTGTGATTCAGAGTCATAGTATAGCTTGTCATAAAAATGTGATAAAAAAGTAACAGTATAGTATGTCATAAAATTGTAGTATTAAACAGCCATGGTAGTATGTCATAAAACTGTAGTATAAAACAGTCATGGTAGTATGTCATACAATTGTACTTTAAAACAGTCATAGTATGGTATGTCATAAAACTGTAGTATAAAACAGTCATAGTAGTATGTCATAAAAATGTACTTAAAAAGTAACGGATTAAAACGTTTGCTAAAATCCAAATTAAACGTTTTTAATTCAATTATCAGTCACAGTTCAGACACTGTGACAAGAGAAAGCCATTACTGAGTGACATTAATGTTTCTCAGTAAGTCATCAGCTGGATCATACTCTATATTTGGGCGACTGGAGTCTGACTACAAACTATGATGTGAGCCACAGAAACTGACGACTCCTTTCTGTCCTTCTGTCTCCCCGATGTACAGTAAGTGCCTTGTCCTGTTTACCCACGGGTCTAACAGAGAATTTTAAGAGAATATTTCATGCTGTTCACAAAGCGGCCAGAGTTCGCTTCAGCTGAAAGGCCGCGACACACACTGATTCTGGGAAGAAAACAATGCTGGCTTCAGTTTGAATCATGGTGTATGAAAAGCAGGACAAAATCAAAGTGGATTATATAATAAGCCCCAGCCTGTTACGAGTTCAATCACATTTTGTAATGAGTTTTTCTTTAATGCAAAGCAGTTTTCTCAACTGGCAGCTGTCCTGTTTTGGTGTAAAAATTCTTTCAAAAAGCACAATAAGCTCATGAGTCATCGAGTAAAATACAATCCATAATAAAACTTTAAAAACAACCTGGATCCAGTCATGAGAAGGTGTCAGTGCACTCTTACCTGTCCCATCATGGTCTCCTTGTACTGTTTCTTTTGTGTGACCTTGATGGGCGGCAGCTTGGTGACAGCAGAGACCAGGAAGTTCATCAGGATGTCCTCACAGTTGGCCAGCTGGTCCACCATGCCCTTCAGACTTGTGGGTAAGTAGTTTGTGTACAGATAATGGTAATACCTGTAAGAGAGGACAAAAAGGAGTTAGAAAGAGAAAAGGGAACTGATCTTGCTTTGTACCTCCTCGTGAAATCATGTCTTTCCTATAAAAACTATAAAAGTCATATTAATGTATGTCATCAAAAATGCCATACAGAATTAATTGAAAAAGACAGTGCATAGTGTCAAAAAAATTCTTACGAATGTAAAAAAAAAACACCCCACAGTACAGTATGTAATTAAAAATGCTGCAAACGAGTCAGGGAAAGCTATGTCTTATGTCATTAAAAATGGCAACAAAAAATAAAAATCTTGATAAAAAAGTCATAGTACTGTATGTCATAAAAAATAATTAAAAGTAGTAGTATAGTATGTCATAAAAAAAAACAATAAAAAAGTCATAGTATGGTATGCCATGGTGTAGTATGTCATAAAAATGTCTATTGGAAAGTTATAGCATATTATGCCATAAATTTAAAAAAAGGTCATAGTATTGTATGTCATAAAACATTCATTTGTAAAAGTCTTTTAATAGTATTTCATTTAAAAAGTCATGAAAAAGTCATAGTGTAGTGTGTCGTAAATCTAAATCTAAAGGTCCTGGTATAGTATATAATTAAAAATGCGATGTCATTAAAAAAATCGTATTATAATATGTCATGATTTTAAAATAAAAAAATTACTGTATGCCATAAAAAGTCAGAAAAAAGGATTAGGATGGTATGTCATTAAAATGTCTTGTATACTTCACATTTTTAAGGGCTTTTTATGACATTTATAACCCTGGCATACATGATTTCTATCTGGAAAGTACTGGTAAAGGAGCAAATGACCATAAATCCAACATTTAAAATACATTTTGTGTGTATGAGGCCCAGGATGTCATACAAATGTAGATTAAAACCAAAAACTGGTTAAAAAAAGGTGAAAACATTTGGAAAAATGGAAAAAGAAGCAGACTGAGATGATCTGCAGGTTAAGTTTGTTGATGATCAGTTGTTTAAATATTATAAAATCTGCACATCTGATAAAAAAAATCCACTGGTTTGAATCCATTCCAAGGTTTTCTCTTAATTTCCTTTTCACCTTTTCCAGTCGCACGCATCAAAGTGCGCTTACACTCTGCTCTCCTACAAATCTGAATATGTTCACACATGACGTATTTTTAGATAAATAATAACTTAATTCCTCAATTATTGACCTTTGGTGGTTGATGAGCAGTGCATGTCACAAAAAAGTGCATAGACGACTTAATCTCAGTGCATCGCAAATTTCAGACACTTTAACGTTCCAGGTTGAAGCCTTTAGGTAGAGCTCCGACTTCATCAGCAGGCTGATTGCTTAAGTTCCTGGATGGATTGAGCGACCGACTTATTGAAAGTGATTAAGCGTTTGGCTGCAGTGATTGGCTGACTTCAGCTTAATGGACTGCTCCCATCACAGCTGAGTGAAGTCATATTAAAGCTGACAGGGCTGTAGTAAAACTAAATGCAGGAACTATGAAATGCTGTGTAGCAGACAAATTGACATTTTTTGGATAAAACATATCCAGTGTCAAAACACTGGTTTCCCGAGGCTGTGCAACAGTGAACATCACACCTACTTTCATAATCTACAGATCACTGCATCAAAGTGTTGAATCAAAGAAAGACGACTGAACACTGGAGAGCAGAGTAGAGCAAAGCTGTGATCCCCGTATAACAGAAGGGGAACAGAACAGAAGCAAGGAGCATGAAAGAAAACAGCAGAGCCGACTGAAACAGTGAGCAGGTAAACAGCTGTACCGGAACCAAGTTTTACACATCACAGGACCATAATGTGAAGCGGGTACAGTACCTGTGGTAGATGGCGGCCCCGGTCAGCACCATCGAATAATCGTTGGTCCATTTGGATGTGTAGCCCCAGCGCTCCTTGTTACTGTCCCAGAAGTGGCTGCGAGCGGGGTAGCCTACGATTCGCTCTGGAAAACTCTGCCAGACCGTGAAGGCAAAGTCCACCTGGACAGACACAAAAACAGATCTGCACTCAGCTGAAACTCTGGAAAAGGCTCGATGTTTACATTCACAGGTCAAATGTCAAGGTAATCTTCATCATAGAGCATGTTAAGGAGGACTCCGATGATAACGTCAACAACCACTTTGTTGCTGAGCAACATTGCGTGTGCGCGCTATGTGGTGTATTGAGCGCGGCGTCTCCTTTCTGAACCGTCTCTGATACCCCCACGTATCCCCTGGCAACAGCAGAAGTGGTTTTGAATACTGCTCTAATAGATCACTTAAACTTCTGCAAAAAAACTATCTGGCATCTGCACCAAAATCAATTCATAAACAACTTATTATTTATTATATTATTATTATTATTATTATTATTATTATTATTATTAGTATTAGTATTATTATTATTATTACATTATAGCTCTACACTTGATAGCTTATTATAAAGTGTGAAACTTGTGTGTTTATGAATGGATTGCCAACATTTATAAATGCATTATTATCAACTACAAATGATAAGTAAAGTAAAGTAAATGATTCATAAACATTAATCAATCAAAACATTAAGCAATTATTACAATATAATTTAAAAAATGCAGCAACACAAGAGTATCCCTAAAGGGATTTTCTTTTTTTTTTTCATTTTAAAGCATGAAATATTTTCTTTGAAATGTTGGGAAATTAAATCTGGTTGAGATTCATTTTCTAGAGTATACATTGTGAGAAAAAAATGGGGAACAAAGAGACAAGTGGGTGAGCTAACACAGTAAGTGCGCATTGAAACACACTATAGTGAAAATACAACAGAGGCAAAACCTCATCAAACACAAAGCAGTCTTTCCTAAGCAGCTGCCTGCAGCCAAACTTCTGTGGCGGCGATCAAAGCATTCAATCAAATAATTAGATGAAAACATCAAAAAGGCCTCAGCTGCTCCACAAACAGCGTGTTCTGCATTACACCTCATATTATCACACTTCACCGCACTGAGAGGGCTTACACTAATGAATACTCGTGTCAAAATCCACCATAAAACACAGTATACACGTCATTTTTATCTTCTCTTCCTGCCAGAGTTTGTGCTTACAAACAAATCCCAAAGGAAGAGAGGAAGAACTCTAGCTTTCAATGCAAAAGAAAGGTAGCTGAATGATAACATAATAAAAGGAACAAGGACAAGAAAACGAGGAATAAAAAATATCCAGTATTAAAAGAAAGAATTGGTGGAAACAATAAAAAACAAAACCCATGGAAAATCAGTCATAAGAACTGGATGCTAGTTTATGTTTTTTTGTGAAAGACAACTCTCCTTTGCAGCATCTTCACTTCAGGGTGAAGAATGGACGACAACGGACAAAAATGAGGATTCTGTTCATGTTTGGAGGCTAATATGAAGCGAATGGAAAGGGTGGATAGACAGGGAGACTGTCCAGAAATCTGCGATAGTATTTTTGCCTGAATTTCTTTTTCAACTTGTACTGGCATTGATGTTTCTAAAACTTATTGTTTGTGTTCGTGATCCAACCGCCTTCATGGGAGAAACACGGGTCGATTTGGTTTTTTGGGGCTGTGTTTTCCCCTCGGTGCCAGCTCTGCCTTGCCATCTTGATCCTCCGCACAAACAGCCTTTATGAGATCTAATTCTACACTGTTCAAAGCAGCATCTGGCTTCCCATGGTGCTGCGCCAAAACGTGTCCCCGGGAAAAACAGGAACAGTCCCGACAGCATGTGGAACAAAAAATGCCCAGAACAGTGCTGCTCTCGATTAGGGGATTCAGGAGGTGCGGCGTTATTACAGGCGCCAAAACATGAGGTGGAAGATGGAAAGAAATGGAGAGAAAGGCAGAGGAGAAGAGGAGAAGAGGGGAAAAAGTAAAGTAAGGCGCTGGGAGTGAAAGTTAGAGTAGTTAAAGGGATTTAAGAATCAAGCTGCAGAGCGATAACTTGAAAACACCAGGGACAAACAGGGGGAGAGATAAAAAATGGAGAGAAAAAGCAATCAGAGAGTTGCTTTTGGGACATCGAGAGAGAGTCTGGATCTTTGTTTTGTCTCAAGAGGACCAGACTATGGAGACAGAGAAGATAGAAAGAGAGAAAGAGTTTTCTATTCTACTCTGTTTTATTATATAACAAGATACCTCTGTGGTGGACAGCACTGTGTCTTCATCCAGGCTGAGGACAGCGTCCGTCACTATGGTCTCATAGGGCAAGAAACGACTGCTCATCACCTACAAAACACAGAGCACAAAGGGTTAAAACCACGTCATTCGGATGAGAACAGCTGGATTCAAATAGTATTGATCTGTGATCATTTGTCGCCTGGAACACATTAAAAAAAGGCTAAAGCAGCAAATGCAGATCTGTAGGCCGTGGAAAACGTCTGCAAAAGGAGTAAAAAAAAAAATATTAAAACACTTCTTGTACATGTTGTCCCCTTTTTCCATTCAGCTGCATATTTGTGCAAACTAACAGTGCGGAGGTGTTTATTCACACAGATGACAGCTTCTATTGAATGTTGCCATGGAAACATTAATAGATCCATGTCATTCTAAGTCATTTCAGGTTGTTTTGAGGATTTTGAACCAAATATGGTCATTTAACATCTAGGAATGGTTGCCTTCTTTAACAATAAAAACATCTGTTTTTTAAAAATGTTTCTTCACAGCAAATATTAAGCAAAATGGGCCATTTCCTGAGCTTATAGTGCTGCAGGAATGACATTTCTTTGTAGGCCAGCTGAGAAGTTAGTGTTGCCCTGGTTTCCTTGACAAAAAATTTGGTGAATTTTTGCTATGGGTACGTTATCGGTACGTTATTGGTAACTGCTGATACTGGCTTTAAAATGACATATTGGAATGGCCAGCACCTGATTTCTGCCGATATAGCAAGCCGATATTTTTCATCGTTTGTTTTTTTATTGAAAAATCAAAAATGTATAAAACATCCACGCTAAGTTGAAGTATTTTTTTTTAATTATTTTTTAGTATTTTTTGCATAATAAATTAAGGAGTGAATGAATATTACAAAAGCATTGTGTTTTATGTCTCCATCTGCTGGTGGCCATCAGGATAAGAGTATGCACAATAGGATGTTAATTCTTACTACACAAGAGGCTTGACGATCCTTAAATTAAGTGGGGACAAAGTGGATATATCAATATCGTTATCAGCCAAAAGAGTTGTTATAGCGGCAAAAAATCCAATATCGTGCACCGCTAGACTTTTCCATTGGATTTTGGATTATTGCTGAAACTAAGATCTGCTAACAAACATTTATAACATTCAAGGCTCATTTATGCTCAACATTAGATATATATACAGACATGGATGGGGCCTTCTGTCCATACTAGCACTCATTTAATCCGTATTTGTGCACGTTTTCTGACATCTTGCAGACTCAAAGAGTAAATGGAGCAGTGCCACTGAAAATCACAGGGGCAGTGTAGTTCATAGTTCAGGCAAGATGCGACCTTAGGGGACGGCAAAGACACAGTAATATAATAAAATTAAATCCTTGTCCACATGTTGCGAAGTGTCCCGTGTGTCCCCTTCCTTTGAAGCCCTGTATGCCGATTCTACAGTATTAAAGTAAATCAAAATAATAAAATTGTGGGCCAGAAATACATTTAAAAAATGAGCTTAAAAGCACTAAAATGAGAAACTGCAGCCTGGTAATTATCCCTTGTTTGTTCATCAATATATATGACCCCTTTCACATAAGAGTATTCATGCGATCCATAGTTAATATAAAAATATTGATTACAGCTGCTTTAAAGAATGAACTTAGTGACCCTAACATCTAATTCTTTCAGTCACCACCAAAAGCTCACAAGCTTGAAATCAGATCCTCTGGTCGAGCGTCACCTTGAGATACATTTTAGAATAAAAACACTCTCTGCCTCAAATACCTGCTGCATACATTTTTTATGGTTCCTTACAAATTCATGGGAGACAACAAGCCATCACATCAACAAACTGCAGCGCACAGAGAAGAAGAGAAAAGCCAATATCCTACGCTTTACTGCACCCACCCCACCCCATTGTTTCCTACAGTGATAGAGTGCTGATACAAGTTTCCATTACTGCTGCAGGGTCGTCTTTCTCCCTTAAATCAATAACAACACATAAATGCTGCCAGACAAATACAGCATGAGTCATGTGTCCTACATATGGAACAAATCTACCTCTCCTTTCCACCGCTGCTGAATACTGAACGCGCATATTTAACGGCAAATGAAACCAAACAGTGTAATACATGACAGTCCTCGAATATTTACTGGCAGCAGAGAGAGTGATGGTGGCCGGGGCCTGGTGGGTGGATGGAGAGACCAACATCTTGAGGATATTTAGACGGGAAGTCTTTTGGTCTGTTGCTGTGATGA
Source organism: Plectropomus leopardus (assembly GCF_026936395.1). Taxonomy (NCBI): domain Eukaryota; kingdom Metazoa; phylum Chordata; class Actinopteri; order Perciformes; family Serranidae; genus Plectropomus; species Plectropomus leopardus. The sequence continues at coordinate 24,346,891 of NC_142192.1, forward strand.
AAAGCGCTTAGATGGGAAAACAGCAGCTTCTTGTGTGTGTGTTTGTGTGTGTATGTGAGTGTGTGTTGTAAACTGGATGTGTGCTCGAACTCAAACAACCTCCCACACAAACAAGAAAACAGCTCACAATGCACAGCTTTAATGGACCCACAAGCACATCTAGATACACGGTATATACATATACACACTAACAGCCTGTTATTCAGTTATTCAGCTCTGAAGGTCAGGCCTCTGTGAGAATACTTGTTCTTTAAAACGCCACCTGCGCTGAAAAGCTCTTACATTTACATTTAAGAATAGTCAGAGCTGACCTCTTTCCTCTATAAACACCTGGTGTTGTCTGCCTGCTGCGCTCGAGCACAGTGACCTCACTCTCAACAGGTCTTCATAACTCCTACAGCCGAGGGCAGCAACAAACACCGAGAGACACGCATGACTTTACTGTTGGGCCGCGTGAAGCCCGTTATCCATTCTGGTGCTGCAGCTAATGAATACTTTCATTATCGACCCACCTTTTAGTGTATAAAATGTCATAAAGTATTGAAAAATGCCCAAGGTGATGTCTTTAGATTGCTTATTTAATCTGATCAACAGTCGGAAACTGAAGTATTTCCATTAAGGAGAGTCAAGAAGAGTCAAATCACAAACACATCAGATGACTAATTACTATCTTTGATTACAAAACATCCTTCAATGTACTGCCGTTATGATTGCTATTAGTGTCTGTGAATATACTTAGCTTTTTATTGGCTGTTGCAGACTGTACCTAAAGAAAAAATTAGGTTTTGGATTGATGCACGTTTTTAAGATGTTATGTTTTGTTTTATTCTTAGATAGAAAAGCCCAACCAGGGACAGGGGTTGCAAATTAGCCTTGGCTGAGAAGCCTTAAATGCAACACATCAGTAAACGGTTTTCGAACTTGCTACTATGTTCACTACATTGTTCCTGTCAAAAAAACTAATAAATAAATAAAAAATATTAATTTTTGCGCTCTGAGGGTCATCACCATGCAAGAATTCAAAGCTTTTTGTTGTATGATTTCATTAACCGAGGTGCCTGTCTACCAGGTCTTCATTAGACAATAGACCCAGCTAACATGATATTACCCATTAGTTTGTGGACTCTTATTTTGAAGATTTGAGTTTGTCATTTTGGGCTTTGGATTTTTACAGTCAAAAATATTGAGATTCAAATGAGAAGGTGGAGCTGTGGATCTGACTCAGACTCCTCCCACACAGCCTGCCACTCAAAGCAGCTATGCCATAAATTATGTGCAAGGGGCTAGTTAGGTGTAAATAAGGTTGTGGCCTAACAAGTCGCTAGCACTGGTGCAATATTGGTTATGTTGTAGGATCACGGCTTCGACCCAGACTCACAGAGTATAAACGTGGCTGTCAATTTTTCAGTTTGTTTTCAATGCATGAAAGTTAATAGTAATGTTTTGATAACTAAAAAAGTCTTGTTCAGCATTTGGTTGTACTAAAAGACCCTGTGAGCAGTTGGGTGTTCATTTTTCCAATAAGTACATTTTTTAATGGTTTTAAGCCCGTTTTTCACTCTCCCTTGCTACTCTATGCCTCTGCTTCATTTTTCAGCCATGAAGGTTAACGCTTATGTTAACTAATGAAAAGTAGAAAAGCTTCACATTATAAAATCTAGAATTTGCAAAAATGTGGCATTTTTTGTCTGATAATGACAGATAAAAGATACATTTTTTCAAAACTAATCTGTTCTGATTCTTATGTGAAGCAAACATTTTCTTTTTTTTGCCCATCTTTGCCTTCATCTATGTCTTCAGTATGTCAGTATGTATACAACTAATGTTATTACACATAATAAAAGCTGAATGAATCTACATTAGAGTTGACTAAATTTCTACAACTTAAAGGCAACATAAGGAAAACAATGTATGGTATTTTAAGACATTTAAATACTTTTGTAAGGGCTCAAACTGAGATAATTTTCTTTTACAGACCTGATGGTACACTGTGACAGATGGATAAGGAATCTGTATTTTTTTCTCTGTTATTTAATGATTGATTTCTTTTTGGAAAACTCATACTGGTACACCTGTTCCCTAATTTGAAACGTTGCAAGTGATAAGTGTTCATGATCAAACTATTTATATTCAGAGGAGGTACATGGGTGAATTTAGTAATGAGGAATGAAGAAAAATAAGCAAAAAGACAGATTTGAAAAAAACAAACAAAACTAGTTAATTTATCAAAAATTGTTAACAGGCAACCAGATCAAAGTTTAATCCTTTTTTTAAAGGGCATAAATTAGAAAAAAAAGTTTTTAAACCCTACAAGTGCACTTTTTTTAAAAAAAAAATTTAAGTATAAAACGTGGATTTACAGAACTTAACTTTTGTGTTTCCTGCTCCCACCACCTCACACAGCTAAGCCCTGTCATCGCTGTCGGGGCTGGGTCAAGTGCCATCTACTCCCCCTCTCCCCAAAAACCCTCCAGAGGCAACAACAGCAGCTAAAAGTTGCGACTGTCACTCACGCTCTAACAGGGTGGAGGAGCCGGGGAGCGTGAGTGACAGTCGTATTTACAGACAAAGAAAAGCAGAGAGAAAATGAGAGTCGAGGGGAAAGAGGAGAGGCTGCACCTCCCTCTCATTTCTAGTGTCATCATTGCAACGTCCTGCGGGCATATAGAGAGAAACAAAACAACCCCATCTCTGCGCTGCACGTTTTCCACTTGTTTTTCAGCAGAACATGTCGGAGAGAATACCAGCGAAGAAGAGGTGAGGAGAGAACAAGATCGGAGACGGGAGGGGGGGAAAGTGACAGCGAGACAAACAGACGAAAAAGAGACAAAGAGCGAAAGAGAGGATGATCGGCTGGTGTTTTCAACCCCCAGATGGTTTGTAATGTTAGAAGTGCGACATATTAGCCTGGGGCTTCCTGGTGCTCTCCAGGAATGTGAGCTCTTACAGCAGGAATCTGCCTCCAGCACTTCACCTCCTCTCCAAAGGACAGCAGCAGAGGAGGGAGAAGGAGAGAGGAGGACCACCAGTCTGTGTAAACCATATTAAGCACTGCTGGGATTCTCACATGGCTTAAATCAACAGTCACAAACCAATTTTTTGGCCATCGTGCCAGAGAGACAGAGAGGATGACAGAGGGAGGAAAAGAAGGAACATGGTTGAAGGATAAGATTGGTGTTGTTCCATGTTTTCCTCACTGTCAACAAATCCCATGAAAAGACCAAAACTAATAAAGTCACCATATCTGTCACTCTTAAAAAAGGCTTAGTCATTTCCTTTAGCAGATGGGCACTGTAATTTTTCACAAACTTTACTTAAACTGGAGAGCAGAGTGCTTTTGTTGGGGACTATTTTCAGCTACAGTTTTATACACGTGGTGGTCAGAGCAGCAAGATGGCGTGCGTAGGAGCACATGATCTCAGCATCAACACTGCACTGTGCACAGACACAATAGTTCATTCCAAAATCTGTTGTCAATTCAGTCAATTTAACTCAAACACGTCAGGCTGCAAAGGAAAACTCACACAGTTCTCATTTTCCATGACTAATGTTACCAGACAAAGCCTTCCTCTTTCAGACAGGTTACGTGTGTATGTGACGCAGTCTGGCGGCGTTTGTTATGGAAAAGACTCTCCTGTGTGTGTGTTTCTAGAAAACTATCATAACTGGGTCGGCAGGTGCTGCAGACACAGTGAAACATACTTTTTTTCTGAGGCTACAGTAGTCAGCAGGAAGTGTCTCGATGAATTCAGGATGGAGTAAAATGTGAAAAGGGCGGTGTGTTATGTTCACTGCACAGATGAAATAAAGCATCTTTTAATGCAACATTATCATGACGTCTCCTCACTGTTCTTCACCACAGAGTTCACTGTACTCTACAAACTAGTTACCGGCTATGAGCCAGGCTAAAACTACGATTCAGAGCCAAGAGGCTGCGAAAAGTCATCTTTCAGTTTTTATTATTTTTATGTTTATTTTCTGGGTAAATGAACTTTCCTAAAAAAGTCACACCAATAATTGTCTTCTGTTGTATTTCCATCACCGCCAATTATGGCTGGAGCTGATATATACCCAAAACTACTGCAGTCATTTGTCGTGATGCAGATAGAAAGCATAGAAAGCAAAAAACTTTAATTTTCTTATATGGCTTGTTGCTTTTTCTTTTTATCCATTAAGATTTCAGTTTGGGGAAGAACTAGATGTTTCAAGTTATGTTTCACACTGCAAAATGAATTGTTAAACTAAGAAGCAAAGGCCAACTGCAATTGATGTTAGGAAGTAAAAATAAGTAAAAAAGTAAAGTACACGGAGGGCATGTACTCAGATTTTTCTCCACGATACTTCTAGGGAAGTTTTATTATACAACTAAGAACTTTAATATGGTGTTTTTTTGTAGATATATATATATATAAATTTTTAGGTCAACAATAAATAAATAAATACATAAAGGATTTCGTTTTTAATTAATGGTGGTGAGAAGGCTTTGAATGAGAATTTCTATATATAACTTAATGTTTGGAAAAATGTGGGACATCTTACTCATTAAAAAATTAGGGAAAAGGGTTCACTGGGGGAACTTAGACTCAGTACGACCCCAGTATCTCTAAAATTCTGGCTGCGGTCCTGAGGAGAGTCTGCATTAAAGCAAATAAAAAGGTTAAAGGAGAGGACGATGCAGTGATAGAAGGAAGCGAAAAGAAGATGGGAGGAAGAGGAAACGATGAAAAGGGAGAAAAGAGAGGATCTGTGAGTGAGGAAGAGGATGAAAGCGAGAGAGGAGGGATAAGCAAGAAAGTGGCAGGAAAAAAAGGCAAAAGGGATGAAAAACTCTCCCTCTCTCTCTTGGTCTCTCTTCCTCTGTGGGGTGGAGGAACACAGCTTGGCTCGCCACAGTAAACACAGAACCCGCCACAACCACAACAAACCACAGGCTGCCTGGCACACACGCAGAACGTCAGTGCGCTAAGCCTGTTCTGCTCGCTTTTCACGGACACACAACTACACACAGAGGCCTCCCGCTGTGATTGACAGCTTGGAAGAAACCACTCAGAGCCACGGGGAGAGGTAAACCATAAACCCTGCCTACCGCCGGGTGACTGACACTGATGTGAAAACCACTTTCTCTGATTGGCAGGTAAAGTTAAGTCCTCAGGAGCGGGAGGGGGGAGAGGACGGTCGTCGGATGAGTCTGATGTCTCGGAATACAGATGAGCGACCAGATTCTGTTTCGGTTGCCTCAAAAACAGCCTCAAACATGAGCTTGGAAGTAAAATAAAAATTGTAAAATAAAAGAAGCTGAGCTGGGATCACAGTTTTAAAAGCAAACAATCACCCTGTGGGTCCATATCTGACCTTTGACACAGACAAGGAAAGGTCACAGGGAGGTGAAGATGAACACAGCAACCCTTTTCACAGAGAAGAGTCTTTAGCCTATGAAGGTTGTCATAATAAATACCACAGAGGCAAGCTCATTGCTCATAGATTTTGTCTGGCTGGAGGGTTAACTCACAAAAAAACCCATGTCTCTTATGACAGCAGCAGTCAGAAGACTGCAGGAAACTAGATTTACAACCTTGTAGCTGCATGCCTCCACCAACCAGCCAAGTTACAGTTCACATCCAGGTCTGTGCAGACTCATATGTAGCCATGACAGCAGACAATATTTTAAATATGGATGGTGGTGCAAATATTAAATATCCAAAAACATGTATGCTTCACCCTTATCTTCAAACTAAACCTCTAGGAAAAGCACCGTGCTTTAAAGTCATTTTTACATAGTGGCCAATGTGTAATTATAACTACTGAGTTCATCATGCGACCATTGGGCCCAAAAAGACTATTTCACAAAGACTTGAAGTTTGAAAGAGACGTCTGTACATCAGTGGATTTATTTCTTTGAGCGTCACAACCTCCCCACATAATGACTCATTTCATTATCAGCATTTGATCCATTCAGTTTGATAACATTTCGAAAGTCTAGAAAAGCCACACAATTAAATCATTTTATCCCTGTTCAAGTTAGCAGAGAGCTACACCGGAAGTTAGCCGTCTCTAGAGTGCCTGCTCTATAACCCGCCAAATGATGCGAAAGATTTGGGTCATTTCATACCGTAGAAATCAAGCTTGTTTGGGTTAATGCACCTCTAACCAACGTTCACGTGGGGCTCCACCGCCAACGTTTTATCCAGTTCTCCTTATACATCTTTGCTTTAAGTCCGCAACACATAAAAGTCACATAATCAGCACAGTTTCAAGGTGGCCACCAAAAATTAGTGTCACCAATTCAGTATCTAACCAAATATCTTCCCTTCTGTTCATGAGTTATGGTGCTGAATAATGGCCAGAAAGGCGATTTGGCAAAACATTATGATATCACGGTAATGTTCACCTCTGACCTTTCGGTCAAAATATCGTCACTTCATTAATTTAATCCTATTGAAAATTTGGGTGAAATTTTGTTGTTAGTGAATGAATTCTTCAGATATAACTAAACACGTTTTGTGAGATTACAATTAACTTTGACCACCAAAATCTCACAGGGAATGCTGAAGTCCAAGTGGATGTTTGTGCCAAATTTTAGGAAAGCCTTTCAAAAATATCATGTTCAGGAGAATGGGACAGAAAGATGGACAACCCAAAAAAAATGATGCCTCCATCCGTGGCTGTCATCGGCACTTAAAACAACTTCATTTTACGCAGATTTTTTTTTCTTGGCAAAATTTAAACCTATCTTGCATGTGCACGTAATAATAATCTATGAAAACACTTGTTTAGAAGGTAAAAATAACTTAAAATTAAACGCAATATTAAACAAACTATTTTGCGTTTTCCTTTCAGTCGTTTCTCATGAGAAAAAACAAACACACCAAAAACTCTCTAGTTTGTGCTTTGATATGATTTTGACCTCAATATCTTTAGCGTCTTAAATCATAACTAAGCATCTAATTAACTGAATAAAGAGGTAAAATCTCGACACCACAAATATCCACAATCAATAACGACGTTCACCATTTTCATTTTATAGACAAAAAGGAAATTAAAAGATTGCAGAAAAGGATCAGCACGTAATGAAAATAATCTTTAGTAGCATCCCTTATCAACATAGACGTAAATATAGATTTTGCAATTAAGACTTTGAAAGGGCTACATGGATGTGAGGATCATGAGTTATTAAACACATTATGAAAAATCTGACCTGCAACATTATTAAATCAATGCTGTTGCTCGTCTTCTGGGCATGTATTTACTGTGTTTATTTACTGTGCACAACTAAAATGTAACTTATTTCTCCAGAGAGATTTTGTCACTTTCTTCACTTAATTAGATATTTAGTTATGATTAAAGAATATAACAGGGATAAACACATTAAAAATAAATAAATGCTACCACGCATATGCACTTACCCATTATTGCCTCCTTATCTTTCCTAACAATATGCATTAGCCTCTCAGACAAGCGTTTTTTTCTTCTCTCTCTCCGACGTATATTATTCCCATTACTGAGCTTTAATTGAAACCACACAAACTGTCCTTTAATGGAATCAACGCAGCACAAATCGAAACTCATTAACTCCCAGAAACCCTCAGACTGAATGAAATGTGCAGAGTTACAGTGGCTTTACAGTTTGAGATGATGCATATTGATAGCGATCACACCTTTGAGGTAACTGAGAGGAGCGGTGTGTGTGTGTCTGAGCTCACCTTGTTCTCTCCCTCGATGACGATGACCGGTACTGAGGTGGCAGGCCAGCGGTGCTTGGCCGGGAGAGGCTTGTCACTGTTCCACAGGACGATGATCTAAAAGAAAGAAGAAAGACGTTATTGCCTGCAACAAATACCTGCGTTGCATTTAATTTGATTTCCTCTTACTAAAACAACTCGCAGCACACTTCCCAGCTTGTTGAACATGTGACATTTACGTGACCTACGGCCAGCAAATGTCACCTTATTATAGGCTGATTGAATGTTAAGGAGCCAGAAGGGCAACTGAAGTGATAAAATATTTCCAATTACAGCTCCAGAACAATTTAGCCCATAACCAATCAGGTCACATTGTCAGGTTTCATTTCATACTGAGACATGTTGCTGAACATATTTTCCGCCCCATATCATCTCATGCTCCAGCGCAGATCAGATTTACATGACGGACTCATGTTTAGTATGACTCGGACTGCTGTTCAGCGACATCGACGTGTCACATGGAGTTAACCTTTCCCCGTTCGCTGCACTTCAAGGCAGAGCTCAATGACGTTTAATGAGGAACACACACAAACACACACACACACACACACAAAGGACATGACTCCAATCTGAACTTAACACCCTCATACCTCAGACTGTTCTCATGCATCTTAAATTTTGGTGACACAACATGACTGTTTGCTAAACCCCTCCCCCAAATGACTATTGTCCAATCACAGCTTAGTGACCTAACTAGACAAAAAACCTAGACAGCGGATCCCAAGATGGCGCCTATTCAGTCCAATTGCTCGCCCGGCATACACACCAAAAACGGTTTCTAGCTTCCGGGTTTACTTCTGTAGTATGCGCCAAGGACTTTTTTTCTTTTGCTTGCCCCACCCACAAGTTACTGCTGGGCTCACAGACTTTCCATCATGAAGATAAGATTTTTAAATCCCTATTCTTGACTTATGAAAAGTTTCACATATACAAAAAAACCTCCATGCATCAACAGGATAGAACGGATAAATATTTATTTGTACTTTCGGAAAATGAATTGCATGATATTCAGCAATCGCCAGAATAATAAACAGACAACTACAAAAACACCAACAACAACACAACAAACAAAAACAGTGCTCCTCTTCCACATTACAGACATGTTCACCACATATCAAGGAAGAGTACGTAAGGGAGGCGGGGCTTAGCTGATGGTCAAGTGTTGCACGAGTATGGTGGAAACTCCCCCCTTTAACTGTTTTACACCTTTTAATCACATTATCTGTGGAACTTCATATTGCACAATCAGTGTGTCCCAGTTCAACCCTATATAATATCGTTTGTGCAGTCACTGTGCAGCGAAAACCACAACAAACTGTGAAGATGAATCGTAAACCAAACGGAAACTTCATTTGAAAAATGTATTTCCAAAGATTTATTAGTTTGCTGTTTTCTGAGCTTTGCCTAGAGCTGTAGCACCACCATCTGCCATGTGCTTTCACTTCCAGTTCCTTCAGCTCTGTTGTGCACAGCATTGTGTTGCAGTTGTGTTGTTCAAAACCACATTCAAAATTTTAGTATGCAGGCTGGAATGGTTCAGCAAACTATTTTATTCCAACTAAAAACAAACTAAACTCTCAAAAAGAGTGTAGTTCATAGTTTTTTTTTTGTAGTTTATTCTACACTATATTGAAACAGTTCAGTGATTCTTCTCATAAACCTGAGGTTGATAAATATCAGATATATTTTGACATAAAGACAAACAACTGAAAAACAGAATATAACTAATATTTGCACATCTCTATCCTTAGGTTTGCCTGAATCTGGTGGGAATGAATACTCAGAGATAAAGTGTGTGTTAAGTGTTAAGCGGTGGTGGAGAAAGTATTCAGCTTCATTACTGAAGTAAAAGTACAAATACCACATTGGGAAAATACTCTGCTACAAGTAAGTCCTGCTTTAAAAATGTTACTTAAGTAAAAGTCACCATACTCAGGAAAATGTACTGAAAGCTTTTAAGTACCCAATACAGAACTAAACCTAAACTCTTGGGTGAGAAAAATCATATCTAATAATATATTTTTGTGCTAAAACCTAGTAAATGTAGTGAATTAACAAATACATTTACCTCTGAAATGAAATGGAGTAAAAAGATGAAGTGGAATAAAAATTAAAGGCTTAAGTGAAGTTCAATTACCTCAAATTTGTACTTAAGTACAGTATTTGAGCAAATGTACAGTTGCTTTCCACCACTGGTGATAGTAACACATCATCACCAGCATCCTGTTCTGTGGTGTTCGGGTGCAGTGTGTCGGCTAACATCTGCCCTGCTGAAATGCCCTTGAACAAGTCAGTAAATTAATCCATCCCAGTTCCACTGTGCAGAGCCGGTAGCCGACAGTGTGCTCAGACGTCCCTGATGGAGGCGAATCACAAGAATTTCCCTGCAGGGATCAATAAAGTTTTTACATGATTCTGACATTAACTACGTCACGCGCAGCGGCAGCTCCCCCTCCGGGACGCGGCACCCTGACTGGACCTGTCAAGTTATGAGCTGGGAGCCATTTGGATGTCTGTGTTAAGGTGTTTGCCTCGTTTCTATACGGCAGCTGTGTGTGGAAATATGTCGCTGGTCTTAAAAGAAGGATGACACACAGCTGTTTGATGAATGGGCAAAATTATCTCATCATTATAAGGCAGTACAGATAAAAAACAAAACAAGCATCATTCATGAGGCTGAAGGTGTTTGTCATTGTGAGATAACAACAGGTATACAGTCCGGATCTCTGCACACAGCTGAGAAATGTGTTATCCTGCTCTTAAGGGGGCTCCGTTCCTTGATTAGAAAGACAGATGGCGTCTCTGTCAGCCTAGCAGCCCTCTCAGGATGCTGATGGTGGCATTGTGTATGTATGGCTGCATGTGTGTGTATTTGACCAGAGGGAGATGGTGAAGAAACTATTGGTGTTTTTGTTGCAGGCACTGAAGAAACGCTTGCCTCAAAATGCACGTGCACACACGCAGCAGGAGGTCCGCTGTGTCAGAATGTGCCTCAAAAGCTTTCTCGCGTCCAATTTAGCCTCCTCCATCCTCCGAGTTCTTTCATTCTCTCCCCTCCATTCATTTATTTATATCTCTTTCCTCAGCAGCCCCCCTCTCTCTCTCTATCTTCTCTTTCCTGTCCGCTGAGAGTGGAAGGAAACACAGCGGCTGTGTACCTGGCTCTATACTCTGCGTGCACAGCCTGAAGAACGCAAACACAGAAGCACCTCCATAAAAATCAAGAAGAAGGTCGAGTTTACTCATTCAACCTGCTATTATGAGAGAATGTTTCTGAGAAAGGTTGGCTGAAAGATGCTGATAACGGGATGCGTGGTTTGGGTTTCACCACACAGCGGCAGGAATGAATATTGAACCTCAATACTTCTCTGGATGAAATGTGTCTGGAACGCAAAACAGTTGGAATCGATTGTGAGCTCAGATCTGAACCCATCCAATTTTTTGATAAAGACATTGTGCATTTTAATGATAGTTTAATTTTTAAGCACCAAAATCGCAATTTAAAGGCCACTTATTTGACAGTATCACACCACAACTTTATCAGCAGATTAAGTCTGCTTTAGTTGACTAAAAAGTTCAACTTGACATGTTTAATTCTTGACTTTGAAACAGCAGTAAAAGGGGACCTACTATTCTTTTCTTTATTCTCTGTCACATATATAATGTTACAATGTCGGATGTTTATATTTAATGTGCCAAAGTTTCAAATAATGAGGCAAATGCATGTAAAAAATAATCCCTGTGAGCAAAAACCTGAGACTTCTTCGTTCTGAAAACTGTGTTTCCCATAGTTTTTTCTGCTTTCACAACAAGCTGATGTCAGCTCCTAACAGATTTCTTATATTGTTATCGGTTTCAGCACAGTAATGCCAGTGTTTACATTACGGAGCCAACACTGCTACATGCAGCTACGTGTTACTTTTAGGGAAACATGAAGTTGTTAATTTCTACCTAATTTTGGATCATATTCCCACTGGAACATGTCCGCTTGTGAACATTTTGGTTTAGAAGCTTTTATTGGAGATTTTTCACAGTAGAAAGAGTTGCTATATGCAAAGCAACTTTGTAGAGCACATTTCATTATAAAGAGAACCAATGTGCTTTACATCAGAAAAAAGAAAAGATAATTAAAGAAAATAAAAGTCAAGCAAATGCAGGCAATGGCATACAATGAAAATAACACTTTGTTACAGTCATTTCCAGGCTGTAATGGCACTGAACAGATGCTTAGATGAAAAAGAGAAATTTGGCTCCTTTCATTATTTAAAAAAAAATGTCTTGTTAAAGTATATGTTTATATTCTTAAAAATAAAGTACTGAACAGAGTGGTTTTTTGGCATCAGAACTGGAGGTGTCGTATCAGCATTAGTATCAAATCACGTCCAATAATAACCAGCCGAGCACACAGGGATACGCAAAGAGTCGACATGTTAACCGCTCGCATGGTATATATGTGTACAAATACACACACGGCCAACCACTGACACAAAATGCACGCAGGCATGAAATACACACATGGACAAGCAACCCGCCTACGCAAATACGCATTCATGTTGTATATTCCACTGCCCAAACAATCACACTCATAAATCAACCTGCTGTGCAACACACAATCGCAGACCTGCACGCCCGTGCACGGCACTCACACGGAAACGCATCCCTCCTACACAAAATACAAACTCGCTTACTCATACACTCTGCTGGCCAAACAAACAAACAAAGACACACACATACACACCCACATACAAAAACCAGCCATCGGGGAGCAAATTCCATTTCATTTCCCGTGCTGGTAAGGAGCAAGCGGGGGAATCAATACATGCCGTCTCCAGCTGTGCTGAAGGGGGTTTCGCTGCCATGGAGACAGATGTAGCACTGCTACAAATTGCTGCTCTAATTCAATCCACTGGAGCTAACACACACACACACACACACACACACACACACACACACACAAATGGGAATGGAGGATGAGCTCCGTTGTTGCTCTGGTTGGAAAATGTGACCACAAAGCAGCCGTATGACGCGGCGCAATTTGAGGAGTCACAAGGTGGACATCAGTTGGGGATTCGGAGATGCTGCAGTGAACAGACACACACACACACACACGCACACACACACACACACACACACACACACACAAGTAATTTACCTGTGCGCAGTACTGGGACTTGGCCACAGCTACTAGGAGCTTGAGTATGGGCTGCGACTGGGACACCAGAGGAGAGACAGCATGGATGACCGCTGTAAACTTGGGGTACGGTTTAATACCTGAAACACAAGAGAAAGACGGTGAGTCATTACTGCAGCTTAACAAATCCAGAAAAACAATGCTGGCCGCAACACGACAAGCCAACTGTCAGCCATCGATGTAATTTCAGGCTCTTTGAAGAGAATAAAGACAGACGAGAACACAAAGCTCTCATTTACAAACACTCCACATCTATTTTCAGAGAGATGTTTAAAGATGTCACCGGCAGTTGAAAAATATAGATGATATAATTGCAAGGGATGTACGTTTTCAAGCCAGTCCTAAAATATTCAACAACGTTAATGTGTTTTGAAAACGCCAAATCTCTTGATCACTGAATATTTCATTTTGGAAACTCTTCAACTGTGTCTGGAACCCAATGAACAGGCGACTAAGTGCTGATGTGACTCTAAATTCAGTCTGACTTGATGTTGGAGTAGAGTAATCGAGGCTGAAAATGAGCAGGAAATAAGATATTGAGCAAGACGGATCATAGAGGACGTTCAACTTTTCCTAATTTAAATCTAATCTTACCCAAACCAACAAAGCATGGCGCAGAGGAGATCGCTTTAGAGGAGTCTCCTTTCCGCCACCAAGCAACTTTTATGATGAGGAATATACGCAGTCTTAAAACTTGGTAAACTATCCTTGTGATTTGTAATGAAAAAGTTTAACAGTGTGCCGAGTTTCCAAACACCTGGGATGTAAATTTGTAACAAGCTCATAAACAGACTTCCAGGAAACATTGAACAAAAGCTGGAGCAGAATTACTGTCGTGCAGCTTATTTTTAAATCTGGATGTGCATGCTGTTTTCTGTCTGTCGCACTCGATTCTCAGAGGCTTTTTATCACGTCCTGTATCAGCACATTACACATTTCAAAACATAGATGTTTCAGCAACACAAATGACTTTTGTGAATCGTTTAGGAGTGATTCAGTGGTTAGAGAGCATTAAATAACCACAATGACACTGGCCAAAAGTATGTGGACATGCCTATTTACATAATTTTTTGTGCTTTTGATGTGGGGTTGTTTTTCAAGGTTCAGTTCCAAAGAAGTGAAGTCTTAATGCTGAAACAAAACATTTTACAGCAGTGATTTCAAACCCATTTGTGTGGTAACCCCTGACAACATAGGTGTAGATTTCAGGGGGGAACACACTGGACACGCCCCCCCAGGACAAGTTAATAAAATTTCATTACTCAAATAAACAAAAAAAACCCAAAATAACAGAGGATTTAAACATCAAATTGATGCAAAAAAGGCATAAAAGGCATGAAAATTCCCCAGAAAACAGGAAGTTAAGTGTTCGATCCTCAAATTTTTCTGGCGGAGGACCCTATAACCCCAGTTTCATGTAATGAAACAAAATCCATTACCATCATCAGAGACTAAATGTACACTAAATGAAAGCAGTGAACACCAAAGAGCGATTTCCTCCTCAAAAACTAATGTCTCATTGAGCTATTTGCTAGAGGAAAAACTATCCAACATTTTTCAAGAAAACAGCAAAGTTAAGATTAATCCAATTTAAAAAACAAAGCAAAAATGTTTTTGTTGCAGAGCTTTTTTAATATTTCAATCACTGTAATAGCTCTGTTCAAGACAACGGCATGCTTCCATCTTTAAGAAGCAGACTGCAGAAGGTCCTTTCATGTTTCAATATGACTTTGTTAGACTTTGCACAAAGCCAGGTCTGTCAGAAACTCTCCTCTCAGTTTGCTTTGGTGTCTGAGTTGTGTAAGAAACTGACCAGCCTGCACAGAGTCTTGACCTCAACCCCATCCAAAACCTCAGGGGTGGCAGCCAGGCATAATCACCAAACACCAGTGGTTGACCAGAAATGGTCCAAAATCTTGTGAAAAGCTTTCACAAAAGACTGTTATAGCAGCACATTAATGCCCCATGATTTTGGAATAAAACACCCAAACAGTATGTATGGTGTAATGTTCTGGTGTCCACCTACTTTTGGCCATGCAGAGTGAATAAGTAGGTGTCTTTGCAGTTTGACACAGTTTTGTTTTATGTCTTAATTTATAGTTAATTTAAAAGGTTTAGACTACCATTATGTTAACTGTTGCCTTGGATTTACTGTTACTGTTATTTTTGATTATAGATGTTTTCATTGAGTGGGTTCACATGGATGTGTACAATCTGTTTATGAGCCATATGATCATACAGGAATATGGTGTTTTCTTGGGTACAGAGAAATAGGGTTATTCATGTACATAATATGTATCAGTAATCTGGGAAGTAAGTACTGGAGCTGTGAGGTTTGCTAAAACAAAGTGACAATGGGAGATGAGAGCAGCAGGAAATATTAAACACTACACTGGACATTTACTAAAATACTACTTGACGACTAAAGTGCTAATTTTTCTCCACTCCCATTGCCAACATCCACTGTCTCCACTGGGTTACATCACTTGGCTGAAGCTGAACTGTACCGATAGCCTGCGGCGCTCAATCACCTGGAAAAGGTGTGTAATTTGATGTCTCATAAACGGGATAAGGACTTTACATGCTCAAACACATAAACAGGATAAAAACAGGTTAATACAAAAACCCAGTCATAAACAGGTTATTCGTGTCTATGTAAACACACTCATTTTGTTGCTAGGACAACAGCTTTTGTCCCTGTTTACTTCCTGTCAGCTGCTGCATTAACAAACATCCCAAAAGGAAATATAAAGCGACCCATTTAGGATGTTTATATGGTTAAGTTTTAAAAGATCTATGAAGCTGTAATGTTAAACTGTCTAATATCTTTATTTAGTGTGCCTTTATCACAAAATGTTATTAAAAAAGCAGAATGAATGATCAATTACATACTATTAGGGATTTTTGAAAAATAATTCTTAAGTATATTGCTGTTAAATTGTATTGTTGTGGGCCTAAAAAAACCAATATCTTTTGGCTTCTGAATGAAACATCCATTTAACTAAAGCAACAAAAACAATCTGCACTCCCACTGTGCGTGTCTGAGTGTTAATATGCATGATGTGTGTGTGTGTGTGTGTGTCTTGTTATTGGCTCTTTGAGAACAAAAAGAAGTGTCAGTTGGAAACAAACTCCACTGCTTTGATTTTACTCAATTACCCATCAGCGACAAGCCACCTTGTCTCCTAAAAGCCCATCCGTGTTTAATTGCTTCCTCTTTGACAAACAAATAAACTTGTTGGCGTTGTAATCCATGCCTGTCACCGTGCCCATCCATTTTAATATCAGCCCTCCACTCCGGGTGCTCCATCAACTGAATTTGCGTGTTTGTACCATCGCCGTCTGTCTATGTTTGAGTGTGTGTGTGTGGATGTGTTGCGGCAGCGCTGGATGATGATGGAGTGAAGAAGTGAGGGATGGAGAGGCTCCCGGGTCACAGATATGTGGCGGGGGAAAACTCGGCGTTGCTGAACCGTAGCGGCAGGAATTGGCCTCGCCGCAGCGGTAGCACCAGTAGCAATGCTGACTCAAAACCCAATGATGGACGGGCTGGTGTGTCAGCATGACTAATAAAAACATCCGTCAAAGACCCATTCCTCCACTCCACTTGCTGCCACACACACGCTGTTGGAGGAGGGCAGTAGATCAGGAGGTGGAGGCCATATTTCAGAAAAGCTCCAAATCCACAGCTGGACTGAAAATCTATGGAAAGTTTTAACTTGTGCAAAAGTTGTGACAAAATATTTGGTGCATGAGTGACAGACGAGGAAGAAACTTATCTGACCAACCTTTCAGGATCAGTTCTTTGCTACACGGGAGTGTAGAAGTGTTATGTAACAACACTTTGTAAAGTGTATGACGTGTCTCTGCTTCTGTGTGTGTGTGTGTGTGTGTGTGTGTGTGTGTGTGTGTGTGTGTGTGTGTGTTACTGACCCAGTGTGGCGTAGTAGAAGGGGAAGTCTCCCAGGTATCCAGAGTACTGCGGCATGGCGAAGAGTCCTCCAGGGTGACTGTTCCACATCAGGCTGCTCCTGGAGCCGTGCTCCAACACGCGGTCCTGGATGATCTGCAAAAGGTAAAATCAAGAAACACACATTAGACTACGAATGAACTCCTTACAACCTTTATCTTTAACTTACATTAAGTAGCAAGGGCTGTTTCCACCACTTTTTAAATTAAAAATATAGTTATTTTTACCTCCAGATGAACTTGATGACTGCATGAGATTGTCTTTGTTCAGTTATTAACAGAATGATGGGACAAAATGGACAACTGATTATGGGAATTATGAAAGTCCATAAGCATAATACATTTACATGAGGGGGGAAAAAAAGTTGTTTTTCTGAATTAATTAATTAGATCGTTATCTAAGAATACAGGGAAAAGTTTTTACAGGGGAAAAAATTAGCTCATTTTTACTAATTACCAAAATAATGATATTGAAAAAAGGGTTGTTTTTCTGAAATAAGATTATTATGTCATTAATTCAGGAAACACAAAAGCATTTCTTTTTTCTAAGAAATCTTTTCACAAAATTACGGGATAATTATATAGTTAATTTCAGAAAATCAGAGCATAGTTTTCTCAAATTGAATGAAACAATCTTACATTCAACTTTCTTTGTTGCTTTGCGACTTTTCTTTACTCTGTACACCAGGAACCCATCCTAATTCATCTAACTTCAAAGATCTTTCTTTTTGTTGAAGCTGTTTCTCCATTTTTTGTTTCCTATTTAGTTTTTCCTTTTCTGACAAGAGGATCTAAGGATAAAGTGTGTTCTACAGGCTGTGAAATGTTGAGACACACTTGCGATTTTTGGCTACTTAAATAAATTCGATTTAACTGACAAAGTAAAGACCATCTGCCAAGGTGGCAAATCTATTAAAAGGGGTTACTCAAATTATTTAGTGATGTAATCATAAATTTGGGGAAATAGCCAGAGAGATAAAAACTGAATGTTTAAAATCAAGGCCGTAGAGGCTGAAATATCCCCCATAACCCTGGCTCCTACTTTTTCTGTTACACAATCAACAGCATCTTTTTTAAGACCCTCCCTGAGTCATACAGCCTTACTATACTATTATACTATTACTATTTTTTTCTGTTGAGCTTTATGGCAGTTGACATATGTGTGTTGCATTGATGCAATCATCTCAACAGTCCCTTGCACCATCTATTTTGGCTTTGCCATGGTCTATGTGAAAATGCACAACATAGTCTCTAAATGAAGTGCATGTGCGAGTAGTGAAAATCACGGGCACTGTCTGAAAGGTTATCATAGTAACTGAAGAGGAACTATGTGTGAAAGAGGCTTTAATTTGGAAACTTCATTAAAAGAAACTTTTACAAAAGTGCCAAAAGCTGTATACCATACTGACTCACAGAGAAATGCATATAAAATGATGCACAAGACATCTACCATATTCATTAATCAACTATTTAACAAGGAGAAGTTAAAGATTACACTGATGCCAACAAACTGTGGATAAAAAGTCTGATCTAACTTTGAAGCCTTTCAGTGGGGAGTTTAAAGAAATTTACAAAGATCTGTGTTGCTTTGACAACCACAAAGAATTTAAAGGACACACTGTCTGTTGCCAGGATCAGACTTGTGTCATTTTAATTACAGCAGGGTCTCTGTATCCTTCAGGCCACCCTGCCAATTGTGAGGCTTCCTTTTTAATTTATCTAGTTAAAACAAACACCAAAAACCTACCTTTAAATAACATTTCACTCAGATCTCACAGGACTCGTAAAAATCAGAACTATTTGTGTTGATGTGGGAACAGACGTTTGCCTTTCAGATTATGGCGGGTGAAATATTAAGGATTTGATCAATGAGCCTTGTAATCACACCTATAAAACATTTCACACTGCGAAATGAGTTTTCACACAAAAAAACCCACCAAGAAGCAGATAGCCATAAATGTGAATGAATATCAACACGGCTAATGTTCCAACTCCCAATAACCCCATTTCAATTCAGAATGAGATTCGGTGGATTATTCAAAACCTAGTCAGTGAATTAGAGCAGGTGGAAAAATGTTATAAAAGTGAGTCCGCGGGCGTTTGGATGAAAGTTAGAAAGCTGGCTGAGCTTTCCAAATGTTTGCTTTGTATCGCCTCAATAGCGGCTATTGATCGTGTCAAGAGTGAATCGCAGTGGCACAAAGCTGAGCTGAAAGAAATCTAAGTTATTGTGTAATATTTCCTCGGCAGACAAACCGAGCTGAGGTCTTTTTAAGCAGATCGCCGAGTCAAAGGCATCAGCGCCGGTCAGCCTCACAGACAGAGGCCATCAGAGAAAAAAAGCCAAACACAGACAAAGTCATCAGCTGCATTTAAGCACCAGTCAGTCAGGCCTGCCCCGATCCTTTCCGTGCCCAAATGGAGCAGTCAGTCAAACGGTCAGACGTGAGAACGGCTGCTATTTTCCCCAGCTGCAGCTCGCCGCCGGCCTCTGCTGAACAGGCAGGCGGAGGAAAGAGATATTGCTGCTGTGCCCTTGAGCCATGCTAAATTGCTGCAGTAAAACAGACACAGGTTTGCGGCCGTGTTTTATGGCCGCGATTGAATCGGGGAGGTGACGCCTGCTGGCTTGACGAAACGGACGGATGTACTGTATAGAAAGAGGTGAGGAGAGTCAGGTGGGCAGCTGATAGCTCTTTTGAATTGTAGAAAGATAATAATATAGCTGGAGGGAGCTCACTGTAATAATATTGACAAAGCAACATAAAAATTCATCACATGGAGGTGGCGATGTGAAGGGAGAGAAAGAAAACAGCACTGGGTGAGGCTTTTTTTTTCTTCTGCTTTCCCTAGCTTTGTCCCTGAGGGCAGTCGATAACCATTTGCCTCAGCCGAACAGATTAACTCGAAATCCGTTAACTTCTCTATAAAAACACTGCCTGCCACCTTAAAAACCCAGAGCCCTTACACCTTATGAGGGGCAATTTTGCTCGCTTGGCTGCGGCTCCTCCCCCGTCGGCAGCCCTCAGTCGGGACATGATGGACGACTCAATCTCACCTCAGAACAGCCACAATCAACCAATTAGAGCATGATAGATAAATCCTGCTTCTCTGGGAGCACACTGTGAGCTCGACTTTAATAGGTGAGTTTAATAGGTGTACCAGCAGCACAGACCCGGCTATATTGACCTTGTGATTGGTCGAAACACGGCTGCTTCCTGACAGGAAACACCACATGATAGGTTGAACTCATGTTTCCTGCCCTGCTCGCCATCCTTGCACACACGCACACAGAGTTTCGAGTGTGAAGTCAATAAAAAACAAGATTGTTTGCGAATGTGTGTGAGGAGATTCAATCTGTCAAGATATCGGAGTGTGTGCATGCTTTGTGTGTGTATCATCACGGATCTGCAGCGAGGAGGAGGAGGAGGAGGAGGAGGAGGGTGTCGGCTCGACAGGATGAATAAACCATGTCGCTCGTTATCTCGGGGGCTGCCACGGCAACGCCATTTACATATGTCACCCCTTCTCCTCTTCACCCTTTCTCCCACCACTCTCCTCTCGCCTCTTTTTACAGGACAGTCAGTCAGGATTAAGTGTTTAGCCCTTTGCTGTATTCAACGTGAACACACACACACACACACACACATACACACACACACACACACACACACACACACACACACACACACACACACATACACACACACACACTGAGTCGCAAGCTTTCGCCGCGTCCCCCTGCTCTTTAGTGCGGAGTGACAACATGTCAGCGAGGTTATGCCTGGGTGGTGCCACGTGTATCTGGGCTGACACACCTTGACATATGGAGATGTGTTTCTCACTCTTTGCGTGTGATAGTGCACAGCGAGACGGGGCCAGATAACAAACAGACCGGATATGTAGAGCGAGTTAAAAATCTGACTCCAGACACTGAAGCGACGACACTTTGCCTGCCAAGTGTGTGTGTGTGTGTGTGTATGGAAAAGTCAAATTCAGATGTAAGATTTGGAAGGTTATACTGTAAGTAGGATTGTAGGATTGAGGAGAATCTTGCTCCGAGGCTTTAGCGCCACAGTAAGAGAGGAAATTAAATGCGTGATGGGATACTGGGGTGAGAGAGGAGGCGGGAAGAAGACGACATTTGTAACCACAGCGTGAAGATCGCAGTAAGCCCAGGTGTTATCCCGGCATCTATAAACAACTGGTTTAAAATGAATAATGAGGGTGGGGGGGTGGATGGATGAAAAATTTTTCCAGTCACAAATCTGTCTAAACTGGATTATTGTTAACAAAGCGGATGTGCGTGACAAAAAGAGGATGGAGGAGGGAGGGAGGCACCTCTAAACTAGCAAGTAAAGTTCAGCTAAGTTTACATTCTACTTTGGTGCATACGATACTGATCCTGCTTTCCCACTAAAGTTAGCGTGTGAATGCGGGTTTTTTAACACGGGTAAACCCACGAAATACTGTATTCACACCATCAGCGTCAGCTTTTGTGTGTGTGTGTGTGGGGGGGGTGTTTAGTTTAGTAGGCAGGAGAACAGCTAAACAGAAGACGGCGTTAGGAACAGAGGTCTGTGAAAACTTTTCAGTGGTTTCTTCTCTTTAAACATCTCTCACATATTAAGTCTCTCTTACGGTAATTAGTAACAACACGTCATTGCATCCTGCCAGTTAAAGAGCTGAAATTATCATGTTCAACAGGGTGTTGTGTTCCCATTAATGCCGAGCTGGAGGTGATAAAAACCTGTGTGTGCTGCAGAGTCATTTGACCCGGGTGTGAATACCAGTCGTACGCATTCTCATTGCATTAAGAAGCCAGATGTTAGTGGGTGTTAACAGATTTTTTGCGCAGTGGGAATGAGACTTTAGAGCTGACTGCTTCATGAAAGCTGTAAGAAACAGAAAAATACTGTTTATTATTTCTATAACCACCACTACATCTATTACCTCCTAATACTAACAGCAGAGGGACCACTACTGTAACAACTACTACGACAATCAATGATGGTTTTTGCATCTTTCAGCAAGCAAAATAATTGTTCTAATATTTTGTAAAATGTGGAGTTTCCAGCACCAAAGGAAAACTGAGTCAAAACTTAAATGCAATACCGTGTTTCATTCGATTTGAGTAAAACAGAAAGCAGGTTATGACAAATTCTCTGTGAACATGTACTGAAATGTCCTTTAACTCTCTGTCCAGCCCTCTCTTTTGCTTTTAGCCTTGTACCAAAGAGAGGCCTGAGAATAAAGCGAGGATTGCAGAGAGTCTGCTGTGACACCGGAGCCCTCTGAGAGAAAGATTGATGATGGAGGAGGAGGAGAGATGAAGGCGAAGAGGCCAGAAAGGCGGGCGGCTGTGTGCATGTGTGTCTTGAATCCTCACCTCCAGTGTGGTCAGCACTATCTTCTCCACAGACGAGAAGTAGGCCTCCCAGAGGAACTGAGTCTGCTGTCTGAGGGACAGGATCTTATCCTGGTGGATGGAGCGCACCGTGGTCGGGATCTGCAGACGACAAACAGCAGTCAGTCATCATTCAGTGCTGATGTGGGACCTAAACTGTGGTGGCAGGAAGATTAGAATTGTTCCCAGAGCTGCACTCAGAAAAATCCCATCAACAGATAAAGCACATTAAGGTTTGGAGGCCTTGTGAACTGCAGGCTGTAGCAGATATTGCAGGTTTCTAGAGTAGCAACCAAGACTATTTTTTAGTAATTTAGGTCAAGTCTAAGTCTTAAGTGTTGTAAAAGCACTTCTCAAGAAAGGTCTGGAGTCCTTTGGGGCAAATTCAAGTTGAGTCACAAGTTCTAATAAATAAAATGCAAGTCGGTTGCAAGACTTTCAGGTCTTTAAACGGTGACCATTTTGCTTACAGCAGAGTTACTAAAGTTACTTTAGTTTACACAGATGATAACAAGTCCTTTTAACAACTAGGCCTAACAGTGTGAGGCAAAGGAGTGTTTCCATTCAAGGCCTGCCTGTTCCTGCCTCTTTTTTTTTCGACTGTCAAAAGACAAAAATACATCTGACCATAGGGTCCAGCTAACCTTGGCTGCATTCAATCAGAATAAAGTGTAGCAAAACATTTATTTTACTAGAAACGCTGATGCCTTGAACACTTCCTTTTCATACGACGTGGTTTGATTAAAATCCATACATTTCAGTTCAATGGGGCTTCGCTGGCATGGGTAAACTTACATTTACACTGCAGAAGCAAGCGTGAAATAAAAAACTTAAGATTGTGTGACGATCGAATAGAATTTGATTTCTGTACACATTGCTGCTGATTGCTCTATATACAGTAGACATACCACACACACACACGCAAAACGAAATGTTCTTGCTTTTTAATTATGCATCTATTTGTATTGCTGCTGATTTGAATATCATTATTGATTTTTTTCCTTGTATTCATTTATATCATCATTTAATTGTATCTGAGGCTTTGCAATGTTGTTTTACAAACATTCATGCCAATAAAGCAAATTGAATTGAAATTGAATTGAAACCGTTCCTCAAAGCCTGTCACCAGCATAAAGGAAAAACTTTCACTATAGTACTTCCAACTCATGACAGAGACCGTTTTATCGGGTCTTGCTGGCATGAACACCATACAACAAAAGACATGTTGTTCTGTCACAAAAATTAACTTAAAGGATGTTGTTTTAGGTTTTCACATTTTTAAGTAGACTAGTGGTAATTAATCAGCATGATTTGGGCTATGATATGTGGAGGTTGGCAAGTACGCTGATCAAGGATTCGAGGACTTATTATTGTCATTATACAGTTCAGGACTGCATAATCAAATGTAGTTGTAGCCTCCTCCACAACATATACTGAGAAAGTATAAAAATATATTTTAAATATGTAAATTAGAATAGAATACAAACCTAAAAAAAGCACTGAATGAAGAAAAATAATATATATATATAAGCATTGTGATAAACATGCTTTGAGTAGGATGCAATTACAAAGTGCTGTGAAAATTTCATATATTTTGCCATGACCTGGATTTTTTTTTTCTCCAGATATTTTTTAGGGTGTTTTTGCCTTTAATTGATAGGACAGCACAAGTGTGAAATGGGGAGAGAGAAAATGACATGCAGCAAAGGGCTGGAGCTGGAGTTGAACCTGGGGCCTCTACACATGGGGTGCCTGCTCTATCCACTGAGCCACCAGGTGCCCTGCCATGACTCACATTTTAAATGATCTTGTATCAAAGTGTTAGGTGAGGAGTGTCACTGTACAGTAACCATCTCAGAAAATATCATGGTTTCATAGTATACATGAGGAAACTTTAATTGTTGTCTATTACAGTGAAGTAAAGGAGTAAAGGAAAATGTCTTGGTTGATCACTGAATTTTTTAAAAAAAATGTAAGTACGCATAGAAAAATAAAAAAATAAACCAAATAAAGGTTACATTTTCATCCAGTTTCATTCTCAATACTGTAGATAAGCAGATGTACATGAGATGATTACTGTCATTTTTCATACCGTGGTATACCTTGAAACCTGTATACCACTGCAACCCTATATGTAAGCAAAAAATACTTCAACACTTCAAGCACTTAAAATAATAATAATAAAATAAAATGAAATAAATTCAAATAAAAAGATTTTGGTCCACATGTTCAGCAGGGGCGGGGAAGGATGGGTTATGTAGCTCCTCTGGCTCACCATTGTTTAGGTGCATTGATCAAAGTTGTATTGTTAAAATGACAATTTAAATAATACAGCCTAAATATAGTAAAAAATATAAAATATTGAATATGAATATTGCATAAAAAAGGGGGGGGGTATTTAAAAAATATATAAACAAAATGAATATGGAAAATGTAAATAAAAGATGTGATGTGAATACGTTAATACACAATTATGTAAGTGCTTCAAATGAATGTAAGTGATTATCAGGTACTTGTGTTCGTAATAACCCATAAAATGATAAGTGCTTTCGGGATCAAAACATGAAACACTCAGGGTTTGGGGCAGGTTTAGGTGGGAGGCCTCTGGTAACGGTTGCCCGGGTAACGTTAGCTAGAAGACAGTAGCTAATGTTAGCTAATGTAACGTTAGCATGACAGCGACGCATCCATGTACAAGCTGTGTAACGTTACAAAGTTTAAGTACTGGAGACAATTACACTCAAGTATTACTGTGTACTCACTCGGCAAACAATAAGATGACAGTAGTTTCAGTGGTGGACCTGTGGCCGCATACGGTGCACTCATGTTAGCCTGTTGTTGTTTCATCGTCTCGCCCGGTAACATTAGTAACGTTAGGAGGACAAAGTCATCTGTAACGACGCTCACGTCCACATCGAGCAAACCGCTCAAGTTGTGGGAAAAGTCACTTTTCTTCTTTTTTAATGGATTACATCCAACATTAGTTACAATTTTCTGACGACGACGTTACCTGCTGCCTGCAGCTTCCTGAACTGCTCCCCGCCCCGCCCACTATTTTGAATTTCACGCGTCATACTCGTCACGTGATTGCAGCTATTTTATTTTATTTTATTTTTCACAAAAGTACTTTTCAAAACGTTGTAAGAAAAATGTCACAGTTACAAATTAGATATATTGCTCACTTAAAAAAAGAATTTCTCAGCTGATAAAAAGTTGGTAATTAACTTGATCACAATATTAGCAAAATATTATAGCTTATCCATACAATTAGCTAAAAAACGGCAGCCTTTTTATATTTTACAGAAACTTGAAAACAATTGAAAACTTACAAAATATCAATTTTAAATTGGCAAGAACTATTAGACATTTTATTTCCATCCTTTTAGCAGACAAAGTTGTTGTTTTTTTTAATTTTTCATTATGTTTCTTTATTTACCCTAAATTTTATTATTATGCAATTTAATTAATTAATTTATCATTATTAAATACTGTCAAGTTTTTGTTTTGCTTGTAGCGGAGGGGCTACTTACTATGGTTGCTGATGCAAAAACGGGAAAACATGAAAACACTTATGTCAGTATTTGCACCATCATGCTGTGGTGCAGTTGGTGATCTCCATAGACGAGGAGTCACTTTTTATGTAGATGTAAACGGCTCAGTCTGAGGTAACAAAAACACAATAATTCTTATTTTCAGGTGAATACAAATCAAAGATACTTATTGTATATTCTTCAATTTCTGCCAATATATCCCCCTTAATCCTACACACTTGACTTTTAAGGGAACAGGGAACAAAATACAAAGCATTTGAAAAAGTAAATAAGAAATAAGAGTAACAGCAACTATCAGTCATCAAACAGTATTAAGGAGGAAAAGCTAAAATGCTGCAGCAGCTTTTGCTCAATGCTTTTGTACTTTATTCAAGAGCTGTGTAGTTTAATCCGTGTGTGAGTTCATTTGTCATAGTAAAGGGGGGATAATGGCAAATAAACACTTTTTATCCACTCTTTAGTAAATACTGCCATATCCTGCAACCCAGAACATTTTTACTGAAAAAGTAAATATACTGTATGAGCAGTATTTTTCAAATAGTTCTCCTGGTTTATGGGACTGTTTGTTATTTATCAGAGGGGAGGAGGGGGTGCAAAATGGGAGAGGCCCTTTAGATCATTTCTAAACAACATTTAAATGGTTGTATTTTGTATTTCTTTTTTAAAATTACACTCAGAGCCCCCAAACCTACAATTGAGTTTTAAAGGCTATTTTCTTTGCAAATCTCCAAAATCACACCATTTATAATAGGCAGAAACTGTGAATTATGGTTATTTATGGTGAAGGGAGGGTCATGCATCTCCCATTCTAATGTACAGTACAAGCATAAAAAATTAATGAAAAACATTAACCCTTTGAAATCTGAGCGAAGTGGCTTGATTTCTTTCAAAAACATGGGAAGAAGGCAATGAGCAACTTAACAAGAAATGGCCCCAAAATTAGTCGGAAATTACATGAAAATAAGAAAAAAGAGTAAAGTAAAAAACAACAACAAAAAGAGACAAGAAAATAACATTAAGACAATGTACAATAATAACAGCTTTCTAGACATTTCCTTTTTTGGGGGGAACATATCTAATAATCCACACACAACCAGTTTTCAAGTCATTTTCGTGTCACCTTTGAGGGGTTTTTTTCTATTCTTACATTTGCAATTTTCCATACAAGGTGTCTGAACACAGCACAACAAAACTGATGTCAATCCTTAAAGGGTTACTATATGTACTAGTTGCTCTCAGCCCATCACATTGTTGTAAAATACATAACTCCACTGACAGATCCAGGATGGCTCAGGCACACTGGTGCTGCACAGAGTTATAAAACTCAATGTCAAACAATATTATTACACACTTCATTCAAATTAAGACTTAATGGGCATATAATTACTTTTCCCCCCATGAAGTTCAAGCAATTCCAGCCAAATCCATTTGCCCATTCTATTTATTTGCCGTCTCATATAACAATGTGAGGCTTTGAGCGGCATTTTTCAAGCAGTGCAGGACTTGATATGATATTTGCGTTTGGTTCAGTCGTCGACCAACAGAAAACAAAACAGGATTTGGGGAAATATAAGTGAAGAGTGTGTGATATGGACAGTGGGAAAGAGGTTTTGTTTTTGGTGTGTGGGACTGCTGCTGTGTCTCTGTCTGGTGTAGTTTTTTAGGTGATACATGTGGTTCTGTGTGAGTGTCGTCTCCGGGCCGTTACCTGCAGCAGGAGCCTCTCGTCGCCGATCACTGCGGCTGTGTTCCAGTCGATGATCTCGGAGAAAGGCAGCTCCCAACCGTTACTCAGCATCACCGGCACACATGCAGCCTGAGACACACACACACACACAGACAGAGAGGGAAGCTTGGACATGATCCTGAACACAATCACAGCTTAACCATGAACACTCTGCTACATATTGATCCGCATTATTAAAGCTGCAAAATGCGGCTCTTTTCATATAAAACCTGCACTGTATTATAATTGATCAGTTTGTGTTTGTCTGTGACCCCTTGTGTCCGTGCCTAAATTCCCCATATGGAAATTGGATTTTCTTAGATTTTTCAGGTTTCTCTGGTGTGATGTTAATCCATCATACATAAAATCATTACTGAGGCTTGTAGCAGCCAAGCAGGGAAGTCACAACAATGATACACGCAGCATAAGGCTCCATCATTGTCTTTATTGATGCCAACTTCATCAGCTGCAGACTAGATGCTGTTTCAGAGTCAAAATCCCATCAAAGGGCTGAAGTTTTAACAACAGAAAGGCCAAAGCAGCTGCCTAAAAGCTGTCATACTATAGATTTAATCGTGATTATTAGTCCTAATCATATGAAAAACACTAGTTTTTTGAAATGAAATTTTTCCAAATGACAGAAAATTCAAACTATTAATGGAAATGGCAAAACTGCAGTATGCACTTAGCTGTATTAACTGAACCTTGGGTGCAGCGGAACAAGCTGTAAACAACCTTATAAAGC
The DNA here is from genome assembly GCF_026936395.1 of Plectropomus leopardus. NCBI lineage: Eukaryota > Metazoa > Chordata > Actinopteri > Perciformes > Serranidae > Plectropomus > Plectropomus leopardus. The sequence continues at coordinate 24,375,219 of NC_142192.1, forward strand.
TGATAAACAAGTCTGATATTCATTCTCCTTCTAGCCTTGTATTTTGCCACTAATGTTGGGGGGGGCTATGCTGAATTCAAGTTCATTATTTATCATAAAACAATTAAGGAGTAGCGGCCGTCTGCAGCAAGATTCTTAAGTCTCCTCCAACAATTCAAATTAAATATGTGTGAAAAAAGAACTCACAATAAGAAGGAAATATGGGTATAAACATAGAAAGTACAAGTTAAAATATGGTATACAACCTAACAGATAAAATCTAAAATAAAGTATTGTAAATTAGCTATATTAGTAAGAGAGAGCCAGACAGACAGAGAAAGATGCTAATGAGTTGGCATTTTTGCTCTTCCAGTTCCCTCATCTCAAAATTAATGATTTTTTTTATTTTTATTTTTTAATGGGTTTTGGTTTGGATGCCTGAAATTATGTCTGTGGTTAACACAAGTTTAACCCTTTGAAACCTGAGGGAATCGGCTTGATTTCTTTAAAAAACATGAGAAGCAGGCAATGAGCAAAGAAAGGAGAATTGACACAAAAATTGAAAAGAAATCAGTTAAAAGTGTAAGAAAATTACCTGAAAATTACTTTAATAAAAAAACTACGAAAAAGGAAAAAGAAAATGAAAAAAATTTATAATAATTTTGAATATGTAACTATGATAATTAGGAATATTGTTTCCTACTAGCTTTTTAAAATATTTTTCCCTAGCTTTAAAAAAAAAAATCATTTTCTAAATCTACTAATTTCTTTTAATTCCTGGAACATTTCTTACCCAGTGACTCATTGCCTTTTTTCCCATGTTTGTGAAGGAGCTCGCACCAATTTGATCAGGGTTAAAAGGTTTAAACACTTTGTGAAAAGCATCTGAAAGCAGCACAAGAAAAGTGGTGTCGATCCAGGTTTCAAAGGGCTAAGAGACTTTCACATTTTGTTCCACAACATGAAATACATCAGTAAATATCCCACTCATGAATTTTGAAGCTTTTACGTGTCTTATAAAAGGTGGTTGCGAACAAATGAGACTGCAGAATGTCATCATGCCGAAAACATGGCTTTACGCCTTCGTTGTGGTGGCCATGCCAAGTCATGGGAATGTGGCGTAATTTGTTTAAGATAAACTAAGATAAGATAAGATAAGATAAGATAAGATAAGATAAGATAAGATAAGATAAGATAAGATAAGATAAGATAAGATAAGATAAGATAAGATAAGATAAGATAAGATAAGATAAGATAAGATAAGATAAGATAAGATAAGATAAGATAAGATAAGATAAGACAATTCTTTATTAGTCCCACAACGAGGTAATTTGCATTATTACAGATGTCTGAATATCAGTTATGATAGCAAAATTGAAAGAGAGAAAAAGCCCAAAAATGAGCAGGACCTGCTGTGACTGGCTGCCTCTCACACAGGGCTATCTTTGAAAATACAAAATCTAACATTATAGTCTTACATTAACTTTTCACTTCTGGCAATTGCATATGTGCCTAAAAAATCAGAAAATTTGTGTTCACCTGTGAAGATTATCTTGCTGAACAAAATGTGTAAAAAAATTTTTTAAAATGCAGCTACAGTGCACAAATATGAGCTCAAATGTATCCAAACAAGGCATAAAGAACAATAATCGAACTGCTTGGATCATTGTTACAAAATTTGAGATCAGACACGAGCTTAACACGACGCAGCTTAGCAATCAGATAAACAGAAATAAGCTTGAACATACAATCTAGATAAGGAGGCAGGCAGGCAGCATATGGCTACAGATAGCGAGGAATTCAATATAAAGATGAGTGATATGGATATGAAGAAAAAACCAGCAGCAATTTGCTGGAGAGCAGATCACAGAGAGTCCAACATCCTGGATCTACTGTACATAAACCAGAAAACATTTTATCCACTCTGCTGTAACTCCACATGCACAAAAAGAATTTCTTAATGCAGTGCTTAATAGTTCTGATTTTAATTATCTTTGTGTTTGTTTGATTTTTAAAAACTGCTTAGTTAGTTTTGGAGCTGGAAATCAAAGAAAACAACTGCAGTTTGTTTACTTGAGTTAGTCTGACTTCAACTTAAGAGAGCACTCTCGTTGAGTGTGTGGCTATTTCTTTTACAGCTGCACCTGTTGACACATCAATGCTAAAACGGTAACTTCAGTCGCTGAGTTAATTACTCAAAGGAGGCGAGCAGGAGGAATGCTGAAGAGAGGAGAAATGGGAATTTAAGAAGATCAAAAGGCAGAAGAAAGTGGATAAATAGATGTTTAAAAAAATGAAAAGAGGGGAGGTAGTGAAGCTGAATGTGACCTTTTGGCAAAGGAGTGGCAGAGAGATGGAGGGATGAGAGGAGAGGTGGAGGGAACAGCTGGTGTGTGTGTGTGTGTGTGTGTGTGTGTGTGTGTGTGTGTGTGTGTGTGTGTGTGTGTGCGTTTGTGGTGGGAGTTTGATGCAATGACGGCCCTGTCACTCCCAGGTCATAAAGGTGTCAGCTAAACCAGATCTGGCCCTCGGGCTCTGCTGCTGTCTCCACCACACACACACACACACACACACACACAACCCCATGCATACAGATATATACACAAACAACCTCCAGGCATGCATGCACACGCACCCATGCACACTCACACACACACACACACACACACACACACACACACACACACACACACACACACACACACACACACACACACACACACACACACACACACACACACACAAAGTTGACCTCTGTTAGCAATTGCTTTCTCATGCAAAGACCAAAGCCTGTAAATACTCTCCCTCCGTCTTCCTGTAGACGGTGCGCGTCGATGGATGGAGTGAGTCAGACAAATGGAGAAAGGAGAGAGGAGAGAGGAGAGGGCATATATCCCTCCAGAGTGAAGTGTGCTGGTATGTGTGTGTGTGTGTGTGTGTGTGTGTGTGTGGCAGCTGATAGTGAGATAAGCGCACTTATGTGGGTGCACTCTGTGGACGGTAAGGAGAGGTAAAGGACAGTGCAGTAGTAATGCGGGAGAGTAGAGTGCAGTTATAGAAATGGATGAACAGCCGAGAAAAAAAAGAAAAAGAAATGTGAAGTGTGTAGATTTCAAGAGGTCTGAGTGGAGTGGAGGTAAATGCAGATCCTGTATTAGAGTTTACTTCACAGGTTATTATGGTCATACAGTCTGGTGAGGTGTTACGGCACATAATGGCAGCAATTTTAACTTGTTCTACACTTAACCTTGACAAGCTATTATACTTGAAGTCACAAAAACCTCATGATTCCATCTCTACATCACTGCGACAATTGTTTAATTTGTAACTTGAGTGCATGAAAGAGAGACCAGTAAAGATGAGGAAAAACCTACAATTTTACCCTCTTTGTGCACTGTAAAATCTGACAAGTTGATCTTATTTAAAATAATACATAACTATTAATATAGATATAAAGATATAAAGTGCACATAAATTAAGATTAATAATTATATTACTTATGTGTCAATGCACTCAGTTTCCTTGAATTAATTTTTTTAAAAAAAAATCAACTTTTACAGCATAGCTGCAAACTGAGACGGCCAGTGTGGAGAAAAATGAAAAATCACAATATTTCTGACCTCAATTTTGATTAAAAAAAATTTATATATATATATATATATATATATCTTTACTATAATGCAGCCTTTAAACCAGGCACAGCCAACACTAATGACATTACATTATCCAAAACTATGATGATATCTAATCTCATATCAAAGTTTTAATACATTATTGATATATTTCCCCGCTCTGGTTCACCATCACTGTAACTATTCCTTAAGAAGTCATTATTTGACACTGACAGCATCTACTGTAGTAAAGAGCAAGAAAGCCCATGTAGGATGGGAGGGAGTGGAGGAAATTAGGCAATTACACTTGTTCATCTGACAGTTGATTAAAATTATTGTTAAATTGAAAATATAATTAAATCTATTTTTCTAGCAGCTTTTACATCATCTGTCTACAGTTATCAGGCAACAGTTTATCATCAACCCAGTGTAACATCATGAAATATAGTTAAGAGGCATGTAGGTGCCGCTAATCTTCTCAGTGAAGGTCTTGTTTGTTTTTATTAATTACATTATTAGTCTGAGAATTAAGGTGGTAATGATTTAGTGATCCTTTAATGCTGGAGGTAGCACCATTAAAACAAATGCCAAGTGGGAGGTTTCAGTGTGGGAAGGGAATCTTTTTCTTCATGGTAAAAGTGCTGGTGGGCACAAATTTACAGATTGCACAGTGCTTTCTCATAATGCGATGTGTGTTTCTTGTTTACCTGCAGAGCCTCGAGGAAGCGAAAGGAGCCCAGTCGTCTGCCACGGGGCACCAAACAGAAGGTGGAGTTGTGGAGCATCTCCTTGTAGTCGTACCTGCAGAGACACAACACACACACACACACACACACACACACACACGATGAGTTCAAAATGACAACATACTCAGAAAAATGTGTGTAATTAGAGGACTACATACATTACATGCATCACTGTTACTTGTTGTAATGAGATACATAATTAGATAGTATATCATAGCTGAAGAAGTTTTAATGCTAAAAACAATATGTGAACGATATACAGCCATTGTCAAAGTATGCACATTAACAGGACCATTTTTATTCTTTATGAAACAAAATAGGCAAATCAGGAACACACACACAGCATGTCAAAACACCCGTTCATTTGGTAGTAGCTTTAGTTGCTGTTTAAGTCCACTGTCTGTGTCATAATTCAAAGGAAAAGCTCAGTTTATTACAAGCACAACTTGCACTATGAAGCTGATGAGGCGAGAAACACGACCTGTCAGATAATCAGACAGGTTCAAAACAAGCCAACAGTTTAGTTAGATTATCAAGATCACTTTATTTGGAGAAAACGAAATTAAAGGGGATCTGTTATGCTTACCGTTATTTTCTGTCATATATATAAACGATGTATAGTGTTGGATGTTTATATCAAACGTGGCTAAAGATTCAAATAACGAGGTTAACGAATGTAAAAGTAGTTCCTGTGAACAAAAACCTCAGGCTTCAGACTCAGCTTTAAATACTCAATGTTCTAAATTTCAATGTTTTTTCTACTTTTGAGACAAGATAAAATCAGCTCGCGATAGATTTCTCTTTCTTTCCAGGCCCCAGGAAACGAGCCAGGCTTTGAAGCCAATTTTCACAGTGGTCAAACTGGGTGATTACATCTGTCACATAATGCCCGGCAGCACAAAAATAATTTTTCCCAGTGACTAATATGGCAAAAGAGATGTCTGGTGATCAGAGGACGCATTTTTAGAACGTCATAACTGTCACAATGTGACTTGTTTTACTATCTAAATTAGACCCATTTGGTCTGATAACATTTGGAAAGTCGCACAATTGATTCATTTTGTCTCCGTTCAAATTAGCAGAGCGACAAACGATGAGTAGTCCGCTTAAAGGGAAGTCTCTGGTGTGCCTACTCTATGGGCCATACAGTGCGGGACCAGCACCGATCAACTGGATCATTTTATACACGGCAGTTGAACCATTTTTGCTTCGTGCACTACTGAGCAACTTTCATACGAATGAACGGAAGCTTGGGTGCTTTTGATGGCGATTTTTCGCAGGACAAAGAGCCTCTACTCTGCAGCATATTTATTTCCTGGCTGCAATGACATTACAGAGATGCAGAAATACAGAAGACCTGGAAATGCTAACCAATCAGAGCAGACTGGGCTCTTTTGGGAGGGGGTCTTAAAGAGACGAGCGCTAAAATGATTTCCAGACAGAAGAGTGAGTCCATGCGTTTCTGCACAGACAGTGTGAGGAAACTAATGGGTTTTTTGAACATTTAAGCATGTAAATATTTCTAGTAGACACCAAAAATACAACTATGAACCTGAAAATGAGCATAATAGCTCCCCTTAAAGTACACCCAAAAATGCTTATCACTGCAGCTCAAGTATCATGGGTCATATTCAAACCAGAAATATGGCCTGTAAATTGACGTTCGTGGAATCATTTTTCCCTTCACTTTTCTCCTCTTAATATAGTTGGCTACGCTGTGGATTGTTTACAATCTGTCTCATTGTGTGTTTTCCCACAACGTCTGACTTCTTTTTTTAATTATGTGGCCACATTCCCAAATCTCGGCAATTAACTTTGTGCTCGCAGTTATATTATTAATGATAGAAACGATGGCCAAAACTAACAAAATGTGGTCCAAGTTGTCATTAATGTCGTAAATGTTCACTTTTGTGTGTTTCTTTTTCACTAAACAGCCTCTTCGTCCATAAACTCTCTCCCCACGCCTCTCCCTCCTTCTCTCTTCTCCCCCCTCCTCCTATCTCAAACACCATACGCTCCTTTGCACACCCGCTCTTCTTTGCTCGCTACCTTTCTGAATCCCTCTATCTCCTAAAGCAGGAGGCCGACTGCTCCCTCCCTGCTTCCCCCTCTCCCAGCTCCTCTTTCTCCTCCTCCTGGCCCCTCATCCCTCTATCTCTCCAGTGAGGTGTGTCTTATTGCTCTCCAAACAGGGTGATCAACCCTGCCAGGGGTAATGAGCTGAGAGTGACACCTGCTTCCACCACACAGCTGGCTCTGTGTGTGTGTGTGTGTGTGTGTGTGTGTGTGTGTGTGTGTTCGTGTGTGAAACAGAGAATCACAGAGACAGTGTTTATCTGTGCATCATCCTGTTCGAATGCACGCTGCTTTTCTGTGTTTTGACATGTACGACTTTAATATCGTATTTACTTTCTCCTCCGCTGTATAAACATTTAACAAGTCACTGAATGCTCCCAATTTATTTTGGTTCTCCGGGCCTTTTTTCAGTCTTTATTCCTTCTCGCTTTCCTGCTCTCAGTCTTAATTTCTCCAAATGTGGACACAGCAATGTCTCCCTGTGTGGATTATTTCGCTCTATCTCTCTCATGCAGACACACAAAGCAAATAAATGCCACCCAAAAGCTAACATGCCAGCCAACAGAGCAGAACCAAACGTCACAGCGTTGTTGTGTTGTTATTTCCTACTTTTTTAAACATTTTCTCTAATAAATACCCTTTTAAAAAAAAGGAGCAGATCTGTTTTTGCTGTTTTTCATACATATTTTATGTCATCATGCGCCCAAAAGTTGTTTTCTGCTTCAAGAAGACAGTGATCACAACAGTTTAGTGTAAACTAGATCTTCTTGCAACAATGAGCTCAGAAAAAACTCTAGGAAAAAGGCAGAAAAACTGGGAGAAAGCATAAATTAGATGATAATTATACACCAGAGTCCCTCTAAAAAATACAAAAACACTAAAAATTTAGGCACTGTCTACATGTACAAGATATTTTTGCAAACACATATCTTCAACGTTTTGGCCTCTTTTCATGCAAACGGAGATTCAGGTCACTAAAGTGGAGACACTTAAACATGCCTTAAAGATCTCTCAAAACATCAGTTACTGTGTATCTGTGTGGACATGTTAGACAGAGCATTTGAGAAATGATGACGTCATCTCCTTAATTTGCACATGCATATTGTTGCTTTGTGTAATTAGCATGAGCCTGAACAGCAACATTCGAAGACTTTTTGTAAACATTTTGCTCATTCTAATGCCGACTTGGTTTCACTCCTTTTCTGTGGCAAACAGGGCCATTTGCTGCACCCAGTGTTTTCACTCCGTGTGTGTGGTGTTTTTAAGTCTGACACTAATGACTGTTTTGGATCAGGCCCAATCAAACCAGCAAAGCAGATGTTGGGACACTTTTCACAGTGGGATTGTTGTTGCTGAGTGGTGGAAGAAAACTTTTGCATGTCCAGAGCATCACTCATACCTTTACATTAAACGGGAATCATCTGCAATGAAATCCTCAGTAGGTGCTTTGAAAAATAGAACGTTAGCCTGTTGTGGACGAACATATTTTGTAAAGGGGAGGTTGTCTGTGGAGAGGAGAGATATCCGTTTTCAAAAATAGTTGTAAACATGTAGACAGGGCCTTAAACTACAGTGTCTGTGCTGTCAATTCGGTTTTCTAGAATAAATTTCCATGCATTTTTTTGTATATTTATTTCTTAAATCCAATTTTTAAGATAAAAAAGTATGACACTAAAATTGGACACCATGTGGAAAATGTAAATAATGAGCCCTAAGGGTTGTCCAGGTTGGGGGTTAAGAGACTGGTGAGGCAGGAAATCATTTCTCATTTAGCTGTAATCTATACAGGGTGAAGGTTACAGGACACACACACACAAACACACACACACACAAACACACTGTAATGCACACACATTCTGCTGTATTGACGATGCTGTGGATGTACTGTAGCTTGTACAGAAGTGTGACAGTGATTGCTGATGCTGCCTTCTGTGTGTGCCTGTGAATATGGACTGAGCTGACAGGGCAGAGCTGGAAGCCAAGCACTATGTTCACTCACACACATGCATGCACAAACACACACGCACACACACACACGCTCTTAATGGTGATTGCTGATGTTGCCGGCAAGATGCTGCCTTGTCTCTTCTTCAGCCGAGCTCTAATGAAGTGCGGGGGACATGACAGCCTGTGATAAAATCCCACCCTCATTCACACCTACATGCATAACGTTCTGTGCAGCACATAACACAGTTATCGCACACACACACACAGTCGGACACACACCGGCGAGCACACTGCGAGCCACAGACACACACGCGGCGTGAACAAGCGACAGCTGCACGCCCTCACATTGACGTTCCGTCACCTGTCGATGGAGACGAAGAAGCTATCTTAGCCCATATTTCCACACCAGCTGTCTGCCTGGACAGTGTCTGTTTGGGCAAGTGTGTGTCTGTGTGTGTGCACATGTGTGTGTGTGTACAAATCCACAAAACAGGCAAGCATCTGATGGCAGTGAATATCAATGTGTGGATTTAACGTGCAACAGCCCTGTAAGACATTTTCTCTAACTACAGAACTTTGGTGGGTGTCGGATCTTCTGCACGTTCAGTAAAATACAAATGTTTTCTGCAAATGTTGAAAGAGAACTTCACCATTTTTTCAACATGAACTCGATCTATTTATGTTCGGAGTAAAGTGTGACATATTACAACATGTTTTTAGAGTGTCCTTTGTGTCTCTGCGGGCTGCTACTAAAACTGCTGTACTTCCGTGAACCGGTGACTTCAGTGGTACACAGAAAAACTACAAGTTATTTTGGCTTGCATCCAGAAAGAAACCTTCCTTTTTTTTGTCTGGTATTGCAAACTAGCTGCATGCTCGCCACTGAAAATGGCATAATTTATTACAACTGCAGACAGAGGATTTTTTCAGGATATTTTTTACAGTGTACTGGCCCACTCAGTTACAGACCAGAAAGAGAGAGAGTGTGTGTGTGTGTGTGTGTGTGTGTGTGTGTGTGTGTTACTATACGTGAAAGTTGTGGTCCTTGCTAAGGCAAAGGTGTGCTGGAGACTATGGAAGAACTATTGGACAAATATTTGATGAATGGCTGAGTTTTTTGTCATTTTATTCTGCCTCTGCCTCTGTGGATTGACCGAGAGCCACTGCTCACTTTCAGCGTTTTCTTTTTTAGGTAGCTGTGGCCGGTTAGAAACTCACTGGAGACCTTCTTCAGGATCACAATGATAAACTGAGTGAGTATTTTATGCGGCCTTCACATGGATTCTGACAGACATCAAACTGGATGTCATTTTAGTGAACGAGAGCAAGACGTTAAAATAAGGCGAGGTCGGCAGAGAATACCAGCAACGGCAACAGTAAATGGCATTGCTGTTTGAAGTTAAAAAATGTAACGTTTTGCCGCCCTCCCAAACAGAATTTTCAACTGGATATTGCATAGCTCTCACACAAGGAGAAAACATGGCTGATGTGGACAACAAAAAGCTAATCATTTTGGTGCAACAACACGCGGAATTGTAAGAGAAAGCGGACATATGGCAGGCAATGAATAATGGATACATAAAATAATTTTTTATTTAATACATTTAATCAATTTTTTGACACATCACCATAGTAACATATCATCAAGCGTATTGTCTTTTGCCGTCATGCCATTCCGTTGAATTTTTTTTTTTGTCCATGCAGTCCAGCAGGTGTCGCTGGTCCACCGTCTACCGTCTGCCGAATTCCATGTGAACGCAGCATAAGTCACCTGACGCTGTGTTTTGGCTAACAAAGTATTAGCTTTTTGCCGTGTTGGTGATAAACATTGTCCAGGCACTGTAAAGTAAGGGATGGCAGTTGTTAATGACACTATAGTGTTATTAGATTTATAAGGTTTTTTTCCGGTGTAATGGTCTAACAGCGATGTAACATATTTCAGACACATTTTTACTTTTTGTAAAAAAAAGCCGTGTTGGAGACGGCACCCCCATGTGCTGGGCAGGTTTGGGGAGGATTTTGAGGTTGAGCATCAGGAGCTTGGACGCAACGCATCTGTGTACATGTTGGCACTGTAAAAAGGGAAGTGCAAGAAGAAAACCTCTGTCAATACAGCAAACATCGAGGAAATTATTGCTCCAGTTGACCTCATTTACTATCAACACTGACTGGATATTCACTTAAAACATGGCAAATTGCTCCTTTAAGAATTCCATAACTTCTCTTCTCAGTTTTTTTAAAATGTATGTTCATTTTATACCAAGACTCTCCTGCAAATTTCTGCAATTTTTAGATAGGTGTCCCCAAAGTACAACCCTCCTACAATTCACCTGCTGTGCATTTTAACCTCATCATGACTGGGATTGTGTTTTAAGGAGATGATTTTCCTTTACAGAGGAAGTCTTGGTGCTTTAGAGATTTGAATGAGGCGAGGAGGTCGCAGGAGGAGGCCGACACGAGGACGTCCCCTGCCGTGTAAACCAGCCTTTCGCCCTGCTCCTCTCCTCACTCGTCTTCTTTCCCTCCAACCTCCTGCTGGTTTGCACTTTATGCTGGGTTCAGAGGCCACAGCTTGCCTTCGCTGTCTCTTTCTTCTTCTTCTCCTCCTGTTTCTGTTCTGTCTAGCTCTCGCTTCGTGTTGTCCTTGTGACCTTGAGCTGGCGGAGGGAAACTACAGCCGAGCTACGAGCCTGCAGGCTGTGATTGTGTGTATTTATATTTCTCCTCTCTATTGTATAGATGTGTGTATGTATGTGTGTGTGTGTGTGTGTGAGACAGATAAGACAATAAAAGCAGGACGAGGAAAAGAGTCATTCTGTAAAGGTGAGGCCTACTGGAAGGGCAAAGTGGTGCCACGTTTGGAGTGAAAACAGCAGAAAACGAAGTTGGCGTGCATTAAAATATTTTCCAGACAGAAAACACGGCTTGATGTAATAAAGCACGGGAGATGACCTCTGCGTGAGCGCCCTGGTGTTTTGAATGCATACGAGAGAGCGTTTCGAGTGCACCTGTCAGCATGTCCAACAACTGTGAAACAGTTAGGAAACACTTCTCCACCAGCCCCGATGGCAACGTCCTACACGGTTGCCGTGGCAACCTGCCATTAAGTGCCTTCACTTGCAGCGACTTAATTACACGGGATCGGCGCTTCATCCACACAGACAAGGGGGTAAGGGGGGTGAAAGAGGACAGGGATGGAAACTGTGCTTTTTAATAAACACACAATCTAGCTAATCTCCATCAACCATCCACACTGCGTACTGGGACTGAATTCATTACCCAGTATTGGTATTTATACCATGATGAAAAACTATTGAATCGACCCTTCCTTCTTTGTTACTGTTGCTACACTCATCAAGCTTTCCAATCAAGAATGACACATATGACGTTCGTGATAGTAATGAAGACAGATGTACCATTAAACATCTGTGGCAATTTCATAAAACACAAAGAAGTAGACAACTGGAAATCTCTCATTTCTAGTTAATGACTTTAATTTTTGTCATCTGAAATGACAGCTGTTGCTAGCAGATTTTATCAGCTGTGGCTACTCAGTTAACCCTTTAGAACCTGAGCAAGCTGGCTTGATTTCTTTCAAAAACATGGGAAGATGACAATGAGAAAAAAAAAAGAAAAAAAGACAAGAAAAGCACCTGAAAATTAGATTTTTTTTAAAAGAGAGAGTGAGAGCAAGTTAAAAAAAATACCTGGAAAAAGTTCTAAAAATTACAAGAATTTTACATAATTTTAAATGTGTAATTCTGATAATTATAAGTGTAGTTTTAAATAGTTAATTTAAAAAGAAATCTAAATATATTGTTCCTTGCAATTTGTGGAACATTTCTGAAGTTGCTCATTGCCTTTTTTCTTTAAGTTTTCAGAACAAATTGCACCACTTTGCTCAGAGGTTTAGGATCCAAGAGGTTTTTTTGTAGAGCATTTTGAGCTGAATCTGTGCGCAAAATTTTAAGTCAGTCGGACATCTGATGTAAGGGGCGTGGCCTTTTGAAAATCGCATTTTTGGGCTTTGATTAAAGGGAAGCAATTGCACATCTTATTGTGTTTCTATCTCATTCCATATCACAGCAACATGATTTCACACCAAAATAATAATAACAACAACAAAAACAAATTCAGACAAACTTAACTTTTGGGATTAAACCATTACAGTAATCCTAAACTCTGCTACAGTAGAGACATGGCCTCGACACAATGGTCTTTCTGTAACCACACAGAGTGATGTAGTTGGCAATTGGTATTCTCGGCCTTGTAAAAATGGTTATGCTATCACGCAAGTTTGCATTTTGCAGCTCAGGTTAGTGCAGACAAACACTGATATGACTATTTAACAGTGAAATGCGGTAAAGCTAAGGTATTAAGTAGCATAAAATGAACTTAAGTACCTCTAAATTGTTTTTAGTGTGGTACTTGAGTAGATGTTCTGCCCAGATTCCCAAAGGTGTGCACTTGGTGGGCTGCCACCTGGACAGTCTGGTGCCATGTGGGCACCCAGCAGGCGCCTGAACATGAAGCTTCAGGGTGATGAAAACACAAAACCGCAACCAGCCGGAGTGCCTTCCAGGGAGCAGCGAAGAAGAGATCCAATTTACTGCTTATTGAGACCGTTGTTACATTAGCCTCCTGGACCTCTCTCCCGTCTCCCTCTGCCACTCTCTCACTAATTTCTTTGTCTTCCAAAGTGGGTTTCGGTATGTGTGTGTGTGTGTGTGTGTGTGTGTGTGTGTGTGTGTGTGTGTGTGTGTGTGTGTGTGTGTGTGCAGGAGTGTGTGAAAGAATGAGCGTCTGGAGATCTGGAAGAAAATACAGGGAAGTGCTTTTTTTCTACGGCATTGTAGTGAGGTTTGTAGAGGAGCTTATGAGGTTTTGTTACAGAAAAAAAGTCCCTCTACTCATCAAATTATTAATTTATGATTAAAGAAAGCTCTAATTCCATCTTTTTGTCCTGCACATGTGGATGAAAGTGAACCTGAAGATGTTATAAAAGTTATTTATCATTATGGATGCCATGCCACAGATGTGCTCATTTGTCTAGTAAATAACTCCCAAACAGACTAAGGACAGATTCCAGCAGTAATTAAACAGGAGCGTCGTCCTCCCCGTAAACACAGCGTCTAAGTTGAAGCATATTGTTGTGTGTGATCCCGCGAGAGAGCGACAGATGTGCAAAAAGGGGGCATCTTTGGCTCCTGACTAACTGAGATAGAGTGTGTGTGGTGAGTTGAGGGGTTTGCATCTAAATATGCTTTTGTGTGTGTGTGTGTTTGATGATGATGTGTGCGCACATGCGTACGGCGACAGATCTGAGCTTTAGAGAAGAATCAGTGGTGTGTGACTGGAATGAGTGCGTCCCCTAACTTTCACCCTCTCTACTTATTCCCCCTGCGGCTATTCGGAAATGTAAGCATCTGTATGTGTGCATCCAGATGTGCGCCTGTCCGTTTTGTCCCATCTTCTTCCTCCGCTGCTGCCATAATGCCTGCCGTACACTCTGCAACTAATTCATTAGCCTAATTAGCGCTCATTAGCCAGCTTATGCTAGTTCCAATTAGCATTCTAGCATGCAATGACCCAGAGGTCCGCCTCGCCAAACAAACAGACTTTCTGTGGTCAAACCCATGACGACCCTGAGCTCTGTCCACATGCAGGACCAATCTAATTACACTCACACCACTGTAAAAAGTCTAACCTGCCCTGCCTGAAGACTCCCGAAGAGCTCAATCCGACGTATAAAACACGGCTGAGTGCATGTGAGGAAAGTGATGTCACGGTGGCTGGTTTGACTGGTGGTGCTGGTCACATTTAAAGAGTTATATGTTAAAATGTGTGGCGGCAGAAAAGGCAGCTCTGCAGTTAAAAGCCCACTGAGGACAAATATAAGGCAGTTCTGCAGCTAGAATGCGCATTAGGAAAGTCCACATATGGTGCAATATTTTAACATGACTGTATCGCTGAACTGCACTCAAGGGTCTGAGACCTGCAGCCCAACAAATACAGCTTCTGTAATTTCTTTAAATTTTATTTGCAGGACTGAAAGTTTGGGCTGGAATCACTGCCTTGATAGCTAATCTCCAAACCTGTGTTCAAATGCTCTGGTTATATAAATAAATATATATGTAGTTATCAGTGTCATTAACTACTAATAATCAGTATCTGTATTGGCCCTCAAAAAACAATATCTACCCCTATAAGACAAATTACACAAAAAATATATTATTATATTATATATATATATTATATATTATTATTACCAAGAAAAAGAAAAATCTTCCACTCTAAAAACCAGCCAAGCCATGATCTAAAGACAGCCCAAAGGCAGTCTGAAACCATCAAACAATAAATTAATAAAGCAAACACATCCAGATTGCAATGTACCCTGTAACAATATTAGCCAGATGAGAGTACATTACAGGTGGACAGCTGTTGTCACAGGTGTGGCGGCAAACAAAACACACTGAGGATGCACTGGCATCAGACTGCATCCTGACGCTGGTCACCTGCAGAAGTGTTCCTGCACATCCATCATTAAAAGTGTGAAAGAAATTAGCAAAAACGATCGACAACCTTTTTGAGTGTCAAAAATAACAATATTGACCCCTGCGGATGGAGCATAATTAGGTGCTGATGACAGTCTGTGATGTTTTGACTTTGATCGTAAGCTTTCACAGACAGAAGTGACATACGCGCTTATTTGCATAATGAGGTGGAAAGTGAAAGCCAAAAACAAGTTTTCACTGGAGACACATCTGAGAGGTATTCTGATTTTAGGTGTGAACTGGGAAGTCCGCTTGACTGGATTTCAACAGAACACGGATATATCTGTGTATAAGATCTGAACAAGGGCTTAAATATGACAGGTCTTTCTGCCCCGTCAAGAACAATTTCTTGAGGGGAATCGCTGACTGATAGGTCCACGGTAATATCTCTTTTTCTCTCTCTCTAGCTCTGTCTCACTCTCAGCCTGTCTGAATACACCACAAAAGTCAAATAACAACCCTGGAAACATTTTCAGAAACATAAAATCCCCCGTCGTTTTTTAAACCAAGAATAAAAAGCTCTGTTACATTCTGAAAATGTTTACAACTTGAGACAAGCCCTCTCTTTGCTGCCGACCTGCAGCCTTCACAGCAAATTTATACTCAGGCCCAATCTCAATAAAGACCTTTCCCTGACCACTTAGCCTTTACTCCTCTGTTCTGCACATCAATGTCAAGCAGCAAACGCTGAGACTGACAAAAAGGGCTAACGTGCAAGTGCCGAAAACTGCAGTTCCTCAAATGGCCACCTGGGGCTGGCTCCAGTGGCAAGTAAATGCCCATAGATACCCACGCTGAAATGCCCAAATTTACAGCAGAAATAAACATGTTTACAGCCTGGTACAAAAACAGTTTTGGTCTCTTTAGCTAATTTTCCAGTTCATGCTAACTCTACAGGGGGTGAATTTTAATATAACTCAACCATTTCAATTTTATAAAGGTTTATAAAAGTCAGATCCACCGTTGCTCCTCCATCCAAATAAGCTCACTTCTGGCTCTAAAAAAACAAGATAGCAATGGTGAAAATACTGAACTTGAAGCCTAAAAATGGCAATCCACAGAGTGTTATGAGAGATCATTGGCAAAATGGCTGCACAAGCAACACAAGAAACCCACATATGTATTTAGTAAAGACTTGAAAATTGTGATAACCACTGTATCTTAATTTAATCTCATTTCAATGTATCATGCTCTCTTTACTTATAACAAGCATAAGCTGGTAGCTAGTTTGCAGATGTCTCAGTTGCTACTAAGTTAGCCAGCTAACATCACAATGTCGCTGCTGATTTGTACAGAAAAATGCCTCATTTCTATATATTTCACACACCTTCTTTCAAACTAATGGCATATGATGTCTGAAACTGAACTTAAATCCAGCAGCCAAGTTGCAGCACTTGTTGCAGCTCCTCTACAATCAGTGCACCCGGGCGAGGTAGAAGCACAGTTTCGAGCACAGGTTTGTCAGACCTGACAAAGATCCAAGTAGGATCGAAACATTGCCTTGAATAAATCTGTGTGGCATTGAGTAAGTATGCAGGTGTTTTTTTTTTCTTAAATGTATGCTGCTTTTTTAAGCCTTGCACCTGTGTGATATACGTATAATTATTCTCTCCCACAATACATCACATTCTCATCCAAACTCATCACATGTTGCCGCTTTGTCCGTGACCTTCCGCCTCCACTTATGACGTTTTAGGTATGCTTTAGTGTCAGGTGTTTATGCTCTGAGATGCTGTTACCGTGATGTCTTAAACGCCATCAATGACAATACTGATGACGAATCTAGGTCTTGAAGGGTTATGATATTTCACTGGGAACCCCCTTGTTACTCTGTTCTGAAGGGCAAGATGACACTCGAAAGCGAGCGGTAGGGGTAAAAAAAAGAAATGGGATTGGGCCCGAGTCTCCTCAAGCTGCCAATAAATGAACTGTACTTGTCAGATTCTGCCTGGAAAGTCGCAGTAACTCAGTGTTGCGGCTTGAATTCAAAAGTATCCGGGTTTAATGCAATTTCGGAGATGTCACACTAGTTTGCATAACTGCACTGGATCCATATTACTATTCAAATGAGAGCTGGGCAGTAAGTATAGCTGCAGGTGGTGGGTGTGAACCACATAAGCCTAAACAAAAAAAATAAAACCTGCTCACATACTCATAAAGATAGGGCTCATATACATGCAGGCTCACACTCGGTGCGCTCGCACAAACTTCTGAATCAGTTCAAGTCAGCAGCCTGTTCTTTCCCTGCAGCAACCCCCCCGCCCCTCCTCACACGTGTAAGCCTGAATATTTTACAAATACCCCGATAACATGAAGTCTTCCTGCCGCGATACTAATTCACTATGACGGCTTTATCCTTGCAATCTTTTCAATTTGTCCTCTCGGATTTTTTCCACTGCCAACAGATGGAGGCAATTTTTCAGTAACATTTAGTGTCTGCGCGGTAGTCAGAGTCCCCAACACACACTCAGCTCTCTAGAGGATGGAAGTGAGGTCGATTTCAAACTAGGCGACACCTATTCCAAACACGTATCCAGGAATATTTGGGGGATTTGTTTTCATGGGCCGCTGGAGTCACAATTCACACACAAACTCACACATACACACACTTCAAGTCAGTGATTGGCGCCTCACTGTGTGATCTTGCAGATGAGGGGTCCGGACTCCGTGGATGTTCACTGGAGACCAGCTGTGCCTCGCTCTGCACTTCCAGATGGCCCTCGGGACGCCTCACTGTGCATGTTAGTTTGTGTGTTCACGTATATGTGTGTGTGGATGCGTATGTGCGAGACGGTCTCAGATTTAGACGTGTCAGCACATGCTCCGCGGCGGCCTCTTTTTAAACACTGACACATTTTGTCATCAGAGCCACTGAAACGAGGAGCGCAAGAGGAGGCCGGAGTTACCCCTCACCGAGATGTCCTTTCATCTGACACACACACACAAACACACACTCAGAGAGAAAGGGAGAGAGGAATGCTTAAATTCGTTCCATCCACATTACGATCGCTGCAGGCTCTTTCATGACAAATCAGCCTCCAAAATCTTGAAGAGTCTGAATAACTCACACTCTTTCACATAAACATTCTCACACACTCTCCCTCCTGCATCCATGTTAATATGCATACACCGCACACACACACACTAACCCCCTTATTTTCAAAGCACCACAACCATTATCGGGGTCCCATCTGCCGGCAGAGCGCGGTTTTGCTCTCCTCCAATAGGTGAGTCGAGACTTAATCGCCTCTAATTTCTTGTCTGCAAACACACTCTAATATATTCCCTCTGAAGACTCCTCTAAATCAAAATATAAGCCCGGTCCTGGAGCCACCTGGGGTCCTTCCTCACAACACCAACAATCAGAATGCAGAGAACCCACCATCGCAGAAAATGGATGGCGAGTCAGACAGAGAGATCCGCTGTTATCGGTCAAAATTGCCCCTCTGAAATGTCGGCTTTGCAGGAATTTGGAGACGCAGGCTTCTTTTTTAAATCACAGCTGAGCATTGTTATTTTAAAAAAGGCTCTGGAGCAGCAGGGGTCAGGAGACGTTAGCTGTTGCAAGAGGGGATGATGAAACTTTGACTCACTTTAAAAAAATATCACAGCGACTGGAGTTATGAAGTCTGTTTTAGACGGCACTTTCAAGATTGGAAAGTGAAGTATGAGCTGCTCCTGATGACGGCACAGTGAAATAAAATATATATTCATGTTGCTTATTTAGTTATTGTTTGTTACATGTTGAACACGTCAAAAAGTATTCCTACATTAAAAATAGCCCCGTAACATGTTCAAAAAAATTCTCTGTTGGATCACCCTGAACTCACATGATTTTCAGGATTGAAAAAACTTTATTGTCTATCATATAGTGACAGAAATGTTGCCTGTGGTTAGGGGTTCAAACAACAAAAACAAAAACCACATTCACACCCATGAGACTCACATAACATCACACAACAGTTCCATAGATCAACACGTGTGCGATCTACATTTAAAAAGCAGCAACTATTTTGGCTTTTTTTAAAAGTATGTGACGGTGGGAATAACAAAAGACAAAACAAAAACAAAGCAAAAGGCAGAGCCTACAACCACGGGTCGCTCAAGCAGAGGAGCGCCCCGCCATTTTTGAGTTCTTTTATCGAACTCAAAGTGATTTCAGATAACCCTGGCCATCATAAAACAATGTGGGCGTAACTCACAAATATGTCACTTAACAAAGGATAAAAACGAAATCTTAACTCAGCATTAAAGTTTGTGTGTGTAGGATTTAGGTGAAACTATTGGCATAAATGGAATACAAAATTCATAACTATGTTTATAATCCCCTAAAAATAAGAATTGTTATGCTTTTGTTCCCTTAGAACAAGCTGTTTATATATAAATGGAGCGGGTCTTCTTTTGCAGAGTTCACCATGTTTTTTCTGGCCCAGAACAGACAAACGAAACACTGGCTCTTGATAGGGCCACTCACGCTTTTACGTTTTCATGTTAGACACCATGTTCTCCTGCATGCTTGTTTTAGTCCTGCAACCTCATTGTTAGATGCCACTAAATCCCACACACTACATCTTTAAAACATAGCTTTTAAGATGTTGTAATGGAGATTTGTCACAAACTTTGCCGAGCATTAAAGATCTAGGTTTGATTAAAAAAAAAAAGAGCACAAGCTGACTTGAGGTCGTCTCAGAGCTTTCATCTCACTGACTTCATCGGCACATAGATGGTAACACGTGGTCACGTCCACATAAGTGTCATCCTGGTATCACGTGACCGAATTTCCTAACTGAGTTAGGATGATGACGATCGAGCCATCCTCATGTAAAGCCGTGATATTTGTGCGTCATTGTGTGAGACTTGATTGCTTCATAAAAACCGTGTAACAACATGAGAACTGAGATGATGCAGCAGCAAAAGACACTTATGAAACACTTGAAACCTTTTTTGTGCGTCTACCTTTATTCAAAACAGGCTGGAGTGATTTTTTTTCCCATTAATCAATTAATCATCTTAATCATTTGTTAAGCACTTTGAGCTGCACTTTATGTTACGAAAGGTGCTAAAACTAAAAAAAAGTTGATTATCATTATTAGTATTAATAATGCATTATTATTATAATGAACTCCTTCAATCCTTCAACTCCAAAGATGTAACACGATCAAGGGCAAATTTTAATTTCATTTTTCAAACTTTGTCTAAAAAATGACAAATAAATCTAACTTCCTTTCCCTTATTAATGAGAAGCTGGATTGTTGGCCTCTTTGCTCGAGAAATAACTTCAACGATTAATAGATTATTAAAATAGTTGCACAAATTGCCTCAGTACAAGTTGGGGTTAAAAGTTCTGTTTTTTTCAACATACATGCAGTCGCTTTCCTCAACAACAAATAATGTAGCAAAGGTGCACACTGACAGAAAAAGAAGTGCCCCTCTTCCCAGAATCCTCCAAGGAAAAATGCATGTTGTTCTTACAAGCTGCCAAAAATTTATATATGTGTATGTGTGTGTGTGTGTGTGTGTGTGTGTGTGTGTGTGTGAGAAGGATGCACTTTCTATTGTCCTCATTTTCCAACTATTATAAAAAACAAAACATTACTGTTTAGTTTGTCTCTTTTATTGATAAACACTATACTGTTACTGTGTAGCCCTAATCCTTGTTCATTTAAAAGGGATCCTCCGTATCTCTATCACACACACACACACACACACACACACAGACAAGCGCATACACAATCATTTGAGAGTGAGTTTGACATCAGCATCAAACACTGAGTATGTCAGCACTGCACGACACTGGAGAGCAGCGTGATGTCTGAAACACTCAATGCTCCCGGGGTATATATATGTGTGTGTGTGTGTGTGTGTGAGTGTGTGTGCGTGAGAGAAAGCGAGAGAGTACAGCTGTCAGTCACAAGCAGAGCTAAGCAAAGCGATACGCTGCCCAGTGGGTTCATCAGTAGCATGTGTCAGTCACACCCTGAGATCACATTGATTGTCTGTCGGCACCCATCTGAGTGGGCGTGTGTGTGTGTGTGTGTGTGTGTGTCTGTGTGTGTGTGTGCGTGCGTGCCTCTGTAGCGCATGAGTGTGAGAAAATGATAGTGAAGGGGGCATATTCGGCCTTGAGAGAAGTATCATGGGGAGTGGGATACAAAGGACAAGAAAAATAATGAGAGAAAGAGGACGAAACGTCCACCATGATGCAATTATGATTCAATTTAAAATTAAATTCCTGCATCAATTATGCAAACATATTCAAGAGTCATGTCAAATATTGATAGGCTCTTCAACTTCTCAAACTGTATTCATTAAGGAGCCAAAACTTAACCCGCGCTCTCTCATTAATCATAGATAGATGTCAGCTGGAGGTCCACATTCAAATTCTGCCAGCACTCCTGAGCCTCCATACTATGCTATATATCTGTGTGTATCTGTGTGTGTGTGTGTGTGTTTGTGTGTGTGCATCCGTATTTGTCTGCTTATCTGTATGTGAGATGCCATGTAGCTGTTGTCAGTGCTGACCCCTGACCCGTCACGTCTGAGTGTGTGCAGCCGCTGTGTTGTGCAGTTCAATATGATGCTGAAACTGGCGAGACACGATAAAGTGGAAAACAGCGACTCATTGAATAAAATGGTCAGATGTAAAAAAAATACTGAATAAGCAAGTCTTAATGTTTACTGAGTGCCGGGTATCATCTGAATTCTGATCAGCCACGCTGGCAGTGGGGCTCAATGGGTTGCAGTGTCAGTCTGCTGCTTTTTGTCTACTACTAATGGGCAAATATTAGCACACTAACACGGTGATCTTAACTGGGATTGACTTAAGCCAGTATCTGGAATTTGTTGCATAATGACTTTAAACTTAAGGAGCAGGTGTGGTTAAATGTTTTTTAATCTAAAATGAAAGACAGAAGCAGATTCTATAGGATGTTGAAGTTTTCAGCCTGCCTGAGTATACAAGTGACTCCCAGAGAGTTCTCTTTTGATGATAATTTTAGTGCTTGTGAATTGTATTTCGTGTCTCTGTCTGCAACTTTGTGTCTTTACTGCTGACTGTCTCAGACAGGTTTCCCTTGGAAAAGAGATTCTTAATCTCTATGGGACAAACCTGGTTCAATAAAGGTGAAGTAAATAAATAAATAAATGTGCAACAAATCGACTTTAAAGAACTACTGGTAATGAACACACAACGAAAACTACCCGCCCAAATAAAAAGGAAAAAAAAGGGGTGTAACAGTTAGAAATGATCTTTGTATAAATTCAGTTACAGGCACAGATAAAAAGGATCTTAGTCTTGTTTCAATACAATATTTGTGTTTCTGTAACAAAAACAAAGCCTCACTTTCAGGGAGCTTTTTTCATGTTTTACAAAATAAGAAAAACTTTATGCGAAGTAACCACAAAAGAACTTTACCTACATGAACTACAATATAAAACAAAAGATAATAAGATATGAATGTAGAATATTTTGATATTCAAAGACTGTAAATCAGACTAAACATCCAATGCCAGCTTCTGAAAGAAAACAGTTTTCCATACTCGATTCTACAGACGCGTTTTGGCCCGTTTTAAGGCCTGATGCCCAGCTTCAATTACACACAGCATGATTTTTTATTATTCATTTATTCTCTGTAATCTCATGTTTGCTTGTCACCTTCAAAAGGTAAAATAAATATAAATGAAAAATTGCAATAAAACAACAAAATAACTCTTAATATAAAAAATATTAACACCTTCAGTGCAGAAATACTCGTACAATAATAAAACACATCAGCTCTTGTGTGTGTGTGTGTGTGTGTGTGTGTGTGTGTGTGTGTGTGTGTGTGTGTGTGTGTGTCTTCTGTTGTGTCTGTGCTGTCTGTCTACATTCCTTTGTATCTCTATTAAGTCACCACAGGGGACAAACCCTCCGGCTAAAACTGCTGCATCTTAGTCATGAGACACACCTCTGGAGGCCGAACCTGGTCTCATATGACTGAATTTAGGCTCCCAAGCCGGCTGGGGTCACCGCGCACGGGTCAAAGGTCACTGCAGTCCCCACCCTGAGGAACAAAAGGGAGGACTAAGCCTTTCAGTGAGGGTCTTGGTGGTTTAGGTTTAGGCTGACTGGGGGAGTTGTGCTGTCTGAGCGATTGTGTTCTCAGCGTAGGAGTTATACGTCAGCGCATGTGTGTGTGTGTGTGTGTGTGTGTGCGAAAACCTTTACTTTATGGTACATATATACATATATATATATATATATATATATATATATATATAGCTCATGTCTGTTTCTGAGTGCAAAGTGGCAGGAGTTCATGTTCATGTCAGACCACATATGTCTGTGTGTGTTTGTGTGTGTTGTAACTGTGATGATGAACCCAAAGTGCAAACCTACTGCCCCGACTGCAGGCTTCCCCCGCAGCACTGCACTTGGCTGGTTGGTGTGTGTATGTGTGTGTGTGTGTTTGTGCGTACAGGGAACAGCTGTTCTCCAGTGCTACATGGGGAGGTCAGGGGGAGACACGGACGAGCTACAGCTGTGGCCCCGGGGCTTGTGGGAACTGTGGCTTGAACAACATGGGAGAGGAGGAGGCAGCAAGAGGACGGATTAGAGAGGGAGAGAGAGGAGAGATTCAACGGGAAAAGATAGATATACAAGATGAGACAGACCAGATGAAGCCGCAGAGAAAGTGAGAGAGAGAGAGAAGAGAAGACACGACAAGAGAGACAACACAAGAAAAGGAGACGACCCCGGTGCATCTGGAGCAACAAAAAGCCACAGAGACCAGCAGGCGACGTGGAGCGCAGCGTGTTTTGGCCACAAGGTCATTGCCGAGAGAAACACGTACCACTGAGGGCTGTTATCCAACAAACTCATCCAGACCCATCAGCCACACACTGTAAAATCTGACAAGCTGATTTTACTTTTCTTTTACTTTTTTTTACCTTGGGTACAGAATATTTAATGACATTTTAATGAAAATCCGTTGAAAAATGTAAGTAAATATGACTATTAGTTTATGTCAGCTATCTAATTTATGTCAACTTCATATCAAACTGTTAAGTCTACTTAAAATTTAGTCTTATTTATTTAATTTGGTGAAGTTGTTGCAACCTAAAAATGACAAATTTAATTAAAGAAATCTTTCCAAGTTTAAGCAACTTCACAAAAACCCAGTTTACTGGGCTGTATATCTGTATTTTGCTGGTTGCAAACTAGTGGTATTTGTATTTTATTAAACATGTTCACAAAACAGAACTGGCAGATCCCCTCGCTTCATCATTGGCAAAATCTTTGTTGTTATGATCAAGTTAAGTCAGTTGCTAGTAATTCTACGTGCCATTTTTAAGTTAATGTATCAATAAGATATAAAGGCCTATTAAGTTAAAGTTTATAAGTAAAAAAAAAAAAACCCAATAAGATATAAAGTAGACATATATTAAGACTAATAGTTATGTGTACTTACATTTTTCAAGGTTGTTTCCCGGATTATTCTAAGTAAGATCAACTTGTCAGATTTTACAGCGCAGCCATTTAGCATTCTGAGTAAAGCCCTTATATTTAAGGAAATTAATCACGCTTATAAGCTCATAAACAAGTTGACTTTCCTGGTAGGGAGCCGTCCCGTTGGCCGAAATTGCAGAGTAACTCGAATAAAGACCCACTGTTGGATATAATGCTTATTTCGGGACAGCACGTAATGTGATAAGTCTGAGGAATCACTTTATAGTTTGCGCAGACAATCATGAGCTGCGGTTGAGAGCAGAGGCCCTGCTCCAGCAGAGAGAAACTAGCAGCAGAGAAAAGGGGGCTGACAGTGAAAACTAATAAGCCTCGTGCAACGGCAGAGAAATGGGCTCATCTCTCCGAGGCACCAAGAAAAACTATTGGAGCTGTTGTACACCATTTCCAAGAACAAAAAAAAAAAAAAAGCTGAAACCCAACACTAAATCCCTTCTGCCTGACAGATTCGGCAAAAGAATAATATCTGCAGCAAGAATAATATTTGCAGCCTACATTATAGAAGCATACGGAGGAAAAGAGAAAGAGATGGAACTAGGGCAAAAGCCAATTTATGGCTTTTGTGGAGCCCTTTAAAAAAGAGACAAAGTTGTTCAAGGTGCTACTTAAAATCCTCTCTGAAAAACTCTCTCATCCTCTCACTTGCAAGCCTCAATTAAACACCGCCGATTGCCATCTGTGAGGCAACTGAACCTAAAATCATTAAAAGCCTGCAAAGATTAAAAGCAGGCGTAGGCATTGAAGAAAGAGAAACAAGGAAGGAAAAGAAAAGAGACGAGAGGAAAGGAGGTGAGTGTTCAGAGATGAATGTTAGAGGTGACCTTCATGGCGTGAGCTTTTGGTATTAAGTGAACCGACTGAACTCTAAAGATGTAACGGATAATAAAATGCACGCAGGGCTGCAAAGAAGCTGCCTCTTTTACAATATGTATATGCTGCTTGTGAGCTTCGCTTGTGGTGCTCAAGTGCAGGTTTGGGGGTTAGATTCAATAAATAGTATCCTGGCAACAACGTGCACTGACGTATCAGACGGGAGATTTCCTGTAACTGACAAACTGATAGGCGCACGTGTTCAGTATGTGCCAAAAGCTTGCAGAGGGTCAGACACATGGAGGAGCATACAAACAGAGAGAGGATGTAGCAGGTCAGTCTGGAGCCAAAGTGTCATGTCTCTATGCGGAGAGGCTTTACTCAGATCTTTATACATGAGCACTACAGAGGATGATGCACACGAAGTGGCTGTTATCCTTGTGCTATCGCGTATCTGTATGCACAGTCAGAGCCGTGTCTGTTGTCAGGATGGCTCTGCACAAGCACCAAAGGGATTTTCTCTGCATTTGCTGTGCCAGGTTGTCAACAAGTTCAAGACAGCCAACTATTTTTAATGCAACCTAGAACTTAAGGAATACTTCACCACCCATCCAAGTGACAATTGCTACATCAATTACTCACCCTGTGTTACATTGAATTGAGGGAAGAAACCAGAAATGAAGTCACAGGGGTCTACATTTCACAACACCACAAAAGTTTTCTTTACAAATTCATCTTAACACAGGTTGAGAAATTGATATGAAAATGGTCATATGACAGATGAAGTACTTAGACCTATGAAGTACTTGTCCTCTCTGTTGCTGAACAGAAAGTACTATACGAGTTGTACCATCCACACCTGTCTCATAACTTTCTGCAGGTCAAGCAACGTCTCAGTTTAGGGCTGCAGCTAACCTCTGTTTCCATTAACGTTACCGTGCTTTGCTGATAAAATGTCTTAAAATAGTGAAAAACTGCCAACGCAATTCCTGAAAACTCAAGATGACATCCTCAAATCTCCAACAGTCCAAACCCAAAGGCTTTTAATTCATTATAACAGAAAATAAAATCTCATTAATTAGTAGCTGCAACCAGAGAATGATAGACATTTTTTTGTTTGAAAAATGACAACAACAAAAAAAGAGCAATTATCAAAATAATTGCCCACTATTTTTCCATTGCTCACCTAATCATTTCTGTGCTACCTCAAATAGCTTATCCCGTCCAAACAAAACACAAAGACACTCAGTTTTTTACGTACGTACGTATGAGTAAATCCACGGATTCTGGATTTTGGTTCAGTTTGGTTTGGTTTTGGTCTGAAATCATAGCGTCATAAATGCTGGTGTGTCTGAGCCCGAGCAAAGGTTATGCAGTGCAAACCTGTCATTGCATTGATAAAAAAGCCCATCCAATAACTTCAAGATATTTGATTACAATCACAGTCCTTCCAACTTTTTGTAAAACTCAACAGCTTTTCAAATGTAGACAAAAGTTCATGTCCTTTGAACAAAAGCAGTATTCTTATCAAAAGTCCTCTTTTCTAATATAATATGAATGAAGCAAGAATGAACATGAAGAGGACGTTCTCGGTGAGAATCACTGGCTCAACACGTAACGATACATGCCCGAGTACGTCGGAGCTGTGGGACATTCCTTCACATCTCTCGTTTTCTGACTTCTCTTCTTGTCTTATGTCTCTGTGAGTGTCTTCCTCTATATCCATCTTTCACAGGGTGAGCATTTTTCCTCCGTAGCCGTCTTTATACACATCTGTCTGTCTCTCAGGGACAAGATGAGGACAACAGAGGTGAGCGGTAACAAAAAAAGACACAAGGAACTTTTTGACAGGGATGAATAGGCGCACCATGTTGAAAAAAAAAACCCTCACAGATCTCACAGAGGAGAAAAGAAAAACCTGTTGTCACTCTGGCCTAGTATCTCAGCTTACACATGGCATTCACAAGTATCTCACGAGGGAAAAAGCACTCCTCTCCCGACGTGGATAACGCAGAGACATTTTTAATGCCAGGCATAAATGGAACGAAGGATTAATCGTATCTGGATACAATCTGGGTACCAGACAAATGTTAATGTGAGGTGTAAAAGGGGCCTCAGTCTCTTTCTTTTTTTCCCCACTGAGAAGCGCCGCTCTCACGCATTTCTGCCGTGCAGCGGAGCAGAGAGCCAGCCTTCTCTTCTTGTACCTGTAACAGAGGGATATTGTTGCAGCAGAACCGTGACTTCGGTTACCGAGCATTCCTGCCTCTTCATTTCAAAGACAGAAACGGTAAAAGGTAAGGTGAGGCGGGAGAGGGAGAGGACAAATAGGTACAAAATAACAAGGTGCAGAAAGGAGGGAAAGGAGCAAGGAGGAGGAAATATTAGCGCCAATTACAGCCTGACTTTCTCAACTCACATGTTTAGCAGAAAATCAGAGAACAGCAAAAGACACAATTTTATTCGTACGCAGACAAAAACTCGGGATGCACCCATTGTGAGTTTCTGGGCCGATGCTGATACAGATTCTTAAAATAAACAATTTGGTTATTAGCCACTGCCTTTGGGTTTTCCATTGTCTGGGATGCTGGGACGCCATTAAGGCTCATTCCTGCTCAATGTTATATGTGTATAGGGACATACAGTAGACGGAGCCTTCTGTATGTACTGTATGTGTTCATTTTGTCTGAATTTGTGCATGTTTTCTAAAATCTTACGGATTCAGAGGAAGCAGAGCAGTTTCATCAGAGATCGCTGTAATTCAAGACAAAAAACATATTTGAAAAATGACTGAATTCATCTGTAACATAGTGAAAAAATTGTCCGTCCACATGTTGCACTGCATTTAATGGCCTCACAGTCCACTGCCATCTACACATGTACGACCGCCTCTCGCTTGTTGTTGTGTGAACCTTTTGAATGATTTGACACAATGAAAAAACATCTGTCACTGTCATCAGAGTTCATACAGTTTAAGAAAAGTGAGATTTTAGACTTTTAAGGACTTTTTTCAATGCCACTCATGAAATTTAAGAACAATTTTACAAAAACCCAAACTGAAGGGAAAAAAAACATGAACCAACATCAATCACTGAAAGTGAGAGAGGGTTTTGCCCAAATATTTACTGTAACATAAAACATGACTTTTTGGTGACGTTAATGCGAGAGGCATTTGCTAAATTATTGTTTCTTTTTTGAAGTTACCCTTTAATTTCAGATTTTACAATGTAATGTCAGGAAAAACGATACATGGAAACCCTAGTCCCCTTGTCTTTGTATTTTTAAGACTTCTGAAAGATTGATTTAAGACAATTTAACACCAGTTAAGACCTTATTTTTCACATGAATGAATTCAATGCCTTTTAAGACTGTTTAAGGGCCTGCAGGAACCCTGTGTCATGGGTGAATGTCCTCTAAATTGCTAAAAGGGCCAACGGCAGTCAACAAGGTGAATATCAGCTGATACCGATGTGCATTCCCAACATAAACACCTTACTTTGCAGAGGCATCGCTTTTCTTAAATTCAACAGTCGTCGTCTCCTCCGGCCAAAGAGAGTGGAGGAGAAATAATCTGGCCGCTTTGATCTGACTCAGTGAGAGAATGTCGTCTCCAATCCGAGCATGTAATTCTCTCCAGTGGGACACGGGGGCAACAGCTTTGTGTTGTTAGTCACCCGCTCTGGCAATGGCACACTTTTACTTTCTGAAAGTCATAACAATCCCACCACTGCTGCTGCATTAACCATGCGCGACAAATGAACCTCCGTCTGGCGGACAAGTCAGAAACACACACATGCAAACACTATCCCTGAATGCACACACACTCTGCTGTATTGATGAGGCCGTGGATGTACTGTAAATGAACAAATGAACCGCCGTCTGGCACACAGTCACACAGTCTCACACACACACACACACACACACACACACACACACACAGCCTGGCTATGGTTTGATGCATGTTACACTCACTCACTCAGCTCAGGCAACCATTTCGTGAATGTGCACACACATATGGGACATGTGGGATTGCTTGTCTTAGTTTCAAACATTATATATTCATTCAGTGCGTAATTTCATGAACACACAGTCTCTCTATTAGGTACACATTCTCCTGTCCCACACACACACACACACACGCAGAAAAAAAACAATTTTAAGAGCTGGGACACCATTTAATCCCACTGCAATGGATTTACCTCCGACTGTGAGTCCAATTACAAGAGCTATAAATGCTAATGGCAGTGCTAATCATAACAATAGAGCCATGGTTTAAAACTGCTAGCTAGGACACGGTGCCTGGTTTACCCCGGCAACAGCGCAGCGCAATTACAACTAAACACATAAACCGGGCGACTCCAGCTGATTTAATCTGTTATCACAACAACCCCTGCCTCTCGACTCATCAGTTTCTCCCCCAAACACATGCTCGACAATCTCTCACCTTCTTTTTCCTCTCTTTCTCCATCTCTGCTCCTTTAAAAGTCTATTTAAACGCTCATTATTGATTTTCTTGGCTACTTGAGGGCAGCAAAACAAGCTGTAAACACAACGCTGACATATTATTGCCCCATATGGGTAATGTTTTTACCAAGAGTTGCCTGTTTACGTATTTTATTGGCAGAGCATAACCTTTTGAATTATACATAATAATTTTATTAATTTTTAATGTAAAAATGCTGATTATCACAGCTTTAAAGTTATGAGCTTTTATTTATTAATTGCAACAAACCCTGTTTTGACCGCTTTTTTATCTGCACCATTTTTTCAGCAATAGCCAGTCAGTGTGTTTGCTCTCTGTATCTGCCTCTAAAACTGCAAAACTTAAGCAACACGATGCATGCATATACTGGATTGAAAGCAGAAGACAAAAAAAGTGTGTGCAGTTCTGAGGACAACTTCATAGAGGTCAATTAGAAAAACAGAAATATGATCACAAAGTAGGGCTGCACAATATGACGAAAATATATTGGATGATATTACGCGCAATGAATTAACAGAAATGACAGTTCAGCCATTCTGCTGCTTTCAGTACATTGCCAAATTACAATAAAAATTTCTGGCTGATAAAAAAAAAATTAAAGCAAATATTTTCCAACATTCTTTCATAAAAGAAATTGAACACTGAACTAAAAACAAAAAGCACAGACACAGAATGATGGTTACATTTTTTTTTTCAACAGAAACTCTTATCCAACAAAAGCTAGAAATATGATCTCACAGTGAAGTTGACCTTTGACCTTTTGGATAAAATGTCTACACTTCATCATTTTATCCCATTAGACATTTGTGTGAATTTAGTCATAATCAGAGGCCTTTTTTGTTGTTTTTTTGTGGGATCACAGTGACTTTTGAGCACCAAAATCTAATTTGTTCATCCTTGAGTCCAAGTGGACAAACTTTTTGCCACATCTTGAGGATATCCCCTCAAGATGTTTTTAAGAAATTGTGTTGACAAGAATGAGACACACAAGGTCACAGTGACCTTTACCTTTTTCACCAAAATCGAATAGGTTGATTGTTGAGTCCAAGTGGACATTTGTGTTAAATCTGAGTCAATACCCTCAAGGCATTCCTGAGATAACGTGTTCACAAGAACGAGACAGATGAATGGTCTCAATGTCCACCAGAATCTACTCAGTTCTTCGTTGAGTCCTGGTGGACATTTATGCCAAATTTGAGCAAATTCCCTCAAGGCGTTCTTGAGATATTGTGAATAAGATTGGGATGGATGGACAGACAGACAGACGAACTGAAAACATAATGCCTTCACCCACTGGCGTTGCTTGTGCAAAATTTAAAAAAATCTCCAAAAATAAAAAAGAATTTAACAAGTTAATATTGTGATGACAAAAAAAAAGATATATTGTGCAGCCCTTTCAGCGACTTACACATAAAACTAACAATTTCCAGGTCAAACTCAAATAAACGTGACGGCGTGTTTATTCTGTCAAAAAAGATCATTTCTAAGTTGTGAACTAAAAAGTCTTGGGCAGAAGTGTTTAGTAGAGCAGGGTGTGATTTAGCCTTTTTTTTTAAATACCACTACAAAAAAAAAAAAAAATTACTTTTGGCTATTTGCAAGAAAAAAAGTTACATAAAAAATGTGGATGAAAAGAACCAGCAGTGCAGTCCATGGAAGTATCTGTCTGATCACCAATCCAGCCTGAATCTCTCTGGCTCACCTCCCATCCTCAAAGTTAACTGGGTCATCTGTGGGGGAGGCATGATGCTCTCCCGAGACTTTCACACACACACACACACACACACACACACACACACACACACACACACACACACACACACACACACACACACACACACACACACACACGTGCCTTCACTTGGAGTAGTTCAAAGAAGCCCTATAAAACATTTACAACATGGTAAAGCCTGCTTCTCTCACCCCCTCTTCGCTCTCAATCTGCTTCTTTGGCTCTCTTAGCATCTTCTCCCTCTTCCTCACTCTCCCTCCCATGATTCTCTGCGCTATTTTTTTACGAGCCTGGACTTCTCTTCGAGTCTTGCCCGTTTCTTTCTCTCGGCTCTGCGAATGACCCTAGGTTAAACACATTTAATTAGCGCTCACAGGATCTACACGCCCCCTCCTACTGGCAGCTTAGAGACGAGCCCCTTGGACCAACCAGCTCATACTGTGTGTGTGTGTGTGTGTGTGTGTGTGTGTGTGTGTGTGTGTGTGAGTGCGGGTTTGTTTGCCTGACAAGTTGAGATGCTACAGTAGTGGATGATGTCAGATAGCACATGGGCACATAGACACTTTCCTCAGGCTTGATAATTACACTGGTCTGGGCCAAGATCTAGTGGCACTGAAAACAAAGCGCACACGCACACACACACACACACACACACACACACACACACACACACACACACACACACACACACACACACACACACACACACACACACACAGAGTCTGGTGAGACAAGCTCCTCTCTCCTCTCAACCTTAAGGCCTTCTCCATTCCTCGCATTACTCTGAGCCACAGTGGAGCCACTTGCTTTGAAACATGCTGCTTCTGTCAAGTTTCCGC